>NC_090940.1:218461513-219086513 GCF_040938575.1 Ambystoma mexicanum
ACTCCTGGGTCCACAAGTCCAGTTCCCGCCTCGACTATATACTGGTATCCGCACACAGCCATGCCCAATGGTCGAACAGTCGGATACTATCCAGAACAATATCCGATCACTCGGCTGTTACGGTTGAATGTACCCCACTAGATTCATCGGAGAGGAGGAGACGCTGGAGGTTCAAAACCGGTTCCCTACAAGACCGGGTGTTTGCGGACGAACTCCGTGCAGAAATCATAGCCTTTCTCGAACTCAACGAAGGCTCGGTGACATCGGCCGGGACCCTCTGGGAATCCCTGAAATGTTACATCAGAGGGATCTGTCTGTCCATGGAGCAGGGAATCCTCAAGCTCATAAGGCGCGAGCTTGCATTGAGTGAGGCCCGACTGAACAAGCTCGAGCACTTACAGACCACGACTCCAGATCCACATGTGTTGGTTGCATTAAAGAAGGAACTCGACAACTTCAGAGCGACTGCAGAGCGTGAAATAAAATTTGTATCACACAGTCATCGCATTTGCCAGTACGGAGAGGGACAGAAACCAGGTGCCCTGCTCGCGAGATTGATAGCGGCAGACCACATACCAACACGGATAGAACAAACTCGAAACCCCCAAGGTACTATGGTGCACACAGACAAGAAAATTGCCGAAACATTCCACACCTTTTACCAAAACCTATACAAAACCAATTTCACCACCACCCAAGAAGAATTAAAGAAATACTTTGAGGAAATAGAACTGTACTGTGTGGATGCAACACTGCGAGAACCCCTAAACCTACCCATCACGCAAGAGGAAATCCTGCAGGCCATCAAAGACTTACCAAGCACCAAAGTACCGGGCCCCGACGGAGTAACAGGTGAATTCTATAAAGCATTTGTACCAATCCTCGCGCCATTGCTGTTGCAAGTCTACGAAGAGGCATTGGAGACGGGCTCGCTGCCGCCGACCCCACGCGAAGCTAATGTAATCCTGC
This sequence comes from Ambystoma mexicanum, assembly GCF_040938575.1. Taxonomy (NCBI): domain Eukaryota; kingdom Metazoa; phylum Chordata; class Amphibia; order Caudata; family Ambystomatidae; genus Ambystoma; species Ambystoma mexicanum. Next base: position 218,462,483 of record NC_090940.1, read on the forward strand.
TCCACAAAGTCGATAAACCCCCCGAGGAGTGTGGCTCCTTTAGGCTGATCTCATTAATCAATCTCGACAACAAAATTCTGGCGAAGATCCTGGCCTCCAGGATGATTCCTCTGATGCCGGCGATGGTGCTGGCAGACCAGGCCGGATTCGTTCCGGGCCGGAACACAACGTTCGGAATTAGACGAATGTTCGGAGTCATGGAGGCACTGGTCCCCTCGCAACAGGCTGCAGCAGTCCTCCTCGGCGCCGAGAAGGCCTTTGATTCTGTGGAATGGCCTTTCCTGTTCGAGATTCTGCAGCAGATGGAGCTCAGCAAACGGTTCATCCAGCTCATCGCCCTCTTGTACACCAGCCCAAATCATACATCACTCTAGGGGAAGTCAGATCGACTGCAATCGACATTCAGCGAGGGACCAGGCAGGGCTGTCCGTTGTCCGCTATACTCTTTGCACTAGTAATGGAACCACTCGCCTCCGACCTTTGAGCGAAACACATACAAAGAGGCCTCTCCTTTAGTCCCCATAAACTAATAATCTCCCTTTATGCCGATGACATCACCCTCTACATTCAAGACCCGGCAACAAACCTGAACCCAGTAATTCGTGATATAATAAAATTCGGAAACTACTCCTGCCTAAAAATCAACCATAGCAAGTCGATTATATTCCCGCTCACCCCCGAGACCCAAGAATTCCCAAATGGGAACACACAAACGTTAGGTATCTGGGCATCCACATGGCAAGGGACCACGCGGTCCTCTTTCAAAATAATTATGACAAAGTACTCCAAACACTCCAGGGGAAAATTGACAGATGGAAATCACTTCCACTTACTCTCTGGGGGCGAGTGTCTCTGGTGAAGATGGTGATACTCCCCAAACTCATCTATCTTTTTGTGAACCTGCCCCTTTTGGTACCACTGGAACACCTCAAACGCCTCTGTAGTCTAGTCCTAGAACTTTTATGGGCCGGCAAACCGGCCAGAATAGCATATAATTCACTCATCCAGCCAGTAAAGAAAGGCGGGATGGCACTGCCCGACCTCGAACGCTACTATTGGGCAGCACAAGCTCAATTTCTGGGGCACTGGTACGCCACATACTTCATATGGCCCCACGTTCAGCTAGAGTGCACTCTCGCTTCTCCCTTCTTACTTAGAGCGGTCATCTTCGGTCAGACACATAAACCACACAACACATGAAACACGGTTCTCTCCACCATAGCAATATGGAAAAGAATGCCACACAAATGCGGCGTTCAAACTAGGTTCTCCCCCCTCCTACTGTTAAAATTCATCCCGGGAATCCCCCTGCCCACAGAGAAAGTGTACCTAAACTGGGTTGACAAACTAAAACTTAAAACCCTGGTCGACCTCTTCATCGGGGAGACCTTTCTCACCCCCCAACAGGCCAAGGACCGTGGAGCCACCACTGCCCTCGACACATTCATCTACTTTCGCCTCAGACATGCCCTCCAAGCTATACTAACCTCATTCCCGCAACAGCCCGCCACATGGCAGCTCTTGCATGGAGTCATCCAGTCACAAGGTGAGGGTAAACTAGTATCAATAATATATAAGTCATTGTTAACAGAAACTGCTCCAAACCCGATAACATCCAGGGTGAGATGGGAGAGATCCCTTCAGATGACATTCCCAGACGAGGAATGGAACTACATTCTAGCATCCTAGCACAAACCCAAAAGGTATCACTAAACACAAGGTATAAACTAATACACCTAAAATGTGTTCATCAAGCATATCACAACCCCCTCAGAATCCACCACTATCTCCCCTCAGTTCCCCCGACGCGCAGCCGCTGCGGCGCTCAGTCGGCAGACTTTGTCCATCTTGCTTGGCTCTGCCCAACAATCCAACAATTCTGGGGGCAAATACTTGAGGAAACAGCCGCAATCATAGGAGTCCCCCTAGAACCCAACCCCAAGACCATGCTCCTGGGGCTTACCCAGCACTCTCCCCCTCCTGTAAGGAAGCTCGGCGGGTTGCTGTTGCTGTTGGCACGCAGGAGGATTGCAATGACATGGGGGAAAGGCCCCACGCCAACCGTTCAGCAATGGTTGAAAGACGTTTCATACTGCCAGGACACCGAGTCGAACTTTATCAGACAGCTACCTCTCCATGCACGCCCCCCTGACATCTGGGGCCCATACATCACTTATCTGATGTCCGCCGATCAGAGTGGCTCCTTGCGGGGAGCGTCCCCGGGACTTTAACAGAATTAACTTAGTCACTAAACCCAGGAAAAGATTGACAATAAACTGATATTAGTTACTGAAACCATGAACTGCTACAGACAAGGTGATCGGGGGGAGGCGGGATCGGAGCACAAGTTATTTTTAAGTTACTTTATGGTGCAATTTCTTGATTATTGTTTTATCAGTTGAAAATTCAAAAAATAAAGTTTAAAAAAAAAGAAAATGCTGTGTTTTGGGGGAGAGCCTGATTACCTTTTTCTGGTAGAGTCTACACTTCTTGAGTGTATGCCACCAGAGTCAGTTAAATCCCCTGGGCAAGTGCTGTGGGGACTCTGGGGACACAGGACCCCTAAAGTCCTTGATCCCAGGTCTCATTAAGTCCCCTAATAAGGCAGTAGCCTGTCCCAATCGGGAGAGTGATCTGTCAGGCTTCCTGTGGTTTGCTCCCGTCTTGGGATAGGGGTTCGATAAGGGTGGTCAGAAGATCCTCTGCATCCCGCCCCCAAGCTAATCATCCTCTAGCTTGGGGGTGGGACCAGGCCCCATTGGTTACCCCACCATAGAGCCTCTGAAATAGGCAGGATGCTTTGTCACAGCATATTATGCATATAATGGCACTTTGCATGCATGTACATGCACATATAGCATGGGCCTTGAGGATGCATATGATAATGCTTTTCTGCAGAACTTTGAAACTATATTATATAGATACAAACACACAGATAATACTAAATTGTTTACATTTTCTCATTTATAGTTCTGCAGAGTACCTCTTCGGATGCTGTCAGGGTTAAGCCCAATATGCAGGCCTTCACTTCTACCTTAAGAGTGTCTCTGTGGACGTAGATAATCTGTGACAAAGGCCCCCCAGTATTCTCCTAGGCAGACAAGACCGGCACTGATGTGCATTCTTTTGCTCTCCGAATCAAGCAGGGTTTTCGCTGGCTTTCCTTGGATGATTATTGGAAGGTGGAATTTGTGTTCTGCTTTCCCAGTAGTGTATACCATCCAAGATTGCTGGTGCAGGGCCTCCTTCTCTTCTGCGAATAAATCCAGAAGGTACCCCGGGTCATTTGGTTCAGTCTCTGGGTCTTGTTTTGGGACCTGTGAAGATTCTTCTTTGCATACAGAGTTCAGGAGGCTAATCACCATGGGTTCTTCTTTCGGCTTATCAGGGCTAAATCTAGCTATATGCCCTGACTTATGTTTCTAAGGTGCCAATGTGAGATACTCTGGTTCAATAACCTCCCTCAGTCACTCCTGCTCTTTTCTCTACCTGATCTTGCTTCTGCTTTTAGTCTACTCTGTCTCTCCATCTCCCTTCCTGTTTCATTCCCTCTGTCGTCTCCCTGCTCTCTCTTTTCTGTTCCTCTAATGTTCACACTCTGTCTGCTCTTCGTACCCCTCTCCTTTTTCTCGCCTCACCGCTGTCATCTCTCCAGTATGCTCTTTTTTCTCCTCTCCCCTTTCCCCTGCTCTCCTCTCCCCTCTCTACTGTCCACTCTGTACTTTACTCTCCTCTTCCCTCTCTACATTCTCTGATCTATTCTCCTCTACCCAGTCTACTCTCATACACTCCTTTCACTCTCTCTGGAACTCCTCTTGCTCTCACTCAATCAGCCTTCTCTATACCCATCTCCACTCACTCTGTATACCATACACCTCCTCGTTGACAGCCTCAATCTCCCAATAAAGTAGCACACTCACAACCAACACCTCCCCTGCAACAGGTTCCAGCACAATCTCCACAATGCCTCACTTCGCCGTCCTTCTTCCGCCTAGACTCTTGGTCTGTCACCACTCCACTTGACCTCACACGAACACCCTTCATTTATTCTTGCTCTCACAGTAGTTTTTGTACCCCGACTTGCTTTTCTATCCCTCCCTTTTCCATTGGTTACCCTGTTCATCTGACTCTTTGGACCAATCTTTGCTTACTCACCCTCCCTGGGGTTTCGCCGCCCTCTTTTTGTGCATAGTGGTTGAATCAGTTTGTCCAGTTTGTGGCTTGGTAGCTGGGATGCTATCGCAGAGATGCAAGGTCTTCTATGACTGGTAGGCCTGCAATGAAACAAAGAATTGTAGCCAGAATAAGGTTTGGCGGGCATTGGGTTATCAACAGCGGTACCACTGTCAACATATATGGTACATGTAGGGGGGAGGGACTGAGGCCCAATCAGCTCCCTAACCCCACCTCTGGGGCAGGAATGGCTTTGCTGAAAACCGTGTTAGGCCTCCTGCCACAGGGTGAGTCAGATCCCTGTTCTTCCTGGCTGGGGCATGACCCAGACTCTATCACACTGTCCTAGTTATGTTATGTTATGTTATGTTATTTTGCATTTATATAGCGCCTTATATACCAGTGGTATGGTCTGAAGGCGCTGGTAGGTTGAACGCCCTTGGGAACCGAAGTTCAGATCAGTAGAGGGAGTAGAGAGAGTCAAAGGTGCGTGTGAGCACCGGGTATGTGTGCAGCTGGTGCGATATTCGTGTAATAGCTGCTCTTAGCGTTAGGTGTGGTGTTTGAGAGATGAGGAGTATGTGTTTGTTCTGGCAGGATTTATCCAGACCGGATGTGGCTGCGTTAGGCCTGAGGAGAACGCCTGGCTGGGGGGTGTGTAACCAGCAGTGTTTACTTAGTATGATGTGGAGTATGTGGCGGATGTTGGTATGAGAACAGTTATACCGAATGGTGTCATAGTATCTCTGTGTTCTAGTTGAGTGGTGGTGTAAAGGTGAGAGTAAGCGTGGTGGTGTGATATGATGGGTTATATGGTCTTTCGAACGTTCTCTGCATTCCAACCACACTATGCATGTCACGCAATTCTATGTGCTCCAGTCCGTTCCATGCACTCCTATCCACTCCATGCACCCCATTCTGTTCCCCACATTCCCGTCGGCTCCACGCACTCATGCATTCGAGTCCGCCCTGCGCGCTCAAGTCCGCCCTGCGCGCTCCAGTCTGGCCTACGAATGGACTCTTGTCTTCTCCACGCATGCACTCCTGTCAGCTCCACGCACGCACTCCTGTCTGCACCATGCTCTACGCATTCAGCAGCTCTACGTACTCATCCGCTCTACGCAACTCGTCCGCTCTATGTAGCATGTCCGTTCTATGTAGCACGTTCGTATGCTCCAGGCACTCCTACGCTCCAGGCACTCATCTGCTTTATGCCCTCACATGTACTATGCATTCATCCCCTCTGCGCACTCATCCCCTCTGCGCACTCATCCCCTCTGCGCACTCATCCCCTCTGCGCACTCATCCCCTCTGCGCACTCATCCCCTCTGCGCACTCATCCCCTCTGCGCACTCATCCCCTCTACGCACTCATCCCCTCTCTGTACCCCTTTTTTCATATGTACTCATTCGCTGTTCTATATATTTGCCGGCCCTACCCATTAGTCTGTTCTATGCAGTCCTCCACTCTACACATTCTTCCGCTCAGCTCATCTATCCGTTCCTCGCACTCTGCCTGTATTCTGCACTCATCAGTTCTACCTGCTTATCCATTCTACGCACTCACCCCGTCTGTGTAACTCATCTGCACTAGGCGTTTGTCCACTTTAACCCCTCGGGTGCACTATGCCTTCATCTGCTCTACGCATTCACCCACCCTACGGAATCACCTGCTCGCCGCACTCACCTGTTCCCGACTCTCACCCACTCCCTGCACGCATCTGCTCTCCACCCTCATCTGCTCTCCACCCTCATCCGCTCTCCACCCTCATCCGCTCTCCACCCTCATCCGCTCTCCACCCTCATCCGCTCTCCACACTCATCCGCTCCCCACACTCATCCACTCCCCACACTCATCCGCTCCCCACACTCATCCGCTCCCCACACTCATCTGCTCCCCACACTCATCCGCTCCCCACACTCATCCGCTCCCCACACTCATCCGCTCCCCGCACTCAATTGCTCCCCGCACTCATCCGCTCTATGCATTCGTTCTTTCTATGCATTCATCTGCTATATACACTTATCCGCTCTATACGCTCATCCGCTCTATACGCTCATCCACTCTATACACTCGTCTGCTCTATACACTCATCCGCTCCATATACTCATCCGCTCCATATACTCATCCGCTCTATATACTCATCCGCTCTTTACACTCATCCGCTCTATAAATTCATCCGCTCTATACACCCATCCGCTCTATACACCCATCCGCTCTATACACTCATCCGGTCTGCACATTCATCTGCTTCAGCGTTCTACACACTCTTCTGCAGTCACTCTGTCTACAAACTCATCTGCTCTACGCACTCCTGCATTCTACGCACATCTCTGTACTTACGCACTCATCCGCTCTACACATTTGTCCATTCTACACACTCCACCGCTCTATACACTCATCCGCTCAACATACTCATCCGTTTTATACACTTCTCCTATCTATACACCCAGCCGCTCTACTCACTCATCCGCTCCCCTTGCTCACCTTGCTCATCCGCTCCCCTTACTCACCCGCTCCCCTTACTCACCCGCTCCCCTTACTCACCCGCTCCCCTTACTCACCCACTCCCCGCACTCACCCGCTCCCCGCACTCACCCGCTCCCCGCACTCACCCGCTCCCCGCACTCATCCACTCCCCGCACTCATCCGCTCCCCGTACTCGTCTGCTCTATACACTCGTCTGCTCTATACACTCGTCTGCTCTATACACTCGTCCGCTCTATACACTCGTCCGCTCTATACACTCGTCCGCTCTATACACTCATCCGCTCTATACACTCATCCGGTCTGCACATTCATCTGCTCCAGCGTTCTACACACTCTTCCGCAGTCACCCGGTCTACACACTCATCTGCTCTACGCACTCCTGCATTCTACGCACATCTCTGTACTTACGCACTCATCCGCTCTATGCATTCGTCCGTTCTACACATCCAGCCGCTCTACACACTCATCCGCTCAGCATACTCATCCGTTCTATACACTTCTCCTTTCCACACACTCATCCGATCTACACACTCCTCTGCCCAGCGCATTCATCCGCTCAGCGCATTCAACCGTTTCCTAAGCTTCATCTATTCTAACCATTACATCTACTTCATTCACTTTGTTCATTCATCATGCATTACATCCATTTCATTGGTTTAAATCTCGTTACTGTTTTTGTACGATTTATTCTTATTATTCGACTTCACTGCACTACTTTGGTCTACTTTACTCGTTCTATTCTGTTTGTCTTTTTAGTTTATATTAGTGGTTATTAGATGTTGATTTCTCGCATCTGGTAGTTTGTTGGAGTGGTGTCATTGAGATGCTGTTATTCTGTTTGGGTTAGTTTGCGTACGGGTTGGTTCTAGGGGAAGAGCCAGGTTTTCAGTAGTTTGCGGAAAGACATTAGATCCTCAGTTAGGCGGATGTGGGGTGGTAGAGCGTTCCACAGCGTGGGGGCCAAGGCTGAGAAAGATAATCCGCCTAACCTGACTGAGTTTGTCTTAGGTATGACTAGGAGGCCGGCTGAGCTTGATCTTAGAGTGCGTTGAGGGTGATAGGGTTTTAGCTTGTCTTGAAGATATTGAGGTCCGGTTTTATGCACTGCTCGATGGGAGATGCATAAGGTTTTGAAAGTCACCCTTCGGGCCACTGGAAGCAAGTGCAGTCTCTTAAGGGCCGGGGAGATGTGGTCTCTTGGGCCGAGCGAAAGTAGCAGTTTGGCTGCAGCGTTTTGTGCCCTTTGAAGTTTATTCAATTGGTAAGCGTGGAGTCCGAGGTAGAGGGGGTTTGCGTAATCCAGTCTTGATATAACAATTGATTGGACCGCAGAGAGTCTGTTGGGAAAGGAGAGATATGGAAAGATGCGCCTAAGGGTTTTTAGGTTGTAGTGGCATGATTTTGAGACGTTGTTGACTTGGCGCGAGAGTGTTAGGTCAGAATCAAGCGTGCATCCAAGGTTTTTGACTGCGTTATAGGGGGTCGTGAGTTGCCCATGGCAGATGGCCATGGTAGTGGGTGTGGAAGAAGTTCAGAGTTGCCACATACCATGATTTCAGTTTTGGAGGGGTTTAACAAGAGGTGGCTTTGGGTCATCCAGAGCTCTATGTCAAGGAGGCAGGAGGCAAGGTCAGGTTGGGAGTTGGGTTTTGGGTTCAGGAGTTTTAGAATTAGTTGAGTGTCATCAGTGTAGTTGTAACACAGGATGTTGTGTGAACGAATTATTGGGGGGAGGGTGATCAAGTAGAGATTGAACAGGAGGGCAGATAGGCATGCTCCTTGTGGGACTCCCGTGTCGACTGGTCGGGCTTGGGAGGAATAGGTGGAGAGCATCGATATTTGGTACCTATCTTTGAGGAATGAAGCTATCCATTTAAGAGCGGTTCCACGAATTCCTAGGGAGTGGAGGCGGTCAAGGAGGATTGAGTGATTGATCGTGTCGAAGGCGGCGGATAAGTCAAGAAGTATTAATGCGGCGCATCCCGCCGAGTCAGCCGTTATTTTAAGGTCATCCCAGATTGAGGTTAGGGTGGTTTCGGTTCCGTGACGGGCTCTGAAACCGGACCGTGTGTGGGGTCTAGGAGATTGTTGGCTTCCACAAAGGCATTTAGTTGGGAGTAGGCAGTTCGGTCAATGAGTTTGGCAAGGAACCTTGTGTTTGAGATAGGGCGGTAGTTTTTGGGCTCGAGTGGGTCGAGGGAAGGTTTTTTTAGTAGAGGTTTGACATGAACCGTTTTGAATGCGAGCAGGAGGGTGTGGTATTATTGTTGTGTGGCTGTCATGAGGTGCTGAGGCTCAAATTCCAATATGTATGGTGTCCCTCATGATGGCTAACATGCATGTCTAGATGATTGGAGGTACCAGGCATGATGTTTTGAGTGCCTGTCCTTACATTTGTGGTTTTTATTCTGATGAGCTTGGTGTCTGCTGCAGTATTTAGGGTCCTTTTGTGGTGCCTTTCCTGATCAGCGAGGTGCATGGTCTCATGTTTTAGTTATAGTCCTGTGAATGGCATGTTGTTCTGAGGAATGTGAAGACTGTCCTGTTGTTCAAGATGCCTGTCTCGATGATTGGGATGTCCGACTTGATTAGATTGCCTAGCACTATTATTGTAGTACTTCACTTGATGTTTGATGTGCCTAATCTGTTGTTTTGGTGCTTGTACTGATGATTAGGGTGCCTGCACTGGTTACTGGAGGATAAGCAATTGTAAGTGTGGTTTGAAAGGAGTTTCTCGCTTGGGCATCAGGCATCAGGAAGTAGACACAGACAACTGAGGACAGTTTGGGCTACCAACTTTAATTTAAAATCACAGAGGTTGGCGTAAGGCCCTATGCTAAGGTGGGATTTCCCGACCTAAATAAAACTAAGGATCGTCTTTCTCAGGAAGTCAAACTTAAATGTCAGCTTGTGTCCAAAACCTATCCTTGCCCTCATATCTATTTGTTCAAACTGTGTAGCGATGGCAGCATCAAATGAAAAAGTGTTCAAACACAAGTTCTGAGCTTCTTCAAGCTTTTGGTCGGAAAGGGGTTCTCCCTTTCCCAGAATTTCAAATAGTTCACTTTCAGTCAAAAAGGGGTTCCCTTCCCCATGCTTGCAAGTCTCTCCCTGTTTTCACAACAACACAATGCCTCAGGATTCTTCCCAGCTTTCAGGCTTTTTGGCACTTTTATCCGTATTAGACCGTTCAACTCTTTAAGTTCACAAAGTACAAGCTTCTGTTGATGTTCAACCATATGCTTATAGATGAGTCAAGTGGCTTCTCTTTAGTGGGGTGTATTTGGTGTAGGCGCAGTTGTCGGACCACACAGTCCACCCATTACAGGTCACACAACTGACACACCTGATTGGCTTCTTTTCCACAGTTACACCATCACTGCTTAAGCTCAACAGTGGTATTAGATGTATACTCTTGCAGTCCTTGTCAACACTTGTTTTGCCACCATTCACTTGCTGTCTTATCAAACCTTCTCATGTTTTTGCCACAGTTTCAACTTTTAACTGGTACAGTTACTCTTCTTATCCTTATGGCTCTTGCCAATTCTTGCTTTTTCTCAGCTTCTACAATTCACGGTTCTCTATATGCATGACCGATGCTTGCTTTGTTTAGTTTCCACGTTTCACAGTTCCTTTGTATCAGGGAACGCTCTTCTCGTTTTTTCATTCATGTGACATTCACTTATTACTTTCCTTTGGTTCAGTTTTCAAAACTTCAATGCATTCATATCCAAATAACATAACTGCAAATTCCCAGTTGACTCTCCTGCTGGGAATTTGCACCCTGCTAACGGGCCTCTCCTTAAATTTAAATTTCACTTCTTTTCTGGCCCTCTTCTGTGGCCTTCTCAGTTTCAATACAGTTTGGTAGTCACAAACTGCTCTGTTCATCAACCTTCACTTAACTGCAGTCATCAAACATCTGTGGTTTACTTGTGGACCGGCAACTCCATTGCCCCTGCGATCCTACGCTCCCTTGCGAGCACCCCGACCTGCATTCTCAACTTAGCTTGCACCACAGCATTCCAGAGTCATTCAGCCTCATATGACTCACTGAGTATGCTGTCTTGGCGTGCCCTTCTCTGTTCGGTCGGTTGTTCGTGGCGGCTGCTGTTCCCGGTTTGGCAAGCCCCTCCTGCAGGGTCTCCGACCCCTCGGGTTACCGGTGAGGGAGTCCTCTTGACTCCACGACGTCGGCAGCCTGACCCGGCACTGGAGACCTTCCGACAATGCCAGCCTCAATCTTATTCCACTGCAACGAAACTGCAGCACCTCAACACTTCGGACATGTGTCTCCTTGCCTTCACCTCTGGCATCTCTGTCTGCAAGCACTCCACAGATGAACTCAATCGCCTTCTCAAGCTCCAACTCCATCTCTCTGGCCTCACATGAGCAGGCCATTTATGCTGCCCCATTGACTTCAGGTGCAGGTCATTCGCATTGATTCCACAATGGTCTTGGTACTCAGCATCCCTCTTCCTCGTCCCAGTACCAGAGTTTTGTTTGCGTATGTCTGAGTCAATAACGGATGGATGTATGTTTCTATGTGGTCTCCTCCTCATCCCACTGTCACAGTAGTATGTATTGGGGTAATGGTTTTCTTACACAATAGGGAAGGGAATGGTAATATCCCATAAAAGCCTGGGGGACATTTCATTCCTTATGAAAGGGAAATGGGGTGTGGGGGGTACCATGTCTCACCCGAGGATGCCTCATCCCCACTCCCCAAGTCTCTACCTCCCAGGTCATCCTCCCTCGCTTATCCAGCTGCAGGGTCAGGATCCGAAACCAACAGCCTTTTCCTGACCAGCTGGGGGGAGAATATTTTGGGGAAAGAAGTGAGGACACCCTCAGATTCCTCACAGTATCCTAATGATTACAGTTTCTCTGCTGATAATTCTGAGACTCTGGTGCCTATCTGGATGTTTGGGTTCTCTGTATTCATATAGGCACATATTCTGGGATTTCGGGAGCCTTTCCTCATGGGGCTGCCTGTCCAAGTTATAAGGGTGTCTATCCAGATGCTAGGGATTGCACGTGAGATTGAGGTGCCTGGGCCGTACTGAAGTGGGTCCAACAAGGCAGTTGGGCTGTGCTCTGAGCTTCTCCATTTGCCCCACTTGCCAGATTTCTGTGGTTTTGCCTGGGGCAAAGACTGAGATCTGGAAACAGCACTTCTCTGGCGATCAACCTGAACCTTGTCCGAACGGGACCTCAAAGGTTCCCGATGAGAATCGCGCAGAGGACCCGAGCCCAAAGGCGTACGAGCCACTTGCCGAGACCGTTCCCTGCCGGCTTCTTCTGAAGGCGTGGATGGAACTGTTCCCTGGGATTGGAAAATCGCCAGCATCTGATCCCTGAAGGCTGCCCACTCCTCTGGAGTTGAGGACTTAGTGGGACAAGCCACTTTACTCGCTGAACCATCCTCTGAGGAGGACGGGGAAGGCGACCAGTGACGTTCGCTTCCGAGACTGCCGAGACGAGGAGGACAAATGGCGGGAACCACTCCGGAACCGAGATCCCCGGGACTCTTTCTGATGAGGAGAGTCGCCCCTCAAATCGTCGGTGGACATCCGCTTAGCAGCTTTACAGGACATACTGGGTTTGGAACCCCTACCTACCTGAAGCTTCCCCTTAAGCTCCCGCAAGGCCTTAGCAGTCAGCGACTGGCATTTGGAACAGTTGTCGGTGTCATGACTCTCACCCAAACACCACAATCAAATGCGATGCGGGTCTGTAATCGACGTCCTAGACTTGCAGTCCCGGCAAGTCTTAAAGCAAGACCGCAGAGTTGGAGGGGTCGAAGAAGAAGACATATTCACAAGGAATAGACGAGGCACGCTGAGTCTCTGAAGCAAACCCGTTTGTGGAAAAAACGGAACTGAGGCTACTGTGCTGTGTGTCCTATTTATAACATCCGGTGACGTCGCCCTCGACGGAGGCCTTCGAGGGACATCGACCCAACGCCATCGATGCAGGACGACCTCTGCCGAAAAATTTCCAAAGTAACACAGCTGTGGACATTACATGTCAAAGATGTGCAATATGTTGGAGGACACAATCCATTCAAAATATACATTAACATCCGTGGCAGAACTCGTATCTGCTAACTAAATTAAAAGGAGCATATACCTCCATTGTGTACATGGGAATGAATGTCCAATATTGCTGCACACCGGCGCCATGTTTTTCTTAGCTCTTTTTCGCACACACATAACAAGTCAGGAATGTAACACTTTTAAAGATAGTGTATGAAAACAAGTCAATATCTCATGCTTACATATGTAATAAATGGAGCTTGAAGTGTCACAAATACAATCCAAAAGTTGAAAATTAAACCGTGATGAAAAAATGGAAGTCGCATGTTATTCCACAAGAGCAAAAAGTAATGAGGAATGTATACATCAGTCTGTAGGAAAATTAGGAAAGATTTAATGAAGCAAAATACTTTCAAAGGATGTTCTGAAATAGTGTTGATGTTTGTAATCTACAAGAATAGTGAACAATGGTACATTTCTGTTAAGGGAAGATGATTATAGCTAGGCTGCCAGGTTAAAATCTTTATTCATGCCAATGGGGTGCACTTTGATCCAATTTCACTATCCAATGAAGTTCCCTTTGTGCTAATTCTTTTGAACAATCTGCCATCTCTTGGTAGTGGGTACACCGTATCCAAAACTATATATTTTAGTTCGGCTATAGAATGTTTGTTCTTGAAAATGTCTTGCAACTGGGGATTTCTGATTGCCAGTGTGAATGTTAGATTTGTGTTTCGTCCATCTAACTTTGCATATTGTTTGGCCCACGTAGTATCAGCCACATGGATAGCTGAGAGCATACATCACATTACGTGAGTTACAGCTGGCAAAGTCATGCAATTTGATTTTATCGTCCCGTTTGTGGATGTCTGATATAGAGCCTCTGATGATCTTATTGCAATGACGACAATTTAGACAAGAAAATGTACCAGGTTTTTGGAGTCGTCTGTTTGTCTGGATAGTATCTTTCAGCCTTTATTAATTAGTCCCGGAATTTCCTACCTCGCTTGTAGGCAATCATGGGTGGTTTAGGAAATAGGTTAGAAAGTTGTGGGTCTAGTCTTAATGATCCTTGATATGTGGTGGCTTTGGTTCATTCTTTTGTTTAGGAATCAGAAGTTCATGTCTCTTTTTATTAGACGCCTTTCAACAACATTCTTTGACTATTGTTTCAGGGTAGCCTCTTGAGTAAAACCATTAACTCATTACTTCACATTCTTTTACATAGGGATCATTGTTAGAGACAATTCTCCATAATCTTAACAATTGACTATACAGTACATTTATGTTCTTTGAGATGTTGCGGGTGAAAGCTTTGAAAGTGTAATGTTTTGGGGGCGTGGCTAGGTAGCGCGCCATGCAGCAGCAGCTGCTGTAGGCTCCATGTTGGGGCACCTGTTCTTACCCTTTATGGCGCTTTGAATGATGGAAATTTGGCAGAAATGGTGGTCGGAAGGTGCAGCAACCACATTGCGCGTGGTTAGCGGCGGATTTGTTTGTGCTACGCCGACATTTTTCGTGTGATTCCTTGGAGCTGCCGTGAACAAAATGTTGTGCGGCACCGTTCACCGGCGGAACTAGTGAAGCGAGAGCGACGGTGGAACTGTGCGGCATAGGGGCACCCATGAAAACTGGTGCTTCCAAGGGAAAGGAAGAGGCAAGAGGCTCCTTGCGCCGCGGGAACCCGGACCGGGAAGTGTTGCGCATCGCATGGACGAACGCCGCAATCCCTCTGGGAGCGGCTGTCCTCATCAAAGGAAGCGATGGTGAGTGCGGCGCGGTGCGGTCCCTGGGATCCGAATCCCTCGCATGGAAGCATATTCAGCCCCATACCCGGCTAGACGAGTGGGCTCCTTGGAGGACTGATTATTAGTGGGACAGTTAACTCCGCGGGTGTGCATATTTGGCCCCCGAGCTTGGCTGCAGGAGCGAGCAAGCAACTAAGGCGGGCCGAAAAGGAGGTCCGACAGAGCTAAGGAGCTTCAGCGGGTGTGGCGTGACTTCTCCTGGAAGATTGCTGGATGTGGCGGGCGCGATCCTGCTCATATTCATTATACGTATATCGCTAAGGGCATCTGCAAGGAGACAGGAGGCGAGCCTTGAAATGCTCCAGGAGAGAACGGGCTGAACTGCGCACTAATATTGTCTGGCGGCCGTGGCTGGTGTGGACTACCTAGGTGGGTTAGCAATGGCAGTAGCCCCCGCACACTTGTAATGTCACTCTTCAAATTAATAGGGCAGCAGGCAGCATCTGACGCCGATCCAGGGAGAAAAGCTGTGCATGTGTAGCTGGACTTGGGACCAAACTAGGAAACTTATAGCTGGTGCCCCGTGAGTTCTGGCGTGCTTTTCTTAGAGACAGCACTTGCTTGGGAACTCATTGTGAATTGGTGTGATCTTCTGGTTTGGTGATGCCCAAATCTGCACAAAAGCACAAGAGGGGCGGAATCACAGCATACTTGACATCTGGTGGGCCCGGGGAGCAGGCAATGCAAACAACAAAAGCAGATATACACTCCCCACCAGAAGTGGAATCCTCCATGGAGCCTACACTCTCCAAGCAATACTTTGAGGAGGTTATGAGAGCCCTAAAAGTGGACATCACGCACAAACTAAAATCAGAAATAAAGTCTTCCACAGACTCCTTGGCGCAATCCATCGCAGTAATGGACTCCCATTTGAAAGGCCTGGAAGACATAGTTAATGAATTGGAAAATATAACTTGCAAACAAGGGCATGATTATGAGGAACCCTCCACAAGAATGCAAAACATGGACAGCCGCCTGGAGGAGTTATGGGCAAAGCAAGTGGATCAAGAAAATCGATCTAGAAGGAACAATATTCGGCTGTGCGGAATTCCCAGGCAGGTATCTGATCATGATCTCTCGGAGTATGTTGGGGCTCTTTTCAGATCCCTTCTAGGATTAGAGGAAACGGACGATCTGATCCTGGGTAGGACTCCCCGAATCTACACTACTATTCAACAAAAGAAAGACCTCTTGCCAGATGTTCTCACCAGAGTTCATATCTTCCATCAAAAAGAGAGAATCGTGGCGGCAGCACGAAAGGCAGAACCAGTGAAATTCTGGAACTCCACCTTGATCCTCTTCCAGGATCTCTCACCTTCTACTCTGGCAGATCGTAGGCGGCATCAGAAGGTCACAACATGGCTTCAAGAGAGGAAGATTCGCTATTGATGGGGGTTTCCATTCAAGCTGCTTTTTGAATATCATAATCACACCTATGCAATCCGCTCTGAAGAGGAGGCCAAGAAACTAATGCGTGGAGAAGAGGGGGGAGACACTGACTCCGGAATGAAGAACACTCCTTCGGATGATCGGTCACGAAGCCCTACGCCGAAAGATGTAAGTAGGAAGCCCAGAGGCTGGCAGATGGTGAAAGGGGGCCTAGGCACGTCAAAAGGCGTGACAGATCCCACATGATCCGCCTCTGACTGATCCTTGCTCCACCTACAATGAAGGATCCTCAAGTATGACTATACTTTGTTATAGGGGTTCACCTTGAATTTGCAAATATGAGAAGCCCAAAGTTTGGTTGGCTATAGAGGCCCTTCTTGAATAGAGGCACCAGGTGAGGTGTCCTTACAGGTTTAGAGAGGAGTTCACGAAGAATAATAATTTCTTTCTTGTGGTTTCTAGGGGGCTTATATAAAAGCTCAGGAGCCGTCCACCTAGGCTTGAATGGAAGGTTTAAGTTGGAACTTTGAATACCACCATTTCAGTTCGTATTTTGATTCACAACTGAGGTACAGGCGTATACAAAAGTGGGTGCGGTCGCCTACCACACGCATTGCGCCTACTATAGTGCTTTAGAACAAGCTATTGATTATAACCTTGAAAATCTTGTAATTCTTGGTCAGTAATGCTGGTTCTTGTTCCTTTTTTCCTTTTTGTTTTTGTCAAGTTTCTTCTTATATGGGTTCTTAATGCTGGGTTTGGTCTAAAGAATGGTCGATGTGATTGGAAATGCTGTTTGTTTCGCACTGTTGGCATTACGGAAAAGGAGTTGGTCTACTTGTCAGCTTGGGTAATCTGGAAAGGGTTGCATACTGGATGCTTCATCAAAATCAGAGGTATGATCTCTGTGCAAAGGGGAGTGAACAGTGGAACTGCTTGGGTAGAATCTTGCGCGAGAAATAAATTGGGTCAGATATGTAATGGGATCAGGTCATCACCGGAATGGCTACCCCGAATGTAACATGCCTCACCCTGAATGTACAGGGTTTAAACTGCCCGTTAAAGGGGAAAGCTCTATTTCATCGATTAGCCACACTCAACCCCACTATATTATTTCTGCAGGAAACTCATCTATTATCCACTGATGAATTTTGACTTAATGATAAACTTTATCCTGTCAAATTTTGTGCTTCCTCGGGGCAGAAGAGATGCGGCATAGCAATTCTGGTCCACAAGGGGGTATCGCGAAAGGTTCATAAGACCCTGCAAGATAAAGGGGGGAGATATATTCTATTGGTAGCCACATTACAAGGGAAAAGAGTGGCCCTGGTATCGTTATATGCACCGAATGCCCACCAAGACTTTTTTTTTTGCCTCTGTGTCAAAGATGTTGCACAAGCAGACTGAGGGAGACCTCATAATGGGTGGGGATTTTAACACAGTGATAAATCCGCTAGAAGATAAATCCCTTCCCCCAACCTTGGCCGACAAAAAACTTTTTGTAGCACTTACTACACTCCTTCGGGAGCATTCGCTGATGGAAGCTTGGCGTTTCTTTCATCAAGGGGAGCGGGATTACACTTTCTATTCTGCGGTACATAGAGGGTTTTCTAGGCTGGATATGGTTTGCCTTTCGGGTAATTTTATTCCTCGCACAATGGTCATAGAGATCGTTTCCGAAGGCTCTATCAGATCACGCCCCTGTGTTAGTAACTATGGATCCGTTTACTGACATTTTGGACCCCGCGCGCACCTGGCGTCTGAACAAACTCATTTTGGAGGATCCTCAGTTCTGGTCCTGCATCTCAGACAATATAACTCAGTACTTTATGGATAATGACACAGAGGGGACAGATTATGCGGTGGTATGGGACGCAGCAAAGGCAGTGATTAGGGGTCAAATCATAGCTCAGACAATAGAAAGGGGGAAAGTCAAAAGGCAAGTTCAGGGGGGGGCGTGGCCTGGAGTGCCTGCGATGTGGCAGCTCCTGTAATGGCCTCCACATGGGACCGCAGCGCAACTTAATTCTTTTTGGTTCCCGCGATGGCCAAAACTCTTGAACGACCAGCCTGAGGTGCGGAGCCCGGGGGGCATCTGTGGCAGTGATTTGAGACTCTAACATGGCCGCCTTCCACTGAAACGCAGCAGAAGGAGCTGCGGCCCGCAGCCTCGCCTGACTCCAAAATGGCGGGCGCGTCATCTTACCCCCGGCCCTGCAGCCTCCCCTCAGCGCCTTTCATCCCCGAAGCTACTCCTGCAGCCGGGCTCCCTGCGGGGCCCGACCACAAAGACCAACACCCCTAACTCTTCGGGAGGTGTACTGCCGGAGCCGTTTGGAACTCGGGCCCGGACCTGGCCTCTGTGATCCGCGCCGCCCGGAGGGGCCTCCCCGCATCGACGCTATGCGGCTGCCCGCCCAAACAGCCTGAGGCCCCCGCCAGAGCATCCACTCCCTCCGGGCTTGCGAGCGTGGACTTGGGGTGCGCTGACAGTGCCTTCACCTTCCGGCGTGGAGCCCCTAGTCCCCCCCTCCTCCGCCTACTTGCTGCAGGCTCACCCCCCGCGGCTTCAGCCTCTCGCCTGTGGGTGCGGGCCCGTGGACTCCTGGCGCCCTTCTGAGCGAATCGCGCCCATCTGCAGGCTGCTACCCTGGGGCTTGGGACGGATTGTGGGGAGACGGCAGCTCCTGCAGCAGATGATTCCTTGCCCTAACGGGCCTGAACTATCTTTGCAACCCTATCTGAAGCTCACACCTGCACCCACCAGGCGGAACCGGACCTCACCTCTGCTGGGCAATCCCCCTGCACTAACCACCGGTATGCGGGGGGGCCTCAACTCTGGTCCCTGGCAACTTCCCGGATTGCCCATCTACAAGCATCCCCGCTGGTGGACCCACGCCGAGGACTTCCTGGGGCGCCCCTGCCCATTCCCCCCTCCTGTTTACTCAGAGAGTGCCTGCCCGCAGTTCCTGCACCCTGCTTTGAACTTGGAAGGCGTCCTGTGGACCTGCAACCTACTCCGCTGAGCAGTCCTGCGCCACAGAGGTACCCTTTTGCCATTGAGGGGAGTATAGCGCTTGCCGCCCACGCAGCCCCCTGAAGTACCCCAGCGCACTTCCTTCACCCCTGGTACCGGTGATTGTGGGCCCACAATCTTCTTGCGCAGTCGCCAATCCGGATCCCCCGAAGCAGCCCTTCACCTGGAAGTCATGTCCAAAGTTTCAGAATCCGTTAAATCGGGTGATATCTCTACCATGTTGCTGGCTCCGGAGAAGGGGAAGAAAGCGGACCCCCCAAACTCACTCCCCAGAATCCCACCGAAGATAGGGAATCTCTTGCAACTAAAGAGGACCTCCAGGTCTTCATGTCTGATATTAAAGCATAATTCAGGTCCTGTATGACGGAACTCACGTCCAAATTGGAGCAAATGGAACAGCGGGTCAACGATGTTAAACGCAGGTTGGGGAGACCGAAGAACTAACTACGGACCACTCTAACTCCCTAACGGAGCTCCAACGCTCCATTCAGGCACTAATGGACAGAACTGAGATCCTCGAATACAAACAGGAGGATTTAGAAAACCGCTCCCGGCGCAACAACCTCCGGATCCGTGGGGTGCCCTCTGCAATCTCCGATAAGGAGCTCCCTGAATACATAAGCCTCTTTTTCCGATCCTTGCTACCAGAACTAGAAGAGTCGCAACTCCTGCTTGACCGTACTCATCGGTTGTGCCCTCGCCGGGGATCCGATACTGACCCCCCGCCAGACGTGAACACGAGAGTTCACTTCTACACCACCAAGCAAGCCATCACGGCAATAGGCCGCTCCAAAGATGAACTCTCTTTTCAGGGCTCCCCCCTGCAGATCTTCCAGGAACTCTCCCCTCTTACTCTCCAGAAACGCAGGGCGCTATGCCCACTCTCGCTTTTCTTGCGAGACCAACAGATCCGCTACCGCTGGCTCTTCCCCACGGCTCTACGATTCTCGTACAAGGGCTCCCTCCGCACCATCAGCCACCTCGAGGATGCTGCATCGATTCTCCATTCGGACTCCCCCGGAGACACGGAACCGCACTCTCCTAGCCAGACGAACCTGATGCAGGACGCCGTCTCTCCCGGGCCAAAGCGGGCCCCATGGTCTAGGGTGCGGAGAAAGCGCAGACCCAGATAACGGGAGCCGATATGTTTGAGGCACACGTAGATCTTGGAACCACTGACCTATTCTCAAGCCCGCTGCGGACCCTGTGTGGTCCATACCCTACTCCAGGGTGCATACCATCATGTTACCCCTGGAGAATATTTCAACTTTGTTGACATCGTCACTAGATGACAACCTGTGCGGCCGGGGGATGCCGCCGACACTACAAATCGTTCCCCCCGGTTGCAGCCTGGTTCTCCCGTTGGAGGCCACTGTTGGTAGTTTATGTCTCCCGTTGGAGACTTTCTTTAAAAACTTTCAGCCACAGGAAACCTTAATGCTGCATATCCTTCACGGCTATGGCTGACTCGACTTGCACCGCAACCCCCCCTCGCAACAAGTGGACTCGGGGCTCCAGCCCCCGCACCTAACCTTGAAGCTTACCACCCTGAACGTCAGAGGCTTGAACTCCCCCCCGAAGAGGAAATCCATCCTACACAGACTGCATAATGAGGGAACCTCTATCGCGTTCCTGCAAGAAACGCACCTTCTCCCAACAGACTTTTCTCGCTTACGAAGCAGACTCTACCCCCTACAATTTCTGGGCTCCGGAGGAACCAAGAAAGGAGGCACTGAGATCTTATTTGCTAAGACCCTGAAACCCAAGATCCTGGACACACTGAGTTGCCCCGAGGGCCGTTTTGTGGCGGTCAAATGCACTGTCCTTGGTCAACTTTACACCCTCGTCTCAGCTTACGCCCCGAATGAGCATCAAGAGGGGTTCTACCAGGACCTAGAGGATTCCCTCCTTCCATTCATTGAAGGGCAGGTAGTCATTGGAGGCGACTTCAATGGGGTCCCGGACCCCCTCAGGGATAGGTCTCACCCCTCACCAGCTAGAGACCTGAAGTTGGCCACAGCTCTGCTTCACTTATTCCATGCGCTGAACGTTGTTGACTCCTGGAGAGTGCTATCTCCAGAAGAGAAAGACTTTACCTTCTATTCATATGTTCACCGTACCTTCTCCAGAATCGATTTGCTGCTGGTTTCCACCCAGATTCTGTCCTTCACAAACAATGTTACGATCGGCTCCCGAATCCTCTCAGACCATGCCCCGGTCTCTCTCGCCTTGTGGGCTCACAATCCGGATCCCCCTCTCCGCCGCCAGTGGAGCCTGTACGACCCCATTTTGGGAGATATGGCTATAAGGGACACGATTGCTAAAACGATTAAACACTTTTTCGCTGAAAACCCCAACGAGGACACCTCCTCGGCCAATACCTGGGATGCCATGAAGGCAGTATTTAGAGGGGAGCTGATTGCCCAAGGCGCCGCGTACCACAAACAAAAGAAGGCGACACAAGCTATCCTGGAAACTGAGGTTCGCGAGGCAGAGGCCACTCATAAACGCAAAGGCTGGTCCCCGAAATCCTACAGGGTCCTACAAATGGCACGGAAGAAGCTCGAGGTACACTACACTGATGCTACAGCGAATCTGTTGACCAGAACCAAGCAATGGTATTAGGTCCACAACAACAAAGCTAACAAATTACTGGTCAGTAAACTGGCTAAGGAGAAGAGCAGGAATTTCATACAGGGACTGCGTGACGCACAAGGGAGGACCTATCACTCGGAAGACGAGAAATTACAGTTGGCGACTGCCCACCAGTTGGAGACAATGACTGCAATCCCACGGGACCCAGATGAACAGCGCGCCTACATTCAGGGGGCCTCGCTTCCGCCTCTCAAACCAGAGGCGAGAGAGGGACTGGAGTCCCCGATTACCACCGAGGAAGTGGAGGAAGCCATCAAAAGCCTAAAGCCGAGGGCTCCTGGCCCTGACGAGTTCTCCACATGTGGACCTATCGGACCCAATCCCTCTCACATGCGGCACGTGACAGGGATGTCCGCTATCCCCCTTGCTCTTTGCGCTGGCCATGGATTCGTTGGCCCAGCGAGTTTGCCAGAACCCCCTCATCTCTGGCCCGAAGATCAGCGCCACCCAACACAAGATTGCCCTCTATGTTGACGATGTGCTGCTGACTGTCGCGAATATCAAAGACTCTATGAAGGCGGCCCTAGCGGATATCCAGACTTTTGGGAGGGTCTTGGGCTTCGCCATCAACTTTCACAAGTCAGTTGCCCTCTGCATGGGCCTGTCCCCAGGCGAAAGAGAAGCCCTGAAGAACCTGAGCCCACTCCAATGGAATACCCAGGCGATCCCATATCTGGGAGTCCAGATCCCCGCTGACCCTGCGAAGATCTACCAGGCCAAGTTCCCCCCACTCTTTGCGGGACTGGAAAAGGACTTGGCCCGTTGACAGACACAGGAAATCTCGCTTCTGGGTCGCATTATGGCAAGCAAAATGAACCTCCTCCCCCGCTTCCTCTACTTATGCCCTGCCCTCCCAACCACAATCCCCCTTCCCCCTCTGCAACGGCTCCAGAGGAAAATCGTTGGCTTTATTTGGAAAGGCAAGAAAGCCTGGATCCCTCGGAGAACAATGATGTCCAGCACACAACTGGGAGGATTGGGAGTCCCGGACCTCCAGTAATACCACATTGCAGCAGAGTTGGCCCAATTTCAAGCTTGGGATCTTGTCTCCAATCGCCTGAAATGGGTGGAAATCGAACAATCTCGCCTTCCTCTCCCCCTCCGCTTCCTCCCGTTCATTCCCACCACACTTCGACGCAACTGGCCAGGGGTACTGACTGCCACCAGGCAGACGTTGAAAGCATGGGAATGGGCCCGCAGACGTGGAGGCATCCCTGGAACCCTTAGCGCAGCCTCCCCAATCTTTCTTAACCCCGCTTTCCCCCCGGGAACCCGCCCGCAAAACTTCAGAAACTGGGTGGCGGGAGGCCTAGAAACTTTGGGACAACTCTTTGAGAAGGAAGCCCCTCTCACTTTCGAACGATGCAAAACGACTTTCCAGCTTACAGAGACAGATAGTTTCTCCTATGCCCAACTGAGGCACTGGTGCACTCACCCCCAAACTCGAACTGCCGCAACGAGACCCCTGGCCCCCCTAGAGCTCATGATTAAGGACCTGCTGGCCTGGGGTAAGATCTCAGCCCTATACAAACTTTTGCAGGATGATCCCCTCCTCTTCAGGCCCTCCTATATGACCCAATGGGAATCGGACCTGGGTCGAGCGATTGAAGACCACATGTGGATAGACGTTTGGACGCGAATGCGTACGGTGTCTCGGTGCATTACCAACCGGGAATGCGCCCATAAGCTCTTGTTACGTTGGTACTACCCCCCCTACGCCTCCATTTCCAGCGGGCCCTGGACCCCCACTGCTGGCGCCAATGTGGCTCTCCAGGTTCCTACTTCCACATGTGGTGGACTTGCCCCAAAGTGAAGGAATTCTGGATCCAGTGCCTGGCCATCATTCTAGAGATCACCCAAGTTGAAATCCCCCTAATGCCTGAGCAGGTTCTCTTGGGGATCCCACTTCTGGACTCGTATCCAAGAACAGGGAGAAGAGCGGCGCTGATCTCGCAACTCTTACTGGCTGCCAAAATCACAGTGGCTCGCACCTGGAAGTCCGCGGAGGGCCCCCTGATAACCCTCTGGTGGCTTAAATTATGGGATATTCTAATAGCCAAAAAGTCAGCCAAAGCGAGACTGCTCCTCCGATTCACTGACACTTGGGCCCCAGTTTTGGACTACGACCGGAATTACCCGGCCCTGACTTTCAAACCACGCTTGATCGCCCGGGCCCTCTCCCCGTTGGAGGGGGGCTCCCAGCCTGCTCAGGCCTAATGAGACATCCCCTGCTGCTGACACGGGAACTTGGGGGAGGGGAGGACTCGAGTCTATTTTGCTTGATTTACCTGTGAAACCCAATTACTGTTAATGTCTTGTTTCCTCTGTGCTGTGTTATAAATAAAAAAATTAAAAAAAAGGCAAGTTCAAACACAGTTGGAATCGGAGCACGAAAGGAGAGAAGAGATACATAAGAATAGGACCTCTCGGCCGCCCCTCAGAGACGTACGTGTGGCTCAGAAGGCACTCGAGGCTCACCACATGAGCCGGGCGGCATATGGGTTAATGCTCACTAAACAATATTATTATTCAAAAGGGAATAAGGCCAATCGGCTGCTTGGAGCCAAACTCAAAAAACAAAAAAAGCATAATCATATAAACTCTTTAAAGGGGACAGACGGGAGGCAGGTCTATGCGGAGTCAGAGAAACTCCAGATAGTAGAACACGTCTTCAGAGACCAATCAGCCCCACATATAACGGACTCACAGCTGGCCTGAGATTTCATACAAAAGACGTACCTCCCGCAGATTTCGGCGGAACTGTGTGAGAGTTTAGAAGTTCCGATCACAGCTGAAGAGACAGATATAGCAATCTGGTCCCTTCCGTTAGGTAAGACCCCGGGGCCAGACGGTTTCAAAATAGATTTTATAAAACCTTCACAGCGGAGCTGACCCCTTATCTAATGAAGCTTTTTAATACCGTCTGGAAAGCAGGGGTAGTAACTAAGTCAATGGCTGAGTCGGCTACGACGCTGCTTTTAAAATCAGGAAAGGACCCTATGGATTGTACCTTCTATAGGCGAATCGCACTGTTAAACACGGATGCAAAGCTGCTGGGGAAAATAATTGCGGGGGGGTCTGGGTGAGATTCTCCCTTCCCTGATAATGAATGATCAAACGGGGTTCATACGCAACCGATCAACGTATGACAATGTTCGCCGAGCTATAGATCTGATTGCTCTTGCCTCGAAGAACCCAGGGCGGGTGTCATTGTTATCCTTAGACGCCCATAGGGTGTTTGATAGTATGTCCTGGGGTTATTTGGAAGCGGTTTTAGAGGGGTTTGGTTTCGGCCCAAGGTTTTCCAAATGAGTGCTTTCAAATTTTCAGATCCCCTCGACCAAAGTCAAAGTAAATAGAAATTGGTCCCCGATGATTTCGCTGGGCAAAGGCACCAGGCAGGGTTGTCCCCTGTCACCTTTTGTTTTTGCCTTGGCGATGGAACCCCTGGCCCAACACATTAGATTACACCCAGATATCCTAGGCTTTGAGGTGGTGCGGCAATCCCATAAAGTGGCCTTCTATGCAGATGATTTACTTTGTTTCCTGAACGATGCCCCTAATTCGATTCTGCCCCTCTTGGACCTCTTACTGCGGTTTGCCTCGATTTCTGAAGATCCCAGTAGGTTAGAAGGTATACAGGCAACATCACACATCCCATGGTCCTCAACGGAGATCCCGTACCTGGGGATAAAATTTACTCCGACTTACGCCTGCCTCTATAAGGCGAATATCCCTGCTTTGTTTAAGGAGGCAAAAGAGTGGCTGCAACGGTGGGAGTCTCAAGAGATCTCATGGCTAGGCCGTGTTAACGCGATTAAGATGTCACTTCTCCCGAGACTACTATATGTGTTCCACTCCCTACCAATCTCCATTCCTGAGTTAGAGCTTATAAATGTGCAGAAAGAGATAGGCCGGTTTATCTGGAAGGGGAAGAGACTGAGGGTTCTTTGCAGGCTCTTGACAAGAGGGAGGATACTAGGTGGCCTGGGCCTTCCCTCAGTGTCAAGGTACTTCACGTCGGCTCAGGTGGCGGTGATGCTTTCTTGGAGAAATGTACTGGATCCTCCTAAATGGCAGGAGATTGAGCAAGCGTTTGCTCCATTTCCCTTGGCCTATTTCCCATTTCTTCCCAGGGAGGCTCGGAACTACAGGGGTTAGATGCTTCCCACCACTCTAGCCACACTTCGGAGTTGGGCTAGGGCTTGCTCACAGAGGGGTATTCTGTTGGGGCTGGGTCAGTTATCCCCTATCACCCAGAATCCGGCTTTCACCCCAGGATTGGATGCCAAGTCATATCAAAATTGGAGTCAGGATAAACCCCTAAGGCTGAGGGACTTGTACTGCAACCAAGAACCCCTGACTTTCCAAGAGTGTAAAGATAGGTTTGGGATTCCAGAGACAGAACGCTTTAAATATATTCAACTTCGGCACTGGCTGACCAATAGGGGCACCCGTCAAGCTGCAACGAGAGCCCCAGTAGGCATAGAACTTAAAATCCTCGATGGGCAACAATCGCATAGAATAGCCTCATGTTATCAACTGTTAGAGAAAGCTCCAATAGAGCAGAAACTTCTTTACATGCAAGCTTGGGAGAGGGAATTGGGGCTGGAATTTTCAGAAGAGTGTTGCCAGCGGATTTGGCATAGGGCTCAGAAAAGTTCACGCTGTGGGAATGTTGAAAGAAAATGCCATCAAAGTTTGTTTCAGGTGGTATTTCCCCCCAAGTAGACTCCATTCGATGAATGCAGAATATCCAGATGCATGTTGTCATTGGTGTGGGTTTCGGGGGGATCTGGCCCACATGTGGTGGCATTGTCCAATTATCTAAACGTTTTGGCTGGAAGTAAGGTAAAAAATTAAGGAGATTACGGGCTCTCTGCTCCCCATGGACCCAAGAGTGCTGCTGCTGGGGGATGCGCCAGAAAATGGGGCTTTCCCAATGACAGGACACGAAGCGGCTTTGATCTCACAGCTGTTTATTGCTGCTTGCATCACAAGAGCCCGGTTCTGGAAAACGATAGATGGCCCGCAAATAGCTTACTGGTGGATAAAAGTATGGGAACTGCTGGGCCTGGAGAAACTTACAGCCATGCTGAAAGGGAAACTCTCAAAATTTGGGAAAATTTGGAGCCCATTCTTGGACTATGTCTCAGACAGGGAACACATGTTTTTTTCAACCGCAACTTATGAAGCACTTTATGAATCCTTGACATTTGATGCTGACCTTGTGCATTGATGAATTGACCACCTGTCGACCAGAGCTAACTTTTTTCTTTTCTTTTTCTCCCTTCTCCCTCCCTGAGTTTTGATCTTTGAGTTAACCTCCCATTTAATCAGTTGGCGATGAAAAATGAGTTGAGTAAGTTTGGTTAAATTTATGACATTTTTTTAAAAGGTGAATTGGTATTGAAGGTAATGAACTGTAGAGTGGGGAGGGGGGAGGAGGGGAAGGGGGAGATGGAAGAGGGGGAAATAAAATGAATTATTATGTATTGTTGTTCATTATGCATTTACATGTTGGAAAATCAATAGAAATATTTTTTTTTTAAAAAAGAAAGTGTAATGTGTTAACATCAGTGGGTTTCGTGAAGATGATAGTTGATATATCATGATGTGTTAAGGTTACTGCTACATCTAGAAAGTGCAGTGATAGTATGCAGATTTCCAAAGTAAATTGAAAATGTGAAAAAGGTGTGTTCATGAATTCAACAAAATTCCTCAGTTCTTGTTCTGTGCCATTCCAAATTCCAAAGATGGCATCTATATATCTTTTCCATGCTAATATTTTTGGTGACCGTTCATCATTGTTGTGTACATTGGTGGTTTCAAAATGATACATGAATATTTTAGCGTAGATTGGGCCATCGCTGATCCCATGGATGTCCCGGATACCTGTAAGTAATGCCTCTTCCATTGTCTGCTCTGTTTGTTTCATCACAGCCTCGGAAAAACCTTTAATTCTCTCATTTTGGCTTCTGAAGTTGATGAACCCACATCGCGGCTACTGTTCTATGTACCACTGCTTTAGAGCTCTGGCATCTTGCAGCTGGAATATTGGGTAGCAGGCATCCTACAGATGTACGTTGGCTTTAGCAGCTTCACTCTAGATCAAACTTTTATGGCCTGGGCCCCCCCTGAGCAAAGTGTGGGCAGGCCGGGCCCCCCCCCCCAAAAGTGCCAGATGGACAGTATATAGAAATTGCTATGAACTTTTGCGTGCCGTCACCGCACCCTACTCCCAGTACAGACCCTGGGCTCTCCCCACCCTACTCCCACCACTATCACAGTGCTGCCGCCCATCCTGCTCCCACCACAGTCCCATAACACAAGCATACACACATCCATACACATTTAAATAAAAAATAAATCGCCATAAACGTACCTCGCGTGGTTGCTAAAATGCCCCGCTCCAGGTTGCTCTGCCCATATGTGCGAAGAGGCACAGGAGCACCCCCTCGCACATACATACATGCAGTGCCCCAGCCAGCATTTCCAATGAGCTATGTAAGGCTGGCGAATCAAAACACCCCCAGCGTTGCATGGCTCAGTGATCATGTGCTTCTGGGAAATAAACTGTCAAAGGCAAACAGAGTTTCTCTTTGACAGTTCAGCCAGTCCAGTAGCACTCCCTCAGCTGGAAAAAGCAGCAGAGGGAGTGCTCAGTGTTTCACTGGGCTGTCTCCTCGGCTCCTCCATAATGGGTGAGGTGTCCAGTGGGTGGACGCCCCTCACCCATTATGGATGAGCCGGCGGGCTTGGACTGGCCTATAGGGCAATATGGAGATGACCGTACCGAAAATGCAAAATGCTAGTGTAGGACAGTAAAAATGGGCCACTTTTTTGGCCATTGTGGGCCAGTTTGAGGACTTACTTCACTATGCAGCTAGTAGTTTTGACCATTGTTGCTGAATAAATATTCTTTAAATATCACCATTTGTTTACATTTGAACAAACAACAACCCCTTTGGTACTATTCAAACAGTCTGTGACTAAACACTGAATATCCATTTGCAACTGCTGGCCATTTTGTATTGGTGCCTAAGACCGTTTTATGGCCCAGTCTGACCATGTCAGCTGCCCCTTCCCATTTCCTCCAATCTAAAAAAAACAAAAAAACATATTTATTTATTTATTTATTTTTACATTTCATGCTGGGCTCTGGCGCACCCCACAGTTTGAAGACCTCTGTCCTAAGGCTATATAATATTTGGGGATTAGTATCTTTGTTACATGCCATCCAAACTAGGGTACAGTTCAGTTATTAATTTGAACCACTGCCTGGTGAGGCAATATCGCAGGCTGTGTATGGCCCACTTAGCGGCCAAGCATTCCAGCTCCACTATAGAGTAATTGCTTTCCTCTGGATACAGTGTTCTACTTAGGAAAAGGATGGGCAGTTCTTCTCTATTTTGCATTTGTGGAAGGCGGCTTCTAACCGAACGAGAGAGGCATCGGTTTGTTGGATGAGTTTCTATGAGAAGTCTGGCAGGACTGGAATCTGGCTGTGACATAGATGAGCTTTCAGTTGGTCAAAGAAGTCTTGCACTGATTTGTCCCAAATGATTTGGTTTCCGTGACCCTTACTGAGTCTATCAGTTAGTGGTGCACCCAGGGTCGTGAATTTGCAGGCAAATCGGTGTTAATATCCAACCAACCCCAGGAAGGCCTGAATGTACTTTTTGTTTTGGGGACAATGCTCCTTCTCTACTGACTTTACTTTGGTTTCATGGGGTAACAGATATCCACTCCCCACTTGAAATCCCAGGTATTTCTCTGAACCCTGGCCTAGGTGGCATTTGGATGGATTGGCCGTTATGAGGACCACTCACTATGTGATTTCTCAAACACAACCAGGTCAGGCATGTTCCTCAGTTGTTCATTTACTGTCCTTTTTCTGGCCTCTGACACGAGAGAAGGCTTCAGTCAGATGTCCCTTGCTGGTGGAGTTCAGATCTTGTGATGGAACCCATGGATTTTCCCAGGTTTTTCCGAGAACGCCTTGAGAGATGACTGAAGGAGCTTTACGAAGTCTTTATGATCTGGGATTTTCAATTCTTGAGGGATGTTCACTCCTAATTTGTATGAGGATGGGTGTCTGTCTTGTGTGGTTTTCATATAGTGCAAAATAGTAGATTACTGTTCTCGTTCTAGGCCTTGAGTTTGTTAATATGATAAAACTGGGATGGTTTCCCTAGGTCGGCTCGTTACACCTTTTTATGTTTGGGAGGGGACTACACCTGTCACGATGTATGGTCTGTGCCACCGGGACAACTGCTTATTCTGGGTAGTTGGGAGCAACACTATCCCCTTATCCCCAACCTGGAAAGTCCTCAGTTTTGGATTTTTGTTATAATACTTTTCTTGTTGGACCTGGGTGACTTCCATGTGTGTCTTAACAAGGCCTCTGACTACTTGTATTTGTTCACCGGTGTTCTGGACTAGGGGATGTCACTGGAGTGGGCATGGTCTGTGCTTTCCCACTTTTCCCTCATGCCCAGTTACTCACCAGCTCGAAGGGTGAAATACTGCTGAGGCATGAGGTGACTTCCAGACTCAAACAGGGCCAATGGAATTAGTTCATCCCAATTCCTTTTCATCCTTGTCCACCAGCTTCCTGTGTGGCTTCTTTAAGTTTGGTTGAAGTGCTCCATCAGGCTGTCTGTCTGGGAATGGTATACAGACCTTTGCGGTTCTGGTTTTATGAAGTCCCCTAATTGAGCAACTCGCCTGTACTGTTAAAGCTTTATGTTGGGAGCTGTTGTACATGAATACCGTACCACATGGGAAGATCCATCTATATGGTATCTTGCATGAGCGAAGAGGGCCCGTCACCTGCTTATATTCTCTGCATTTCAGTGCGTGCTGCTATATTCACGGAGGCCATTTGTCTGGAGCCTTTGAATTCTATGAATGGCTTATTTATGGTGGAAGTTAATATCTTTTATTTGTAATTAGAGGATTGAAATGTTATCAATATGTCTCTGGATCTGTCCCATGGCTGTTTAGACCTAAGCCTACCTTGTGCACTCTGTCCATGGTGAGATCTAATTGATGGTTTTCAGGAAGGATAGTTTGTAATAAGTAACAGAGAAATCCTTGTTAATCTGTTCCCTCAAGTTCCTCCTTAACTGTCTTCAGCCCAATATTATCCCTTCTTGAGTGATTTATCAAGTCTTCCCATTTGTCCAGGAGTCGGCTTGACATTGTAGGGCAGCTATGTCTCCTTGGACCTTATGGAATTCAATCGAAGCTTCTGCAATGGCATCCTCCTTTGCAGGCATCCTGTCTCTGAGAGATTGGATCTCCGTGTGTACACTTTCTAAGGATTTCTTCATATAATGCATTAGTGCTAGAATTTCCACTGTGATATTCTTTTGAAGGTCCTTTAGGCAGGATGTTAGATCTTCATTCGTAAGGACTTCTGCCTCTCTTTCTGTATTGCTATCTATATTGAGAGCTTGGGACCACTCGGAGTCAGTGGGCCTGCGTTTCTTTAGGGGAGTATGTAACCATCTAATGTGTTCCTTGTGAAAAAAAGTTCTCTAGCTGTGACCAGTTTTAATGTGGTGTTGGACTGCACATGCACCAAGGGAATCCATGTACTCGCTGTCCTCTGAAGGTCTTCTATATATCCGCTGCTGGATGAAAGGATATCTTGAGCAGTCACCTAGGTCTTTCCATTGAGTACCTTCTTCTGCTAATAGTCATTTCTATGCCCAACAGAGTTGTGGAGCCATGCCCGTGGTCCATGCTCCCGGGAGAAGTTCACGTCTTGCGTTTCCCCACTTCCAAGGTTATTGGTTAGCTATCAATTGGAAAGCTCCCCCCACTCCCGGCTCATATCTGTGTTTGATGAATTCCCTCTCCTGCAGGTTGCCCATTGTTGAGGCCTCTTTGGTGGAGAGTGAAGCTGAGTGGGTCTGCATAGCTCGCTCCGTCTCTATGATGTTTCTTGTTCACCTGGAGGAAGCCAGTCTGCCAGCAACCACCGCTACGCCCTCCTTCTCTCCTGCTGGAGGTTGCCACCTATAATGGTGCTGTATCCTCAACTCCTCTATTGCGGGCCTGCATGGCCTTTCCAGTTGGGTTTGGGGGCAAATTGGTTGTTGGAGCCCGACCCATGCTCCTCTGTTGGCTGGCAGCCATGCTGCCTCCATTGTATTCCACGCTTGCTCGAAGAGGCTAGCCCGACAGCAGCCATCGCCTCGCCCACTCCTTCCCCCATAAATCTGGCTCTGTCATTCTGAATAGAGGCCTTGAAGAATATTGGTCTGGAAAAGGCTCCTTTTGATGGTAGCAGAGAAAGATTATAATTGGGCCCAGGGTGAGATATGTGAGGAATTTTTACTAGCTAGGAGCTTGAGGCAGGGATGTGCGGCTATGCATTTTAATCTGCTTGAATGATGCAGACGGCTGGCTACAGGGAAGAGTTTCGTACCCCCTCAAAATGGGAAGCGTATTGTGAGAGTGCACAAGGAGGCGACTGATATAAAAGTGGCGTATTTGTGGGCTTTTGTTCAGTGAAAACGAGAAAATAATATAGGTATATCCCTATCTCTAGGATGGTGGGGGTTTCCCTGCCTCAACTAAAAAATCTAAGGTGACTGTTAAATCGAAGTGTCCACCCTCCTGTGTCATGAAAACCTTGCTTCTGACCTCACACTAGAAACTATAACTAAAGTAGTATTGTTCTTCCCGGTCCCAAGGGAATGACTCCCTTCTCCTGGGTTCAAGTTCCGGTTCGTTGTAACAGTTCTGTTCAGTTCAAAACAGTCTTGTGCCTCAAACGTTGTCAGGGGGAATAGCTACCATCCCCTGCTAGTAATATTGCAAACAATACTTCTCACAAGTTAACAGGGGGAATGGCTCCCTTCCCCTGATTGTAGAGTCCCAAACACTCTGGCACTCCCTCTTGGTGGGTCAGGAAAATGACTACCTTTTCCTGGTGCACGTTTTCAGATAGCCTGCAGGAATTACTCCCTTCCCCATGCCTACTTGAACTTGAATGCCGTTCCCGGCTACCAGGAGAATGACTCCCTTTTCCTGGGATCCTCCTCTCAGTTCATCACAACCAGGGTGAATAGCTCCCTTCCCCGGGTCTTATTTCCATCAGGCTTCACACCTGCAACACCCAATTCTGGTTTCACTTCTTCTTTGACTTGGCAAGTACTGCCACGAAGAAGATGACTTGTATCTCTTCATGTTATTGGGTCTCAGACCCTAGATTCTCTTTTGTCTCTTCTTTGAATTGGCCTACTTCCCTGCCAAGTACTGGAGGAAGATGGCTCGTACCTTTATCTTTTTCTCTATCGTTGGGGTCCTCAAACATTTTCTGAGCGTTAGTGGCCCTGGGGCCACCACCAACACGAGGAAGACATCATTGGATGCAAAATTAACATACTCTCACATTGGGGTCTTTGACCCTTCTCTGGTGATCACTGGTTTTGGGACTATCACTGACACGAGGAAGATTTCCTCTTATGTACAGTTCACTTATACTTCCTTTCCAGTTAGGTGACTTGTGCGTGACCCCGTTTCCATGTGCTGTTATTCGGTTTCCAGGACCCTCTTGTACCCCCACCGGTAGCCCGCTCTCTCCTGTACCTTCTGCAATATTCCTACCGGGCTCCGGTCTCTCCTGGGGTATAAAATGGTCTTGTCTTGGTCTTCGGTGTCTTCCAAGGGCTTCTGGGTTGCCGCAGCAGCATTGCAGCATTTGGCTCCTTGCAGTGTCAGCACTTACTACGGACTGCGCGGTCCACCTCCTCTTGGAGGCCATGCTACTGCCTCACCAGATTCTTGAAGGGTTGTGTCAGATCTGCTAGAGAAGCATTTCCTCCGACGGCAGCCCAGTCTCCAGCCCTTTGAATCCCCTGTGCCAAACAACTGCCACGAATGCTGTTGCTCTGGCGCCCTCTTCGGTTTTTAAAGCCCATACAGGTATGTTTATGGAAGGCTATTGTTCACCGAAGTGCTCCACATGCATCCTCTTCGTGTCAGTACCTGCCTCCCAGGTATTCTTCTTCGTCTCACTACTGGAGTCAGTAAATGGTATAATGCCCCAATAGCAAATGGAAGGGTTAGCAAGTGGAGGTTGGCTAAAAGATGGCAAAGGGTTTTGGAAGGTTAGGTTGGGGTATATTGCGCCTAATTCTACCCAGGTGTTCGTCCTTCTCGGGGGTCGGGGGAGTCTCTCCCCATAAGATCTCCCCACATTGTATCACGCCCAGGGAGACTATCGGGTTGCCGAATCGCCTCCCTCGCCTCATGGAAAGGAGCACCCCTCGGGGAGAAGTGAGGCCATCTGAGGAATCATCACTCTACGTGTCCCTGTTCTTTTATTTGTGGATGACACAGTGATACTCTCTCAGAATGAAAATGGCTTGAAGCAGCTCCTACAAGGCCTTGAAGATTTCTGTCATTGTAAACATCTTACAATTAACGGGCCTAAAACTAAGGTTGTGGCTGTAAGAAAACACAAACGTTTTGAGATCTAGGATTGTGCTGGGTGAAGCGGTTCTTGAATATATAGGAATGTTGCTTATTCATAATTACAGTTTAAACTGAAACTGATGTTTGTGATACCTGTCGTAATGGATGTGGTGCCCGTCCTGTTGGCCTGTCTGGATCGTGGTGCACAATTGTTTCAAACAATTTCAGACAGGGGCAGCCATTTTAAAGGTGGTTGATACTTTCTGTGGGGGAGTCTATTTCCGAAGGGGAATAACAATTTCAAGAAGGTTGGTGGTTAGGAGATACAATAGGATGGGTGATCATTTCAGAGGGGCAACTGAAAGTGTTTCAAGGAAAGGCATCACTTACAGGGATATAATTTATTTGTATCGCGCTCATACACAAGTGATAAGACAACAATTTCAGTGAGCGTCAACGCTTTATAAAAAGGCCCACATCCACAGAGGATGTCAACACTTTTAAGGAGGGCAACACTTTAGATAGCACTTTTCTCCAAGGTAAATAACGTTTTTGTAGGGGGGGGAATGTTTTTAGGGGAGCAGCAGGACCAGTGCAGGACGATTTCAAAGGGGCAACTGCTCTAATGGGAGACAACAGCTGAATGCTACAGTTCTACTGGGAAAGAAACGTTTGAGAGAAGGACATAACGTAAATGTTTGTCAGGACCATTATGAGAGCTTGTCCATCAAGACAAGTGTAGGCTATAATACTGGGGACACAGAAAAGTAGTGCGAGCCAGTGAGGTCATTACGAATTTGTTTGAGGGGTTCATCCCAAGTTAAGCTAAGCAATGGCCAAGGTTCAGCATGACGAGTGACCGGTAAAGGTTTTGGTTGGACAAAAAGGGGTGGGGCTGGGTAGCAAAAGAGTACATCAGTATGGTAGGTCAAGTAGAGCACATTGGCATGCTTATAGTAAAATATAGGGTTTCAGAGGATCTGTGAGATCCCACGATTGTCAACATGAAATAAACAGCTGTGGGTGTATTAGGCCTTAGCCTGATTAATTGCAATAGTGCCACATTAAGAAGGAGATGGTTTGTAGGGTAAGACTGAGGGTCCTCCCTCTACTTTCTGCCTTCTCTTCATTGATTATCTGCCATATGTGCCACAACCCTGTGCAACACCATCTTTCTCTGCCTCTTAGCAGGGTCCCTGACAAAGGGTATGTTTATTTCCATTTAGTTAGTATTACCATAATCATTAGATGCTAAATATAGATAATAGTAGTAAGTGAAAAATAGTGTGGCTCCTCCCCAGGGTGCTGTCATCTCTGTTTCTCCACTTAATGGGCACTACTACGTCCCAAGCAAGATGGAATGGAATTGCATCTTGTGATGGTTCACAAACCTCATGCACCACAACCTCTAATTGGCATTGGCAAAAGAATTAAGTATACCTAAATGGTAATCCTCTTTGGCACCACGTACAACACTAGCAGATTCGTAGAAATATGTTGAATAGTAGCAAAACGTTTTCCTCCAATTGGCTCCTGGGGGCAGCCATCCTTGTCACTCCCTCACATGAGGCCTTGGCTCCTGCAACAATGCATCAATAGTAGACTTATTTGATCTGTGTGGGGCTATCTACACCTCTGAGGCATCAGCTGCTGTTACAACACATAAATAATGAATTTGACTCTAAGAAACATTTATCAACTCTGAGATGCAATTATACAGTTCTGAAATTGTCTAATAAGCTGTTAGTACACACATATAATGCTATTTTGTTAAGATATTTCGACCTCCTTCCATCTTTTTCCTATCCTTCTTCCTAGCCTTCCTTTGTTTCTTCCCTTTTTTCTGTCCTTTGCTTTCACTTTCCTTCTTTACCTATATTCTTTCCTTCCTTGCTTTCAACTATCCTTTCTATTTCTTCTATTTTTCTGTTCTTCATTCTTTCTGTTCTTATACCCTCCTTTTCTCCTTCCCTCCTACATTCCTTCCTTTGTTCCATCTTGCATTTTTGTTCCCTCCTTTCCTGTATTCCATCTTTCCTTCATTTCATCGTTTTCTTTGTTCTTTCTTTCATTTTTCCATTTTCTTTCTATATTTTCTGCATTTAAAATGTCCTTCTAGCTTTAATTTAATCTTGCTTCATCACTTCTTTCTTCCCGTAATTCGGTGTCCTTGCTGACTTTCTTCATTTTCTTATTTCCTTCAATTCATCTAGCCTTCATTCCATCTCTCCATCTTTCCTTCTTCCCAATTTTCTTTTAATTTTATTTCCTTTCTCACTTTCACACACTACTTTTTTTCTCTTCGTTAATCCCTTTACTCTCTTTATGCTCTGGTTCCATATTTATTTCAATGTATCCATCCCTTTCTTCCTTTTTCTTCTTCTCTCCTGCTTTTCTTTCATTTTAGTTGATAAAACAAACATTCACCATGGTAAATTCTCTTCCTGTTGTCATCTGTGAAATTATCTGGTGAATGATCCATTAGCAGATTTAACAAATCAAACCAAAGTCATTCCCAATCTTTTCAAAAAAGGAAGACTGACCCTACTTTCTGTGTCTTAATATCATGTCCTGAACAACCACATATCGGCTCTTTCTACAACTTCTAGCAAAGTCTTAATACTCGGCCAAACTGGAATAAATTATTGGCAGGAATTTGACCCTCCAAAGAGTGTCTATGGAATTCTTCCCTTTTAAGTTATTGCATCTTCTCTATTGTTTCTTCCCGTTTTCATGTCTATCTCTGAAGCATCAACGTACATATACTTTGTGTTGTGTACCATGTAAATGGTCTGTATTATAATCGTGTAAGCTTGAAGGTGATTATTTGCCTTTCCACATTCTTTTTTGGAAAGACCCGAATAGTGGTTAAGATGCTTTGAATGATGCGCTCTGGTATTACATTTCTTTATTAGCACCTTATATGAGTATTATAAATGTAGACAATTCAACACCAAGCTTTTATAACTTTCCACAGTGACTTTCCAGACTTGAGATTGTGAAGAGAGTTGCTCAGAATCTGTAGGTAATGGTACATTTTGGTTTAGTGGGGATCCTACCCAGATACGAATAGTCATTTATACGGCACCTGTACACAAGCCTATAACAATATAGTAGAGGGGATGCGTCTATTGACTGAGATTGGGTAAGGAACAAGTTACTTACCTGTAACTGTTGTTCTCCAGCATGGGTCTGGCATGGATTCACATGCTCATGAATATTCCCCGTCGTCAGGCTGGGAATCCTCGGTAAAGAAAAAACCAGTATCAGTTTCGTTTCTGATCTGTCTTTCGTAGTAATAACCAATCACTGGTCTCTGCGTCATACTGACCACAGCCAATGACTGCCCTCTACCTAAGCACCGCCTCTGGCAGCCATCTTCAGATTTGGAAGCACGTGAAGTGGCAGTATGACCAAGTGAAGAGCCGCAGAGGGGTAGGCGGGAGGGTTCGCATGTGAATCCATGCCAGACCCATGCTGGAGAACAACAGTTACAGGTAAGTAACTTGTTCCTTCTCCAGCATGGGGTCTGGCATGGATTCACATGCTCATGAATAAAGAATACATAGCAGTACACACATGCACAACCACGGGAGGTGGCAAAGGCTCAACATTAAGCATCACATCAACTCAACATTAAGCATCTTACCTCCTCACCAGGCTCACCTCAGGCGAACAGGTTGCGCAGCACTGCTTGGCCGACCCTGGACTCCTCCCTGGAATCCCGGTCGACGCAGTAGAATTTCGTGAAGGTGTGCGTCGACCTCCACGTAGCAGCCCTGCATATGTCCAGCAGGGGGACACCAGATAGGAACGCCGTGGTAGCTGCGATCGCTCTGGTGGAATGGGCTCTCGGACGGCCAGGCAGCGGTCGGTTTGCCAACCGGTGACAGTACATGATACAGCCGGAGAGCCATCTGGAGATGGAAGCCTTCGAGAGAGCCTTCCCCTGATTGACAGGTCCAAAGTTCACAAAGAGTTGTGACGTCTTCCGAAAACCTTTCGTGCGGTCCACGTAGAACTTCAGCGCTCTAGCTACATCCAGCGAGTGCAAAGTCCTCTCAGCCGGCGACGAAGGCGACGGGAAGAACACAGGTAACACCAAGGGTTCGTTGAGATGAAAGTCCGACGGTACCTTGGGCATGAAGGAGGGGTGCGTCCTGAGCACTACCCTCGTGTCGTGGAAAGTCAAGTACGGGGCCTTGCAGGAAAGGGCCTGGATCTCTCCCACTCGTCGTGCGGAGGTGATGGCCACGAGAAAAGCTGTTTTCCACGATAGAAACTTCAACGGGGCCGAGTGCAGAGGCTCGAACGGAGGTCCCATGAGTTTGGTCAGTACCACGTTGAGCTCCCACGCCGGGGCCGGAGCCTTCACCGGCGGGAACGATCTGAACAGTCCCTTCATGAACTCTTTCACCAGACGATGAGACCACAAGGACGTCCGGCCCGTGGTTCTGGTGTATCGGGAGATCGCAGCAAGATGAATCTTGATGGACGCGTGTGCCAGACCAGCTTTGGCCAGCGTCAGCAGGTACGGCAGCACTTGGGGAGCCGTAATCCGTAGAGGGTTAATCTTCTGTGCGTGGCACCAGACAGAGAACCTCTTCCATTTGTGTCCGTAGCATTTAAGAGTCGAGGACGCCCTGGCCTTTGCAAGAACCTCTCTGCAATCGGCCGGTATGTCGTATCCTCCAAACTCTAGCGCTGCAGGAGCCAGGCCTGCAAGTTCAGCGACTTCGGGTCGTGGTGGAGGATGGCGCCTCCTTCCCTGGAGAGTAGATCCGCGTCCGCCGGCAGCTTGATTGGCGGGGACGCCGACAAGTCCAGAAGGTCCGGGAACCATATCTGCCTCGGCCACGCAGGTGCGACGAGGATCATCCTGCACCGTGACCTCTTGAGCTGGTTGACGAGCCGGATTAGCAGAGGCAAGGGAGGGAACGCGTAGAGGAACAGGCCCTCCCAGGGGAACGAGAAAGCATCGCCCATGCTCCTCGTCTGGGGAAACCTGCTGGCGAACCTCCGGCACTTGGTGTTCGTCGCCGTCGCGAACAGGTCGATCTGGGGTGTGCCCCACCGTCGGAAGAGGCGATCCACCAGATCCTGCCGTAGTTCCCACTCGTGGCACGAGCGCAGCTCCCTGCTGAGTGAGTCGGCGATGGTGTTTTTTATCCCTGCCAGATGAAACGGCACCAGAAGAATCCCTTGGGCGACGGCCCAATGCCACAGGTCCTGCGCCTCCTTGGACAGCGCTGGGGACCTGGTTCCGCCCTGTTTCCTGATGTAAAACATGGTGGTGGTGTTGTCGGTGAAGATCCTCACCACCTTGCCCTTGAGGGACGGAAGGAAGGACCTGAGGGCCCAAAACACTGCACGGAGCTCCAGGACGTTGATATGCAGGGACTTCTCCGTCGGGAGCCAGAGTCCCCTTGCGTGCAGATTTTCGGTGTGCGCTCCCCACCCTTCTAGGGAGGCATCCGTGGTCACAGTCACCTGGTGGGCTGGGGTCTGGAAGTCCATGCCCGCCGTCAGATGCGCGCGGGTGCCCCACCACCGTATCGCTCGTCGGAAACTCTCGTCGAGCTTGATCCTTTCCTCGAAGCTGCCCGTCGTCTGGATCCAGCGCGCATCCAGGAACTCTTGCAACGGGCGCATCCGGAGCCTGCACATGGGAATGAGGTAGATGCAGGAAGACATCATCCCGAGGAGGGACTTGATGGACCTCACCTTGGCCGCGTCGGCCACCAACATCCGTTGCACCTTGCCCAAGATGGTCCTGGTCCTCTCCTCCGACGGGGAGGCCAGAAGGGACACTGTGTCGAGCCTCGCTCCCAGAAACAGTGCGACTTGCGCGGGCACCAGGTGGGATTTGGCGTAGTTCACGGAGAATCCCAGGTCCGTGAGGAGTTGGACGGTCCTTGCCGTGTGGACCACGGCGAGCTCCCTCGTCTTGGCGCGGATGAGCCAGTCGTCCAGGTAGGGGTAGACGTGAATCCCCTCGCGGCGCAGCTGCGCCGCCACCGGTGCGAGGCACTTGGTGAAAACCCTGGGTGCCGACCGCAGTCCGAAGGGAAGGGCTTTGAACTGGTAATGACGCCCTTGGACCACGAATCTGAGGAATTTTCGGTGCCCCTTTAGGATGGGAATGTGGAAGTAGGCATCCTCCAAATCCAACGACGATAGGAAGTCTCCTTCCTCCAGCTGACCCAGGACGTGCTGGAGGGTGACCATCCGGAACTTCTGCGCCTTGATGAACTTGTTCAGGCGTCGCAGGTCCAGGATGGGGCGCCATCCTCCCGTCTTCTTCTTCACGAGGAAGTAACGCGAGTAGACTCCGGAGCCCCGAAGCCTCTTTGGGACGAGTTCGATGGCGCCCTTTCTGAGCATCGCCTTTACCTCCAGGAGAAGTTGAGGGACGTGAAGTTCTTTCCTGGCCACGGGGGGGACGCGCGGGCACCTTCTTTGAAACTCGAGCGCGTGGCCCCGGGCCAGGGCGTCCAGCACCCAACGGTCGGTGGAGATGGACTCCCACACGCTGACGAAGCCCGCCAGCCGGCCTCCCACCGGGGTGCTTCGGTGGGGGCCCGACCCCACGGCCGGTTCAATCCTGCTTGGACGCGGCCTTGCCGCCTTGGCCTCCTTGGCGACGACGGCGGGGGCCGCCAGACTTGCCTCGTCCTCTGTAGGCCTCTTGCGACGACGAGCGGGCCGCTTGACGGTAGGAAGCGAAACCGCCGCCGGAACCTTTGGAGGCGCCCTTGCCTCCGCCGCTCCGAAAGGGCGTCCGCCGTTGCTGCAGTACTCCAAGGGCCCGGGCCGTCTCAGTATCCGCCTTGATGGCCTGAAGGGAATCGTCCACTGTCTTCCCAAACATGTTGTTCCCGTCGAAGGGCATGTCCAGGACCCTGGTCTGGACGTCCTGCCGAAAGTCCGTAGCCTTGAGCCATCCGCGACGTCGAAGGCAAACGCCGTTGCCCATCTGGCGGAACCCAGTGTCGGCGATGTCCGTCGCCACGGTGATGGCGTGGTCCGAGGCCACCTCACCTTCCTGCAGGATCTCAAGGGCCTCCGCCCTCTTGTCGTCCGGCAGAAAATCCAGCAGGGGAGCTATCTTGTACCAGAGTTCCCTGTCGTAGCGGGCCACGATAGCCAAGGCGTTGGCCGCTTTAATCGTCGTCGCCGCCGACGAGATGACTCTGCGTCCCATGGCATCCAATTTCTTTCCCTCGCCGTCCGGCGGGGAAGTCG
This sequence comes from Ambystoma mexicanum, assembly GCF_040938575.1. Taxonomy (NCBI): domain Eukaryota; kingdom Metazoa; phylum Chordata; class Amphibia; order Caudata; family Ambystomatidae; genus Ambystoma; species Ambystoma mexicanum. The sequence goes on from NC_090940.1 coordinate 218,503,753, forward strand.
ACGTGGAGGCCGCACCCCCCCCCGCTTTCTTCCTGGCTGCCGCGGAGACGACGGAGTCCGGGGTAGGCTGCGCCCGGAGGCATAGGGGGGCCGAGTCCGGGACCCGGTACTTTTTCTCGTACCGGTCTCTTTTCGCTGGCGTCGTGGAAGGGTTCTTGAGGAGGGAAAGGCCCTCATCCCAAATGTCGTCCAACAGAGGCACTGCGAGGACCGTCTTCCTCTTGGTCTCGCGCCGTTGGTAAAGGAAGCCTTCCTTTTTCTTCTCCTCAGGGCAGAGTTGGAAAAGCTCGGATGCCCTGGCGATCATTGAGTGGAACGATCCAATCTCGTCGGGCGGAGAAGCCCTGGTGGGAGGCGACGACGGAAAATCCTCGTCGTATGCCTCGTCGTCCGTACCCGTCGCTGCCGTGTCAGTCCCCGTATCATCCCCTCGGGTGGACGGGGAGGAGGGCTGGACGGGGCGCGACGGTTGAAAAGGAGGCGGTGGATGGATCCTTCTTTTCTTGGTAGGGGGAACACCAGAAGGTCCCGGTTCTGGATCCCCCGACGGGAGAGGTTCCTCCGTCGGTAACGGTAGTCTCGTCCTTATCTCGGAGCATAAGGACTGTATAGCCAACAAAATGGCCGCTGAGTTGTCTTGCGGCGCTGGCAGAGGGGAATCCGACGGGCGAGCAGGGGCCCCGTCGGTATCCTCGACGATGTCGTCGTCGTCACCTGCGTCGGGGCCCATTCCGACGGGCTGGTCTTGTTCCACGCCTAGGCCGTGGCTTAAGACCTCGATCAGTTCCTCTTCTGAGGTTGAGGCCGAATCTACGACGACGCCCTGCCCCCCCTTCTTCCCCACGGAGGGTTTCACGGGGGTCCTATCGATGGGCACGAAAGAAGACTCCCTCCGAGGAGGCAGGGAGATTCTGGGCCCCGAGGCCGCCACCACTGGTGCAGCCTCCACAGGCTGGGCCAGGGCCGCCGCAACCGTTTCGATAGAGGGCTTGGTCGAATGGATCAAGGCCTTCACCACCTTAGGTGCGCTCACCGCCTTATCCTTGAGGGAGGGGGCACTGCCACGCTCCTCCTCTGCCTTAGAGCTCGACCGGGGTCTCTCCAGGAGCTTCGCCGGGTGCTCGGCCTTCCTCTTACCCGACCCAGAGCGTTGGCTCGTGGTTGATGGTGCCGGGGAGGGTGCGCCCTGCCTGGCGCCCGTAGAGCCCGACCGTTCGGCGCTCCCGGTGCCAGCGGACTCGCGGTGCTTGGCCTTATGTTGGGCCCCCGTCGCCGGGGCGCCCTCAAAGGTCTTAGAAGACCGCTCAGATTTCTTCTTCTTCTCGCCAGACGGGCTCTTACCCTCCAGCCAGCTGGCGAGACGTTGATGGCGGTCCTTCATGGTCCGTTCCGACATGTTGCCGCAAAACGCACAGTCCTTCTCCACGTGCGTCTTGTCCCCATGAAGGCAGTAAAGGCAGAAAGAGTGTTCGTCCTCCTTGAAGACGTTCTGCAGCTGGCATCCAGGGCAGGCCCTGAACAGCTTTCCGGGCGTCGAGCTTCCCTTCTCCTGGGCCATCTCCGAGACCGGGCCTGAGAAGCTTCTGGAGTCCTCCGAAGTGTAGCTCGACGAAATCTTCACCCTTGAGGGGCACAGATGAATCCGACACGGGTCCCCGTTGATCGGATGTAGGATCGGTGGAGCTTGAGGCTCTTTTGACCGAAAGAATCGAAGTTTTTGTGAAAAAGCGCGAAAAAAATAGCACTAACGCTCGAGAGCAATAGCACGAGGATCCCAACACATGAACGTGCGGTAAAAATCTGAAGATGGCTGCCAGAGGCGGTGCTTAGGTAGAGGGCAGTCATTGGCTGTGGTCAGTATGACGCAGAGACCAGTGATTGGTTATTACTACGAAAGACAGATCAGAAACGAAACTGATACTGGTTTTTTCTTTACCGAGGATTCCCAGCCTGACGACGGGGAATATTCATGAGCATGTGAATCCATGCCAGACCCCATGCTGGAGAAAAGGAGGTTTAGAAGGACTAACAGGCAAGGACCCTATTTTACTGGGAACCATTGCTTTATATATTAGACTCCCTTCAAACTTAATAATTCCCGCCTACATCCTGTTCCAGGTCAGAGGAGTAATAAGTATTTGCTATCAGTCGTAGGAAGGGCAGCAATGAGATTTCTCTGATCATGATATTCATGGACAGGAAGTAGAATTGGTCTTCCCTTTTGGAAAAGATTTAAGAAAGATTAATGTGATGGAGCTTATGTTATCAGTTGAAAGAACAAAAGAAAAATGGAAGCAATGGAAAAAAAGCAAAATAATAAAAGAAAATAAGAAATAAAGGGATAGATGAATAGCTTTAAAGGAACTTAATGGATAAATGGAATGAAAGAATGGTAAAAAGGTGAGATAAAATGAAACAAAGATGGAAATAAGTAAACAAGAAAGCGCAAATGGATGGATATAGAGAAAGAAGGAAAACACAGGAACAGAAAGGAAAAATGATGAGGAAGTGGAAGGACAGATGATGAAAAGAAAGCAAGGAAGAGAAAGGAAAGAAATGAAGAAAAGACAAAACAAAATACAAGAATGGAAAAACCAAATGAAGGCTGAGTCGAACCCATAAAAGACATGGTCAGCAACAGATGTTCTTGACTGAAGTTTATTTAAACGCACAAAAAGATCAATCTTCTTTAGAGTGACAGGAAGTTACTTGCATAATGTATTTCATCCATGAAGTCCTTTCCGACCCCCCTCCAATATGCAGGGTGTAGCACTCCTAAGTTGTCGCTTTGTCCAAACCAGACAGTTTTGCTACAAGTGCACCTCACATAGACGACTTGCATGCAACCCCATCCCACACTCAGCTATGCACGACCAGGCTCATCACCCATGTTAATACAACCATCTGCTTTTGATAACATGCATGCAACACAATGATAACCTAATGTATGTACTCACTAAGAATGTACGACCATGTATTTCACCCATCCTAATGCTACCAACCGCTATTGACAACATGTATGTAACATAATGATAACATAGGGTATGTATGCACTTCCTAAGAATATCAGCGCCCAGGGGTCCCAGGGTTAGGTGCTCTCTACAAATGCCAAAATAAATAAATAAATAGTCCTTAAAGAGATTTGATTTTTGTGGGTGGATGTCTCTGTTCTCTTCAAATGGGAAGGTAAGATTTGCACCCCCTGATTTGAGAACATCTTAACCTGTCCTAGCTTTGCACTAGGCCTTCTTGCCACCACGTGCTAGTTCCTCCATCCACCTCGAGTTCCACCCTTCCTGGGCTCCTTCTTCTCTTTCACTGCACCACCTCCGCTAATTTACTTGATTGCTTCCAGCAGTTATTATTTTACCTCCTTTTAATCTTGCCAACACCTGTGACTTCACATCCGTCCACCACCTAATGTTGATCCACCACCTTCTTTCCAACTTTGCCTCCTTCTATGTGATCTTCCCCAACCTCCTTCAATATCTCTCCAACCTCCTCCTGATCTTTTCTAGTCTCCTCTGATACCTTCTCCTTCCTACATCCTGCCTTCTCTTCCAACACCCTCTGCTCCTGCAGTCTGTGCACTCCAACCTCTTGCTTGCCATCGCCAAACAAACACTGGCCTTTCTGTGCTCCAACAACTCACAGACTGACTGGAACGGTATGTAGTTTTATAGTATTCTGGCCCCTCCCCTGTGCTTGCTTTCCAGCTGATGGCTAGCACTGGAGTCTGATTTAAGAGGTGGGGTGGCAATCTTGGATTTTTGGATTTAACATTGCTCTGCCTGTCTGCTTTCTGTGTCTTCCAAATGCATCCTCAAGGGGTAGGTCTGTGGGTCTCTGTGTGAGGGAACCTCCGTCTATGAGGATGAAGGCCCAGGACTGGGCTTAACTTACCCAGCCCAGCGTTTTTGGCATTTTCAGGATTCACAGTTCCAGTAGCAGGTCTGCAGATCCTGCATCATTGAAAATATAGTGCTTTACCGCTTGGTATGTGGACCTAGTACTGGGTTTGCGGGTGCTGTGGACCTTAAAATTATCCATAGGAGTCACCTCTCGTGGTTTCTGTGCCCCTGTAAACACTTACGTTGATGGCACTGGGAGGTTGTCTTTAAGGGGCATGCGCATGTTCCCAAACGGGGAGGGTGGGTTCTAACTGGTTATGGGTAAGGAATGGAAAGAAGAGCAGACATCAACACCTCCCCTGACATGGAAGGGCATGGACACCATAGAATATCAAAGGAAGAGGGTGTTTCTCCTGTTGAACCACATCTAGACTGTGTCAAATTGCAGCCCTACCGTTGTGAGGCACTCAGAGATGGAAGAAGATGTTGCAAGGAGGCTTAGGCTGATCCTCAGTGAGGATGGGGGGGGGGCAGCAGGAAATGGTGGTGGCTCCATGTGACCTTCAGAGCCTCCCTGTCTTCATGTTCTGGGGACCACTCCCAAGACAATGCCAGATTTGCTATCATCTCATGGTGAGCTGTAACCAGAAGAAGAAAGTTAACAAAGGAAGCTGTGCAAGCCTCATTGAACTTCAACCCCAACTCTTCAGGAGGCAGATTAGGCATGGCACACTTGTTTGTGAAAAAAACGAAACACCTGCTTTGGATCGAGGTGTACCACATTTAAGAAGACGATACGTTAATTAGTTGGATTTAGTCTTTCAGAAATTTGCTGTATAGAGAAGACTCACAAAAATGAAGAAAATACAGTTGTATTCAGAACCGGACAAGTGACAAGACTGAAAAAAACACTGTTCGACTCACAGAAAAAGGTTTATGCGTGTAAGGAGACATTCTAAATTTCAGACTGCCATAAAAATGCAATATATTTGAGGTAGCACAAAAGAAGTAATAACGAGCACAGTAGAGGTCTGATTAGAAAACAAAAATATCCAAAATCAAAAAAGTGACAATAATATCAGATTTAGTCACAAGAAAATAGATTGGGTCAAAAGTATTTTAAAATAAAATACGAAAATCATATATTTCTTGGCACTAAGAAATGCTTTCTTACTCTAATTTGTATGATTTGGCTTTCATGGGATCTTACTGCAAAGAGAAAATGGCAGCATATGCGGTTTGGCGACTTGATGACCTGTGTGTGTCATGATCGTCATGAAACAGTCATGAATTATAAAAAGGGGACACATTAGGCTGTTAGTGCATAGAACTCCATTCAGAAAAATGCAGCACTGCTGTCTGATGACTGTTTCTTAAAATGCGACTTTCGGTGTTATCACATACTCCTTATCGACTCGCTGCATTGGATGAAACCATAACCCCACACTAGCGTGTTCTGCTCACGACGGTCCTTGCCTTTCATGACTCCAATTTAGGCACTTTTATAAACCCATTTTTAAACACAAAATCTGTTTGAATCTGTCATTTCGGCTTTGCTTGCATCTGTTCCAGTGTTTGTTGGGGATCTTTCTGTCATTAAATCCTTGCAGTCTCTTCATTTTGTTGAATAAATAGTGTTTCCCTCCTCATTTGCCATCGTCTTTAAATGTTTGGAAAGCGGTAGTTAAATTTTCTTGTGTTGTTGTAATAATACTTCTTGCAACCCAAGGCTGGTAAAATGTTACTGCTGGTTAACTGTGGCAGATGTTGTAACTGAAAATCAAATAAACATTGTGAGGTTACAGTTTGCATGTGGTTTATGTGCTTATATTAACGTTTTCCCCAAGGAATCACAATCCAGAATTTCACAATAGTCATACTTACCAGCAGTGCTTAATTTGTAAAAAAAATAAGTGCCAGTTTCCAAAAAATATTGGCCACATAATGTCGGGCGCAGCGCCGCCTCGCAGTGCGGGTGCGCGCCCCGCGCTTGTTCAGTGCTAGACCTACCTAGATCAGCCCACCAGCAGCCCATCACACTGCTGCTGCTCCATGTCACATGTTTGGCGCTGCAGCAAATGCAGGCACAGGCTAGTAGTGGGATGGATGGGGAAGGGCACACATGGGTTGAGAAAGTATAATGCTTTAAAGTTGGAAAACCCTTACTTGTTATGGTAGGTGTAGTGGTTCAAAAGGGTTGGGGTTTCTGAAAACGTGTAACACGGGGTGACTTTAAGCGTTATTTCCAGGGTCTCTTTTGGCTCCCAGTCCACCCCCGATGCACAGATTAGCACATCTTCCGCGTGGGGGCTTGTACACACTCTGCCGGCCACATGCTCTTGATTTTTAGCCATAGAGCTTTGCATGCTGACACATGTGTCCACAGAGTAGTCATGGTAAAAAAAACAAAAGCACAAATCCCAGCATGCACCTGCAGTCAGCTACACATTAAAGAGTGCATTAAGGTGACTGGAGAGATGGGGCGAGTCTGAAACCATGAACACTGCAACATGGATGCAGACGCCTTGCCGATGAAAGAGTGTTCTAGTGATTGCAACATGATGTCACAGATTGGCAGGCTCAGCCGCTCAGCTGTAGGCAGCCTTGGTCGTCCGAGTCCGACCAAGGCTGCCGCAGGGGTGGGGCGCTTTCCGCCCTTCACGCTCGGCTTATTGCGGGTGTGGGCAGCGGCCGCACTGTCTATGGGATCTTATCTGCATCATCAATATTGATGCATGCAGATGATCCCATTAGCCAGTGCCGCCGCCGCCGGCCCGCTCGCATTGCCTCACGGGCCGCGGCCTGCTGCTGAGTCGGGCTCGGGACAGCCCGGCTGCGGAGCAGGCGCAGCTGCCACGGGGCAGCAGTGGCACACACACTGCTGCAATGCATGCAGCATTGGTCAAAGTTGGGGGATGCGGGGGGGGGTCGCACCGCATTCGCAGTCACCGTCGGACATATGGATGGCGGCATGGTGCGCACGGCACGCCGCCGTGGATGTCGCAGAACCGAGCATGTACATTTCACAGCGGCGGGTGGCGGCGGGTGGACGCAAGCTCGAACAACACAGATAGTGAAGTAAAAAAAAAGACAAGTTAACTTAGTTTCACTTCACTTACCGTTACTGCTGGCGGCGCCGCGTTGTTCAGCAAGCACGGCCTGCCCCTGAGGAACTCAAGTAGGCCCGGGCTGGGGAGCACACAGAACGGAACACGAGTCTCACCCTCACCTCATGCCACGCCGTAACAAGTGTGCTCCTGAATCCTGCCTCTGCTCAACAACAGACCCACGTGACTCACACACCCCCACACACTCACATCATCATGTCATTTCACTGGCTGGAGCCTGGAGTCAACAAGTTAACAACACAGCCAATGAAAACTGTACATTCTGTGTTACTATACAGAATGTATCAGATACTGCATAGTAACAACAGAATGTTGGTTTTCATTGGCTGTTGTTGTTGTTGTACTCTGTAGGCCCAGCCAGCCAGGAGCCAGCCATGTCTCTGCCAGGAGAGCAGCAGCAGAATGATTTATGATGATCATGAAACTAGTTAAAGTGTGAATAAAGAAAGGAATTACACGTGCGCCAACCGCCCAATGATGTTCCGGTCCCCAAAAAAGAGTTCCGGTGTTGGCCACCGCCTAACACCGGCACAAATTAAGCATTGCTTACCAGTTACCAAATGTATGGTTCATATCCACATTGTAGAGTCACTATTAAGACCTTGAGACATTCCTCTTCTCCTCTTCCTGCTCGCTCCCTCTACCCTGCTAACCTCTCATTCCGCTCTATTCCCTCTCTCGCTCATTTTCCACACAGCTTGCTGACTGGCCGCCTGGTGTACCTCAGAGTCTCACAGGTCCCCGGAACCCTTGCCAGCCCTCTCCCACTTGCCTCTGGACCTGCACTTGTCCTCATTGCTACTGCACTTGGTCAATGACCCAAGAAAATGGCATTCTCTCAGCACTTACCCAGTTTCTGACTAATTGGGTGCACTTGGATTACCCTCCTCTCTCCTGTACCGTCTGTGCACTTGCACAATCTGAACGCACCTTGCCTTGAAGATTGTCTATCTTCCCTGTCTCCCCTCCTTGCATGGTGGTGCCTCAATGCTCTTGGAAAAACTGCTGAATCGTCATCAGACCTATTTGCTGTTACCTACACTGTTAACTGTATTATATACACTTACTCTTCCTGTGCAAACTTGTATCGTTTGGCAATTCGAGGGCTCTGAATGACTTGTTTTTTCCACTGGTTCCCTCCCTACTTGAGCGGTTTGAAACTCTTGCCTTGTGTTTTACAAATAAACTTTAACATACCATACTATTCTAGGATGTTGTTAATTAACCATATCGACCACTAACTTGCCCATTAAAATCCTTATTGTTTTGCTGTTCGACAGAAGGGCCTCTCTATAGTGTCACAAATGCCCCTAAAAAGGGACTTATTTGTTACATGCAAGTTGGAAGCATAAATACAGCAAGTTTTTTTTTTTTTTTTTTTAAATTTGTATTTAATCAATTTTGATTTTTACAAAGACTTTCTCTGGTTTTAGAAGAGAAAGAAGTGTCATTTTCTGTACATTTGTAGGTTTCTCAGACAGGTGCTTTATAGAAGAAAGGTCTCTTTTATGTCACTTGCATAGTCTTCTCCATAGCGATGGTTATAAGTTTGGTAGCCGCTATTAGCCAACGCGTTTGGGCTCCTGTGATGAGGCGGTTCCACCAGATGTTTTCGTCAATGATGTAGGATGCTTTATACACAGGACCGAGGAAGGCCTCTTTTTCAAGGTCAATGGCCGGACAGACCATTAAAAGGTGTTTGATAGGTTCTGTGGATTGGAGGTCTCTACAGAGTCTACAGGTTTTTTCTTTAGATACGGATCGAATTGCTAGGACTTCCTGCGTCGGTAAAAGGTTTAGACGGGCTTTCAACAAAGTGCTCATGAGGGATTTACTTGGATATTTGGTGCAGTACTCCATCGGTTGCTTCAATTTGTTGAAGACTGGTGGCAGATGGGTTAGTAATTTGTTCAAGACTGCACTGTCATCGGTTTTTATCCAATCAAGCCACTCCATTTTTGTTTTTATTCTCATTGGATTCTGGAATAGTTCTTCTTATGAACAAGCTATTTCTTGCAATATGCGCCTTTGTTTGTCTGCCCAGTTAAGGAAACTGTTACTCCCTTTAGATATTTCCTCAGAAATCATCCTGTATATTTCCAGGCTATCTTGGCTCTGAATTTTCCTGTAAAGTTGGATCGTACTCTGAGCGACAACTGCCTCCATAGAGAGCAGCCCAAGTTCACGCCTTATGGGAGCCACAGCTGTTGATTTCGGTAGGCCTAGTCTTGCCCTCCAGATGAAGCCTTCTAGTTTGGACCATAGGGTCAGTGGGATTGCGGGGTTAGCGTCCATACCATATGTCAATGCTGGAATTACTTTCGACTTATAGAATTGGATTGCCGGGAGGACACTGTATTTACCATATTTTCTGTCGACAGCGTGGAGTTGGGCCGTTAGGTTTTTTGTTTTTGACCACAAAGTTTTCTGCATACTTAAAGATCTTTTTGAACTGTCGATGTCAACTCCAAGATATTTGAATGTGGAGACGATTTTGATTTTTGAGTGGTCAAGGAACCACTTCAATGGCTCCTTTTTTTACCGTCCCTGCTTCTGTAGAATCAATATCTTCGTTTTTGAGTTGTTGATCTCCAGATTGTTCTCCTTGGTGTATAGGGCCAGGTTGTCTAGTTGGCGTTGAAGGCCCACTTGGGTATGGTCTAAAATGATGAGGTCGTCTGCATATAGAAGTCTGGCGACCATTGTGTTTCTGATTTTTGGAGGGAAGCATCTGATCAGTTCTTGTGAGGTTTGAAAATCGCCAAGGGAGGAGATGAAGAGTGCTGGGGCCAGAGGGCAGCCCTGTTTGACTCCGCGATTAGACGGTATGGATTTGGACAGTAGCCCTTAAGCCTGACTGATACAGTAGTGCCAGTATGCAGGGCGATAATTGGATCGAGGATCTGGCTAGGGCAGTTCCAGTTCTTCAATTTGGCCCACAGTTCGGTCTGTCCACTTTATCGAAGGCCTGGGATAGATCCACGAAAGCAAGGAATATTCGGGGAGCACCAAGCAGAACTTTTTCTTTTAGGATGTTTAAGATCATTATATTGGCAGCAGTACTGCCGTTTTTCTGGAAACCCGTTTGAAGTGGGTCTCTGGCAGGAGAAGATCTTGCCCAATTCTGGAAGTGAATCAGAAGAGAGGTAGCGAAGACTTTGCCGATGACATCCAATAAGGCAATAGGACGATAGTTGGAAGGGTCTTCTCGAATGCCTTTTTGAAGATCGGGATGACAATAGCTTGGTTCCAGGAACTAGGGATTATCTTTCGTTCTTTGCAGTGTTTGAAAATCAAGCTCAAGACCGCTGACCAGGCCTCCGGATGTTCTAGGTCGGTATTTGCTAGACCATCTGGTCCAGGGGCACGTGATAATTTCAATTTTGAGATGATTGCCCATATATCTTCTGTGTCTGAGAGGTCGACCTAGTTTGATTTGGTAGGAGATAATGTCTTCTCTGTGGCATAAGTAGGGCAATCGAACACTTTTGAAAAATGGGTGATCCATCGTTCTTCGGAGACCGCATTTATCATCTGCGAATTTGGCTGAGCTTTGATGTTGTTGATTAATTTCCAAAATTCTCGGGTTTTTTGCTGGCTATGGCCTTAATCATGTTTTCAGCATCTGCTTGATAGAGTGCTGATCTGGTGTTTCTTAGCCATTGTTTGTAGGATCTCAGCTCGAGAAGATAGGATTCCCATAGCGTTGAAGAGCTTGCGGTCGTTGCCTCTTTTTTTAGTTTTCTTAGGTGACGGTAGGTCGATTGTATGTGTTGGTATGGTTTCTAGTCCGGTATTCGAGCCCTTTTTGGGGTTTTTTGTATGTCAGGAGCAGTGGGATGTAGCTAGACTTAAATGTTGTGTAGTTTGCTTCGATATCTGAAGTAAGAGTTTTATATTCATCTCCCAAAGTTTTGATATCTTTTGCGGTCATGCGCAGACGGGAGAGCTGAGTGTTAGTATTGACCGCTACGTTGTAGAATTGCTGATCCCGACGCTTTATACTGCATGTGAGGTTTAGCAGGTTGTGGTCACTAGCCTCGGTTCTGATTACTTCAAAAGAGGATATAATCGCGTAGATTTTTTCTGAAACAAAGATGTAATCGAGATTGGCTGTAGATTGGTCTCACTCCCATGTAGGAATGGTGATATGATTAGTGAATTTTGCAGCGTTACAAAGGATTTTAGAGTTCATTAGCGATACCCACTGTTTTCCTCTTTCTGCTGCCGGTGTGTGATCTGACGGGTTCAAGCAGTTAGAGCTGAGGTCTCCACAAATAAGAATATTCGATGTTTTGTGTTTGATCATTTTTTCATTGATGATGTTAGCTGCTTCGTCACAGAATTTGTCGGGAGACGTTTTTTGTGTGTTGCAGTAGGCGTTGATAATTGCCCAGACTTCAGAAGACTTATTGTCGCCCGTTGTTATGAGCACTGCCAGAAAAGTGTAGATGGCTACTATAGTCTTACTGATGATTATGTTTGATCCCGTCCGAATTGCAATCAGGAGGCCGGAAGAGGGTCTACCGAACGGACCTTTTAAAGCTGGCGAGATTTCGATGGAATATCCATCAAGGGCAGGCTTATTCAGTAACCACGTTTCTTGTAGGCATAGGATATTGTGGACTCCTAGGTTGTAGCTCCCAATTTTGGTTAGGTGCGTGTGACCTCTGGTGTTCCATGATGCTATGGATATGATTGAGTTCTGGAGAGTTTCGTAGCTTGCTTCGGGTAGCCGTGGTGAAGAATAGGCTCCCTGCGTTTGCTGCTATCTCTTGAGGCCAGGGGTGAAGGCGTCTCGCAGCCAAGACCATGTATCTTTTGTTGGCTTAGGGTCTGGATGGGTAGTAGACTGGTTTGTGTTCTGTTTTTACCGTACATACTGGTCTGGCGATGCGGGTCTTCGTTCCTTGTGGCGCGCTGATGATGTATAGGTGGACGTGGATGGTTTTCTCAGCTCTTAGCACTTCCTTGAATCACTTTTTTCTTCAAATCTTGCATTAGTGTCCCGATAATGTTTCGAGTCGTTGGTTCTAGGTGGAAATTTCCCCGAAGTTCTTGGTTCATGGAAGACAGGCTTCTCCCAACGGGGCGGTGTTCTACCGTGTCTTCGCGATCTATACAGATCCTCAGTTTGTGACTTTTATCTGTAGTTTTTTACTGGCAGATTTTTGTGGTTTACTGTCTGGCTCTTGCTGCTGTTTGTATTCTGGATCTCCGTCAGGATAAAGCCTGCGTGATTCACTTTAGCATAGACTTCTTGGGGGATCTCTCGGAGCGCCAAGTTTTTGATGTGGAGATAGGCTTTTGCTTGCTTGTTTCTGTGGTAAGGCTCTATCAGCGTGAAGTCGTCAGACTTTAGAGTGTTAAGTATATCAATCTGTTTGAGGATCTTAAGGACACTTCTTCTGTTCAGGATCATGTAGTGTTCTTCAGACGGTTTTTGTTCAATTTTGAATAAACGCACTGAGTCTGTGATCTCATTTTTAGATCTTGAAGAAGATTCATGTTGATGTTCTTTTTTTGACTTTTTTTCTTTAGTAGGCGAATGTTTAATCGAAGCATTCGATTTAGTAGATTTAAATTTTTCATAAAGTTGTTCGATACTCAAGTCTTCCGCTTGATTTGATTTAGGTGTTTTTGTGCTCTCGTTAGAGAGTGAGATTTTATCCGTGGCTTCTTTGAGTGAGTTTGGTTGAATTTCCAGTTGATTTTCAGATGTGTCACCTGTTTCTGTGTCAAGCTCACTGATTTCTGCTGAGTCCTCATGTTGTGTTAGATCAATCAATGAGCTTTGACAGATGAATTTGTCGGCAGACCGTGGAGATAGGATTGGATGAGTGGTTGAATTGGTATTGTTTTCAAGTACAATCACTAGGTCCGCGGTCTCTATTCTAGCTTCTTTAGAATTTCCCTTTGCAGTCGGTGGTAGGTCTGCTGTAGGTTCTTTGTGCCTTGAACTCGAATCTTGTTGAGGGCTTCTAGTTAGCTTCAATAGGGGTTGCTTGGTCGTTGGAACTGATGGTTTTTTGTAAGTGGCTTCTTGCGGATGCCATTTTTGTAGTCCCCGTTGGTCGGGGGGGGGGGCGTTTTGTTTCTTCGGTTGGCAAAGAGCGGCGCTGTTTTCATGGGTTGTGATTGGAGTGTGATCTGGGTTTCAATATCATCTGAGGTGGTTTTTTCTTGGCTTGTGGTTTGGAGGAGTCGTAGTTTTTCCTCCAATACCAATAGCTTCAGGTCCCAGGATTCTTTATGCTTCTTATTGGTTTGTTCCAGCGCGGTGATCAAACCTTCTACAAATATCAACTTGGTGTGCATCATTGCTGTTACTGTGATGCTGTCCTTTAACGAGTCATTGATGTTTTCGTAGAGTTTCCCAAATGGCGCGAAGGCTATTGTTATCGCTGACATGATGGTAGCTAAGTTGTTTTTTTTTTACGCCGAATCCTTTGAATTTGGAGGAGCTATTTCACTTAATCTCCTATTTCTCGGAGGAGAGTGTGGTCGAGGTGTTGAGTTTGGCGATTGTCCTGGTTGAAATAGACTCTCCTCTGTTTGAGTAATTTGATCTTGGATTTTTGGGTTCCCAGTTTGTTGGTCTACAGGAGATTGTGTAGTCGGTCGAGTCCCAAATGGTTAATAGTGGGTTGAGACTAGAAGAGGGGGCAGTATGATTTCATTGACCAGTTTTTCTAAGGGAGTGCTTTCCATGGTAAGAGGGAGCAATATGTCAATTTAATCTTCATCTTGTGGAGGTGTGAGAGGTTTGGTGTTAACTACAGCCTCGGCTTTCCCCAAGTAACTCAAACTAGGTCAACGCGGACGTACCGGTTGTGGGATGGCGGCCGAGATGCTTACAGTGTCTTCTTTTGGGGTGGATACAATTGGCTCATTTTGATCTTTCGTAGGGTGCCTTCCTCTTTTCGATACATTATTTAATTCAGGTTTGCTTTTGTCGGGACTCACAGGGTCTGTTTGTTTTTTTGCGTACCATATTGTTTTTCTTGCTTTGGTGGCTGGTGGGAGATCCTGGATTGCTTCCAAAATTTCCACATCTGAGAGTTCGTTAGCCTCGTCCAACTTTCGTTTACATTGTTTTTTGAAAAAGTCTTTTAACGCCGAAGATAGCAGTGGGCAAGGAAGAGTTTTCTTTCCTGTGTCTTTTTTCTTGTATTTTCTTTTTAGGTTTTGTGTTTTTTTGAGTTGAGCATCTTGTTTGTAGTTTTTTGCCAGAACTTGGGGAACTGTTGATTCATGGACAAATAGTTCAGGTAGTTTATCAATGTCATCGTGAGATGCTTTCGACATGCAGGTTTTGCTTGTTTTGGACAAAGGAAGGTCTTTGGAGATTGAGCAGATTTCAATGTTTAGTTCCCGGGTATTTGGACGGGACTGCTTATTTGCTAGAGTGTTCTCCTTAGTTGGGCTTCTTGTCGATTTTGTTATTGTTTGCATTTTTCGTGGTATTGAAGTAGGGTCGCTGTCGTTGCAGATTCTTGACGGGATTGCTGGAGTGATTTGCTCTCTTGCTACGTGGATTTGGGCAAGAGTTAGTACTGGTGATACCAGCGTATTCTCTGGCTGTCAGAATAGCTCCTGCGGGGGTGCCGCAGCGCCAGCCGTTTGGTTTTCTGGCAGGGGCGGGAATTCTGCCGACGCTTGTGGAACTCTGTTTTGAGTGGTCTGGTCGCTGCCGGGAGACAGCAACCCCCTTGTTGGAGCACGATACTGCGCCCCCACACGCGTGGGTTCACCTCTCTTGGCGGCCGGGTGATCGCCCACTGTTTCCTCCTCAGCCCGGTTCTTCACCCAGGCTGCAAGCACAGGGGCGGACGCTGCCCATCCTCCGACCGTCCTCCGACCGTCAAGTCGTCCGCACCTCTCGCCACCGTGAGGGCTTGGCGGGAAGGCTGAGCAGGCTGGGTGTTGTCGCTGGCGGGGGAGGAGGGAGGAGATCCCAGTGAGGCGTGCGGTTGCTGCGCCGGGGGGACTGCAGCGTTATGGAGATTCAGTGAGTCTCGCGAGTCCCAAAATCCTCCGTGTTCGCGAGCGGTCGAACAGGGGAGACGGGGAGTTCCAAGGTAAGAGCACCTGGGTTTGTTGGGTTTATTGGAGTGCTTGGAGGTTCCGGTGGAACTGTAGAGGTGAAAAGTGGTAGTTCGGTGAAATCGTCCTGAGAGTGCTGCGTTCTGGGGTTTGTTGCAATTGTAGGATTTGTTAGGTTTATGTCGATTGTAACTACCTGCGTTTCAGTTGCGCTGTATAGTGGCCTTGTGGGTTCCGTAGGCTCCATGGGTGTCGAGCAGGAAACGAAGGGCGAACGCTGGGTACCATCGAATGGATTTTCAAAATCAAATTGGGTTGGGAGGGATTTACTTGGCGCAGTGTGCATCGGGGAAGCCATAGAAAAGTTTCTTTGTGCTTTAGGGTTTTGTATCGACGGATTCTGTGGCACAGTGTCCAGAGACTTGAAATTACTTCTTAATAAGCGCTGTTCTGTTTTGCGCTCGGATTGAAGTTCCGATGGGCTTGGTGTACTAATTAAGGTTCCGTGCAAGGAAGTTTCACAAGGTCCACGGGGCGCTCGGGGCTCCATTCAAAGGACCGTGAGCCGCGGACTGCCGGAGACTGTAACGCTCACCTGATTCCCGCAGAGGCGCCGGTCTTGACTGGGTGAATGCCGTATCTTCAAAGGTGATGTGTAACACACGGTTGGCTCTTTGGGCTGGACCTCTGTGCACTGTATGTCTGACTCGAAGAGTAAGATGTCTTAGGTAGGTGAACGCCGAGCTCTCCATCTGCCTCGGGGCAGGGTGCCGTAACCAGTTTCTTCACTGGATAAGGGTGCAGGCCTCTTGACCTCAGAGGACTGCTGTCCGTCGTTAACTGCACGAACGGTAAGTTCTGGGCACTTCAAATGTCTTAAAAGTCTTTTGTAATGATATCTCTTGTTTTGCAGGGTTCCGGCGATGGCGGATGGCGGGCTGATGAGAGTTCAGGATCGAACCCGCGTGAGGAATAGAAGCGCCTGGAAGTAAGCGCTTGTAGCCTGCTTCACGATGCGCACTAACTGTCCCTTTTATCTTGCAGGTACAAGTTCGGAGCTTTAGAGAAGCTGAAGGGTGCTGGAATACCCACTGGATTCGGCGTGGGAAGGAGTAATGGCACGTGAGTAACAAAGTTGCCCAATGTCTTTAAACGCACCTTCTTTTGTCTTTCAGATGCGGGATGCAGCGCCGAAGGCCTCCGGAGTGTGCGAAGAGCTGGTAAGCTTTTGTCTTTCAGATGCCGGAATGCAGTGCGAAGACCTCCGGAGCATGCGAAGAGTAGGTAAGCCTTTGTCTTTCAGATGCCGGAATGCAGCGCGAGGCGTTGGTGACAGCCGATGGACCAGGTAAGAGATGCGCTGCCACTGAAGACCGTAGTGCTAACCTGTTCTTTCTTTGTCTTTGCAGGTGCTGCTGAAGACTGGATTCCAGGATGGTAAGCCTTTGTTCCCTTAGGCCCAGGATCAGAAGCAGAAGACACGATGAGCGTTCTGCTGCAGAGAATGCAGAATAACACAAAGCAAGATTCATCCATCGGGTGTGGTTTAAATAGCCTCCTGTAGTGCTTAGGTGTCTCCTTCCACAGCCACGCCTAGGTAAGAAAAGAGTTCCTGCTTTCCAGAAGAGTTCCAGTGTTCTGAACCTAGGGAGTGGCTCCTGCCCCACCCAACAGGAAAAGTAGTCCCAAACAGAAGAGGATCAGGGGTTCAACTGGCAGGTAAGTAAGCAGCATGGTCTGCTGCAGGTAAGTCCACCCAAGCATTATGAGCCCGGCGCTTCCAGCGCTGGGACTGGGCATCTTTATGAGCCTGGTGCCACTGGCGCCAGGACAGGGTCCAAGAGGTCCCAATTGGGACTGGCTGGCACTCGGAACCGGGGTTATGGGTCTGCTTCCAAGGGAGTCGGGCAAGTCCTGATCCCTTGGAAACAGAGATCATGACAGCACCCCCCTCAAGGCCCCTCCCAAACCGGGCTTCTCCGGGGGTTTGGGCTTTTTAGGAAATGTTCGATGAAATATTTTGATTAGACGAGGCGCGTGGACATATTCTGCAGGTTCCCAGGATCTTTCTTGGGGACCGTAGCCTTTCCAGTCAATCAGGTAAAATAGTTTAGATTTGGAGATCTTGGAATCCAGGATGCTTTTGACTTCAAACTCGAGTTCTCCATCAACTAGAATAGGTTTTGGAGATGTAGTTAGTCGGGTTTGAGGTTGCACGGGTTTTAATAGAGAGACGTGGAAGACCGGATGTATCTTCATGTGAGGGGGCAAGTCCAACTTGACCGCTACTGGATTTACTATGGTAGTGATGGAATAGGGACCAAGGTATCTTGGGTTGAATGTGCGTGGTCCTTTTAGAGCTAGATATTTGGTGGATACCAGGCTTGATCTCCTACTTGATATTGGGGGGCTTCCTTCCGATGTTGGTCTGCTCCTTTCTTGTATTGTTCTTTAGCCCTTTGAAGGTGAGAAACGGCTTCCTTAAAGGCTTGGGTGATTGTAGAATGCAGGTGGTCTGCTGCTGGTGTTCCAAGATCTTGGAGTGGATCCAACTCCGAGGTTCGAGGGTGACTACCGTATAAAAGAAAAAACGGGATCTTCCCAGTTCCCGAGTGGACAGAGTTATTGTAGGCATATTCGGCTATCCAAAGGATATCTTTCCAAGTTTTTTCAGTTTGTTGTAGCATGCAGCGCAAATACTGTTCCAGAGTTTGATTGGTCCTCTCGGTTTGTCCGTCGGTTTGAGGGTGGTGGCTGGTCGAAAGTCTCACATCAATTTGAGCCGACCGACAGCAACTTCGCCAAAAATGAGAAATAAATTGACTACCTCGATCCGAAATTAGAACTGAAGGAAAACCGTGTAGTCGGACGATGTTTTCGAGAAATTCTCGGGCCAGAGTTGCTGCTGTTGGTAAGCCTTTGAGTGGAATGAAATGCGCCATCTTGGAGAATAGGTCCATGATTACTAGGATCGTATTGTATCCGGAGCATGGAGGTAGATCGGTGATGAAGTCCATAGAAAGCGTATGCCAAGGGCGAGGCGGGATGTCAATAGGGCGTAAGAGGCCGGCTGGTTTTTCCTTTTGACTCTTGTTTTGGGCGCATACTCCACAGGACATTATAAAGTCTCTGATATCTTTTTTCCAAGACGGCCACCAGAAGTAGCGCTTGATCTTTTCCGAGGTCTTGGTCATACCGGGATGTCCTTCCATTAAAGAATCGTGATAACAAGAGATTACCTTTTTCTGTAAATCTGTGCTGGGCAGGTATAACCGTTCTTGGAAATATAATAGGTTGTCCTTCACCGTAAAGTCCTTTCCCTGCAGATGCCAATTCTGTATGTCTGCTGGTGTTACCAGTAGCCTGGCTTTATCCTTAACTTCCTCTATGGATTGTGTGGCGATTACACCTAGAATTCTTTGTTCGGGAATGATAGGTACAGGTTTAGGATTGATCAAATGTTCTTCCACTCCCATCCGAGAAAGGGCATCAGCTTTACCGTTTTTTGTACCAGGTCGATAGGTAATTATGAAGTCAAACTCGGCAAAGAATAGTGCCCAACGGAGTTGCCTAGAGGATTGAGCTTTTGCGGTTTTCAAATATTGCAGGTTTCGGTGATCTGTAATCACAGTACCAGTGTGTCGGGCCCCCAGAAGATAATGCCGCCAAGCCTTAAAGGCGGACTTGATGGCTAGAAGTTCCTTATCAGTAATAGTGTAATTGATTTCAGGAGGCGAGAATTTGCGGGACCAAAATGCCACGGGATGCAACTGATTGGTTACTGGGTCCTTTTGTGATAGAACTGCCCCCATGGCAAGGCTCGAAGCATCAGTTTCAACGATGTAGGGGAGTTCTGGGCGAGGATGTTTTAAGATCGGTGCAGAGATAAATCTAGTCTTCAAATTCTGGAAAGCTTGTTCCGCCTCGGTAGACCATTCAAAACGTTTGTTTTTCTTTAACAAGGCGGTGATGGGCTGGACTATTCGAGAGAATTCGGGGATAAACCTGCGGTAAAAGTTAGCGAAGCCTAACCTGCTTTGAACACCTTTTACGGAGGATGGCGATGGCCATTTGAGAATTGCATCGACCTTCTTTGAATCCATACGCACTCCGCTAGGTGATAATATGAATCCCAAGAATTCAACTTCAGTCACGTTGAAAACACATTTTTCCAACTTAGCGAAAAGTTTGTGTTGACGCAATCTCTCGAGGACCATTTTCACCTGTTTCCGATGTTCAGTTTCCGATGAAGAATAAATGAGGATGTCGTCAATGTAAACAACAACACACACATCTATGAGCTCTCTGAGGACATCGTTCATAAAATATTGAAAGGCGGCCGGGGCATTGCAAAGTCCGAAGGGCATGACCTGATATTCAAATAGCCCATACTTGGTGCGGAAGGCCGTCTTCCATTCATCGCCCTCTTTTACTCGTACCAAGTGGTAGGCTCCTCTAAGATCCAGCTTTGTATATATGCATGCTTTTCTGACTTGGTCCAGGAGTTCAGGGATCAAAGGTAACGGATATCTATTCTTAACGGTGATCTGGTTCAGGGCGCGATAATCTATACAAGTTCTAAGGGCCCCTTCTTTTTTTGGAACGAAGAACAAAGCTGAGGAAGCAGGGGACTTGGAAGGACGAATAAACCCATTCGCTAGGTATTGATCCAGGTATTGTCGGAGGTGAAGATTCTCAGGCTCGGTGAGGGCATAAATTCTACTACAAGGAGGAGTAGATCCAGGTATCAGGTCTATCTGGCAGTCATAAGACCTATGAGGAGGTAGAGAGTTGGCCTGATCCTTCCGGAAAACATCTTGGAATTCTAGGTATTCAGGAGGTAACTGGGGAGCCTCCGAGGAAATTGCTGCCAGTGCAACACCAGGTCGAGGGTGACAAGTAGAGACACATTCTGGAAACTGAACCGTTCTTGCTCGCCAATCGATCTGAGGATTGTGCTTCTCTACCCAATGAATTCCTAGAATAATCTGGAACTGAGGGGCCTTGATCACATCGAACACGATCTTCTCATGGTGTCCATCTTGACTTACTAGCGTCACTTCTTGGGTGGTATGCGTTACTGGTCCGGAGGCTATCTCCGTACCATCCACCGTAGTAATGACGTCCTTTACAGCCTTTGGACAAAGAGTCAGATTCATCCTCAAAACCATTTCATGATCCACATAATTGCCGATGGCACCGCTGTCGACGTAAGCTTCAATCGCATGTAATCGATCCGGATGTTCAGGGCTAATGAGGACCATAGGTATCACGAAATGCGAGGTCACGGAACTGGTTTTAACGCTCGGCAAGAGGACCTCTATTCTTGTCGGGCGAGGTCGTTTCCCTGCTCAGAGTTTGTGACCCTGGTAACTGCAGCTCCTACTGCCTTCTTGGCTGGTTTCACCGGACAGTCTCGAAGAAAGTGCCCCGAGTTTCCGCAATAGAGGCATAATTGCAGCTGTTTTCTCCTTTCCCGCTCCTTTTGTGTTAGTGGTCCTTTCAGGCCCCCTATTTGCATGGGTTCCCCGGAGTCTACTCCTTTGGTAGGAGTTGGTGGTTTGGAAAATACTCAAGCATCAAACTTGGAACGATCGGCCTTGCTGTTCTGCAGTCTGTGGTCAATTTGAACGACTAAGTCAATATAGTCCGAACAGTCTTGCGGGGGATTCACTACTTGGGCTAACACATCTTTGAGCTCTCCACATAGACCTCTATAAAACAGCGTAATCCTTTTGTCCTCAGGCCATCGAGTTTCCACTATCAGTCTGTTGAAAGACGCAATATAAGCCAAAAGGTCTTGATTACCCTGTCGCAATGAAAAGAGCTCATTGTCCAAGGCCTGCCCCTGTGAATGTCTTGCAAACAGTTTTTCCATACTGAGCTGAAAAGCTTGAAAATCATGGAGAACCGGATCATCTTGATTAAATAGAGGGATCGACCAGTCTGCCGCATTGCCACTAAGGTACGAAAGCACGAAAGCTACCTTAGCTTGATCAGTTGGAAAGGCTGCTGGCCGGCATAAGAAGTGCAACCGGCACTGATTAATAAATACTGCAAACCTCTTTGGGTCACCAGAAAATCGTTCGGGCGGAGCCAGAGGTACATTCCCAGGTAGGTTGATCTGCACTGGGTTCGTAGAGGATGTTGAAGGAAGATTTGCCCCTGATGCGGGTAACGGAGTTTGTCCGGCTTGTGACTGTAGCAATTGTCTAGCGAGATCGTCTGTTCGCTCCTTGGAAATAATCAATTCCCTTCTTAGAGCATTCGTTTCCTGACGGGCTGCATGCACCTCTGCTCTTAGTTCCCCAAGTAACTGGGCTAGCTGGTCGGTATCCGAGGTTTCCATAGCGCCTGGGTGGGAGTTTTGCGATAGGCTTTGCGTTCTGTAACGCTCACCTGATTCCCGCAGAGGCGCCGTTCTTGACTGGGTGAATGCCGTATCTTCAAAGGTGATGTGTAACACACGGTTGGCTCTTTGGGCTGGACCTCTGTGCACTGTATGTCTGACTCGAAGAGTAAGATGTCTGCAGATAGAAAATATGGGATTAATGAACTGGGGTTATTGGGTGCCTCTCTCCTCTTCCCTTTCTCTTCTCCTGTAGAACCCCAAAGGTTAACACCCTCACCTTAGGTAAGTGAACGCCGAGCTCTCCATCTGCCTCGGGGCATGGTGCCGTAACCAGTTTCTTCACTGGATAAAGGTGAAGGCCTCTTGACCTCAGAGGACGGCTGTCTGTCGTTAACTGCACGAACGGTAAGTTCTGGGCACTTCAAATGTCTTAAAAGTCTTTTGTAATGATATCTCTTGTTTTGCAGGGTTCCGGCGATGGCGGGCTGATGAGAGTTCAGGATCGAACCCGCGTGAGGAATAGAAGCGCCTGGAAGCACGTAAGTAAGCGCTTGTAGCCTGCTTCACGATGCGCACTAACTGTCCCTTTTATCTTGCAAGTACAAGTTCGGAGCTTTTGAGAAGCTGAAGGGTGCTGGAATACCCACTGGATTCGGCGTGGGAAGGAGTAATGGCACGTGAGTAATAAAGTTGCCCAATGTCTTTAAACGCACCTTCTTTTGTCTTTCAGATGCGGGATGCAGCGCCGAAGGCCTCCGGAGCGTGCGAAGAGCTGGTAAGCTTTTGTCTTTCAGATGCCGGAATGCAGTGCGAAGACCTCCGGAGCATGCGAAGAGTAGGTAAGCCTTTGTCTTTCAGATGCCGGAATGCAGCGCGAGGCGTTGGTGACAGCCGATGGACCAGGTAAGAGATGCGCTGCCACTGAAGACCGTAGTGCTAACCTGTTCTTTCTTTGTCTTTGCAGGTGCTGCTGAAGACTGGATTCCAGGATGGTAAACCTTTGTTCCCTTAGGCCCAGGATCAGAAGCAGAAGACACGATGAGCGTTCTGCTGCAGAGAATGCAGAATAACGCAAGGCAAGATTCATCCATCGGGTGTGGTTTAAATAGCCTCCTGTAGTGCTTAGGTGTCTCCTTCCACAGCCACGCCTAGGTAAGAAAAGAGTTCCTGCTTTCCAGAAGAGTTCCAGTGTTCTGAACCTAGGGAGTGGCTCCTGCCCCACCCAACAGGAAAAGTAGTCCCAAACAGAAGAGGATCAGGGGTTCAACTGGCAGGTAAGTAGGCAGCATGGTCTGCTGCAGGTAAGTCCACCCAAGCATTATGAGCCCGGCGCTTCCAGCGCTGGGACTGGGCATCTTTATGAGCCTGGTGCCACTGGCGCCAGGACAGGGTCCAAAAGGTCC
The DNA here is from genome assembly GCF_040938575.1 of Ambystoma mexicanum. Taxonomy (NCBI): domain Eukaryota; kingdom Metazoa; phylum Chordata; class Amphibia; order Caudata; family Ambystomatidae; genus Ambystoma; species Ambystoma mexicanum. The sequence goes on from NC_090940.1 coordinate 218,526,533, forward strand.
CAATTGGGACTGGCTGGCACTCGGAACCGGGGTTATGGGTCTGCTTCCAAGGGAGTCGGGCAAGTCCTGATCCCTTGGAAGCAGAGATCATGACAGAGACTGCCTCAACCTTACCCCACGCTCCGCGGTGTACACTGTTATTTAGTGGGTCCTCCCACAGTAGAAAGAGTAGACAGGGTAGAGAAACTGCCGGAGACTGCCTCAACCTCACGCTCCGCTCACCGCTCCGCGGTGTACACTGTTATTTAGTGGGTCCTCCCACAGTAGAAAGAGTAGACAGGGTAGAGTGACTGCCGGAGACTGCCTCAACCTCGCCTCAAGCTCCGCTCACCGCTCTGCGGTGTACACTGTTATTTAGTGGGTCCTCCCACAGTAGAAAGAGTAGACAGCAAGTTCCCCTTCATAAATCAAGGTGGCCGAGTACACTTCCCTTTAATGAAACCACTCCAGAGAGGAATGGGAATGAAATCTAAGATGGCAGCCTGAGATGTTTTACCTTCTCTCCAAATACACCATGTAACTAGAATAGGAATCAGAGACTGAACATGGTGGAAAGTAAGGACGACATTAGGACCAGTGGGCCAATAAGAATATTTAGAATAGGCCATGTGACTTCCAGGGATTTCATTTGGGGGTCAACTGCAACCCCTGAGGTCTGCCTTGTACCCCTAAAAAAAATATTTAAAAAATAACTTTTTTTTTTTATAAATGTAAGCTGGGCTGTGGCCAGCGCCATGCCACTCTTTATTTTTGGAGTGGCTGGCTTTCTTGTTCGGGCCTCTTAAAAAAATAACCAGGGGGTTCCACAAGTGCAACACTTTGAGCAGTGATCCTAAATAAGAAAGAATAGGAATAACAAATAACTTGTCTTTCTGAAATTCTATACAATAATTGCTAGACTCATTAAAGGTTTATTTCAGGCACCTTACAGGGGGTGAGTCACTGGTTTAGTTTGTTCTGAAACACCTCAATTCAGCCTTTCATCCTTTTGAGGTTGATAAATGAGTACCAACACAGGTTGGGTGCTATTGTAGGTATGTTGTTCTATATAAAGCGCTTATGCGCAAGTGCTTTATAATAACACCATTATCATTTGGCCTTGGAAGTCTGCTTGCATTCACAGTAATTTGGTAATATGGGTCTATACACACTGATATTAACGATACATATCGTGATCCATTCTTGTATGAAATGTTTATCACATTATAATGATATCGTAACCATATTTTTCATAGTGCACTTTGGAGCAATGCTATGCAATGCTACTTCCTGCTGTGTCAAGGGGTGAAAGGTCATGTTCCTTCACTTCCCGTGATGTCACTTCGGGGTGGTGGTCAAATGACATCACTTTCTCTGATGTCATCAGAGGTCAGAGGTCATGTGATGTCACTTCCGCTACCCCAGGCATTTTGGTGAAATGACGTCCTTGGTGACTTCACACCATTGGGCGTGAACATTTGAGTAGTATCAGAAGGGAATAGTTTCTTACCTGTAACTCCATTTCTCCAGCATTGGTATCTTTCATGGATTCACATGCTTAGAATATTCCCCGTCGTCAGACTGGGACCCCTCGGTACACATATATAGCCTTTTCCAATAGGAAAACTTTTGACACTTTTGTGTCCTATCTACGTCCTTTTAGGACCCGCCTACGCATGCTCCGTAGGGCGTCCCAGTATAAGAGGCCCGCCCCCGCGGTTCCCCTTCAGATTTCGGCCCCTCCAAAGTAGGAAGGGTTAAACTTATCAATCAAATACATTACATTCCGGGGAGGTTGGCGGGCGCATGTGAATCCATGAAAGATACCAATGCTGGAGAAATGGAGTTACAGGTAAGAAACTATTCCCTTCTCCAGCATTGGATCTTTCATGGATTCACATGCTTAGAATAGATTGTATAGCAGTACCACTTGAGACGGCGGTGAGAATGTAATGTAATATACCCTCAACATAGAAAGTAGGGAGAACAATGGACAAGTGTTTGTGATACACTGTCGGAACTTTTGGGACGAACATAGGATTAGTTGCCAGGACTACTTTGTCCTTAAAGAATCTTAGGTATGGCGGGTCTACGACCAGCGCTTGCAGTTCCGAGATTCTTCTAGCTGATGTGATAGCAATCAAGAATGCCAACTTCCACGAAATGAATTTTATGTCGGACGTGGCCATAGGCTCAAAAGGCGGTTTCATTAAGCCTGCCAACACTGTGTTGAGACTCCAAGTCGGGGGGAAACGTTTTTCCGGGGGGAAAGCTCGAAATAAACCCCTCATGAAGTGTTTTACAAGTCTGTCGCTAAATAGAGGAGACGACTGCCTTTTCCTTGTGAACCTCGTGATGGCCGCCAGGTGCACCTTTATTGATGTGAAGGATAATCCCCTCTCCGCCACGAGGAGCAGGTAAGGTAGAACTTGTTCCGGCGTCACCGACAACGGTTGTAGGCCCTGTTGTCCCCTACACCATTCACAGAACCTCCGCCACTTATAGGAGTAGGATTTGTTTGTAGAAGGGGCTCTAGCCGCTTGCAGAATTTTTTGACAATCCTCCGAAACATCTAAAGCCCCGAACTCCGAAAAGTCAGGAGCCAGGCTGTAAAGTTGAGACTGTCCGGGTCGTGATGCCACACCGTGCCTTTGTCCCGGGATAGTATGTTCGGGACTTTCGGAAACCCTATGGGATGTTCCAGCGACAGGTGAAGCAGGTCGGAGAACCACGGTTGCCTTGGCCAGTATGGTGTCACTAGAATTACCCGGCAATTGTATCTGCGTATCCACTGTATTGTCCTCCGTATGAGGGGAAACGGAGGAAAAGCATAGAGGAACATGTCCATCCATGGGAAGGAGAATGCCTCCCCCCTGGAGCCCTCTTGAGGCCATCTGCTTGCGAATTGCTCGCATTTCTTGTTGTCTTTGGTCGCGAAGGCGTCCAGAGGGGGGTGACCCCATTTCTCGAACACTTTCATCAGGTGAACTGTGTCCATTTCCCACTCGTGTATTTGGGCCATGCTTCTGCTGAGGGAGTCTGCTTGGGAGTTCCTCACTCCTGGAAGGTGATGAGCCACGATGGAAATTTCGTGCTTTAACGCCCAATGCCATGGTTTCTGGGCTTCTATGGAAAGAGTTCTTGATCGCGTCCCTCCTTGTTTCCTCAGATAAAACATGGCCGTTGTATTGTCGGTCAGTATTCGTACTCGCGAACCCTTGATGTGTGGTAGGAATGCCTTCAAGGCCCATCGTACTGCTCTGAGCTCTAACACGTTTATGTGTAGGAGTGACTCCGTTGGAGGCCAGCGACCATACATTTGGAGAGCACCCATGTGAGCTCCCCATCCGGTTAGGGACGCATCCGTGACTATGGTTCGCTGAAACTCCGGCTCCTGTAGGGGTACGCCGTTGTTCAGATTGTGGAAACTCTGCCACCACTGAAGGGTCCGAAGCAGCTTGTCGTCTTCGATGGTTATCTTGTCTGACCACGATCCTTGAGCTTGCGTCCATCGGTCTGCGAGGAATTCCTGGACTGGCCTCATGAATAGGCGACAGTTTTCCACCAGATGGATGCAGGATGCCATGGCCCCTAGCACCGAAACGTATTTTCTCACTGAGATCTTGGTGTTTCGCCGTAGTCGGCATGCTTGTTGATTGAGTCTTGAGGTTTTGTCGAGAGAAGGTTTCACTAGCCCTAACTGGGTCTCGAACTGTGCCCCCAGGAATACCAGCGATCTCGATGGCTGCAGAGAGGATTTTTCGAAGTTTATGGCGAATCCCAGCTGTTGTAGAAGCTGCATGGTGGCTTGTAAACTTGTGTTGGTCGACGCTGGGGAGGATCCCCTTACAAGCCAGTCGTCGAGGTATGGGTATACATGGTGGCCTTGCTTCCTTAGCCAGGCCGCTACTGGAGCCAGGCATTTTGGGAACGTTCTGGGGGAGGTCTTGAGCCCAAAAGGAAGAACCGTGAATTGGTAGTGAGTCCGCCCTATTACAAATCTTAGGAATTTCCTGTGTTTCCGACACATTGGAATATGGAAATACGCATCCTGTAAATCCAGGGACACTAGAAAATCCCCCTCTTGAACGGCGCAGATCACTTCCTGCAGAGTGAGCATCTTGAATTTTAGGCTCTTTAGAGACTTGTTGAGATCGGGTAAGTCTAAAATGGGACGCCATTTGCCGTTTGGCTTTTTTACGACGAAATATCTTGAGTAGACTCCTTGACCTCTCTGTGATGTTGGAACTAATTCTATCACGCCCTTTGCTAACATGAGTGTTACCTCTTGTTGCAGTATCTTCAGATGGGAATGACCCGTGAACGCAGGTGGAATTTGCGGAGGGCTGGGTTTGAATTGTAGAGAGTGTCCGTTTCTTATAGTATCCGGCACCCATTGATCCGTCGTTATTCGTTCCCATTCGTCGACATATGCTGAAACTCTTCCCCCCAGAACGGTGTGTTGTATGTCACTGCTGATCTTTATTTTGCTTGTCTCTCGACGACGACGGATATGATAGTCTTTTCCTGGAAGTCTGGAAGTTCCTGCGACGGTTCGCCGTTTGGGAGGCACGTATGTATCCCTGGGAAGGGTAAGCTGATCTGCCAAAGGATCTGTCTCCAGACGCAGAGAATCTTGAATTACCTGAAGCCCCTCTAAAGGGACGAAAAGACTTGTAGTTTCTGCCACTCTGGAGGGCACCCAATGAAAGTGCCTTGTCCGAGTCCTGTTTCATTCCCTTTAGGGCTTCGTCCACCTTCTCCCCGAAAAGAAGGTCTCCCTCAAAGGGCATATCTAAAACTTTGTATTGTACTTCTGGCCTGAAGTAGGTACACTTAAGCCATGACTGTCGACGTAATACGACCCCATTATTGACTTGCTTGAAGCCTGACTCAGTGAGGTCCACCGCGATGTTTATTGCATGATTTGAGGCTTCCTCATCTTCTCGGACGAGTAACATCGCTGCCTTCCTATGCTCTTCCGGAAGATGATCAAGCAACGGAGCTAGCCTGTGCCACATCTCCCTATCGTATCTGGCAACAATTGCCAGAGAGTTTGCGGCCTTTACTGTGGTCGCTCCCACGGATAGCACTTTTTTGCCAAAGGCATCTTGGCGTCTCGCTTCATTCTCAGGAGGAGTCGTGCACTTGTGCTGGGCCTTCGCCTTCCTCGCCGCTGCTGCCGACACCACTGAGTCTGGCGTTGGTTGGGAGGATAAACACTTGGGGGTAGACTCTGGAGCCTTAAACTTTTTTTCCAGGCGTCCTTTCACTGCCGGCTCTGAAAACGGGTGACGCATTGTCTGCAACCCCTCCTTCCACACATGGTCTAGTATTGGTATCAAGAACACAGACCTCCTTCTCTTACCCATGTGGTCGAACAAAAAACAGTCCTTTTTCTGTTCTTCCTGGGACAAACCAAATTCTTTGCATGCCTTCTCCATCATAGAATGGAATGGCGCAATGTCGTCCGGAGGGGACGGGTGAGCTGGGCTTCTAGGGGTTTCCAACTCCACCTCTGACTCCCAGGTTGGAACCCTGGAGGGGGATGAGGAGATATCCGACATGGCTCCCCTGTCAGACTCCGAATCTGGCAGCTCACCTTCCTCTTGTGCCATTGCGTGCTGAGATTGGCGTGCGTAGGTGCGTCGGTTGATGGGACGGGCCCGGCTCGTCGACGGGTGACTGTGGCAGGTTTGCCTGAGGTAGTCTCTGGTCCAACGACTGTAACAACGAATGAAGCGTGGACAGAATTTACGACGACAAAACAGATTGAGGATTGAGAAGAGGGGCAGATACCGGTATAATGGATCCCCTCGTCGACGACTTGTCAGCCACTCGTAGCCCTAGGTCTGCTGGGCCAGCTATTCTCTCATTCTCGTCCTCCGAGGACAGCAACACAGCCTGTTCTTGTAGTAAAGTATCCGGGGGGATCGGATCAAAAACTTCAGGCCTCCTGTAGAATCCCCGTCGACGAGGCCATCGTCGACGTCGTTGTCGGTGGGACGGTGGATGCCACCTGCGTAAGTGGCAGGGTGGAGGCCGATGACTGGACCGCCGTCGACGACGGTGACTTAGCAGGTGGTTTTGGCGGTCCCGCCTTTTCCACACTTGGCTTGCTTTTACTCGACTCTTGATTCGTGGTCGATCTATGATGATCGCCCGAGGAGGATTTCCTTTCCTTTTCATGCTTCTTGATGAAGATGATTTCTCTGACGAGGAGTCTCTAGTTGAGTGACTTCCAGACGACTCTTTTTCCGTCGGTCGAGATTTCTTCGCCGGTGGTTCCGACGAGGTAGCGCGGCATGATGTTTTCGCCGATTGTGTGGAGCCTACCCCCGAAGGGGGGTATGTCCCCGCTCCATCATTCAGCCATGCCACCAGTCGTCTACTGCGGTCTTTGAGGGTTTTTTGAGAAAACCCTTTGCATATGTCGAAGTTATCCGCCGAATGATGAGGGTGGAGGCAATATATACAATCCATATGTCCGTCCACTTTTTTCAAGCCGCACGTCGCGCATGGGCGGAACAGCGCTTTTCCTGACACGGAGGACATTTGTTGTACTCAACTTCCAGTAATGCAACCTTGTACAAAATAGTAAGACAGCGCGAGGAGATCCCACTACTTTGGTGACGGTTGAAATCTGAAGGGGAACCGCGGGGGCGGGCCTCTTATACGGGGACGCCCTACGGAGCATGCGTAGGCGGGTCCTAAAAGGACGTAGATAGGACACAAAAGTGTCGAAAGTTTTCCTATTGGAAAAGGCTATATATGTGTACCGAGGGGTCCCAGTCTGACGACGGGGAATATTCTAAGCATGTGAATCCATGAAAGATCTAATGCTGGAGAAGTGTAGGTACAGAGTACAGGGGGAGAAACCTTAGAGACCTGGAAGAGGCACATCTGCAGAAGCCTAGACAAGAGGGCTCAGAGTGTGGTGTGCAGGTGGCACTCTTACCTTGGTTGGGAAAGTCAGAGGGCAGACTGAACTAAAGAACCCATGCTGCTGGAGGGGTTCTGAGGCATGAGGTTGCCATAGAAAGAGAGCAAAGAATCTAGGAGAGGCCATTGGCCGCAGATTAGGGGACACTGGAGACACGGCCAGAAGAGCCACGGGAGCTCTAGTGACACCAGAAATGATGTGGCTAATATCTGTAGAGCAGAGCAGTCTGCTGTAAGAAGCCACCAACTGGGAACGTCAGGGGGAAAACCTGGGATCGAATGACTACCAGTACAAGGCCAAGTGGAAGAAAGACTCTAGAGGATGGGCCTGATGCTACAAAAATGTAATTCAAGTAATGAGGTTCTATTAAAAAATGTGAGAAAGGGAGCGCTTAGACACCGACATCTGGGAATTGTAGTTCAAATACCAACGTGTTTAAGAAAGACTGCAAGAAAAACAATCTCTCCAGACACTGCAGTCTGGGAGGCAACGACGTGAAGTGTGCAAGACACTTGGTGTATGAGTAGAAGCACCCTTGTGACAGTGATAATTACCACCAGAGCACATATTTTTTGCAATGCCATAAATATGGTCAGCATTAAAAACTACTGAAGGATGTGACATATATAAATGTCAGGCATATTAGAAGTGTGTCCCAGGCTGTTCTGCATCTGCCCAGCTTGATATGCAAATTGCTGTAGACTGACAATATTCTCCTTAGATCTTTCAGGCATACCACCTAGCTTATCAAAATCCACCTTCCTCCAGTTGATTCTTCAGCACCTAATGTGGTAAACACTGGAGGTTGTCCTCAGTACTCGCAATGTGATGCCCTGCATGAAGGAATGCCAATGTGTTACAGTATAGTCTATGCAGGGGCATTGTCATTACGAAGCCATTAGGTGCACTTCTGAGATTAAATATTCATTCAGTTCTCATCTGCTGCGTCTGGTCCGTATTTGATTTTCAACATCCAGGGCGTTATATGCGCAGCACAATTTATTTTATTTTGCATTTTTAAAGCACTCACACAGTCCGCGGGCATCGAGGCGCTGTTACAGGAATTGCCGTTTTTTTTTATTTTCAGTTGCGTAATTGTTTTTTTTGTTTGTCTTAGTTGTATTTTTTTTGTTTGTCTTAGTTGTATTTATAATGCGCTTAAACACCCAGAGGTTTCTAAGCACGGACCCGGGCATCGAACCTGTGTTGCTTTGTGTCATCTTGCTTCCAAGGCACACACGTTGCCGTTAAGCTATCCTCCCCGGACAATGAGCCACATTCCTACTTGTACTCACCCCAACGGCCTCATAACAATGGCGTATCTTGAGCAGTGTTTACATGAGTCTAGAATGTAAAATCTAAAATTGTCTACACTTCTTTCTGCTCCACACGAGTGCTGTCTCCCTCTGTGCACACGTCTTAAATCTAATTCAATGTCAGGAGACTGGCCGTAAAGCACAGGGCAAAAGATATATGTCAGAGTATGCACTGTAGATTAGGGGAGATTCAGGAGCTAACACTTAGACTATAGCAGAAACTGGCTATACACCAACTTGATCTGAGAAGAGACAGGTAGTCACAGGAACTGCACGGGCAGAAGCTGGCTGTAAGCAAAGATACACAGAGAGAAAGCAAAGGCAAGCAAATATACTGGGAAACATGGCTTGATTAAAATAAAGGGTGTACTGGAATATGATAAGGCGTCTCAGGGATTATTGAAAGCCCTTGGGGTTGGTACCAGCAGATTACTCTTGACTGTAATAAAGCAGTGTCATGAGTTAGGAGTGATGAAGGGACCCTTGTACTCATAAGGGTACACATGGAGACCATATACTGAGACAAGTAAGACTCCAAAGGACTAGACGAAGGCAAAAGAAGTCTTTCCCTTATCTGATCTTAACAGAAACCAGGGACACACTGTATAAAGATACAGAGTCACAACAGTGAACCAATTTGTAATACAGGCAGAAAGCAGCGTGGATAGAAATAACCAGGCACATGATAGGGAGAGTAACAAAGTACAAAGCAGAGACTGTAGACATCCACCACTACAAGCACTAATTTGGAATTCACATGGAAATGGTAGTACAGAGGAAATCATGGGCAAAGATTCTGAGTAGGTATCTGGGGCCAGCAGGGAAGTAGGCATACTTGTTCTCCTCCCCGACCCTCTTCCAGCACTATCTGAAATGTTGTCAGGTCTAGTAGGAAAGTGGCTTGTTTTGTTCTTCTCCCTCTTTTCTCCTCCCCTTTCCCTCACCTCTCACCTCTTGTTATATTCCGGCTCTACCAGAAATGTCGTCAGGCCTAGTACGATAGTTAATTTCACATTCTTGTTGTTCTTGGCCTGTAAGAATGTCATTGTATTTTCCCTTGTTCCCTCCTTTGCCTTTAAGCGGTTTGAAACATATTGTGTATAGGCGCTACATAAACTATCACATCACATCAAAAGGAGCAACACAGAAACATGCAAACCTAGTGTTCTAGGAAGAATAGGAAACTTAGTTCTATAGTTACATACAAAACAGGTTCCTGACAACTCAGCAAATACGAGGGATTCACAAAACTCAGTGAACTAGTTACACACAAGACAGGTGGTTGTTGAAAAGTCAGCAATTAGATGGGTTCAGGAAACTCAGTGCAGTAGCCACAAACAAGACGGCAAAGCAAGAAACTGGGATTGCAGAGACAAAGTGAGAAATCAGCATTGGGAAAATAGGAGTAGTCTGTGAGGAAGGAACACTTGCAGAAATCAGTGTTTGCAGAAAGGCAGCAAAGATACTGGTACAGAACTAAATGTCCTTAACATGAATGAAGCTGCAACTAAGCAGTTACAGCAGGCAGGATTCAGTAGCCAAAAGCAGGATTTTCAGAAAAGGTTATAAAAAACTGGCTGGAAAAAGCAGGAACTACCATTGAAGCAGTTGCTTCTGCTGAAAGTGTGCTTAGGAAAAGCCACTGCCCACTGCACCACAGGGACGGGCAGATTGGAGTCTCATGCAGCTAGCTGTGTTCATATAAACCCACTCCAGGCTTCAGTAGACTGCAGGAGTGGATTGTAGTTAAGGTCTCTCCAGCTCTGGGTAGTCTAGACGGCAGTACATTGCAACAGGTGAATGTAATTAGCTTCTCCCCAGCTCTTAGCAACTTGCTGCAAGTGAACATACTCAGTATGCTTCCACCAGTCCTCTGCCTCATGGACAGCATACACATAGCAGAATGCATCTGCTGGATTAACCCAAAACCCAGAATGGAACATGAAATGAGCGTGGTCCAAAACAGAAGCAGTAAAACAGGTAAATGAATTCACAGGCAGTTTGTAGGTTTTGACATAGACATTATGCCAAAAACAGTCTCTCTGAATGTGCACATGCAGCAATGCTGGGTGGCAGGTGGGTAGGATCCTGACATTAAGCCATTTCATTACACATAGCGCAGGCTTTACATTTCTTCAATCGCTGTGCACCAAATTCTTACTAGTAAGATCATTTAAAGTACATCTTCACTGCTCGCTGCAGTCAAGATTCCTTTCATACTGTGTGTTTGCCTTCCCCCGCGGTGAGCCTGCAGCGCTCCCACGCTGCTCTGCTCAGATAGCCCCTTGCCTCTAGGCCTCGAAGCAAAAGCTGTCGGGAGCCAGAGGATACTGAAGAGGAGGAGTAGGATTTACTTGCTAGGGGTGTTATATTAGATTTGGGAGTTGCTGCAAGTCCACCAGAGCCAAGGAGACGCTGAGCAAAGCCTGCTGATGGCTCAAGCTCAGGAGGGTGTTACTTGGCTGAGGTCTATAATTACTGCAGGCTGTGGGGGAGACAAACTTGCTCAAAGACACCCATAACGCAAGACTGGGAATGCTGCACAGTCTTGCCTCTGTAAGAATTCAAGAAACCCCTAGGGCAAGGGAAGGGGGTCCTGAATGGCCTTGCCCTAGTTGGAGTGTGTCACATAGATACAGAATCCTCGAGGATGGATTATCTGCTCAACCACCTGCAAACGTCAAGTAAAAAAGCATGTTGGGGCACTTTAAACCACCCTGACTTGGACCGCAATGAAATATTTCCTGAATGTTGATGTCCTGCAAATCTGTACGTTTGAATAGGGATTGGACTTGTGCTAAGGAGACTAGTTCCTTTTAGCTTAGGGTCTCTTTAAGGTTCTTCTTCATTCTGGCAGCCATGCCAAGTATAGAATTCCCTATTTTATATTTTAGTTAACATATCCTAGACACTGAAGGCATTTTTCTAACCCAAACCCAAGCGCTACAGTGAACGAGGCTGATCGAAGCTATTAATAAGGAGGAAAGGGAAGGGATCTTTGGCAGAAAGATAAGAGGGAAAACAGGGAAAAGGGAATTCCCTCTACGCCCTGTGGCACCCTTCTATCCACCCCAGTTCCTCCCTACAGACAGTCATGTATTCTGTAAACAAGGGCACACACACCACGTTTGTTGTCACATAGACAAGGACGTGATTTATGTGCAAAGATGTGTTTTGTTACATTTTGAATCTCTCATTCTTTGTTCCTTCTGCTTGCAGCTACCAAGTAATATGTTTTGTCGGCTACAGTGATTCTATAATCTTCATAACCGCAGTGAATGACTAAGTGATACTCTCCATACATGACTGTGTCATATCAATATGATTGAAGTTCATCAATTTATTTAAAAACAAATGTTGTGACGTATACATAGGATCATACAAACATCTACAGTTACCTCGGTAGCATGACTATCTTACTCAGTTTCACAAGTCTAGGGAATATTGGATCAAAATTCATGGCCTTCATATTAAGAAATAAAAAACATCCACCCCATGGAGTTGTATGTGTTTTCAGGGGGTCTGTGAGATTTCCCTGCATAGGACATTATATGCATTTATATGGGGGTCCTCTATGACCCCCTTATTTAACCCCACGTTTCCTACACCTAAACTCCCTTTACTCTATTCTACAACCCTGCTACCCCACAAAAAATGCTGAAAAAAATTACAAAAAAAGTCCAGCAGCCAAATGCAGGGAAACGGCTGTGGGGAAATTGGGGGATACCTTTTCAGCATCTAATTGTGCAATGACATACTTATCAATTTCTATCTCCATTTCCCTTATCGCATACATTACTCTACATAGATCTGTTATGGTGTTATGACCTGGGACGAAACCACTCTGGTTAACATGGTTCATACAACAAGAGCTTGAACGGGTGTACTATCTGAGCCAGAATTGTACTTACAACATAAATCAGACATGATTCATGGCTGGCATGGGCACCAACATCAACTTGTTGACTTTAAACGCTATAAAAGCCCAGTGCCATGAGAACAAGCAACAAGTCTTCTTTGCATTCATTGACTTAAATGCCGCTTTTGACTCTGTAAGTCGTTACCTAAATCTTGCAAGAGATAATTGCCCAACAACACTATTTGACATTATTCACTTATTACATCATGCCACTTCTGTTCAAATACACTCTAGATGGCATTCTAACAAAAAATTCCCACACATCGTGGTCTCAAACAGGGATGCTCGTTAGCATCTGCAGTGTTTAACTATTATATTCACGATGTGAAAATTCCGTTGGGAAATGTCATATCAGATTCCCCAAAACTGAATGGTCAACAGGTACAATCCTTGATGTACGCTGACAACCTTGTTCTCATCTCCAGAACTCAGGTCGGGCTACAACGACTATTGAGTACATTCCAAGAATATGTCAAACTTAATGAATTATCTATAAACTTGACTAAATCTCAGATCGTCCAGTATTCCCCCAAACGCGTGATATCAGGTAATAATATCCCCATATATATGGTCGCCGTAAATAATATCGCCGGGAAAATGGCATGGCGATATTATTTGGGTGACCATATACATGGGGACAGGGGCAAAAAAAAAAGTTTGGGGGTTGCAGGGGTGTCCCCCGCATGTTCCATGCAATAATGTCGCCACAAAAAACGTCCATTTTTCGGCGATATTTTTGCATGGCGAGATTTTTGTGGCGACATTATTACATGGAACCAAACGTGCTGGGCCGTTGACATATATGTAGACTATTGGTGCAATTCCAATTGGTATGGTTCCAAATTACTGTTATCTAGGTAGGATCTTTGATGGACAGCAAGGAGCACATGGACAGACTGAGAGGGTGGAGGCTAAGTTGGCATCAGCCATTTCACAGACATGCATCATAATGCATAAATATGGAAATTTTACGTTTTACCGGCCTGGCACTTCTGGACAAAAAAAATAGTCCCTATTCTTTTGTATGGCCTCGAAACTTTCCCCGACTGCCTCAAAGTTCAAATTCACGCAATTGAAAGCAACATTCTGGCATAGAATCCTTCATCTTCCCCAATGCACTCCGATACCGTGGATGAGATACGAACTTGGCCTACTATCCCTCGAAGCCCAATACAGCTGGCGCATGTGTGCTCTATTTAGAAAATGTCTGATGGCAACAAATGATATACACTGCTTGAAATTCTTTCGCAGTATCTCTTCCTAAAGAAACAATCCAAGTTTATCTTGAATTGGCTCGATAACGTTTATTTAACATTAGCGAAAGCTGAAATTTCCATTAATCTGTTGCTGTATAATCCAGACAAAGCAAAATCAAAAATCTACCAAACTGATTGGATTAACACCTGTGAATTATGTCGAACATATCGTGATGGTGATGATGCACGATTTCCTCCAAAAAAATTAAGCATCCTGCCCAAGTATTTGATTTGCGCTCCTTCCCCGAAATTTCGGAGTGAAATACTCCGCCTTCGCTTTAATCTGTGGCTAACGCGTGATATCAAAGCAAGACGAGGAGCAGTTAAACCTGATCAAAATGTATGCCGTTTTTGTAAAGATAAAACCAAGTGTGAGACTCTCGCACATTTGTTGACAGAGTGTAGAACGTTACTACCACAGAGACAGTGTTCACCAGACATTGCCAATATTTGGGAAATATTTCGCAACGTGAATGCTGGACAGCCTTACTAGGTTGTAACAATCTGGAAGTTCAAATTGCAGCTGTACATTTTTTAACTAGTCTCAATTTGGAGGTGGACAATTTAGAACAGTAATCTATTTTGTGATTATTTAACTAGCACACCCAAATGTGTACATAGATTATACAGAGTTTCCGTTGAATGGGTATAATTGGCACATACTCTACTTTGCACATACCTTAAATTACATTTTTTTATTTTTTTATTAATCACATGAAATGGAAGACAATGAGATTTTCCTGTTCTTTTAATGTTTTTAGAAATGTTTTTGGTTTCCTGTATCAACTTTGTTTATGTTGTTGGTGTTTGTTGTAACCAATTGCCTGCCACTTATGCACACATTTTTAGTGTTGTTTAATGAATTGTGTACGTATTCGGATGATATTGACATATGTTTTGTTATTAATTCGTTTTTTGAAAGGTTGATTGAATTCAACCATATCAAATAATATTTTTTTTTTAAAAATTTGGAATCTACATTTAAAAGTAGCAGTGGCATGTAAGCCAATCCACCAAGTATATGGGGTGAAAAGGGGGTCGAAATAAAAGTCACCATTTCGGGGGTTGCAGTAAACGGGGACAGTAATCACATAGGTCCGGAAAAGACAAGAGACCTGGCCAGAACAAAGGCAGGAAGGTACTGCACTCAGGAACAGTGGTACCAAGAATCTCACATGCATTGTAACACACAGAGGAGTCAGGGGCTGGGCTCCCACTAAACTCTATTACACCACGTCTGGAGTAGGATAGGCTACAACAATACCCTGGTAGTCCACCTACCACATGCTGAGGGACTTCCTGCACCCTTCTGACAGGGTGACGCCCCTGACCCTATCAAATACTTTGATCCTTACCCCAAATCCCCTTCTTCCTCCTTCCAACTTTCTGTCTGGGGATATCTAGATAAATGAACCACATTCGCTTGCTTTTTCTCCTCCCGATGTTCTATGGTGAATAAATAAGGTCCTAAGGCTAGAAACACGTTGAATATTTGGGGATTAGTATCTTTGTTACATGCCATCGAAACTAGGGTACAGTTCAGTTATTAATTTGAACCACCGCCTGGTGAGGCAATATCGCAGGCTGTGTATGGCCCACTTAGCGGCCAAGCATTCCAGCTCCACTATAGGGTAATTGCTTTCCTGTGGATACAGTTTTCTACTTAGGAAAAGGATGGGCAGTTCTTCTCTATTTTGCATTTGTGGCAGGGCGGCTTCTAACCGAACGAGAGAGGCATCGGTTTGTTGGATGAGTTTCTATGAGAAGTCTGGCAGGACTGGAATCTGGCTGTGACATAGATGAGCCTTCAGTTGATCAAATAAGTCTTGCACTGATTTGTCCCAAATGATTTGGTTTCCGTGTCCCTTACTGAGTCTATCAGTTAGTGGTGCACCCAGGGTTGTGAATTTGCAGGAAAATCGGTGTTAATATCCAACCAACCCCAGGAAGGCCTGAATGTACTTTTTAGTTTGGGGACAATGCTCCTTCTGTACTGACTTTACTTTGGTTTCATGGGGTAACAGATATCCACTCCCCACTTGAAATCCCAGGTATTTCACTGAACCCTGGCCTGGGTGGCATTTGGTTGGATTGGCCGTTATGAGGACCACTCACTATGTGATTTCTCAAACACACCCAGGTCAGGCATGTTCCTCAATTATTAATTTACGGTCCTTTTTCTGGCCTCTGACACGAGAGAAGGCTTCAGTCAGATGTCCCTTGCTGGTGAAGTTCGGATCTTGTGATGGAACCCATGGATTTTCCCAGGTTTTTCCAAGAACGCCTTGAGAAATGACTGAAGGAGCTTTACGAAGTCTTTATGATCCGGGATTTTCAATTCTCGAGGGATGTTCACTCCTAATTTGTATGAGGATGGGTGTCTCTCTTGTGTGGTTTTCATATAGTGCCAAGTAGTACTGTTCTCATTCTAGGCCTCGAGTTTGTTAATATGATAAAACTGGGATGGTTTCCTTCGGTCGGCTCGTTACACCTTTTTATGTTTGGGAGGGGACTACACCTGTCACGATGTATGGTCTGTGCCAACTGGACAACTGCTTATTCTGGGTAGTTGGGGGCAACACTATCCCCTTATCCCCAACCTGGAAAGTCCTCAGTTTTGGATTTTTGTTATAATACTTTTCTTGTTGGACCTGGGTGACCTGCATGTGTGTCTTAACACGGCCTCTGACTACTTGTATTTGTTCACTGGTGTTCTGGACCAGGGGATGTCACTGGAGTGGGCGTGGTCGGTGTTTTCCCACTTTTCCCTCATGCCCAGTTACTCACCAGCTCGAAGGGTGAAATACTGCTGAGGCAGGAGGTAACTTCCAGACTGCGAACAGGGCCAATGGAATTAGTTCATCCCCATTCCTTTTCATCCTTGTCCACCAGCTTCCTGTGTGGCTTCTTTAAGTTTGGTTGAAGTGCTCCATCAGGCTGTTTATCTGGGAATTGTATACAGACCTTTGCGGTTCTGGTTTTACGAAGGCCCCCGAATTGAGCAAATCGCCTGTACTGTTAAAGCTTTATGTTGGGAGCTGTTGTACATGAATACCGGACCACATGGGAAGATCCATCTATATGGTATCTTGCATGAGCGAAGAGGGCCCGTCACCTGCTTATATTCTCTGCATTTCAGTGCGTGCTGCTATATCCATGGAGGCCATTTGTCTGGAGCCTTTGAATTCTATGAATGGCTTATTTATGGTGGAAGTTAATATCTTTTCTTTGTAAGTAGAGGATTGAAATGTTATCAATATGTCTCTGGATCTGTCCCTTGGCTGGTTAGACCTAGGCCTATCTTGTGCACTCTGTCCATGGTGAGATCTAATTCATGGTTTTCAGGAAGGATAGTTTGGAATAAGTAACAGAGAAATCCTTGTTAATCTGTTCCCTCAAGTTCCTCCTTAACTGTCTTCAGCCCAATATTATCCCTTCTTGAGTGGTTTATCAAGTCTTCCCATTTGTCCAGGAGTTGGCTTGACATTGTAGGGCAGCTATGTCTCCTTGGACCTTATGGAATTCATTAGAAGCTTCTGCAATGGCATCCTCCTTTGCAGACATCCTGTCTCTGAGAGATTGGATCTCCGTGTGTACACTTTGTAAGGATTTCTTCATATAATCCATTAGTGCTAGGATTTCCATGGTGATATTGTTTTGAAGGTCCTTTAGGCAGGATGTTAGATCTTCATTTGTAAGGACTTCTGCCTCTCTTTCTGTATTGCTATCTATATTGAGAGTTTGGGACCACTCGGAGTCAGTGGGCCTGCATTTCTTTAGGGGAGTATGTAACCATCTAATGTGTTCCTTGTGAAAAAAGTTCTCTAGCTGTGACCAGTTTTAATGTGGTGTTGGACTGCACATGCACCAAGGGAATCCCTGTACTCGCTGTCCTCTGAAGGTCTTCTATACATCCTCTGCTGGATAAAAGGATATCTTGACCAGTCACCTAGGTCTTTCCATTGAGTACCTTCTTCTGCTAATAGTAATTTCTATGCCCAACAGGGTTGTGGAGCCGTGCCCGTGGTCCATGCTTCCGGGAGAAGTTCACGTCTTGCGTTTCCCCACTTCCAAGGTTATTGGTTAGCTATCAATTGGAAAGCTCCCCCCACTCCCGGCTCATATCTGTGTTTGATGAATTCCCTCTCCTGCAGGTTGCCCATTGTTGAGGCTTCTTTGGTGGAGAGTGAAGCTGAGTGGGTCTGCATAGCTCGCTCCGTCTCTATGATGTTTCTTGTTCACTTGGAGGAAGCCAGTCTGCCAGCACCCACCGCTACGCCCTCCTTCTCTCCTGCTGGAGGTTGCCATCTATAATGGTGCTGTATCCTCAACTCCTCTATTGCGGGCCTGCATGGCCTTTCCAGTTCGGTTCGGGGGCAAATTGGTTGCTGGAGCGCGACGCAGCCTCCTCTGTTGGCTGGCAGCCATGCTGCCTCTATTGTATTCCACGCTTGCTCGAAGAGGCTAGATCGACAGCAGCCATCGCCTTGCCCACTCCTTCCCCCATAAATCTGGCTCTGTCATTCTGAATAGAGGCCTTGAAGAATATTGGTCTGGAAAAGGCTCCTTTTGATGGTAGCAGGGAAAGATTATAAATGGGCCCAGGGTGAGATATGTGAGGAATTTTTAATAGCTAGGAGCTTGAGGCAGGGATGTGCGGCTATGCATTTTAATCTGTTTAAATTATGCAGATGGATGGCTAAAGGGAAGAGTTTCGTACCCCCTCAAAATGGGAAGCGTATTGTGAGGGTGCACAAGGAGGAGACTGACATAAAAGTGGCATATTTGTGGGCTTTTGTTCAGTAAAAACGAGAAAATAATATAGGTATATCCCTATCTCTAGGATGGTGGGGGTTTCCCTGCCTCAACTAAAAAATCTAAGGTGACTGTCTGTTAAATCGAAATGTCCACCCTCCTGTGTCATGAAAACCTTGCTTCTTATCTCACACTAGAAACTATAACTAAAGTAGTATTGTTCTTCCCGGTCCCAAGGGAATGACTCCCTTCTCCTGGGTTTAAGTTCCTGGTTCGTTGTAACAGTTCTGTTCAGTTCAAAACAGTCTGGTGCCTCAAACGTTGTCAGGGGGAATAGCTCCCATCCCCTGCTAGTAATATTGCAAACAATACTTCTCACAAGTTATCAGTGGGAATGGCTCCCTTCCCCTGATTGTAGAGTCCCAAACACTCTGGTACTCCCTCTTAGTGGGTCAGGAAAATGACTACCTTTTCCTGGTGCACGTTTTAAGATAGCCTGCAGGAATTACTCCCATCCCCATGCCTACTTGAACTTAACTGCCGTTCCCGGCTACCAGGAGAATTACTCCCTTCTCCTGGGATCCTCCTCTCAGTTCATCACAACCAGGGTGAATAGCTCCCTTCCCCGGGTCTCATTTCCATCAGGCTTCACACTTGCAACACCCAATTCTGGTTTCACTTCTTCTTTGACTTGGCAAGTACTACCACAAAGAAGATGACTTGTATCTCTTCATGTTATTGGGTCTCAGACCCTAGTTTCTCTTTCCTCTCTTCTTTGAATTGGCCCACTTGGTTCACTTCCCTGCCAAGTACTGGAGGAAGATGGCTCGTATCTTTATCTTGTTCTCTTTCGTTGGGGTCCTCAAACCTTTTCTGAGCGTTAGTGGCCCTGGGGCCACCACCAACACGAGGAAGACATCGTTGGATGCAAAATGAACATACTCTCACATTGGGGTCTTTGACCCTTCTCTGGTAGTCACTGGTTTTGGGACTATCACTGACACGAGGAAGATTTCCTCTTATGTACTGTTCACTTATACTTCCTTTCCAGTTAGGTGACTTGTGCGTGACCCCGTTTCCATGTGCTGTTATTCGGTTTCCAGGACCCTCTTGTACCCACACCGGTAGCCCGCTCCCTCCTGTACCTTCTGCGATATTCCTACCGGGCTACGATCTCTCCTGGGTTATGCAATGGTCTTGTCTTTGTCTTCAGTGTCTTCCAAGGGCTTCTGGGTTGCCGCAGCAGCATTTGGCCCCTTGCAGTGTCAGCACTTACTACGGAATGCGCAGTCCACCTCCTCTTGGAGGCCATGCTACTGCCTCAACAGCTTCTTGAAGGGTTGTGTCAGACCTGCTAGAGAAGCATTTCCTCCGACGGCAGCCCAGTCTCCAGCCCTTTGAATCCCCTGTGCCAAACAACTGCCACACATGCTGTTGCTCTGGGGCCCTCTTTGGTTTTTAAAGCCCATACAGGTATGTTTACGGAAGGCTATTGTTCACCGAAGTGCTCCACATGCATCCCCTTCGTGTCAGTACCTGCCTCCCAGGTATTCTTCTTCGTCTCACTACTGGAGTCAGTATATGGTATAATGCCACAATAGCAAATGGAAGGGTTAGCAAGTGGAGGTTGGCTAAAAGATGGCAAAGGGTTGTGGAAGGGTAGGTTGGGGTATATTGCGCCTAATTCTACCCAGGTGTTCGTCCTTCTCGGGGGTCGGGGGGAGTCTCTCCCCATAAGATCTCCCCACATTGTATCACGCCCAGGGAGACTATCGGGTTGACGAATCGCCTCCCTGGCCTCATGGAAAGGAGCACCCCCTCGGGGAGAAATGAGGCCATCTGAGGAATCATCACTCTACTTGTCCCTGATTCTTTTATTTGTGGATGACACAGTGATACTCTCTCAGAATGAAAATGGCTTGAAGCAGCTCCTACAAGGCTTTAAAGATTTCTGTCATTGTAAACACCATACAATTAATGGGCCTAAAACTAAGGTTGTGGCTGTAAGACAACACAAACGTTTTGAGATGTTGGATTGTGCTGGGTGAAGCAGTTCTTGAATATATAGGAATATTGCGTATTCATAATTACAGTTTAAACTGAAACTGATGTTTGTGATACCTGTCGTAATGGATGTGGTGCCGGTCCTGTTGGCCTGTCTGGTTGTGGTGCACAATTGTTTCAAACAATTTCAGACAGGGGCAGCCATTTTAGAGGTGGTTGATACTTTCTGTGGGGGAGTCTATTTCAGAAGGGGAATAACAATTTCAACAAGGTTGGTGGTTAGGATATACAATAGGATGGGTGATCATTTCAGAGGGGCAACTGAAAGTGTTTCAAGGAAAGGCATCACTTACAGCGATATAATGTATTTGTATTGCGCTCATACACAAGTGATAAGACAACAATTTCAGTGCGCGTCAACACTTTATAAAAAGGCCCACATCCACAGAGGGTGTCAACACTTTTAAGGAGGGCAACACTTTCGATAGCACTTTTCTTCAAAGTACATAACGTTTTTGGAGGGGGGGGAATATTTTCAGGGGGGCAGCAGGACCAGTGCAGGCCGATTTCAAAGGGGCAACTGCTCTAATGGGAGACAACAGTTGAATGCTACAGTTCTACTGGGAAAGAAACGTTTGAGAGAAGGACATAACGTAAATGTTTGTCAGGACCATTATGAGGGCTTGTCCATCAAGACAAGTGTAGGCTACAATACTGGGGACACAGAAAAGGAGTGCGAGCCAGTGAGGTCATTAAGAATTTGTTGGAGGGGTTCATCCAAAGTTAAGCTTAGCAATGGCCAAGGTTCAGCATGACGAGTGACCGGTAAAGGTTTTGGTTGGACAAAAAGGGGTGGGGCTGGGTAGCAAAAGAGTACATCAGTATGGTAGGTCAAGTAGAGCCCAGTGGCATGCTTATAGTAAAATATGGGATTTCAGAGGATCTGTGAGATCCCACGATTGTCAACATGAAATAAACAGCTGTGGGTGTATTAGGCCTTAGCCTGATAAGTTGCAATGGTGCCACATTAAGAATGAGATGGTTTGTAGGGTAAGACTGAGGGTCCGCCCTCTACTTTCTGCTCTCTCTTCATTGATTATCTGCCATATGTGCCACAACCCTGTGCACCACCATCCTTCTCTGCCTCTTAACAGGGTCCCTGACAAAGGGTATGTTTATTTCCATTTAGTTAGTATTACCTTAATCATTAGATGCTAAATCTAGATAATTGTAGTAAGGGAAGGGCTTCTCCCCAGGGCGCTGTCATCTCAGTTTCTCCACTTAATGAGCGCTACTACATCCCAAGCAAAATGGAATGGAATTACATCTTGTGATGGTTCACAAACCTCATGCACCACAAACCTCTAATTGGCATTGGCAAAAGAATTAAGTATACCTAAATGGTAATCCTCTTTGGCACCGCATACAACACTAGCAGATTCGTAGAAATATGTTGAATAGTTGCAAAACGTTTTCCCTCCAATTGGTTCCTGGGGGCAGCCATCCTTGTCACTCCCTCACCTGAGGCATTGGCTCCTGCAACAATGCATCAATAGTAGACTTATTTGATCTGTGTCGGACTATCTACACCTCTGAGGCATCAGCTGCTGTTACAACACATAAATAATGAATTTGACTGTAAGAAACATTTATCAACTCTGAGGTGCAATTATACAGTTCTGGAATTGTCTAATAAGCTGTTAGTACACATATAATGCTATTATGTTAAGATATTTCGACCTTTTTCCAACTTTTTTCTATCCTTCTTCCTAGCCTCCCTTTGTTTCTTCCCTTTTTTCTGTCCTTTGCTTTCACTTTCCTTCTTTACCTATATTCTTTCCTTCCTTGCTTTCAACTATCCTTTCTATTTCTTCTATTTTTGTTCTTCATTCTTTCTGTTCTTATACCCTCCTTTTCTCCTTCCCTCCTACGTTCCTTCCTTTGTTCCATCTTGCATTTTTGTTCCCTCCTTTCCTGTATTCCATCTTTCCTTCATTTCATCCTTTTCTTTGTTCTTTCCTTCATTTTTCCATTTTCTTTCTGTATTTTCTCCATTTAAAATGTCCTTCTAGCTTTAATTTAATCTTGCTTCATCACTTCTTTCTTCCCGTAATTCGGTGTCCTTCCTGACTTTCTTCATTTTCTTATTTCCTTCAATTCATCTAGCCTTCATTCCATCTCTCCATCTTTCCTTCTTCCCAATTTTCTTTTAATTTTATTTCCTTTCTCACTTTCACACACTACTTTTTTTCTCTTCCTTAATACCTTTACTCTATTTATGCTCTGGTTCCATATTTATTTCAATGTATCCATCCCTTTCTTCCTTTTTCTTCTTCTCTCCTGCTTTTCTTTCATTTTAGTTGATAAAACAAACATTCACCATTGTAAATTCTCTTCCAGTTGTCATCTGTGAAATTATCTGGTGAATGATCCATTAGAAGATTTAACAAATCAAACCAAAGTCATTCCCAATCTTTTCAAAAAAGGAAGACTGACCCTACTCTTTGTGTCTTAATATCATGACCTAAACAACCACATATCGGCTCTTTCTACAACTTCTAGCAAAGTCTTAATACTCTGCCAAACTGGAATAAATTATTGGCAGGAATTTGTACCTTCAAAGAGAGTCTATGGAATTTTTCCCTTTTAAGTTACTGCATCTTCTCTATTGTTTCTTCCCGTTTTCATGTCTACCTCTGAAGCATCAACGTACATATACTTTGTGTTGTGTGCCATGTAAATGGTCTGTATTACAATCCTGTAAGCCTGAAGGTGATTATTTGCCTTTCCACATTCTTTTTTGGAGAGACCCGAATAGTGGTTAAGATGCTTTGAATGATGCGCTCTGGTACTACATTTCTTTATTAGCACCTTATATGAGTATTATAAATATAGACAATTCAACACCAAGCTTTTATAACTTTCCACAGTGACTTTTTAGACTTGAGATTTTGAAGAGAGTTGCTCAGAATCTGTAGGTAATGGTACATTTTGGTTTAGTGGGGATCCTACCCAGATAATAGTCATTTATACGGCACCTGTACGCAAGCCTATAACAATATAGTAGAGGGGCTGCGTCTATTGACTGAGATTGGGTAAAAGGAGGTTTAGAAGGACTAAAAAGCAAGGACCCTGTTTTAGTGGAAATCATTGCTTTATATACTAGACTCCCTTCAAACTTAATAATTCCCGCCTCCATCCTATTCCAGGTCAGAGGAGTAGTAAGTATTTGCTATCGGTCGTAAGAAGGGCAGCTATGAGATTTCTCTGATCATGATATTCATGGACAGGAAGTAGGATTGGTCTTCCCTTTTGGAAAAGATTTAAGAAAGATGAATGTGATGGAGCTTATGTTATCAATTGAAAGAACAAAAGAAAAATGGAAGCAATCGAAAAAAAACAAAATAATAAAAGAAAAGAAGAAATAAAGGGATAGATGAATAGCTTTAAAGGAACTAAATGGATAAATGGATTGAAAGAATGGTAAAAAGGTGAGATAAAATGAAACAAAGATGGAAATAAGTAAACTAGAAAGCGCAAAGGGATGGATGTAGAGAAAGAAGGAAAACACAGGAACAGAAAGGAAAAATGATGAGGAAGTGGAAGGACAGATGATGAAAAGAAAGCAAGGAAGAGAAAGGAAAGAGATGAAGAAAAGACAAAACAAAATACAGGAATGGAAAAACCAAATGAAGGCTGAGTCGAACCCACAAAAGACATGGTCAGCAACAGATGTGCTTGATTGAAGTTTATTTAAACGCACAAAAAGATCAATCTTCTTTAGAGTGACAGGAAGTTACTTGCATAATGTATTTCATCCATGAAGTCCTTTCAGACCCCCCTCCAATATGCAGGGTGTAGCACTCCTAAATTGTCGCTTTGTCCAAACCAGACAGTTTTGCTACAAGTGCACCTCACATAGACGACTTGCATGCAACCCCATCCCACACTCACTCTGTGCTTAGCTATGCACGACCATGCTCGCCACCCATGTTAATACAACCATCTGCTTTTGATAACATGCATGCAACACAATGATTACCTAATGTATGTACTCACTAAGAATGTATGACCATGTATTTCACCCATCCTAATGCTACCAACCGCTATTGACAACATGTATGTAACATAATGATAACATAAGGTATGTATGCACTTCCTAAGAATATCACCGCCCAGGTGCCCCAGGGTTAGGTGCTCTCTACAAATGCCAAAATAAATAAACAAATAGTCCTTAAAGAGATTTGACATTTGTGGGTGGATGTCTCTGTTCTCTTCAAATGGGAAGGTAAGATTTGCACCCCCTGATTTGAGAACATCTTAACCTGTCCTAGCTTTGCACTAGGCCTTCTTGCCACCATGTGCTAGTTCCTCCATCCACATTGAGTTCCACCCTTCCTGGGCTCCTTCTTCTCTTTCACTGCACCACCTCCGCTACTCTACTTGATTGCTTTCAGCAGTTATCATTTTACCTCCTTTTAATCTTGCCAACACCTGTGACTTCACATCCGTCCACCACCTGATGTTGGTCCACCACCTTCTTTCCAACTTTGCCTCCTTCTATGTGATCTTCCCCAACCTCCTTCAATATCTCTCCAACCTCCTCCTGATCTTTTCTAGTCTCCTCTGATACCTTCTCCTTCCTACATCCTGCCTTCTCTTCCAACACCCTCTGCTCCTGCAGTCTGTGCACTCCAACCTCTTGCTTGCTATCGCCGTACAAACACTGGCCTTTCTGTGCACCAACAACTCACAGATTGACTGGAACGGTGTGTAATTTTATAGTATTCTGGCCCCTCCCCTGTGCTTGCTCTCCAGCTGATGGCTAGCACTGGAGTCTGATTTAAGAAGTGGGGTGGCAATCTTGGATTTTTGGATTTAACATTGCTCTGCCTGTCTGCTTTCTGTGTCTTCCAAATGTATCCTCAAGGGGTAGGTCTGTGGGTCACTGTGTGAGGGAACCTCTGTCTATGAGGATGAAGGCCCAGCACTGGGCTTAACTTTCCCAGCCCAGCGGCCTTGGCATTTTCAGGATTCACAGTTCCAGTAGCAGGTCTGCAGATCCTGCATCATTGAAAATAGAGTGATTTTCCGCTTGGTATGTGGACCTAGTACTGGGTTTGCGGGTGCTGTGGACCTTAAAATTATCCGTAGGAGTCGCCTGTGGTAGTTTCTGTGCCCCTGTAACAATTACGTTGATAGCACTGGGAGGTTGTCTGTAAGGGGCCTGTGCATGTTCCTAAACGGGGAGGGTGGGTTCTAACTGGTTATGGGTAAGGAATGGAAAGAAGAGCAGACATCAACACCTCCCCTGCCCCCTGATATGGAAGGGCCTGGACACTATAGAATATCAAAGGAAGAGGGTGTTTCCCCTGTTGAACCACATCTAGACTGTGTCAAATTGCCACCCTACCGTTGTGCGGCACTCGGAGAGGGAAGAAGATGTTGCAAAGAGGCTTAGGCTGATCCTCAGTGAGGATGGGGGGGCAGCAGGAAATGGTGGTGGCTCCATGGGACCTTCAGAGCCTCCCTGTCTTCATGTTCCGGGGACCACTCCCAAGACAGTGCCAGATTTGCTATAATCTCATGTAACCAGAAGAAGAAAGTTAACAAAGGAAGCTGTGCAAGCCGCATTGAACTCCAACCCCAACTCTTCAGGAGGCAGATTAGGCATGGCACACTTGTTTGTGAAAAAAACTAAACACCTGCTTTGGATCGAGGTGTACCACATTTAAGAAGACGATACGTTAATTAGTTGGATTTAAATACATTTTATTGGTTAGTCTTTCAGAAATCTGCTGTATAGCGAAGACTCACAAAAATGAAGAAAATACTATTGTATTCAGAACCGGACAAGTGACAAGACTGAAAAAAACACTGTTTGACCCACAGAAAAAGGTGTATGCGTGTAAGGAGACATTCTGAATTTCAGACTGCCATAAAAATGCAATATATTTGAGGTAGCACAAAAGAAGTAATAACGAGCACAGTTGAGGTCTGATTAGAAAACAAAAATATCCAAAATCAAAAAAGTCACAATAATATCAGATTTATTCACATGAAAATAGATTGGGTCAAATGTATTTTAAAATAAAATAAGAAAATTATATATTTCTTGGCACTAAGAAATGCTTTCTTACTCTAATTTGTATGATTTGGCTTTCATGAGATCTTACTGCAAAGAGAAAATGGCAGCATATGCGGTTTGGCGACTTGATGACCTGTGCGTGTCATGATCGTCATGAAACAGTCATGAATTATAAAAAGGGGACACATTAGGCTGTTAGTGCATAGAAGTCCATTCAGAAAAATGCAGCACTGCTCTCTGATGACTGTTTCTTAAAATGCGACTTTCGGTGTTATCACATACTCCTTATCGACTCGCTGCATTGGATGAAACCATAACCCCACACTAGCGTGTTCTGCTCACGACGGTCCTTGCCTTTCATGACTCCAATTTAAGCACTTTTATAAACCCATTTTTAAACACAAAATCTGTTTGAATCCGTCATTTCGGCTTTGCTTGCATCTGTTCCAGTGTTTGTTGGGGATCTTTCTGTCATTAAATCCTTGCAGTCTCTTCATTTTGTTGAATAGTGTTTCCCTCGTCATTTGCCATCGTCTTTAAATGTTTGGAAAGCGGTAGTTAAATTTTCTTGTGTTGTTGTAATAATACTTCTTGCCATCCAAGGCTGGTAAAATGTTACTGCTGGTTAACTGTGGCAGATGTTGTAACTGAAAATCAAATAAACATTGTGAGGTTACAGTTTGTATGTGGTTTATGTGCTTATATTAACGTTTTCCCAAGGAATCATAATCCAGAATTTCACAATAGTCATACTTACCAGTTAACAAATGTATGCTTCATATCCACATTGTAGAGTCACTATTAAGACCTTAAGACATTCCTCTTCTCTTCCTGCTCGCTCCCGCTACCCTGCTAACCTCTCTCTCCGCTCTATTCCCTCTCTCACTCGTTTTCCACACAGCTAGCTGACTGGCCGCCTGGTGTACCTCAGAGTCTCACAGGTCCCCGGCACCCTTGCCAGCCATCTCGCACTTGCCTCTGGACCTGCACTTGTCCTCATTGCTACTGCACTTGGTCAATGACCCAAGAAAATGGCATTCTCTCAGCACTTACCCAGTTTCTGACTAACTGGGCGCACTTGGATTACCCTCCCCTCTCCTGTACCGTCTGTGCACTTACACAATCTGAACGCACCTTGCCTTGAAGATTGTTGTCTATCTTCCCTGTTTCCCCTCCTTGCATGGTGTTGCCTCAATGCTCTTGGAAAAACTGCCGAATCGTCGTCAGACCTATTTGGTGTTACCTACACTGTTAACTGTATTATATACGCTTACCCTTCCTGTACAGCCTTGTATCGTTTGGCAATTCGAGGGCTCTGAATGACTTGTTTTTTTCCACTGGTTCCCTCCCTACTTGAGCGCTTTGAAACACTTGCGTTGTCTATAAGCGCTTTACAAATAAACATTAACATACCATACTATTCTAGGATGTTGTTAATTAACCAGATCGACCACTAAATCCAGTTTGCACTCTTATTGTTTTGCTGTGCGACAGAAGGGCCTCTCTATAGTGTCACAAATGCACCTAAAAAGGGACTTATTTGTTACATGCAAGCCCTGTTGGAAGCATAAATACAGCAAGTTCCCCTTCATAAATCAAGGTGGCCGACTAGACTCCCCTTTAATGAAACCACTCCAGAGAGGAATGGGAGTGAAATCTAAGATGGCAGCCTGAGATGTTTTACCTTCTCTCCAAATACACCATGTAACTAGAATAGGAATCAGAGACTGAGCATGGTGGAAAGTAAGGACGACATTAGGACCAGTGGGCCAATAAGAATATTTAGAATAGGCCATGTGACTTCCAGGGATGTCATTTGGGGGTCAACTGCGACCCCTGAGGTCTGCCTTGTACCCCTAAAAAAAATATTTAAAAAATAACTTTTTTTTTTTTAAATAAATGTAAGCTGGGCTGTGGCCAGCGCCATGCCACTCTTTATTTTTGGAGTGGCTGGCTTTCTTGTTCGGGCCTCTTAAAAAAATAACCAGGGTGTTCCACAAGTGCAACACTTTGAGCAGTGATCCTAAATAAGAAAGAATAGGAATAACAAATAACTTGTCTTTCTGAAATTCTATACAATAATTGCTAGACTCATTAAAGGTTTATTTCAGGCACCTTACAGGGGGTGAGTCACTGATTTAGTCTGTTTTGAAACACCTCAACTCAGCCTTTCATCCTTCTGAGGT
This sequence comes from Ambystoma mexicanum, assembly GCF_040938575.1. Taxonomy (NCBI): domain Eukaryota; kingdom Metazoa; phylum Chordata; class Amphibia; order Caudata; family Ambystomatidae; genus Ambystoma; species Ambystoma mexicanum. The sequence goes on from NC_090940.1 coordinate 218,554,979, forward strand.
TAATAAATTAGTACCAACACAGGTTGGGTGATATTGTATGTATGTTTGTTCTATATAAAGCGCTTATGCGCAGGTGCTTTATAATAACACCATTATCATTTGGCCTTGGAAGTCTGCTTGCATTCACAGTAATTTGGTAATATGGGTCTATACACACTGATATTAACGATACATATCGTGATCCATTCTTGTATAAAATGTTTATCACATTATAATGATATCGTAACCATATTTTTCATAGAGTACTTTGGAACAATGCCATGCAATGATACTTCCTGCTGTGTCAAGGGGTGAAAGGTCATGTTCCTTCACTTCGGGGTGGTGGTCAAATGACATAACTTTCTGTGATGTCATCAGAGGTCAAAGGTCATGTGATGTCACTTCCGCTACCCCAGGCATTTTGGTGAAAGTGTAGGTACACAGTACAGGGGGAGAAACTTTAGAGACCTGGAAGAGGCACATCTGCAGAAGCCTAGACAAGAGGGCTCAGAGTGTGGTGTGCAGGTGGCACTCTTACCTTGGTTGGGAAAGTCAGAGGGCAGACTGAACTAAAGAACCCATGCTGCTGGAGGGGTTCTGAGGTACGAGGTTGCCATAGAAAGAGAGCAAAGAATCTAGAAGAGGCCATTGGCCGCAGATTAGGGGACACTGGAGACACGGCCAGAAGAGCCACGGGAGCTCTAGTGACACCAGAAATGATGTGGCTGATATCTGTAGAGCAGAGCAGTCTGCTGTAAGAAGCCACCAACTGGGAACGTCAGGGGGAAAACCTGGGATCGAATGACTACCAGTACAAGGCCAAGTGGAAGAAAGACTCTAGAGGATGGGCCTGATGCTACAAAAATGTAACTCAAGTAATGAGGTTCTATTAAAAGATTTGAGAAAGGGAGCGCTTAGACACCGACATCTGGGAATTGCAGTTCAAATACCAACGTGTTTAAGAAAGACTGCAAGAAAAACAATCTCCCAGACACTGCAGTCTGGGAGGCAACGCCGTGAAGTGTACAAGACACTTGGTGTATGAGTAGAAGCACCCTCGTGACAGTGATAATTACCACCAGAGCACATATTTTTTGCAATGCCATGAATATGGTCAGCATTAAAAACTACTGAAGGATGTGACATATATAAATGTCAGGCATATTAGAAGTGTGTCCCAGGCTGTTCTGCATCTGCCCAGCTTGATATGCAAATTGCTGTAGACTGACAATATTCTCCTTAGATCTTTCAGGCATACCACCTAGCTTATCAAAATCCACCTTCCTCCAGTTGATTCTTCAGCACCTAATGTGGTAAACACTGGAGGTTGTCCTCAGTACTCGCAATGTGATGCCCTGCATGAAGGAATGCCAATGTGTTACAGTATAGTCTATGCAGGGACATTGTCATTACGAAGCCATTAGGTGCACTTCTGAGATTAAATATTCATTCAGTTCTCATCTGCTGCGTCTGGTCCGTATTTGATTCTCAACATCCAGGGCGTTATTTGCGCAGCACAATGAGCCACATTCCTACTTGTACTCACCCCAACGGCCTCATAACAATGGCGTATCTTGAGCAGTGTTTACATGAGTCTAGAATGTAAAATCTAAAATTGTCTACACTTCTTTCTGCTCCACACGAGTGCTGTCTCCCTCTGTGCACACGTCTTAAATCTAATTCAATGTCAGGAGACTGGCAGTAAAGCACAGGGCAAAATATATATGTCAGAGTATGCACTGTAGATTAGGGGAGATTCAGGAGCTAACACTTAGACTACAGCAGAAAGTGGCTATATACCAACTTGATCTGAGAAGAGATAGGTAGTCACAGGAACTGCACGGGCAGAAGCTGGCTGTAAGCAAAGATACACAGAGAGAAAGCAAAGGCAAGCAAATATACTGGTAAACATGGCTTGATTAAAATAAAGGTTGTACTGGAATATGATAAGGCGTCTCAGGGATTATTGAAAGCCCTTGGGGCTGGTACCAGCAGATTACTCTTAATTGTAATACAGCAGTGTCATGAGTTAGGAGTGATGAAGGGACCCTTGTACTCATAAGGGTACACATGGAGACCATATACTGAGACAAGTAAGACTCCAAAGGACTAGACGAAGGCAAAAGAAGTCTTTCCCTTATCTGATCTTAACAGAAACCAGGGACACACTGTATACAGATACGGAGTCACAACAGTGAACCAATCTGTAATACAGGCAGAAAGCAGCATGGATAGAAATAACCAGGCACATGAAAGAGAGAGTACAAAGTACAAAGCAGAGACTGTAGACATCCACTATACAAGCACTAATTTGCAATTCACATGGAAATGGTAGTACAGAGGAAATCATGGGCAAAGATTCTGAGTAGGTATCTGGGACCAGCAGGAAAGTAGGCATACTTGTTCTCCTCCCCCACCCTCTTCCAGCACTATCTGAAATGTCGTCGGGTTTAGTACGAAAGTGGCTTGTTTTGTTCTTCTCCCCCTTTCTCCTCCCCTCTCCCTCACCTCTCACCTCTTGTTATATTCCGGCTCTACCAGAAATGTCGTCAGGCCTAGTACGGTAGTCTCCAAATGTCTCTAGGCCGAGTACGATAGTTAATTTCACATTCTTGCTGTTCATGGCCTGTAAGAATGTCATTGTATTTTCCCTTGTTCCCTCCCTTGCCTTTAAGCGCTTTGAAACACATTGGGCCTCATTACACGGAAGGCGGCAAGGGTTAACGGTCACCGGTAAGGGTACCGGTGACCGTTAACCCTTACCGCCTTACTACGAGGTCCCTTTGCTGGACCCGATCTTAACGCCTGGTGTAGACCAGTCGTTAAATTTGGGTCTCGCAAAGGGATCTTGGTGCTAATTACGGTACCGCAATTTGCGGTACCGTAATTAGCTCCTTCCCCATTCCCATTATGCCCTATGGGGCAAAAATGGGAATGGGTAAGGGCCATGGAGAAAGGGGGAATTACCGCCCCGCCAACCTTGGAATGGGGTGGTAATTCCCCTTTTCTCCATGGTGGTACTGGTATGGTACCGGCGGCAACCATGGTGCTAATAGCACAATGGTTTACTGCCTTCCGTGTAATGAGGCCCATTGTGTATAGGCGCTACATAAACTATCATATCACATCATAAGGAGCAACACAGAAAGAAGCAAACCTAGTGTTCTAGGAAGAATAGGAAACTTAAGTCTATAGTTTCATACAAAACAGGTTGCTGACAACTCAGCAAATACGAGGGATTCACTAAACTCAGTGAACTAGTTACAGACAAGACAGGTGGTGTTGAAAAGTCAGCAATTAGATGGGTTCAGGAAACTCAGTGCACTAGCCACAAACAAGACGGCAAAGCAAGAAACTGGGATTGCAGAGACAAAGTGAGAAATTAGCATTGGGAAAATAGGAGTAGTCTGTGAGGAAGGAACACTTACACAAATCAGTGTCCTTAACATGATTGAAGCTGCAACTAAGCAGTTACAGCAGGCAGGATTCAGTAGCCAAAAGCAGGATTTTCAGAAAAGGTTATAAAAAAACTGGCTGGAAAAAGCAGGAACTACCATTGAAAGCAGTTGCTTCTGCTGAAAGTGTGCTTATGAAAGCCCCTGCCCACAGCACCACAGGGTGGGGCCGATTGGAGTCTCGTGCAGCTAGCTGTGTTCATATAAGCCCACTCCAGGCTTCAGTAGACTGCAGGAGTGGATTGTAGTTAAGGTCTCTCCAGCCTAGACTGCAGTACCTTGCAACAGGTGAATGTAATCAGCTTCTCCCCAGCTCTTAGCAACTTGCTGCAAGTGAACATACTCAGTATGCTTCCACCAGTCCTCTGCCTCAAGGACAGTATACACATAGCAGAATGCATCTGCTGGATTAACCCAAAACCCAGAATGGAACATGAAATGAGCATGGTCCTAAACAGAAGCAGTAAAACAGGTAAATTAATTCACAGGCAGTTTGTAGGTTTTGACATAGACATTATGCCAAAAACAGTCTCTCTGAATGTGCACATGCAGCAATGCTGGGTGGCAGGTGGGTAGGATCCTGACATTAAGCCATTTCGTTACACATAGTGCAGGCTTTACATCTCTTCAATCGCTGTGCACCAAATTCTTACTAGTAAGATCATTTAAAGTACCTCTTCACTGCTCGCTGCAGTCAAGATTCCTTTCATACTGTGTGTTTGCCTTCCCCCGCGGTGAGCCTGCAGCGCTCCCACGCTGCTCTGCTCAGATAGCCCCTTGCCTCTAGGCCTCGAAGCAAAAGCTGTCGGGAGCCAGAGGATACCGAAGAGGAGGAGTAGGATTTACTTGCTAGGGGTGTTATATTAGATTTGGGAGTTGCTGCAAGTCCACCAGAGCCAAGGAGACGCTGAGCAGAGCCTGTCGATGGCTCAATCTCAGGAGGGTGTTACTTGGCTGAGGTCTATAATTACTGCAGGCTGTGAGGGAGACAAACTTGCTCAAAGACACCCATAACGCAAGACTGGGAATGCTGCACAGTCTTGCCTCTGTAAGAATTAAAGAAACCCCTAGGGCAAGGGAAGGGGGTCCTGAATGGCCTTGCCCTAGTTGGAGTGTGTCACATAGATACATAATTCTCAAGGATGGATTATCTGCTGAACCACCTGCAAACGTCAAGTAAAAAAGCATGTTGGGGCACTTTAAACCACCCTGACTTTGACCGCAATGAAATATTTCCTGAGCGTTGATGTCCTGCAAATCTGTAGGTTTAAATAGGGATTGGACTTGTGCTAAGGAAACTAGTTCCTTTTAGCTTAGGGTCTCTTTGAGGTTCTTCTTCATTCTGGCAGCCATGCCAAGTATAGAATTCTCTATTTTATATTTTAGTTAACATATCCTAGACACTGTAGGCATTTTTCTAACCCAAACCCAAGCGCTACAGTGAATGAGGCTGATGGAAGCTATTAATAAGGAGGAAAGGGAAGGGATCTTTGGCAGAAAGATAAAGAGGGAAAACAGGGAAAAGGGAATTCCCTCTACGCCCTGTGGCACCCTTCTATCCACCCCAGTTCCTCCCTACAGACAGTCATGTATTCTGTAAACAAGGGCACACACACCACGTTTGTTGTCACATAGACAAGGAAATGTGATTTATGTGCAAAGATGTGTTTTGTCACATTTTGAATCTCTCATTCTTTGTTCCTTCTGCTGGCAGCTACCAAGTAATATGTTTTGTCGGCTACAGTGATTCTATAATCTTCAAAACCGCAGTGAATGACTAAGTGATACTCTCCATACATGATGGTGTCATATCAATATGATTGAAGTTCATCAATTTATTTAAAAACAAATGTCGTGACGTATACAGCGGATCGTACAAACATCTACAGTAACCTCGGTAGCATGACTATCTTACTCAGTTTCACAAGTCTAGGGAATATTGGATCAAAATTCATGGCCTTCATATTAAGAAATAAAAAACATCCACCCCAAAAAACATCCACCCCATGGAGTTGTATGTGTTTTCAGTGGGTCTGTGAGATTTCCCTGCATAGGACATTATGTGCATTTATATGGGGAGCAGGGTCCTCTATGACCCCCTTATTTAACCCCACGTTATGTCTCCTACACCTAAACTCCCTTTACTCTATTCTATAACCCTGCTACCCCACAAAAACGCTGAAAAAAATTACAAAAAAAGTCCAGCAGCCAAATTCAGGGAAACGGCTGTGGGAAAATTGGGGGATACCCTTTCAGCATCTAATTGTGCAATGACATACTTATCAAGTTCTATCTCCATTTCCCTTATCACATACATTACTCTACATAGATCTGTTATAGTGTTATGACCTGGGACGAAACCAGTCTGGTCAACATGGTTCATTCAACAAGAGCTTGAACGGGTGTACTATCTGAGCCAGAATTGTACTTACAATTTTGGAATCTACATTTAAAAGTGGCAGTGGCATGTAAGCCAATCCACCAAGTGGGTCTCGGGTCTTATCAACACAGAAATTACCACCTTGATCCAAGTTGGGCGTCAGTGACAAAGTTGTACCGCCTCCTGTATAATGATGATAATCTAGGTATACGCAATTCAACATTTTGTGAATAAAAGGGGAGTCTGGTAGTATAGATGCTTGGAATAGGCTCTGAAAACCCTGTTAATCTCTTCTTGCGTATCCACAACCATTCCAGCTGGTCTGGAATCCCAGGTGACTGTGTGCCTATTCTCTTGGCAATTAATACATAGAGCTGGTATACTACTTGACTTGTCTCCTGATTCACATGGTTTGGTATGTGTGAAGGCATCATGAAGCAAGACACAGACAACAGATTCACTTTTCTTAATGAAAGACTTTATTGGTCTTTATTTGTCAGGATGGAGTAATGCCTAACTTTCCCTAAGCTGAGGTGGGATCTCGCTATCTAAACAAACTAAGGTCGGTTTGTGTCATTAAGTTCAACTCAAAAACCTGCCTTTGTCCAAAACCTATATTTGCCCTCACAACTAAAGATATACAATGTGCAGGGATGTCAGCAATAAAAGGAACAGTGTTCAAAATATAGTTCTGAGCTTCTTCCAGCTTTGTCTTCTTTTCAGCCTCACCTTTCCCAAGTTCAAAATAGTTCCAAAAAGTCTCAGGGTTCCCTTCCGCCCAACTTCAACACAGTACCAAAATATTTTTTATTTTATTCGATTTTTTTATAACACGCTTGATACCTGAGTTCGGTTTGTAAGCGCTAATTTGGGATTCTAACCTCTGTAGCTCTGCGCGATCTTGCTTCCAAGACCAGCACGTTGCCCCTGTGCTAACCCACAATCTCAGGGTTCTGTTCCCCAAGATCAACACAGTTCCAATATATCTCTGGGTTCCCTTCCCAAAGTTCAACAGAGTTCACAGAAACCTCAGGGTTCCCTTCCGCAAGTGCAACACAGTTCATAAAGTCTTGGGGTTCCTTTCCCCAAACAGGCAGCTCCTCCAAAAGAACTCATATGAGCCTCTTGACTTGTAAGAATGCTTCGAGTTTAGTTTTGTAATCCTTTAGGCTCTTTAATAGTTCAAACAAATGCTTTCTTTCACTTCAGCACTTATTATGCAGCATAGCCTCTGTATCGTGGCTTCCTTTTACTCTTTTCCAAATAGGGGCTACTCGGTCTAGGTGCAGTTGTCGGACCACACGGTCCACCCATTACAGGTCACACAACCAGTAAACCTCGGTACTTTGTAGGGCTCTTGATTTTCCAGATTCTTTCTGGAAAATTAGAAGGGGGTCACTCGGTCTAGGTGCAGTTGTCAAACCATATGGTTCATCCACTATAGGTCACGCAACCGATGACTCATGAGAATTGACCATAAGCTTGTGTATTTTCTCTGGCAACTTGTATCAAATGTCAGTATTCAATGCTACTTTTCTTTATTAGCCTCCTGGGTTTGCCACCACATGTTTCCTGTTTTTCTGATCTTTGTACTCGCATTTGGTTCAGACTTTCCTTGAAACCACTAACATTTCAGACATTCTATCAGGCCTCTTTTCAGCACAGACTTCTTTTCTGAATCGGTGTCAGTAATCCACATTCACTGTTGCTTTCACAATGGTAGTCTTTTGGCTTTGCTATCACTTGTATTCAAATCGCTCTGTGGTGTAAATCCTTTTAACACTTTGTGTTCACAATATCCATTCAAGTTCAACAACTTGCCTTTTCACACTTGCTCTTCTGCTTAAATCAATAGTTCTCATTATGACCTTTCACTTTGTTCATAAAAATGCTTCTGAACAGGTTTTCACTATATTCAAAACTGTACATCATTAGTTTTCCACTCGTGGGATATTTTCACTTGATTTCCTTATCTTTTCTTCAATTCGGTATTCAATAAATCTTGGTACATTTCAAAAGGTACTTTACAGTTTGTTCAGTATTCAACATTCTTCCCTTTGGGTTCCAAACACCACTGATAGGAGTTTTAGTTGAATCGCTACTTGCAAATGTCCAGTCCCCGGCCCTGGAGCGCTCCGGTACTAGTGTTCCCTCTCTGACACTCATCGGTGCTCGGCTGCTCCTCCAGGCATCTCTGCAATCTCCTCCGACTTTCACTTTTTGCCAAGTATCCGTCGGGAGCTCCAGCGAGCAGCGCTCGCTATCGAAAAACCTCACTGCAGTGGCCCGCAGCAGTTTGCAGTCTGTTCTCCAGCTGGAAACACGCAGCTCAGGAAATTGCAAGGATTCTGGTCCTCTCACGGCCCACTCAGGTCGCAGCGCCTCTCTCACCCTTTGGCAACACACAGCGTCCTCTCCACCGGCCCTGCTCCAGCCCGCTGCAACCCTTGCAGCTGCCTCCTTCTCACCAGGCAAATTCCCCCTTCTCCTCTCTCGGGTCTACCATTTTATGCACCTGTGGCCTTTCAATTGGTCGCAAGTGCAAGTCCTCTACCTGTCCACAGTTATAGTAATTAACGGGACATCCCTGACCTTCCATAGTCTTCTTCCTAGTCTCAGTACCATAGTGGTGAAAATGACCAGAAGTGTGCATCACTCCTAGTTGCCTCTTCCTCATCTCAGTTGTAAATGCATATGAATGTGGGACATTGGCTGTGTAGGGAAGGGAAAAAGACTGAACAACAGGGGGTATCATTCCTGGTTGTTTACTCCCTGGTTTGGCATAGGCTTGATATGCCTTGGAATCAACATAAGGAGTTTGAGGTGTATTTACTTTGCCCATATAAGGAGAGGTCATTTGAGGTGTTCTCTTTCTAGTTCTTTTACAGTAAGGGTGTTTCCCAGGGAGTCTCTGAAAGGCAGGCAGGGGGGCCAGTCGACAGTAGCCTATAAAGGCTTCTGGGACTGAAGATTCATCAGGAAACTGGAATGGGGAATACTGTGTCTCAACTAAAGACACCCTCCCTCCATTCCCCAAATCTCCTCCACCCAGGTGATCCTCCCTCGCATATCCACCCCCAGCGTCGGGATCCAAAAGCGGTGGCCTTTCCCTGGCCACTTAAACAGAGGATGTTTGGGAGAAGGAAGCAAGGATGCCCTCAGGTTTCTCACATATGCCAGGATGAAGAAAATCATTGCAGGTGCTCTAACACTACTGCATGTTTTACTCTTGCCACAGTGAGGACTTTTAGTTGATCACGCAATAGATTTTTGAATGCGTCTTTTCTACATATCTTATCCTCTTGTCTGTGCAGCTGTGTATTCAGCATTTTCCTTACTTTCATGACTCCTTACAATGGAAAACCCTCAAAACACCACTATGAACACCTACTACTTGAAGACTTATTGTCAACTGTTCCCTCCTTTTGCTCAAAATAGAGTGTAATATATTTTTTTGTATTTCTTCCCTGAATGCTACATCTCCCAGTGTTTCTGTTCTGAATCTTCACTGAAGGGTTGCCAGCGAGGGGGGTGGGAACAGGGGGTCAGTGAATAAAGACCAATTGATGTTACCGTAATGATTGTGGATTGCACAGCGTGTTTGGTTTGTATTGTTGGTTGTATTGAAAAACGAATAAAATTCTTAAAAAAAAATAAAACATATACATATTGATAATCAAATCATTTGGAGAAATAAGGAGTCTCCAATTAATTACACAATGGGCCTTATTACGAGTCCGCCGACCCGGACTTAACGCCACCGGTAAAACCACCACCACAAACCGCTGCTGCGGAGTTAAGGGATCCGTAGAATGCGACGCGGCGAAACCACCAAGTTACCGGCAACACAAAACACCATGGGCAACACGAGTACCACAGACATGGAAACACTGCCACAAAAATGGCGGAAAAACCGTGGCCACGGAGGCGGTATCGACGCCACCGCGAACATGACGTTAAACAGTACCAGGTGAGGTGAATCAGGCCACATGTGCCCCAAATGAGGCCAGCCGGACCCAGCAGGTCACTGGGAGGCTACAAAAGGGCCACACCCACACCCAGGCCAACTCCAAACACAACAATGCCGGCAGCAGCAGCATTGGGACTGGGACTATTGAACCTACAGGCAGCAGTGCACATGGTGGCAGCAATGGTGCAGAGGAGGATGAGGCGGAGGAGGCACAGGCGTCAGTTAGTAAACCCTGCACCCATGCCAAACCCAATTGCACAGCCGGCACGACCCCGCAGGCAGCCTGCAATACCCCACATCAGGGCCTCACCCTGGAAGCTGACCCCCGGACAGATCCACACATTATACTGACTGGACCGTCCAACAATCATGTACATCACGCCATGATTGAGGACGACACCAGCAGCCACATTGCCATCTCGACCGCACCCCCCCCCCTCCTGAAGGTGGTGTCAGTACTGCATTTCCTAGGCACTGGAACTTATCAGCACACAGTTGGTGAGCTGCACGGGCTCTCACAACCCTGTTTTTCAATAATATTGGGACAGGTACTGGACGTTCTGCTGCGCCATGTGTCAGAACACATCGCCCTACCCCGTACACTTGCAGAGGTCATTGCAACCAAGTTGGCATTCCATGCCATTGCAGCCATGCCAAATTGCATAGGTGCATTAGACTGCACCCACATAGAGCTGACAGTACCACGTGCAATGGAGATGGTGTACCGCAATAGGAAACAGTACCACTCACTGAATGTACAGATGGTATGTGATGCCGGACACATTGCTGTGCACGTTTTCCGGGGTCAACACATAACTCAATGGTCCTGCGGAATTCCACATTGCCACGCTACATGGAACGCTATGCTAGACAAAGCACATGGCTATTGGGTGAGTACAACTGCCAATGCATAGGCCCTGTGGAAGTGTGTTGAGTGCCCAGGCCAATGACCTGTGTAAGTGGGCTGCTACAACAGCACATGAATCACCCCCTGGCCCATGTAATGGACGGTCAGCATAACCCAAACATCACATATCTACACATGACAGGTTGCCACAGTACACACCCTGCCTAAGTAGACATAAGTCCAAAGCTACCAACAGGCCATACAAGTTGATCCACTCAATCCAGCCACCCACACTTAGGACCACTTCCCCCCCAAAGTACATGACGGCTGCACGTGAGACATCCTGCAACAGCCAAATCATCACAGGCCATGGAATGACTCCCCCATGTGTGCTTTTCATTGCACAGTGCCTTACTTACCAACCACTATCGTGTATAAGGTCCACTTCATATGCACAGCAAGTAATAGTGCAATGTCAAAATGCCACCATCTGCAACAATTACCCATGGATGGCAATCACCCGCCCTTCCGACCATGGCTAGGCCCATATGGATGAATGGATGATGACACAATATTGCATTGCATCAGATCGAGAGATGAACCACAAACACTGACATGTCCCACACATTTACATCCCATGTAGGTGATGCTGGATATGCACTCACGCCATGGCTGATGACACCTGTACGGAGGCCAAGGAACAGGCATGAGGAGGCGTACAACAGGGCACACGTCCGCACACGTGGCATGATTGAGAGGACATTTGGCCTACTGAAGGCCAGGTTCCGCTGCTTGAGCAGATCTGGAGGATCACTGCTCTACAACCCAGTGAAGACAGGTAAAATTGTGCTTGTGTGTGCCATGCTGCACAATCTGTACTTGCGCAGGAACATTCCGCTGCCCCCAGACCCAGAAGATGTAGATGGGGATGGAGATGGGGATGGGGATGGAGTGGGGATGGGGGTGGGGTGGCAGAACAACCTCCCAGGGGTGCGCAAGATGGCCAACAAGCACGGGATGCACTCATTTGCATTTACTTTTGAGAGGCTGGACATTGACAGCAAAGCATGGATATGACGATGCCAGTGAATAAATGATTTTTGTCTGCTAATGAAATGACAGATGTCCACTCATTATGGTAGTTTTCAAAGGTTTTGCATTATCAATTAAACAGGGAAGAAAGTGCATTGGGTAGGGAAGCTGTACACCCATGCCCACCCACCACCCAAACCACTCAAATGTTCCCCCCACAACCAGGCCCCTAACAACTAACCACCTAATGGGCAACCCCCACCACCCAAACGTTCCCAACCCTCCAACACCCATGGTGTCCCCAAATGTCATGTTGACTGGCATCCCCACATGTCACTATTTGCGGGGGTGCTTGTGCGCAGCAGGTGTGTCCTTGCTGGCGGATCCAGTCAACCGACTTCCGTGGGCTGCCAGTGGCAGAGCTGGATGGGGTGGTGCTGGCTGAGGTGACTGTCGGTGTAACTATGGGCAAGCGTCCTTTAAACGCCTGCTGGGCTACCAACATTGACTCAGCAATGCTGGACTGCACACTGTTCCCTTCCCTGACATGGCGTGCCAGGGTGAGAATTGTGGCCGCAAATCGTCCAATCGACCTGGTGAGCCGACGCACTGACGTGGCATTGCTCTCCCGCTGCAGCCTGGCCTCCTCCCGCTGCAGCCTGGCCTCCTCCAGCTGTCTTTCCACCAGCTTTGTCAGGGTGGCCTGTTGTTGCTCGATGTGCTGCAATCGTGTACAGAGCTCGGCCATGGATGGAGTTGGGGAGCGAATGGGGCTGTGCAGTTCTGGGGGGCTGAACCGTAGGCCATGGATGGGTGACAGGCCATCCATGTTGTCCCCCTCACCCTGTTGTACTGCTTCGGCCTGCATGGCCGGGGCACTCCCATCACTTGATGCAGCCTCCTCAGCTGTGCAGATGGGTTGCGAAACATCATCCGGGGCCAGGGTGGGTGGCAGCATGGGGATGGTGTCGTCTGCTGGTGTGCCTGCTGCAGCCGGTGTGCCTGATGTTGCCGGTGTGCCTGCTTCAGCCGGTGTGCCTGATGTTGCCGGTGTGCCTGATGTTGCCGGTGTGCCTGGTTGTGACGGTGCCTGTGTGCCAGAGCAGCTTGCTTCATCCTCCTGGACATGAGTGCTGCGTTGTGTGCCTGCAGGTGGTCGCTGCGTAGCCTCTTGTCCGTCGTCGCTGTCACTTGTCACGACTGTGGGGATACAGAGGGCATGCGGTTAGTTGTGTGGTGTTACGTAATGTGTCCATCACATGCATCAAACATCACAATCCATGTACACTTGCAATTCAACACTTTTGACTATTGATACACACAGGTGTGTGTCTCTGCTTCCAGTCAGGCACGCACTGTGTGAATTCTGAGGGGTCGTGCTTTGGGGATGTGATACTCGTCGTTTGGCCAGTCAGTGGGTCCATTGGGTCACTCCTGCCCTGTTTGGGGGGGGGGTATTGGGAGTGGGTCCATTGGGTCACTCCTGCCATGTTTGGGGGGGGCATTGGGAGTGGGTCCACTGGGTCACTCCTGCCCTGTTTGGGGGGGGGCATTGGGAGTGGGTCCATTGGGTCACTCCCAATCATACGTATGGCTTTATACTCACTTGCACTTACCAGCATCTGCAGGTGGGCTCACTCCTGCATCTGCCTCTCCTATGCCGTGGATGCCTTTGAGGTGCATGACACTGCTGCAGCGCTCCTCCCACGATTGCAGCTTCAGAGGGGATGCAGAGCCTCCACCAGTACCAGTGCTGTGTTGGCGTTGTGCTGTGATGAGGTTGCGCACCCGGAGCCTGAGGTCATCCCACCTCTTGTGGCACTCCTTCACTGAGCGTGTGGTCACACCAACCGCTGTGCACTTGCATGCTGCCTCTGCCCACACCTCCTTGCGGCGTTGCTGAGTAGCGCGCCGCTGATCTGCACTAAAGAGCATTTCAGCATGCTCAACAATGTGCTCCACCAGTACTGTGAGCTCAGCCTCACTGAAGCGCTGCTTTCTCTGTCTGCGTGCTGGTATCCTGGATGCCATGATGGTGTTGGATGGTTTGTCAGTCTCAGGGAGGTGATCTGACCTGTGGTGTCTGAGGATGGCAGTGGATTGTGCTTTATATAATGGCCGCCTCTCTCTTTCCCCGCGATCATGGTATTTCTGCTTCCGATGTTTCCGTGTCGGCGGGGGCGGACGCGGTTCTAGCACAGTTTTCTGTAGCGCTAAGTCCGCGCGCGTAGTTGTTTACGTGATGGCGGTGACTCCGTTTCCGCCTCGGTGTGTTGCGCGCGACCCAGGTGCCGTAATTGGCCCTTCTTTCCGCAACCTTGCGGTCGCGGAAGCAGAGTCACCGTCGACACGAAATCCCCGCATTCCAGCAAAGCGGACTCATAATGAAGCCCAATGTGTTACTATCTAACCACAATTTCAGAAAATCAAACAGTGATGAAGAATTTTACATTCAGAAAAACCAACCATGTCAATAAATAAGGTGATACAAAAAACCTTCTTGGATACTTCAAGGGTCAGTCTAAAGTGGACTGATGTTATGTAGTTTTCTGGTCAACAACTTGTAGCCAATGAGTTTCTGAATCATAATCCTTCTTCAGGGCATTTGAAGCTAAACGTTTTCGGCATATTCTAGATGTAATATGACCTGTAAACCTAACAGGCATGAATACTTCATAATATGTTCAGCATCGCCGAAGCACGATTAACGATATCATACAGTGTAAATGAAACTTCCTAGTACTAAGCTGTATGTCTGAATTGCTGGGTACTTTCCTATCTTTTCCGGACACTACAATAAAGGAGTGAGGTCCTGTCACTAGTGTACAAACTATGTTTTGTAGAAATAGCGTTTTTACAAATATCTAAAACCAAGGTGTCCCTAGCAAAAACCATGAGAGTAACTTCAATAAGTAAAAATGCACTCACCCACCCTATAAGTCGCCCTGGCTTGGCGAGGCAGTGTGGCTCAATGGGTAATTGACATAAGTGAAGGAAAGGCTGCAATAAATAATAATTGTAAACATTAGTCATGGTGTAACGTCCGTTTGGTTGCAGATTAATGTTTATCTATCCACGATATTGTCTATTGCTCCCCGGGGGATAACCTGCTCGGAAGGGCATGCTTAAGTACCAAGCGAAGTCCCGTGGTCCGTATCGGGATAAGTAGACCCCAATTCCTCATATGAATGAACTAAAAAAAATAACCATCTAGGATACGAAAGCAATCCCTCCAATCCCAGGGGACAGTATCTGTCAGTTATATTCGATGTAAGCCAGGTGCTTTCAAGCATGTTACATCGTAAAAAGACATTTGTATGCATACACTTCTACGAGCGTCCCAGTGATAGTGTCTGTTGTTGAAACCATCCTGATCGTTTCTCACCTGCAAAAATTGCTGCGTATCCTATAAAGATGTCAGCGTGTCCTGTGAGTCTGCCTGCCATATGCAGTGCGGCTCACGGACACTGTATATATGGTGTCCAGACATTTGGTCGACCTAAAACTGGTCGAATGACATTTGGTCGACGCAATTTGGTCGAAAACCAAATGGTCGCATTTTTTTTTAATTATATATTTATTTTTCGGGTTTTCGTTTTTTACAAAAATGGGTTTTTAGAAAAAAAAGGGGGTTGGAAGGGGGACCAACCCCCCCCCCCAAAAAAAAGGTGAAAATAAAAAAATTAAAAAATTCGACCATTTGGTTTTCGACCAAATTGGTTCGACCATTTGTCTGGTCGACCAATTTTTTTCGACCAAATGTCTGGTAACCTGTATATATCAGTTGGCATAGTAACCTCGCCCATGCCTGCCGGCGGTTTCACCACTGCCATCTTGGTGTGGGCTGCGTAAGCTGGGTGCAAGTCTGCTTACCTAGCCATCTACGCTTGTTCTGAGATTCTTAGAGTTAATGGCCTAAACGGAATTATCGAGTGTCTATGTCACCATAGTCACATCTTAAGTGGAAAGTCAAACGTATAGTGCCTATGATGTATAGAACTTCCTGAATATTCGCATATGTATCTATCTGACCCAAACGTGCGCGGCAACCCTGGTGTGCAGCCACCATTGCCTCTGTGGGCCTCTTGAGGGCGGGGAGACTTCTTCCCTTGAGCTCCCTGGACCCAGTGGTTTACCCTTTAATTCTGATCCCCTCTGTCTCTGGTTCAAATTAGGTTGGACCTGCCTTGATCCTTTGTTTCCGGTAGGGGCCTCCATGGGAACGGGTACACCTGGGTCTCCCTCTCTTTCAGTGGCCTCTCTACTTCCTTGCACTTTGTCATGGTCTGGCCAAGTCCCCTGTCTTTCCATTTGTGTGTAGATTCCATAGGTATGGGTGTTGCTCTTTCGTTTGGTCCCATTCAGAGTTAAGGACCCAGGATTTTCTGAATTTTCTGAATTTTAAATGGTCCTTCACGATTCGTATTTCTCTCGGGAGGGAGTTCCAAAGTTTAGCAGCTATTTGTATTTTTATTATACTTTATATAGCGCATTTCACCAAAGCGCTTTACAGAGAACAATAAACTGTTCATTAAAATAAGCAATGGAAGTCAGTGTTCAGAATCAACCAGTAACAATCAAGCATGCAACTGAAGTAAATGCGTTTTTAAAGAAGAGCGGAACAGGGAATAAGAGGTAATAGATTGCAGAGAAAGAGGAAGAAGGCTTCAGTGAAGAGGAGCAAGAAGTTGGGAAGATCGAAAACGGGATTGTGCACAAGGGGCATGAGGAACATTAAGTCGCAAGAGACCAGCAGAGCGAAGAGAACGAGAAGGGGAACAGAATGAAAGGAAGATTGCAAGATAGTTAGGGGCAAGACCGTAGAGAGATTTGAAGACAAGATAAAGGAAATTGTACTTGAGCTGGGAGTAGAAAGCCATCCAAGTGAGGCAATAGTAGAGAAGACAAAGTGAGCGAATAGAAGAATGGTAGATAGATTTAAGAGGAGCAAGACGTGAGAACTCCCTCCCGACATTTATGGAACTCCCTCCCGACTACACTAAAGACTGACCAGTCTTACCCACAATTTAGACTAAACATTATCAAGTGGCTCAAAGAAAATGACCGATAAGCTCTAGCTATATCAGTCACTCGATTCACAACCAATTTGGACACTGCTCTTCTACTGTATACCCGTACTTGTAAATATATATGTACTTCTTGCTGTATTCACCTTAACTTGTACTTTGTAACTATGTGACTATGTAATCCTGTAAATGTAACTTGTAAGCTTAAAGTATTCTTGTTCTCGCGCCCTTATACCTTCGTCGAGAAAAGACTAAAGAATATACGAGAAGCTTTGTGGCATGAAAAGTGAGGAATTTTGCGTATATTGTAGAGATGGTATCAACAGGCGCAAGAAATAAGAGAGATGGTGAACTAAAAAAAGATTGCGAGCAGTGAGGGAGATAGGGAGAGTGGAGTGAGGAAAGAAAATGGAAGGAGACGGGCCCGGGGGTGGGAGAACATTAGCAGGAAAGAATAGAACTTCTGTTTTTCCAGCGTTTAAAGTAAGAAAGTGAGAGGCCATCCAGGATTTAATGGCAGTGAGATGGGATGAAAGTGTGTGATGAATGTCAGGGGTGAAAGATGAGAAGGAGAGAAAGAGCCGAGTGTCATTGGCATAGAAGTGGTGTGAGACTCTAAAGGATGAAATAATGGGATTAAGAAAAGAGGTGTACAAAGAGAAAAAAAAAAGGACCACAAACTGACCCTTGGGGGACTCCGTGGCCGAGGGGAAATGAACGGGAGGTATTGCCGCCCCAAGAAACAGCAAAGGTGCGGTTAGACAAGTAGGATGAAAACCAGGCTAGAACAGATCCACGGAAACCAAAGGAGGAGAGAGAGAGTCAAGAAGCAGGGAATGATCCACTGTGTCGAAGGCAGCAGATAAATCAAGAAGAATGAGGACAGAAGAGTGTTTTGAATAGCGAGCTGTGAGAAGAGAGTTAAGCACCGAGGTAAGTGTTGTTTCAGTAGAATGGCGGGATCGGAAACCAGATTGAGCGGGAGGAAGAAGAGATGGATCAGAGATGAATGCTGAAGAGGGATATAGGGCGAAAGTTTGACACAAGAAGGGGTTTAGCAGTGGGTTTAAGATAGGAATAATGATTGCGTGTTTGAAGGCAGAGGGAAATGTGGGAGTGGTAAGGCAGATATTAAGAAAGGAGGTAAGGAAAGATACCAAGAACGGGTAGACTTTGGGAATAAGTAAGGAGGGAACAGGATCACTAGGCAAGAGAATACTGATCCACTGAGTTTGTTCGGGAATTGCACTGTAATGCATGCTTTCTTCGGCTCTGGTTATCACGTTAAACAGCCAACGATCAGAGAGAAGTGGTGCTGACGCAGAAAATATCACTATCTAGGGCCAGCTCTGCAGGACGCAAATATGGCTAGTGACAAGTGTGGACTGGGAACCAAAAGAGGCTATGGAAATAATGTTCAAAATGGCCCCATATTGCACATTTTCAGCCTATGAAACAATTTGGAAATAAAATTAGAGGCCCAGGGTGCATAGGCTTACCAGGAAATCTCCGGAAGTTCCCTATAGGCCAGTCCACCCCTGCCTGGTGACAGGTGACCATAGGCTAACAAGCAGACCAAACTGCACTGTTAAACTATGTCTAAATATTCAGCCAACGTGCCAATGAGACAGCTAAGAGAATCAGGTCTAAAAAGTGCACAGCCAATAGTTCCTTCGAGCCACACATGACTCCATACATGCTTTGGAACAGTAAATAGGTGAGGTCATGGTTGATGGTTCCCTGCTCTGTCATGATCTACAGCGAGTGAAGGAAAGGATAATGACCACGGAGACCAAAGGGACTGATCTTGAAAACACAGTTAAGCCACTGCTATCCTACATGTAGGACATTATGATCTGCACCAAGACGCTGAAGAAACATACAAAGGTTAATTATTGGGGCAGTCTTGCACTTTAATATCAGGGGAGTAGGGCATCAGAATGGGAGATGGAGAAGGAACTTAGCTGGTTTTGTTTTTGGAAAGCTGGTTTAAAAGGAGATGGAGGCTACCACACTGCCATTTTTAATACAGGAGCAGGCTTCCCAAGCTTCTGCGTTACCTATATCACAAGGTTCTCACCTCCTACTTTGCCAAGGTCCTCAATTATCTAGACAAAGAAGCAATCATCTGCTGCAGCGAAACCAACGGCCACATCAAGCATGGAGGCGCACAATGCTGTCCAGCTACCATACCATTTAGTAAAGACGATAACGCCACCATCTGTTCTGCTTCAGACTGCTGCACATTTCCATCAGTTGCCGTGCTCCTCTGCGATAGTACTTCTGTGTGTTATGACTGTACATTTAAACAGTGGCAGACACAGGTGCAAAGGCCAGTACCCACACTGGGTTAGAACCCACTCCACTCCTGCAGGCAGACCATCTAGCATGACATGGAAGTGAACTCATACACTGACAGTCCAGCTGTCACAGCCATTGCTCAGTCTCACTCCTTCACCGCATAGTCATTACCCCAGAGCGGTCTTTCATTGGTCGGTGATGCACACTCTCCCAAACGACCACAGCAGTCTGGTCTGTCACAATTTATTCTCCTCACAGAGAAGTTAACATCCACAGTGGTTCCCTTTGTGCTGGTTGCCACTGCACACCACACTGTGTCTTCACCAACTACATATATCCCTCATCACCATCTGTGTGGAGTAGGGAAAGACAGGAGCCCCCACCTACAAAAGAGGCCTCCTATTCAGCAAAGCTTCCCTGCAATGATTGGAGAAAAAGAGAATGAAAGAATATATCGAGTAAGACAGCTGCTGCTGCAACCTCCAGAATCACTCAGCATGATTGATACTGAGAAAGTTGTTGAATCCATGTATGCCACCTACAACCACATGTGATGTAGTCAAACTCACAGCTGCAGGTAAAACACTTAGCAGACTGTGGGAAGATCTGGACAAAGAAAGTTATATTTAAGCTGAGAGTAGAAGGAACAAGTTACTTACCTGTAACTGTTGTTCTCCAGCATGGGTCTGGCATGGATTCACATGCTCATGAATATTCCCCGTCGTCAGGCTGGGAATCCTCGGTAAAGAACAATCAGTATCAGTTTCGTTTCTGATATGTCTTTCGTAGTAGTAACCAATCACTTATCTCTGCGTCATACTGACCACAGCCAATGACTGCCCTCTCCCTAAGCCCCGCCTCTGGCAGCCATCTTCAGATTTGGTAGCACGTGAAGTGGCAGTATGACCAAGTGAAGAGCCGCAGAGGGGTAGGCGGGAGGGTTCGCATGTGAATCCATGCCAGACCCATGCTGGAGAACAACAGTTACAGGTAAGTAACTTGTTCCTTCTCCAGCATGGGGTCTGGCATGGATTCACATGCTCATGAATATAAGAATACATAGCAGTACCCACATGCACAACCACAGGGGGTGGCAAAAGGCTCAACATTAAGCAATACAAAAAACTCAACATTAAGCATCTCTTACCTCCTCACCAGGCTCACCTTAAGCGAACAGGTTGCGCAGCACTGCTTGGCCGACCCTGGACTCCTCCCTGGAATCCCGATCGACGCAGTAGAATCTCGTGAAGGTGTGCATCGACCTCCATGTAGCAGCCCTGCAGATGTCCAGCAGGGGCACACCAGATAAGAACGCCGTAGTAGCAGCGATCGCTCTGGTCGAATGGGCTCTCAGACGGCCCGCCAGGGGTCGGTTAGCCAACCGGTGGCAGTGCATGATGCAGCCGGAGAGCCATCTGGAAATAGAAGACTTCGAGAGAGCCTTCCCTTGATTCACAGGTCCAAAGTTCACAAATAGCTGTGATGTCCTCCGAAAACTCTTCGTGCGGTCCACGTAGAACTTCAGCGCTCTAGCCACAACCAGCGAGTGCAAAGTCCTCTCGGCCGGCGACGAAGGAGACGGGAAGAAAACAGGTAACACCAGGGGCTCGTTAAGATGGAAGTCCGACGGCACCTTGGGCATAAAGGTGGGGTGCGTCCTAAGCACCACCCTCGAGGCATGGAAAGTCAAGTACGGTGCTTTGCAGGATAGGGCCTGGATCTCTCCCACTCGTCGTGCGGAGGTAATGGCCACCAGGAATGCAGTCTTCCATGACACAAACTTCATCGGTGCGGGGTGCATCGGCTTGAATGGGGGCCCCATGAGCCTGGTCAGTTCCCACGCCGGGGCCGGGGCCTTCACCGGCGGGAACGACCGGAACAGTCCTTTCATAAACTCTTTTACCAGTCGATGGGACCACAGGGACCTCCGTCCTGTGGTTCTGGTATATCTGAAGATCGCCGCCAGATGAATCTTAATGGAGGCATGGGCTAGCCCAGCCTTTGCCAGCGATAGCAGGTACGGCAGCACTTGAGGGGCCGTAATCCATAGGGGGTTGATCTTCTGTGCTCGGCACCAGATAGAGAACCTCTTCCACTTATGACCGTAGCATTTGAGAGTCGAGGACGCCCTGGCCTTTGCAAGAACCTCTCTGCAATCGGCCGGTATATCGTAGCCTCCAAACTCTAGCGCTGCAGGAGCCAAGCCTGCAGGTTCAGAGACGCCGGGTCGTGGTGGAAGATGGCGCCTCCTTCTCTGGAGAGAAGGTCCGCGTCCGCCGACAGCTTGATGGGTGGGAACCAGATCTGCCTCGGCCACGCCGGTGCGACAAGGATCATCCTGCACCGGGACCTCTTGAGCTGGTTGATGAGTCGAAGCAGCAACGGCAACGGAGCAAACGCATACAGGTATAGGCCGTCCCAGGGGAACGAGAACGCATCGCCCATGCCCCATCGTCGGAAGAGTTGATCCACCTGATCCTGGCACAGTTCCCACTCGTGACACGCGCGCAGCTCCCTGCTGAGCGAGTCGGCGATGGTGTTTCTTTCTCCTGCCAGGTGGAAGGGAACCAGGAACATCCCCTGGGCGACCGCCCAGTGCCACAGATCCTGTGCCTCCTTGGATAGGGCTGGGGATCTGGTGCCTCCCTGCTTCCGTATGTAAAACATTGTCGTGGTGTTGTCCGTGAAGATCTGCACCACCTTGCCCTTGAGCGACGGGAGGAACGATTTGAGAACCCAGAACACGGCTCGGAGTTCCAGGACGTTGATGTGCAGGAGCCTCTCCTCCAAGAGCCAGAGGCCTCTTGCGTGGAGATCTCCGGTGTGGGCATCCCAACCTTCCAGGGAGGCGTCCGTCGTCACCGTCTCCTGGTACGCCGGCGTCTGAAAGCCCTTGCCCGCCGTGAGGTGCGCTCGAACGCCCCACCACTGAATCGCCCGCCGGAACACCTCGTTGAGGGGGACCCTGTCTTCGAAGGTGCCCGTCGCCTGCATCCAACGGGCGTCGAGAAATTCTTGAAGAGGGCGCATCCGTAGTCTGCAGAGGCGCACCAGGTAGATGCAAGAGGACATCATCCCCAGGAGGGAAATGATGGACCTCACCCTGGCCACGTCCGTGGCTAGCAGGCGCTGCACTTTGCCCAAAATGGTTTTCGTCCGTTCTTCCGACGGTGCCGCCAGGTGCCTCACTGTATCGAGCTTCGCTCCCAGAAACAGGGCCACCTGCGACGGCACCAGGTGGGACTTTGGGTAATTTATGGCGAATCCCAGGTCTGTGAGTAGCTGGACGGTCCTCGCAGTGTGTTCGACGGCGAGTTCCCTCGTCCTTGAGCGGATGAGCCAGTCGTCTAGGTAGGGGTAGACGTGAATCCCCTGCAGGCGCAGCCGCGCTGCCACAGGTGCTAGGCACTTGGTAAAGACGCTGGGGGCCGACTTCAATCCGAACGGCAGTGCTCTGAATTGGTAGTGGCATCCCTGGACGACGAACCTGAGGAACTTTCGGTGACTTTTGAGGATGGGAACGTGGAAGTATGCATCCTCCAGGTCCAATGACGATAGAAAGTCGCCTTCCTCCAGCTGTCCCAGCACGTGCTGGAGGGTGACCATCCTGAACTTTTGTGACCTGATGCATTTGTTCAAACGACGAAAGTCCAGGATGGGGCGCCAGCCGCCCGTCTTCTTCCTGACGAGGAAGTACCCTGAGTACACCCCGGAGCCTCTTCGGGACAAGCTCGATGGTGCCTTTCCTGAGCATCGCCCGTACTTCCAACAGCAGTTGCGGGACGTGATTTTCCGTCCTGGCCACAGGTGGAACGTGAGGGCACTTCTTCAGGAATTCGATAGAGTGTCCTCTTGCCAGGGTATCCAGCACCCAATGGTCGGTGGAGATGGACTTCCACACGCCGATGAACTTCGTCAGCCGGCCTCCCACCGGGGTGCTTCGGTGGGGGCCTGAGGCCACGGCCGGTTCAGTCCTGCTTGGAGGTGGTGGCCTTGCCGCCCTGGCCACCTTGCCGATGGCGGCGAGGCGCTCCCTGCTTGCCATGACCCCTGCAGGCCTCCTGAGACGAGGAGCGTGCCGCCTGGCGGTAGGATGACGAGCCACCGCTGGATCCCTTGGAGGCACCCTGTCTGCCTCCGGAGCTTCGAAAGGGCCGTTGTTGCTGAAGGGCTCCTAGGGCGCGGGCCGTCTCCGTGTCTGTCTTTATGGCTTGGAGGGATAAGTCCACCGCCTTCCCGAACAAGTTGCTGCCGTCGAACGGCATGTCCAACACCCTGGTCTGGACGTCCTGACAGAAGTCGGTCGCCCGGAGCCAACCCCGTCGTCGTAGGCAAACACCGTTGCCCAGCTGGCAGAACCCGGTATCGGTAATATCGGTTGCCACCGTTATGGCGTGGTCCGACGCCACCTCGCCTTCTTGAAGTATTTCCAGGGCCTCGGACCTCTTGTCGTCCGGTAGGAAGTCCAATATGGGGGCCAGCTTAAACCAGAGCTCCCTGTCGTAACGGGCCACGATCGCCAGGGCGGTGGCCGCTTTGATCGTCGTCGTCGCCGCCGACGAAATGACCCGCCGCCCCATGGCATCCAACTTCTTTCCCTCGCCGTCCGGCAGGGAATTCGACGTTGAGGCTCCTGACCCCGCCGCTTTCTTCTTCGCCGCCGCCGAGACGACTGAGTCTGGCGTTGGCTGGGCCCTGAGGCACAGGGGAGCGGTTTCGGGGACCCGGTACTTCTTCTCGTACCGGTCCCGTTTGGCTGGTGCCGTGGAGGAGTTCTTGAGAACCGACAGGCCCTCCTCCCAGATGTCATCGATTAGAGGCACCACGATGACAGTCTTCCTCTTGGCCTCCCGGCGCTGATAGAGGAAACCTTCCTTTTTCTGCTCCTCCGGGCAGAGCTGGAACAATTTGGACGCCCTGGCGATCATGGCGTGGAATGAGCCAATCTCGTCGGGCGGTGAGGCCCGTGCGACGGGAGACCCGTTCCGTCGTCGTCGCCCTCAGAACCCGTCGTCGAGCCCATCGCACCGTCATCTCCCGACTCGTGGGAGGATGAGGAGGGAACTGTAGGCCTTACGGGGGCGAGTGGAGGAGAGGGTTGGGTCCTCCGTCATTTGTTCTGAGGACTTCCCGACGGGCCAGGTTGCGGGTCCTCCGGCCTGGGCCGTGGTAATCTCGTCCTTATCTCAGAGCATAAGGACTGGATCGCAGACAAAATGGCCGCCGAGCTATCCTGAGGCCTAGGTTCTGGCTACGCCGGAAGGGAAGGCTGCTCTTCCTCGCCATCGTCGTCTTCCTCGGTTATCTCCCGAGGATCTTCCTTACGGGATCGAACCTTCTCGAATTGGACTTCGAGATTCCTCACGGCCTCGGTCAGTTCCTCCTCCGAGGCTGACTCCGAGATCGAGGAGGCTACCGTGCCCCCCCTTGCTTCTTCCATCATGGTGGCCATGATGATGGGCTGGAAAGAGGAGTCCCTCCTTGGCGGCAGGGAAACTCTAGTCCCGGAGGCAGTCTCCGCTGACGGGGTCTCTGCCGGCTTGACCAGAGTCGCCGCAATCGCCTCGATAGAGGCCTTTGCCTGCTGGGTAGGGGCCTTCACCACCTTAGGTGCGTCCCGGGCCTTCTCCTTAGGGGGAGCGGCGACCCCTCACTCCCCCTCTTCCGAGATCGGACAGGGTTTCTCCCGAAGCTTACTCGGACTTCCTCTTCCCCGAACCGGAGCGCTGGCTCGTGGTTGACGGTGCCGGGGAAGGTGCGCCCTGCCTGGCGACCGAAGAGCCCGACCTTTCGGCGCTCCCAGAGCCAGCGGACTCGCGGCACTTGGCTTGGTGTTAGGCCCCCGTCGCCGGGGCACCCGCACAGGACTTAGAAGCCTGCTCGGACCCTTTCTTCTTCTTCTCACCCGTTGAGCCCTTCTCCAACCAGCTGGCGAGACGGGATCGACGGTCCCTCATGGTCCGCTCCGACAAGTTCTTGCAGAACTGGCAGTCCTTCTCTACATGAGTCTTGTCCCCATGAAGACAGTAGAGGCATCGCGAATGTTCGTCCTCCTTAAACACATTCTGCAGCCCGCATCCAGGGCAGCTGCGAAACAGCTTGGGTCCGGGTGATGAACTTGCGTCCTGGGCCATCTCGAAGTAGGCCGCAAATCTTCTGGAATCCTCCAAGAAGTTGATTCGACGAAATCTTCACCCTTGAGGGGCGTAGGAAAATCCCGCAACGGGTAGCCGTTAACGGGAGTAGAAACGGTGGAGCTTGAGGCTCGATTAACTGAAAAAATGTGAAAATTCACCTGAAAAAGCGCGAAACATGCAGTAAAAGCTCGAGAGCTAAGCACGAGGACTCCCAACACTTGAACGTGCGGTAAAAATCTGAAGATGGCTGCCAGAGGTGGGGCTTAGGGAGAGGGCAGTCATTGGCTGTGGTCAGTATGACGCAGAGATCAGTGATTGGTTTCTACTACGAAAGACAGATCAGAAACGAAACTGATACTGATTTTTCTTTACCGAGGATTCCAAGCCTGACGACGGGGAATATTCATGAGCATGTGAATCCATGCCAGACCCCATGCTGGAGAAAGATAGTAAGCCGAGTGAGGCACAAGAAGAGATTGAGTCCCGATAAAAGAGAAGGCAGAGTGAGCAAATAGAAGAATGATAGATTGATTTAAGAGGAGCGAGATGTGAGCAGGGAAGACCAAAGAACAAGACAGAACAATGGAACAGTTGGTAAAAGACTACTGAAGAGACCCAAAGTTTTGTAGCATGAAAAGTAAGAAAACGGCGGATGTTGCGAATATTGTAGAGATTAAATCGACAGGCGCGGGATGTCAGGGAGATATGATGGGCAAAGGAAAGATTAGAATCGAAATAAAGACCAAGATTACGGGCAGTGGAAGAAATAGAGAGACTGGAGGGAGCAAAAGAAATAGAAGAGGGAGGAGACTGTGACAAGAGAGCGTTGGCGGGAAAGAATAAGACTTCAGTCTTCACTGCATTTAAAGTGAGGAAATGAGAGGTCATCCAGGATTTGATGGCAGAAAGGCAGGATGAGAGAGTATGATGAATATCAGGCGTGAAAGATGAGAAAGGAAGAGCTGAGTGTCATCAGCATAGAAATGGTGTGACACTCCAAAAGAAGGAAAGATAGGGGCTAGAAAAGAAGTATATAAGGAGAATAGAAAAGGACCAAGGACTGATCCTTGAGGACCACCATGATCTAGGGAAAAAGATGGAGAAGTGTTGCCACCCCAGGAGACTGCAAAAGTGTGGTTGGAGGGATAAGATGAAAACCACGGTAGAACAGACCCACAAAAACCAAAGGAAGAGAGAGAATCCAGAAACAAAGAGTGATCCACAGTGTCAAAAGCAGCAGACAGATCAAGATGAATATGAACAAAAGTATGTTTGGAATAAC
Source organism: Ambystoma mexicanum (assembly GCF_040938575.1). Lineage (NCBI taxonomy): Eukaryota > Metazoa > Chordata > Amphibia > Caudata > Ambystomatidae > Ambystoma > Ambystoma mexicanum. Next base: position 218,581,389 of record NC_090940.1, read on the forward strand.
AAGCAGTAAGAAGGGAGTTAAGCACACAAGTCAGGGCTGTTTCAGTAGAATGGCAGTGACAAAAGCCAGACTGAGTAGGGGGAAGGAGATATAGACTAGACAAGAATGTTGAAATTTGTGAATTAACAAGACGCTCAAGAAGCTTAGATAGAAAAGGTAAGAGAGATATAGGATGAAAGTTTGAAACAATAAGGGGATTAGCTGTAGGTTTCTTTAGAATAAGAATGATAATTGCATGTTTGAAAGCAGAAGGAAAAGTGGCAGTGGTGAGACAGATGGTAAAAAAAAAGTCAAGAAAGGGTACCAAAACGGGTAGATTTTAGAAATAACTAGAGAGGGAACAGGTCAGTGGGGGAAGCAGTGGGGTGAACTTTGGCCAAGAGAAGAGCCACCTCAGAATCTGATACAGGAGCAAAGTTAAACACAGTATTGGAGGGAGTAGGAAAAGGTGGCGGGGAAGGGTTATAAGAAGGCGACGATAGAATATCCTGACGTAAGGAGTGAACTTTAAAAGAGAAGAAATTAGCAAGTTCTGATGCTGAAAGGGTTGAGTTAATGGAAGGATCAGGTGTAGGAGGAGAAAGAAGCCGAGTTAAAGTTTGAAAGAGGCATTGAGGGTGATTAGATTGACTATGGAGAAGATCAGAGAAGTAAGTGCGTTTAGCAGATTTGATTCAGTTGGCATAGAGGGGGTGATTGGAAAAATAGGTAGGGTGATTAGCGGGAGAACATTTTTTAAATCAGCATTCCTACCAGAAAATGCATCTTCCCCACAATTTCATATTCTGGAAGGTATTTGTGCACATCGGACATGGTGCTAATTCGGATACAAAGCATAGCGGGTTGCTACAGCCCAGGAGGCTATCTATGGGTGTGTAAGGGGTGTGCATATAATTGCTTACTTGGCAGTCTCTATCAGTTTTTGTACCTTTGGGCAGCTTGTATAATTCATTCTAAGCAGAGAACTTTGCTATTGGGGTCTTCATGGTGAATTGTGAAATTTTGCAGCAAGGATTAGGTAGTGAGCATGATGTGGATAGTCAGAGGTATACCATTATCTTGACAAACTGGTATTACATTTGTATACGCTTGTTAGCATTTTCATGCAAAAGAGGATTTGGCTGTGGACAGCTGCAGACTGGCAGACTCTGAGGAGATGTTTTGTCCAGTACTTACTTCTGATTGGGATGTCCATGCAAGAAGGATTTTTACCAATTGAGTTTTGTCCAAAAGGTTTGTACTACATGGGTATGTGCTGCGTTGTGTGTCACCCCTTGGGGTTTCACATGTGTTAGCACTCATTAAACGATTTCCCTTGCAGGGTGATGGTGAGAAGGGTACATTAAGATTTATATACAGCTACATGCATTCAGGTGCCAGATATGATCAGGTATTGAGTTATAAATTCATCTGACGTATGGCAGTAATTGCATTGCTGGTGAATAGGTTATCAGGTCATTCACTATTTTTTTTATATACAATTTTTTTGATTTCATTGTATTCACAGATGGTTAGAACAGCCGGGCCACAGCCAACTGTGACGAATCAGATGATCTCGTCCCAGAATTAAGGAGAAAAAAACAGAACTCCCACAACAAAACCCAGAAAATGTATGCAAACCCCCACCACGCCTTAAAAGTTAAATTCAAATATACCATATGGGTATATGAATCTCTGTAAAGTTAAATCACTCTCTCAGGCTACTGGGACGAGGAGACTGTCTCTGGAGGGAAAAGGAGTGGTGAGGAAACCAGACAACAAAAGAGAAGAGGGACAGAGATCAGGAGTTGATCGTAGTAGTAGCAGTGGAAGTGGCAGGAGTTGTGAGGGCAGAGACACTAGGAGTATTTGGAAGAGTTTTAGTAGTAGTAGTGGGGGCCTGAGAAGGAGCAACAGGAGAGACCAGAAGGGCTGTGTGCATATGAGAGAAGGTATAAATTGTAGAGGCAGAAGCAGACGGGAGACAGGAGAGCAAAACCTTGTGGAGGCTACAATGTTAAAGCCGCGAGGTACACAAGCAGGTACTTGGCCGACTGGCTGCAATACTAGCAGAGCCCCTTGCCACCATGGGGAAAACCGAAGAGCAGGTCCGGTGAGGAACTACGGAGATCAAAGTAGTTGTTACTGGGGATGGAACACTTATCGCAACTCGAGAAACCTATATATACTTTTGCTGCAAGACCAGCAGGGAGAACAGCAAGATGTCCACTCCAGTGGTGTGGCTGGCGGGCAACAAGTGCCCAGGTATTAAGGAGAGCAGAGCCCAGTGAAACTAGCAGGGAGGACCCCGCGTCAGTGGACATACAATCACTGACCACAATAAGTACAACAGGCTGGAGAATCCCAGGAGGCACGGCATAGTAACGCTGTGCAGTGAGGGAAAAGCTTCAGAGCCATCAGGGAGGAATACAAAAAGCGTAGCTAAGACCAGGGAAGGGTTTGTTCCAGCAGCCAATGTATTATTTTACTGCATAGTCGTTTGTGGGATTTGAGTGTGAGGGTCAGAATAGGTTTATGGACACAGGACAGTGGACTTTATTTCGGGACATGCTGACAATGACTGGTCCATTAGTTCGTTTTGCTGAGGCATTGAAACCCCTCAGGGTTAGGGATAGTGGGGCCTTTTTCCCAACCCTCTTATTATATAAATAAAGGAGTTATTGAACACCCCTGCACTGTGTCTGACTCCCTACTCCGGTATCTCACACAACTAAAAAAGTTAACATATGGGGAAAATACTGTGTTAAGGTCCATTATGAGTTACGCAAATGCCCCTGAAGAACGTTCAAATTGAGTAAGAACAGAAACATGTAGGGCTAATGTCACTACAGGCAACAAGACAACTGTGGCACTAAAAAGGACAGCAATATTTGCCATGGTTTAGTAGAATGTGCAGGTTTCCAGAAGTATTTTTTCACTTTTATATGCATATAATGAGGCTACACTTATGTCACTGGGTGTGGTGACGGATTGGAAAATTCAATGTTTTTAAACCAGTATTCAAGCTTTTGAATATATTGTGACTGGACATTTTATGAAGGATTATTTTCTGATAGAAATGCAGATTCTTTGAAAAAAATTGTCACATAGTACACTTTTTTTGTACAATAATTGTGTTTATTATGAATACAGATTGTTTGATATACTTTTCTCAAAACATGTTTCCATTTTTGGTTTATGGATTTCATTCATGTGTGGTTATGTGGTAATTTGGAGTTCTGGAACAAGGAAAATGTAGTGATCCTTTGCCATGGTGCAAGAAGAGCATTCTATGTAATGTTGATATAGTGCACCCGGGATATCCCCTCCCTCGTCTGTGTCCCTCTCTTATGTAATAGAGACAAGTAGAATAAACCTTGCTAATGTCATGCATTTCTGTAAATGTATTCTGGAACTAAGCTCATGCACTGAGCCTGGATACAGGGTTAGGTGCGTCTTACAGTAGGAGTACTGCAGAACACACAAGAACCAGGAATGAGCTCAACCTTTCTGTTTTCCTTATGGGGTAAAGTAGGGCGGATGCCTATAGGTTAAAATGAAAATGCAACGAAGACTCAATAGTAACAGTGTCGTGATGTAGCATAGATATAGGTAGCGATATAGACATATGTATAGCGATTTGTTTTTAATTGAAGTTACTATATACATAAATGAACAGGTTACTTACCCCTGGTAACGTTCTTTCGATTGGATGTTCCTCCCACGTATTCCTCATCTTTGATATATATATATCATTAGCTTTGCTGCTTGGGCAAACAAATTCCACACTAGAGGGCGCTGTGCTCGATGCTATGCCGTTGATGTCCCTCGAGGGCTGCCGTTGAGCATCAATGTCATCTTCAATGTCATCCGTAGCATAAATAGCTCGAGCTGTGCCCGTTGGCTTCAGTTCTGTTTTTTCGTTGTCATGAATTGAGGAGTTGACAGGCGGTTCCATGTCATTTCATCGGGGGATGTTTTTTTGCTGTTTTTTTTAACCGCAATCTTTTTTACGAAAAAACCCATCACATTTTTTTATATTATTTTTGGGGGGTTCCCCCCTAAACCCTCATTCTCTTTAATTTTTTTATGTATTCCCAAACACCCACACCGCGTATATATATTATTTTCTAACCCCCCCCTAAAGAATTCGCTGGGTTTTTTTGTTAAAAAATGTGCGGTAAAAACCCTGCAGAAAAACATCCCGCGATGAAAGGACGTTGTTCTGACCAGGCATACCCCCAGACTGTAAATTCTCAGAAAACACAGAGTTTAAAAACACGTAAATTGTGCGGTCGGGTACGCTGGGAGGGGCGATGAGGAATACGTCGGAGGAATACGGGGGAGGAACATCGAATGGAAAGAACATTACCAGGGGTCAGTAACTTGTTCTGTGAATGGATTGTGTCCTCCCACGTATTCCTCATCTTTCAGAGACTCCCAGAGCAGTGACAATTTGGAGGAGGGAGTACTATTTAATTTAGTCATGGACTGTATGAAGAACAGCCTTTGCAAAAAGACCCTCTTGAGACGAGGTTGAATCTAAACAGTAATGCTTTATGAATGTGTGGATGGACGACCAGGTGGCTGCTGCACAGATATCACGTACCGGAATACCCCTCTGGAGAGCCGCAGAAGTTGCCATGCCCCTAGTGGAGTGAGCTCTTTGGCCATCTCGTGGTTCTTTACCAGTCAGTCTATAACACTCTCCAATTGCTAAGATTATCCACTTGGATATCGTCTGTTTTGTTACAGCCAGGCGCAACTGTGGCCGGTATACCCAATGAAGAGTTGATCATCTTGCCTAAATTTAGCAAGCCTTGAAAAATAAAAGCTTAGAGCCCTTTTTGGGTTTAGCCTGTGAAACCTCTCTTCCTTCTTACCTGCATGTGGGGGAGGATAAAAGGCTGGTAGGGTTATCCTTTGCAACAAATGGAAGTCAGAGATTACTTTAGGCAGGAATTATGGTTTGACTCTGAAACAGTGTAAGGAGGCTTAAAAGAAACAGCCTGTAACTCACCCTGTGGGCTGATGCTAAAGCCATTAATATAAAGGTCTTTAATTTAAGGAGCCTTAGAGGACATGAATGTAATGGCTCGAATGTAATACATGTGAGAAATTTCAATACCAAATTCAAATCCCAAACAGGGACATGAAAAGGGACTGGAGGGTACATGTTAGTGAGACCCTTTAGAAATTGCACAATCAAGGGTATCTTGAAATAAGAGACCTCTTCCGAGGAGCGCTTAAATATGGAAAGTGCAGCCAGGTATCCCTTTATCGTTCCAATCTGGAGCCCCAGATTGGCTAAATGCAACAGGAAAGAAAGCACGATAGGTGTGCCACATAGGAATGGATACACATTCTTATCCTTGCACCAGTTACTGAATTTATTCCAGCGACACCGGTACAAGGATTTTGTTGCTGGCCTTCTGCCCAAAAGCAAAATCTCCATTACGTCGTCCGGGAGGTCCCAATCCTTATATCTCAGCCTCTCAGAAACCATGCGTGAAGGCTGAGTGTCTTGACCTCTGGATGGAGAACCTGACCTTCTTCTTGCCAGAGGAGATCCTCTCTTTGTGGAAGACACATTGGAAGGCAGATGGACATGTCTAGAAGGTCCGGGTACCACGTCCTCCTGGCCCAATCTGGAGCAATTAGGATCATGGATTTCCCAATCTTTCTCAACCTCCTGATCACGTGAGGAATAAGGGGCACTGGAGAAAATGCGTACAGCAATGGGAGCTCCCAGTCCACTACGAACGCATCTTCTAGAGCTCCTCTTGGAGGAAATTCCCTTGAGCGATACTGTTCGCACTTCCGATTGACCTCGGTCGCAAACAGATCCACTTGAGGGGTTCCCGAAAGGGTGAAGTTCTGTTGAAGGACTTCCTGAGCTAGTTCCCACTTATGGGAGACTGCTCTGCCTGCTCAGAGCATCCGCCGCCGTGTTCTTGGTGAACTTCTGATAAAGAGATTCCTTCTTGCATTGCCCAGAACCAGAGCTGCATTGCCTCTCTGCACAGTGGTTGTGACCCTAAACCTCCTCTCTTGTTGAGGTAGAACATGGCCACTGTTGTCCGTCATTATCAAGACATTCTTACCCCGAACAGAGGGCAGAAAAGCCTACAGTGCTAGTCTGATTGCCCTCAGCTTCAAAAGGTTGATGTGTAGTTTGCACTCCGATGGAGACCAATGACCGCTGATTGTCAGATCATTGGTATGGGCTCCCCACCCCGTGAGTGAGGCGTCCGTCACTACCGTTATATCTGGCCATGGTTGCCAAAAAGACTCTCCCCTGAGAATATTGTCTTTGCAAGCCCACCGTAGAAGGTCTTGAGCAACTCTGCTCGGAACTTGCAGAAGATCTGACATATTCCCTGAAAATTGGGACCACTGAGTTCTGAGGGCCCATTGAAGTGATCTCATTCTCAATCGGGCCTCTGGTACCAGAAAAATGCAGGATGCCATGAGACCGAGTAACCTCAGAAAATCGAAGGCCGGCAGATACTGGGCATTCTAGAATTCTGTTACAATCTGCAAATGTGTTGAGCTCTCACCTCGGGAGGTGAGTCTTTCCCCGGGTAAGTATCCAGTACTGCTCCAATGAATTGGAGTCTTTGGAATGGTATCATATGGGACTTCTTGTAATTGAGGGAGAAGCCAAGTCTGTGTAGGGAGTGGCAGGTGATATCGAGATGTTCCTGGGCTTGTTCGGGTGAACGAGCCCTGATCAACCAATCGTCACCACCCTCTACTGAGACTTGCTACCACCACCGCCATCAGTTTGGTGAAAACCCTCGGACAGAGGTCATCGTGCTTGAGATGGATTGGCACATGAAAGTAAGCATCCTGAAGGTCCAATGACACCAACCAATCCTGGAGTTGGAGACCCTGAATGATCTGAGAAAGGGTAACCATCTTGAACTTGTCCTTCCTGAGGAACTTGTTCAAGTTTCTTAAGTCGAAGATGTGTCTCAATCCTCCGTCCTTCTTGGGAATCAGAAAGTAGGAGGAATACCAACCTCTCTGCTACAGGTACATGTTCTATTGCACCTTTCTCTAGCAGGATTAAGATTTCCTCCACAAGGAGCGGATCTGAAATTTTGACAGAGTTGTATCCCGGTGGATGATCTTGAGGCCTTTTCTGAAAAGGAAGGCATTAACCCTGGGCTACTGTTTCCAGTGCCCAAGCATCTGAAGTAATGCCCTGCCATTCGTTCAGATGCTGAGAGATTCTGCATCCCACCAGGGTCTTGTGGGTCAAGGCCTCAGAATGGCTTAGAGACTGCTGCAGCAGCGGCCGAGGGTAAAGATGCCACTGCTGGGGCTGATTTAGCACCCCTTCCTCGTCCACCACAAGGGACTTTTTTTGTCCTCTTTGTCCAGCCTGTCCTCTTCCCCTTCCAAATGAGAAATAGAAACGAAAAGGACGACCCCTCCAGGAAGATGAGCCTAAGTAGGGATGTTGTTGAGGTTGACATATGGAGGCGCTAAGTGATTTAGCCGCCGCCTTGGAGGCCTTCAGCTTCTCTAGACTCTCCTCTGCTTTGCTGCCGAACAACCTCAAGCCATCAAAGGGCATATTGAGTAGTCTGGCCTGCACATCCGGTGCAAAGCCCAACTTTCTCAACCACGCAAACCTGCTTGGTACGGTGCTAGAAGCCACAGACCTGCTGATGCTGTCAGCAGTGTCCAGTCCTGACTGGCGACACTCTCCGATTGCCTCCTTTCCATCCTTCACAATAGCCAGGAAGCTGTCTCTTTCCTTGCCTTCCGGAATGAGTTCAGCCACCATACTAATACAGTCCCACAGAGTGTAAGTAAACCTCGAAAGGGTGCAGGTAACATTAGCAGACTTCAAGGCCATACTGTCCGATGAAAAGATCTTAGGCGCCCAGGAGTCCACCCTCTTGTCGTCTCTATCCAGAGGAATAGAGGGATAGGCAGACTGTCTGGTTGATGTGTCCGCCTGAACCACCAAGCTTTCGGGTGGAGGATGCTTGGCCAAGTAGTCTCGATCAATACTAGAAGGCCTGTATTTTCTGGCAAAGTTCTTGTTTACAGCGGGCCCAGATTTCTAGAGTATCCCATTTTGCCACAACCTTTCTCTGAAGGGCTGCATGAAAGGGTAACACTGGGTCCTTCCGAGGGCCTTAATTCAGGATATCCACATATTGTCCTGCTCAAAGGCAAGAGAATTCTGGTTCCAGCCCAGTTACTCAATAACTCTATCCATGAGACTCCTGTATGCAGAATCTGCATGGTGAGCTGGATCAGGCTTGCCAAATTCGAGCTCCGGCGAAGTGTCTATACTACTAGCTGATTGGAGGCAATCATACAGATCCATAATCTACCACTAGCCGATTGGTGGCAATCATACATATCTGTAATCTTGGATTCCTGATCAATAAGTTCCTCAGGAACATTTTGTGTACCATAACGCAAACCAAGAGGCTTGTTCTTCCTCATAAATTGAGGCCATGGACTTGAAAAAGTCTTTCCTGGGTGTAGGATGATAAACCTTGTCTGGCAGGGGCCTCGAAATGGTCGAAGTGACTGTCCAAGGAGTTGTCCCTGGCATCGACAATGGCGTTGATGCCGCTTTCGATAATGGTGTTGATGGAACCTTTGACAACGGCATCGATGGAACCTTCGACAACGGCGTCGACGAAGGTTTCGACAGTAGCGCCAATTTGCTCAGCGTTGCCTTCGATTTATGTTTTGAAAGTCCTGACTCCGAGCGTCGACCACCTGCTCTTTTTCAGAGGTATTGGAGAGACACTACGTTCTCGAGACAATACCCTTGACGATTTCTCGTTGGATCTAGAGCGACCTGCTGGTTTGATACTTGGTTTTGCCATAGCAGTCTTAGACCTCCCTGAGTCGTCCGAAGGAGCGACCGGGGGCATGGCTTTTGCGTGTTTCCTTCGAGGAGGTTAAGGTCGCATTCTCAAAGATACGCAGCATTTAATTCTTAAAAGTCTCCCATTTTCTGGGGGAATCAGACTTGGTTAGGCACCCGATAACCTTGATAGAGGAATCGGAGGAAGAGGAAGATGGAGACCTATGTCGTCTCTTCCTAGCCTTCTTCGACGAAGATTGTCTCGACCGACTCCCCGATCGAGATTTCTTGGACTTTTTGCGTCGGGCCGAATCTTTGGAATCCCCCGACTTCTTATCCCTCTTTGAAGATGACTTCGAAGTTGCCCTCCCCACCGCCAGTTTCCCTCGGCGCTGCCTGAGAGCTTTCTCCGTCATGGCCTAACAGGACCCACAGTCATCGGTTTGATTTTCGGAACCCAGGCACTACAGGCAGAGACGGTGGGGGTCGGTAATCAACATCTTTGTCCCGCATATATGGCATTTTTTAAGCCAGGCTTCGGGCTCGAAGCATTAGAAGATGAAGACATTGCCTCATTACGAGTCCGGCGGTAGTCGTGCTGGAAAACCCGGCAGGCTGCCGCCGGACCCGAAATACCATTCCAACTCCGTGATTGCTGGAATCACCGGGGGCATTCCAACCCTGGTGACCCGGTAATTCTGGGGGCGGAATTCCATAAATCCCCATTCCCATGGAGTCCAATAGGACTCCATGGGGATGGGGACAAACGAAACACTGGTTCTGTCTATGACGGAGCCGGTGTTTCCATTTCCACCTGCAGGCGGGTGGCTTTACTGCTGCTAGGTCAGACCTGGCGGGAGTGACACCTCCCGCCTGCAGAACTAGGAATCAGCCGGTCTGGAAACAACAGTGGCAGTGGATTTACTGCCACTGTTGTTTCCGGACCGGCAGGGTCATAATGAGGCAAAACTGAAGGGCGCCATTCAACACTCGAAGCAAAGCTTTCGGGAAAAACAGAACTGAAGCCAACAGGCGCAGCGCAAGCTATTTATGCTACGGATGACGTTGAAGCTCGAGGGCAGCCCTCGAGGGACATCGACGCCACGGCATCGAGCATAGCGCCCTCTGGTGCGTAAAAATGTTTTCCGAAGCAGCAAACCTGATGATGCGTATATCAAAGATGAGTAATACATGGGAGGACACAATCCATCCTAAATGTATATGTAGTTACTATCTAACTAAAAAGTAAAGTCTTTGAACATTGGAAATATCAGTGTTAACATATTATTTAGCAGATAAGTAACATTAATAGTAAGCATTAAATTAAAACTACTTTAAAACCATTCTTTTTTTTTATATATCTTTTTATTATTTTACCAACACAAAAACAAATACAAAAAACTCACCAGCATTTACACCCTTGCAATTGTTTGTCCTATCCAGGGACAGTAATAATACAGCAGTTTATGCACGTAAAATTGAAGTTGTAATGCTTTGCACATTCCCATATAGCAGCTTTACCAGGTTGTCCATATTAGATCAGTTTCCTTCCTCCCACTTGCCCCAAACTTTCGTGGTTTTGGCTGGGCAACCCTGTGCAGTATAACTCCGGTGTTCCACTACTGCACACATGTCCACATCTGCAACACACTGGGTCAAGGCCGGACCCTCAGGTGAGTCCCGTCACTGCGCTATGTTGCGTTTTATTATGCCAATCGCTGTGGATAGGAAAAAATAATCCCAGAGTTTGGTAGAGTCTTTGTCTGGGATACCCAGTAACAGTGGTTTGGGGTCCAATGGTACAGTTTTCCCCAGGATATCAGACAATTATTTACAGCATTGTCGCCAGAAAGTCGGAATCCGAGGACATTCCCATAAAATGTTTATAAAGGTGCCGCCTTTCCACCTGACATTCTTCCAGGGAGTTTCCTTATTGTCTACAAAGGGTTCTGTCGAGGGGAAATTCTGCTACCCTCTAGGGTAATTTTTCTGTGCCTCATCAGTCTAGCAGCAAGGGTTTCAATGTTCATGTACCGTCAAGGGATTGAAATAAAGATGTGATGAGCAGAAGGTTAAAGGAGCTTGTGGGTATTGGGTAAACATTCATATGTTAATTATTACTTTGAGAAGCAAAAGCACTTCTATATTTATATTCTTTTTATTGTATTACCATATTTGGTTATCCATTGTACCATTTCGAAATTGGTTTTAGGTAAGCGATATTAATGATGTTGTAAATATCCTTGTTTTATGATTGTATACTTTTGTGACCCTGTGCCGAAATAAAGTATTTTGATTGATTGATTGTATTGGGTAACACACAGTAAGGAGGAACTCTCTATGAGGAACAAAGGGTGCCAGAAACCTAACTTCAAAATATGTGGGAAGCGCGGGGTTCGACTAAGGATACCTATGCACTAAAATATCCACCTGGGTAATAGATCTGAAATCAAGCCCTGCAGCGTGCACAGTCCCACAGAGCCACTCCTAGTAAGGATCAGATTTAGTGTGTAGAGCAAGAGTGGTTTGGGAGCGTAGTCAAATGCGCAATGCGTCTCTAATAATAGGTACACATTGATTGACACTGTAAGTGTATTTAATCAAGTATTGTTCAGCCTGCGGTGTATTTAATCAATTATTGTTCAGCCTACAGCCTAGGCTGTAGGCTGAACAATAATTGATTAAATACACTTACAGTGTCAATCAATGTGTACCTATTATTAGAGACCTGAATAACCTAGATTGTAGCAATAATTGTTTTTGGCATTGTGCGTTTGACTACACTCCCAAACCACTCTTGCTCAGAAACCTAACTTCCCCTAATTTGCAATCTATAATTTTTTGTCCATTATATGTGTCTCATTATGCTTCCAATGTCTTCTAGATGTGTCCCAATGCTCCTTTAAACACATTATCAGTTAATGTCACATAGGTATGTTTGTATGGCATCAGTTGGCCTGGGGATTCAAAGGTATCTCCTGATAGCTTTGAGTATTAAACTAAGCTACTAAGTTAGCTAAATAGTTCCCAGGTCCCAACAATTTTGAACCCAGTGCTTAGTCTAGTGTTGCAAATCCCTATTCCAACAAGAGCTTAAGGGCTCTCCGGTTGTTTTCACAAAGTAAATTACTATGTTGTAATTTACTTTGTGTATATTTCATTTGTGTAGGTATTTGTGGGTTAAGAGGTGAAAGGGGGTGGGGAGGGGTTTGGTAGTGAAGGGGAAGGCGGGGCATAGGGGGCAAACTAATGCACACAAAGTAAATTACAACAAAGTAATTGTTTTAATTGAAATGACATAAATCTGCTTAAGGTGTTTGAAAATATCCCAAATTAACTCAGCCTCAGGCAATCTAGAGTATCCCTGCATACTTCTTTCGTGGTTCTTATACTTAGCTTCAGTAAAGATGTTGCTCTCTGGAGGCTGCTGTTCTCGATTCACTTTTATCTTTCTGTGGTAATAAATTGTCCTTCTGTAGCCTTGCACTCTTCACTGGGAAAGGACCTTGTGCTTTCACCCCCCCGACTTCAGGATATTGTCAGCAGATCTGAGCAGGATTTTCTCCCTCCTTCTGACTTGCTGCATCACAGGCTGCAGAGTTTACTACCCAGGCAAGGATCCCTCTCTATTCTAGAGCCCACTACAGGCTTCACAGGCTTTCAAGACTATCCGATTCCTGCAAAACACAGTCCTCAGACAGATCTTGGATTCTGTACCCTTTGTCTTCTTCAGCTCTGGTGGACTTTGCCTCCAGCAGGATCTCTGAACCTCTCTGAAGTCCTTTATGGTCTGGGCTATTTGGCTTAACAGGTTCCTTTTCTTTCATCTTGCCCCTCTTGTGAACAACAAACTCATTCCCTGTCCTAACTCGAACAGCACCCTCCTACATCTTTTATACTGTGGCAATGTTTAATTGCCTCAGTATTGGTAGTGATTGGTCGGAATCGCCATTTTTAACTTGGGAGTCAGGTTATTAGCTAGCGATTTGTGTCTCTCCCGCCCTGCCCTAGCACGTTTCTCTCTTATTTTTATTATCATGTATTGTGCGTTGATAAACAGGTTGTTGCAGAAAGATGGCTTAAAAGCTCTGTCCACCATCGTTGAATCAGGCAGATTCAATAGGATTACTTGATGCACAAAGATCTCCAGCTAGTCGTACCGTGGTTGCCTGCATTCCTTGGTACATAATAGCCTGATACTGCATGCAAGGAAAAAGCTCGCTCTTCACTGCTCGCAAACGTCCACTTTGATCTATGCTACATACTCTACTGCAGGTCCATTGAAGCCTTGGGACACACAGGGTGGGGTTCACCTGCTCTGTGGTCTAGTTCACCATGTACATACAAGGCAAGCGGCTGGTTTGCCTTTCATTGAGTGTACCCCATAACTTTCACTCTGTTCCGATTGCTCTCTGTTTTTGTTTTCCCTTACTGACAATGCGCATAACACATCCTATAATGGGCCACTCCTGGTGGATTGGTTATGGAGTTTGATGTGGGGCTGAGATTGGATGGACACTGTGGGATTCCTCATAGCTCACCTAACGGTCTGCATTGCATAGCGGGTGGCTCTGCCTTGTGCCTAGAGCTCTTTAACCTCCCTCCTTAAAATATTAAAGAATGATTTCCATCACATGCCTCCTGCCCCTTGTGACCTGCTCCCCCTAGAAGAAAAGAAATATATATATCGTGCTGAAGTCTGGCTTCCTATGTTCCACAGAAAAGATATTGCGCTACATGCCGACAAATCAAGCCATAAATCAATAATTGCTGTTTATTTCTTGCTAATCAGGTTAAGGAGATGTCATAAGGTGAAACTTGCGGCACCTCATACAAGGTTTTAAGGCTTCGATGGTCCACTTAATTACAAGCCACTCCAGCTCTATGATGAGTCATTTCTCTCTCCTGGGGACTAATGTACAATATGTGATTTTCGAAAGCTGGTCTCACTTTTGACAATATTACTTCTAGACTGACTTTGGCAGCATCAATTGACAAGAGGAAGGGTTGGGAGAAATAGAGCATTATCAACCAGTTGACTTCAGAGAGCAGTCTCTAAAGATTGGAAAGCATGTCTTTACGCTGAATTCCTGTCAACCTAGGAGGTTGGTCAGTTTTAGTCTGTCAACAAGGGATCCTGCTTGGGTTCCGAAGTTGGGAATTAAACTGCAATATAATCTTACTAGTCCTAGGAATGCTCTGTTTTTTGTGTGAAAAGGAGGGGTACTTTGTGTACCACTATCACATTCTCAGCCTGGAGTTCCATAAGACCATTCTCTACACAAACACTGAGGTATTTAACTATCGTAGTACGCAAATAAAGTCAGCTTTAGTGCATTGACCTTATCAGTAAAACCGAGATGGTGTTTAGTCTATAAATGTTGCTTAGCTTGAGTTCTTTTTGTCTGTGTTGATCAAAAGGATAAGTGCATGCCATTGGTTGCTGCATGCAGAGTTTTTGCCAACACGTGTTTCACCTGAGCGTATTCATCATGGAAACTGAGCAAAGATAAATCTGTGGAGTTTATTAGCATGCATCTTCTAGTAGGAACAGAATATAAGAATGACGCAAAAAGGAGCAATGAAGATTTTTCCAGATGGTATATCATCTATCAGGCAAGAGATGTGTGGTAGTTGTGCAGTTGGTGTGCAGATATGACAGAAGTCCAAATTGGAGGGTCAAATAAATCACTAATTTAATATTTCTGGCAGCAATATATTTAAGGCAGGGTCTCTTCATTCTATGGTAGGAGGCCAAATGACACTTCGCTGGAATAACCAGTAATCCAGCGTTCTGCAAAGCCTGTCTAACCAGGGGCAGGCATATACTCTTCCAAAGTTTTGTTATGTATTATGATACCATCAATTTGGACTCCTGCAAATGCTGAGTAAACCGAGCCCATAAGCCATTGGAAAGTGGTTGGGGCTCTATACATGGCAAGACTGAAAATTTGAATAACCCTTCAAGGGTTGAGCAGGCTGTCGCTAAGCACAAGGGCAACCTGCAAAAATTCCTCTAAGATCTGAAGTGGTGATAATGGTAGAAGCCCTTACATTTTATTATTGATTCATCCACCATCGGCATGAGGTAGGCATGAAACCATGAGTTTGTTGACCTTCCTAAAGTCAATACAAAATTCACCAACTTCCATCAGGTTTTCCCACTAACACAATGGAAGAACACTGATTATGGGACCATCTGACCTGAAAGTACAGCAATTTTTTAATTCCTTCTTCATGATTAATCTACACGCCTCTGGAAGTCTGTAGGGTCCAAGGTTTTCCCTGTTGCCGGGGGATGTATGGTTGTGAAGGAAACACTCTTGAACCCTACTGAATACCTCTGGAAAAACATCCATGAAATGATTCAAAAGGTCTTGTAGGTCCTGTTTTTGTACACGGACAAATTGCTGGATATCAAGGTTGGCCTCAGAGAGTGGTGACCTTGATTTTAGGCCTTTGTAGGAGGTTAACTTATTCCAGCCCTTCATTGATTATCACATTGCTGGTTTGACGTGGTGATATCCTGTCATGCGTGAAGCAGATTTGGATCAAATCTGCAGTCATTGTCACTTTTCATTACTGAATTAGTGGAGATATGTGAGTGGTGCACTGGCTGCAGTCCTGCATTAGGGATCACTTTTCCATATTGCAATGGTGGAGTTGTTTATTAGTGAGAGTCACCTTTTAGTGTTGTAGTGGTGGGTTCTTTTAGTAATATGATCATAGCAAACTGTCCTGTGGGTGCATTTTTAGTCCTGCAGTAATGGTCACATTTGTATTGTTTTAGTCTTGTTAGGTTGCTGGCATACACATAGCATGCAAGTGCCATTTGTATGCCTTTTTAGAGTGATGGTATCCTGTCCTGTGTGAGGTGCACTTGCTTCAGTCCTGCAGTTAGTATCACTTTTCAGTAATGCAGGTGGCATGTGAGTTACACTGGTGTAAGCCCTGCAATGTGAGCCACATCTTGGCACTACAGTCATGGTGTCTTGTCCTGTCTGGTGCGACATGGACTTGCTTGAGTCCTGTGGTGGGGTTGCCTTTTATTAGCACCTAAGCCAATGAGATTGCTTGGAACACAAACTTTACATACCTGTATAAGCCTGTGTTACGAGCACCCACTCCATCTTGCAACCCATCGGCCTGCCCACTCCCTCACTGATTTCCCACAGACCCATTAAATCAAAATCAGAGACTTACTTGCTCCTAGCAATCACCACTCCTCTGTTGCACCTTTCCCATCATTCTGGCTGCTGCCATCGAAATGAAGAGGGCTGTGATTGGAGGTCCTCTTGCCAGTTCTTTGACTGCAATCTTAGTTGCAGTTTTTTTCCATAGTAAACCGGAGTTAAAAGTTTGCTGTGACCCATGTGTGTTCCCAGGAAAATCCCTAATCCTCATGGACATTACACTGGGTTCCTAATAGCAATATTGCATAGTTTGCCGGGGCATACCATGTAGTAAAGACTTACCCATGCTATTAAAATCACTCAGGCCGATTATCTTGGGTGGCAGGCCATTGCCTCATGGTGTAGCTTGAGGAGACCAGCATTATCCCTTAAGTATTGCAGTGTGGGTATTCTGTGTGAGGTGCATCAGTTGCAGTCCTGCAGCAATGTTCGTCTTTGAGTGTTTGTGTTTGGCGGTGCCTTGTATAAGGTGGACTGGTCTGGCTTGCAGCAAATGTCACATTTCACCATTAGTGTTGTGCATTGTCCTGTGTGAGGTACACTTTTAATCCTGCAATGAGGATCACCTTTTGGTGTTGAATTGGCTGAGTCCTGCCCTGTTAGCAGTATATTTTTTAAAATCCTGTAGTTGCAGTGTACGATCAGTTATAGGATCCTCTTGTTTGAGTTTGGTAGCAAGGTTAATTTTTCAGCATTTTAGCCATGATGTCCTGCATGAGGTGTACTTTTCTTGGACCTTCTGGTAGTCATTTTTCAGCAGTATGGTGATGGTGTCCTATAAGAGGTGCTGCTGTTGTTCCCATCCTGCTGTAAAATCCATCTTCAAATGTTGGTGTCTCTAGGAAAATATAACTTTTGTCATCACTCTCCTGGACATATTAGAGTTTTAACTCATTGTGGTTAAGAGATGCACTCTAATTTGGTGTACCCGATTATGTCCATTGTACAACTCTTGCTACTAAATGTCAACAATGATATGCTCAATTTTATATATCGCAGCTAACAAGTGATGCACCTTAGGCAATTTGACCAGCAGTTAACACTCATTGGAACATTGAAATAATGATTATTGCACTGCCGAACATTCAGTAGAAGTAACGTTGGGCCTCATTACGAGTTTGGCGTTGTAGTAAAAAAGTGGTGGTGATTCTGTTCCCACGCCTTTTTTTGGCAGTTACAGAATTACTGCCTTTTTTATCACAACGCCAAATTCCAAGTTTGGAGGAAAAGTGGAGGAGTTACCTCCAGAAAAAAAAGCACTTTCCCTCCAAATATCAGCAGATTTACAAAATACTCATGCGAGTCCTATGAACCTCAAAAAATGTGATTTACACTGCCCTTCCACCACTTGTAAAACTGTGGGAATCGCGAGACCAAGTGGCAGTAACGGTAATCGAGTTTGGTGGTATGTCGGCGGATTCACTGCCAAACTCGTAATTAGGCCATTTATAATTAAGCAATAACACCTGCAGTGGTGGGCTGGATCGTCCTGAAATGGACAAGGACCCAGTGCCAATACCTGCCGATTTAGCCCATAGCTGCAGGCATGATTGCTATTAGCACCTCTACTTGCAGGTCATGCATCTATGAGCACCCTGTAAATAGAACACAGGGTTCTGAGAAAAGCACCTCCTTTTCTAAAGTGAGCTTAGGTGCGGGTGGCTGGTGACGGGGAGAATCTGGGGGTCACGGAGTACTGCTGTGACCAAGGTAAGGAGGAGTAAGGGTGGGACACATGAATGAAAGGCAGGGTTTTTCGGGGACTAGGAAGTGTGGCGCAGATAATGCTGAGGGACAATAACACCTGTGCAGCCCTCCGCTAGAGATGCAATTCTATTATAAAATAGCAAAATCACAAAAATAGTTTAAACAAAACAAATCAGTTTTAGTAGATGCTTGGATCTTTGGAACAAGCATGTCATGGGAAGCATTTTCTCAGGGAGGCACTGATTGTTAATGCTGACTGTTTAAATGGAAATAGCAGCCCTGTAATAGTGGTTGGGGCCTTGTGCTGGTCAACTGCTTACAATAGCCCACAGACATTCAAATGTTATAATGAAGCCTTCATTAGTGAGATCTATTTTGTGGTAGGTGACAGCCGCTGAAGTTAGCTGGCCTCTAATAAGTGAGTCAGTCACTGAGTATACAAAAGAACCTGCTATTGAGGGCTATGATGCTATTATAGTTTGTGCAGGTTAGGGAATGCAAGCCTCACTTTGGGCTTCAAATCTAACTAACTAATACCTAATACAGCCAATATAGAAAACAAGGCCGAGATATATATAAATTCAGGTTTTATGAAGACGAGACCGGACCACTTGTGAACTTTGTAGCCATACTGGGTGTACTTTCAGGGCACCACATACTTAGGGATAACATGTTTTGAAACCAATTAAATGTAAACCCATTAGTGGTTTATTTGAAAAATTACAAGGAGAACATAGAAAGATGAAAGGACAGTCTAGACATTTTGGGAAACGATAGTAATGGCTGGAAAGCTTTGATTAATTTCCGTTAGTTATCTCAACAATTAAGAGGAGAAACCTCCAACGCAGGCATCTAGTTTCAGTTAGAGCCCTTATTTCAAGCTTCCCAGCTGGCCGGCAACACAAAAGCATGTCATAATGAGGCGTTTTACCCAGGGTGGCGAGCCATGCCTGCCTGTAATGGGGCCCTCGCCCAAGTTAAGGGCCAGAGGGAATGCAGGCAGCAGTGCCACAGGTGGGATTATTAGCTCACCCTTCTGTGTAATAATGCCAGTATGACCCACGCTGACAAGACGTGGCTGCTGCAGGGTTTGTAAACGGAAAAAAAGAAACTTACCAACGTCCTATCCTACCAATAGAATTCCCTTTTCAGTGTTGGTTATGGTGACGTAAAAAATACTGAAAAAAAAGACTGCACTGAGGGAGGTCAGGATTTCTTGTGGACTGAGGATTTAGTGAGGATCTGTGATTTTTGGCAAAGTACAAGAATACCTGGGAAGCCTGGAGGAGCTGGTAGACTATTGGGGACCCTTCCTGAGACTGGGAGGATCAGCATAAAACTGAGCAGGACTACCCTGTCATTTTTGTTTATTTATTTAAGAAGACTACATTGTCTGATTAATTTGGCTCACCTGGTACAAATCACTTAATACAAGCCTTGAAATGCATTGGGGTCCTTGGTATCGGGAGTACAACACAATGCCTTAAAAGATTCAGGAGGAAAAAGGAGATGAGAAGGACCAAACTACAAAAAAAGACAGTAATAGAAGGAGTGGAGAAAAAAATGAGAAAGATTCAATTGATAAACAAAGCTACAGAAAAAGGAAATGACAAAAGGGTTTGTGGATGAGACTGATAATGTGTACTATAAAGAATATAGTATCCCCATCAGTCCATTTAAATGATGGTGCAAGTCGCTTGCAATATCATTTTAGCTTAAGAGATGGGGTTACATTATCCCATGAATAGCACTTAGTCTTCTGGTTACATTGGTCATTATATTCAACTTTCATGAGTTATATGTATAACTCACGCAGACAGCATATAACTACCAGTATTTCCCATGGGCAGTGGGATACAATACATGCAATTCGAAAAGGTTAAGACATATTTTTACATCCAACTTTTTAAATAATGTTCTGCACACACATGTGTAAAGCTCTCTGGATTTTGAAAATTACAGATTTTCTATACATCTAGAATGGACCCTAAGTATTAACTTATTTCACAGTATAACAGGCATTCTTACTGAGTGTGCGTGGTGGTCTGTTGTCAATTAGGTTCTTTCTAGTTTCCAGCACATTGCAAGTGTGGCAATAACCGTGACCATATATTATGTAGACTACAGGCTGCAAAAGTTAAAATAACTATTGTTCAGATCCTCCCCCGGAGACAATTACAATGCCAATCTTAGGTAAAAAGAAAATAACTGCTTGCCCATAAAGAGGTATATATTCTTCAAAAAAGAAGGTATGCTGATATGTGTCTGAAACCCACGATTTCCTATGACAAAAGGTATATCTATTACCCCAAACTTCTCTTATAAACCTTAAAATGTCTTTTTATTAAACACATAGATAATAGTACTCATAAAATGATCACATTACATAAAACTCCATAAAAACATGAAAACAAATTTTTCACAAAACAAGACACAAGAAAAAACACATACTGTGGGTTAATTCTCTTGATCACTAGATCAACACCATGTGAAACTTCACATTGGCGTTGTATTTCTTTTTTTATCACACACTGATATTCTGATTGTTTCCTAGACCCAACTTGCACAAGTTTCTGTCCCTAAACGCACATATAAATGTAGGACATTCATCAGGGGTATTTCGTTACTTGTGTTTCTATAACCGTGATAGTCTTCTTTCCTATCGCTTTTATTCCTTGTCAGATGTGTTCAGTGATTTGTGAACCCTTCCAAACTGTGATGACGACGTCCCACAGGCGGCGAATTACCACCAAATGGTAAACAAAGGGCGAAAAACGAGATTTCCTTTTCTTTGGGAATATCTCTCCGAATGTCTTCTATTCTGCAGATTCTACAAAGCTTGCATCAGAAAGGCATACGTCTGTCCCAGTGTAGATCTCAATTTGAGACACCTCCATCAATCATAAGTTTCCCTGCTCGCCAGAATCTGCAGAAGACCAGTTACAGAATACAGACTAAATAAGCAGCCTAATATTTGTCCTTTGATGTATCCTTGAGCCACGTGTCCCATCTGAAGGGTACAGTGGAAACATTGAAGGAATCTTATATTTTTTTACCTCTATCCAACGCAGAATAGAAGACATTCGGAGAGATATTCCCAAAGAAAAGGAAATCTCGTTTTTCCCCCTTTGTTTAGAAACACAAGTAACGAAATACCCACAGTATGTGTTTTTTCTTGTGTCTTGTTTTGTGAAAAATTTGTTTTCATGTTTTTATGGAGTTTTATGTAATGTGATCATTTTATGAGTACTATTATCTATGTGTTTAATAAAAAGACATTTTAAGGTTTATAAGAGAAGTTTGGGGTAATAGATATACCTTTTGTCATAGGAAATCGTGGGTTTCAGACACATATCAGCATACCTTCTTTTTTGAAGAATATATAGCTTAACCGTGTGGTAAGAAGCGTATGATCCCCCTTTACACGGTCCAGGCCGTTTGAGAATAGTGCCCATAAAGAGGTGTCACCATCAGGTCACCGTAAAAACACTGATGTATCCTGCAGCTACAAACAAACAAAAGAAGTGCTCCTACATCACTGCACTGCAGGTTAGGCAGCAATACATTGAAAAACTGGGGGTGCCTAGGTGCATGCCCCTTTTGCTCCTTCCTTAAGCCATATCTGACTTCAACCCAGTTACTCAGCCAGAACAGGAGAGGTTATCCATTCTACAGCACTAAAGTTATGACCTGAAGAACCAATGAGTTATGAAATAATGTAATGCTTTTACTAGACACAAAAAGGAGGATTGGTGAAAAACAAAACAGCAATGCCATGTCCAAGAAATATAGGCTGTATTTAAATGCCTAGAGGCTGATCTCCTTCCTACACATAACATCTTTTAACTGGTGAAAATGAGAAGGAAGAGCCTTCCTCATATTTTGCTCCAAGGATATCTTGGCGGAAATGCCTTTGTAACTGGCTTTCCTAAATTTCCCAATTGCTACTAAGAAAGTAATTCAACAGGTAGTTGCCAGAGTGATCTTCGGAAGATGCATATTTAATCAAACCCCTTATGTATATCACACCAGTCTTTCTTCTTTGGCTCTCTATTGAAGCCTGCTGTGCCTTCAAAACAACATATAGAACCTATTAAAATGTTCAGCTAAACTCATCAAAATAACTTGCATAAAAGTCACTCTCTTGTGTGGTTCTAGTGCTTTATTGGGCTAATAGGGCTTTCATCTAGAAACGTGAGCTTATCCAAAAAATCAAGAAACTCAATCTGTCGTTGCTCGCTGGGGAAAAACCGGAGTCAACACTGTTGTTCGATTGCAGTGCAACAGGAGGTGTCCCTCCTTTGTTTTTATTTCATATGCTTTTCATGATTATGGGCGCAGGAGAACGTGCAGTATCATGAAAAGCAAATTGACAATGGGGGTGGGGTGGGGGTGTTGGAACAGCTCTTGGAAAACCAGGACGCTGGCACATCAGCTCAAAGGTGGACATAGCAGCTTTCTGGTGATGCCTCTTCTTTCTGTCTGGAATCCCTAGTACGGGAATTCAGCTGTTGTGCCGTCCTCAGGAACGGGAGTCGGTTCAGCCAGTTCTTGCTGGTTCTATGAAGAGAGAAGAGCACAGGTGAACGTCTTCCCTCATGTCTCCTTCTCAAGCTTCTTGTCTATGAATGTGGGCCATTTTAAAGATCATTCCTTCCTGTCACCGTCCCTTTTCCCCAGCTACATGATTGCCCCTGTTTATGACCCAACATGGGAAGGGGTTACATCTTTGGTTCCTTTTCCCTGCTTGGGATTGTTCCTCTTTCATGCTCTCTAAGGGAGCTGTGAGATGTACCCTGGGCTACCCACTTTCCTCTTTGTGTTATCTGAGACCACAGCCTCTAAAACACTGGAGTTATCTGGTTTGTCTACCGTTGCATCCTTCCTCAATCAGAGAGCTGTTTCCCACTGTACCACTGCATCAAGATGTCACCATCCTGATGGGGAGTGCAATCTGCTTATCCACTCTTGTGTGATATGCTCCCTACAATGACTAGTGAGGACAGGATGACCCACCCAGCGAGAAGAAGACATTGCCACCCACAGGTGCCCAAGACCCACTTGAATGTGATGCTTCCTAAACGTCAGTTAAGAGAGGAGATAGTTCAGGGCAATCCCACAAGATGAGGGCTCCCTGTCATACACCCCTCCTCAAAAGCCAAAATGTTTGGGCAAGGCATCAACTAAGGCAGAGTATGGATAGCGAGATGGAAATCAACGTTACTCTGTACCTGACCAACCCTTTGCAGAATAGTGAAAGAGAATGGCTTTGATGCCAGGAACCACTGCATAACCCTAAGGTTCGAGTCTTTGTGGAGACAGAGGTGATGACCCAGAAGATAATGAGATTCAATTTCCCATTTAATTGCCAAGAGTTCCTCCCTATTGTGAAATAAGAATGCCTATAAGGGCGTAGACATGTGTGGAATTGGGTGCCATTGGCCTTTAACATGTTGAAAAGTCTGGGGATTGCAAAACTAAGCAAGAAGCCATACTCTCCTGTAAACAATCAGAGCTCGATCAGATGCTGAACTATTTACATACCGTAGGCATAAGAGGGATGCATGGGGCTTTCAAGAAAAAAGTCAAAGGGGTAACTATCACCACAAAGTTAATAATGAACCTACCCCACAAAGCCCAGCCTACATTTTTGTTGTATGGAAAGAGATGCTCTAGAAAGCTTCTACTTTTGTGGTTTGATCAATCTTTTATCCAGTCTATAATCCAAGAACTGGATTTAGTGTCTGCCAACACATACATTTTGGGATTGGCAGATAATCCTGCTTGATGGAGAATCTGGAGAACTTTCTCCAGATGCATTATGTGATCCTCCCAATGAATGTTGTGGCCTACAACTAGGCATACAGAAGCATATAGAGTCATTTGGGTCTAATCCCATCACTCTGGATCCCACATCCTCCCCTATCTACTGTACACAGATGCATATTATAAATATGTCCACCCTGTTATGTATGCAACTATTCCATACTGCCAATTATGTTGTGGATATGATTAACCATGTCTTGTCTGTGGTGTCTGGCCCTGTTGTCCCTCTAGCACCTTACTACACATTACACATGTAGCTGCTATTGCTACTATCGTTCTAATGTAAAGCACCATTCATTACATTGCTCAGTCAGCTATACGTGTGCAGGGTTTGTCAAATCTCTGCTTGTTATCCCAATACATATAAATACAAAATACCCACCTAATGCCAAGAGTAGAAGAACTAATTGAAAAGCTAGGAACTGCCAAATGTATCTACAACCTATTCTTAACAAGTGCATTGGCAAATACCACTGAGTTAGCTGACCAACCCACAATTGCCTTTGCAACGCTTGCTGGCCTATATCAATTCACCCTCCTGTCTTTTGGATTACACTGGGGCCCTGCAACATTTCAAAGACTGATGGACAGACTTCTCTGACTAATCCTGACTGCTAAGGATAACCTTAGCAGAGGGAAAGGCCAGACACTGTAGATTTTACAGATGTTGAGGAGGTTATAACTGGCAGTCATAGAGGTTGGAGTAATTAACTGCTTCCATTTTAAGAACGCTGCCGAGGAGAACCCCGAGTCTGTGAGCACTGGGGGATATGGTGAGTGTGTCAGGGGTGGAGGAATGAAGAGGAAAGGGCAGGAGGTGTGGGATGCAAGAATCCAGGATGTACAGCATCTGGCCCTTCTAGACCTACCTACTCTGTTTGCCCCTAAACCATCTCCACATTTCTAATGAACTCGGGCGATATTTTCTCTCTCTAGATGGCTATGTATTACTACTAGTACGAAAGATGGCTTTTTCAGTACATTCAAGCATGCAAGACTATAGTTGTATCCAATATAAAACATTACTACTGCATTAACCCTGTCAAAGGAGACCGGGGGCCTCTTCCAACCTGGAGTAGGCAACCTACCAGGGCATATGCCAGAGCTGTTCCTACCCCATAAGTGGTGTAAGGGAGTTGGGATGGGGGGGGATTCCCTGACACCCCCACACCCTCTGAGAGTGTATGGTGATGTAAAATTATTGGTCCCATATGGTGCAAACGGAAAAGGGACAGGAATGAGCAAGGACTTTATAACTTTTGTTGTGAAAATCCAGCCTGCTTGGAAAGCACACAGAAACATTGACCAAAACAGACAGGTGACATTTAGGACCAATAGGAAGGGGGTAGAGGTGAACGTCAGGAAAGGTAAGGCTATAAAAAGCCTGCACAAAGATCCATGATTGAGGGGTGTATGGTGAGGTCTTTTGGAGAGCTGGTGGACCAATAGACCATGTGACGAAGAGTGGAAGGTGCAGAAGTATGCTGAGGAATTTGTGGAAAAGTTGGATGACAGTGCAGGAAAAGTATTGTGTGAGAGAGTGGTACCAAGCTTGAGAGACTACAGTGATTGTGGTAAATGTGGCAAAGTGAGTGAGGAGAGAAGCGTGTAGGAGAAAGGGGAGTGTGAGAGGAGGGGGAAGGGTGTTACTGCAGATAGTGGAAGGGGAGAGTTGAACAGAGTGAAAGAGAAAGCGTGAGAGAGAGGAGGGTAGTAAGAGAGAGAAAGTACGCATAATGGGATAGTCTAGAGAACAAGAAGGAGGAAGTCATTGCAGGAGGGCAGGTGAGAGGAGTGAGGAAGGAGACAGAGTGAGAATAGCTGTATGTGAGAGAGAGAGAGAGAGAGAGAAAAGATGAGAGGTAAGATAAAACAGAGAGGGTGAGAGAGGATCGAGGGGAGGAGAGAGAGTGTGCAAGAATGTGGAAACATCACCCTAACATCAGTGAAACCCACCTTGCAGAACCATCAGAGTAGGGAACCCTTACAAAGTCCTGGAGGGATGAACATAAATAAGGCTACAGTTTTTAGGCATTTTTTAAAAGACTAGGTTATAACTAGACGATATGAGTTACCTGTCTCTAGTATTTTATTATATTCTATTGGGGTGTAGTGATGCCTAGGGTAGGGTGGAAGGTACCCATGGGAACAATGAGGGTGGGACTAGGGACTCCAAAGTCTGGCCTGCTTACCATCATTCAACAATCAAGCCTTTGCAATTGATAATACAATACTGAACTTATGTCTGGGTCCTCGAGTAATTGAAGTCAGCTGTGACAAGTGGTGTCATCGTGGGATTGTTGAGGTCCCGAAACAGAGGCCACTCAATGCCTGAATAGATGTTGCAAATAATCTGGATTACCAAGACAGAACATCTACCTACCAGGGTTCCCCCGAGAGACACCAGATATGGCCTGTTTGGGGACAAGGAAGCAGCGGTTCCCCCAAGAGGGAAGCCCCTAGTAATGACTGAATTCCACCCAGAAGTACCATGGAACACCTATTGAAGAATTTCCCTGAAATCTGGTCTAGCCCACAAACATTTGCTAGATGTGGGAGCAGGCATTTTAGAGCGAGACTACCGTGGAGAAGTCAAGGCCATACTTTTAACCTGGGGAATAATGCCTTTGTGATCAGGTCAGATCAGCACAGCACCCAGCTGGTCTATGATAAGATCCTAATCCCAGAAATTGAAAAGGTAGATGCTCTAAAGGAGACAGAGAGCAGAATATGGTTTTGGAGAGATGATTGGACCTAAGGTGTTTGAAAAACCCAGATCGAGATCCGTGGCCCAGCATCACACTTGTTCGCTGAAGCCCTGAGAATAGACGCGTTGCTGGAGCAGGCTCAGAAAACTCTAGTATAAGAGGAAAAAAGCAAGACACTCAAGGCCCCTCATTTCATAGAGTGAGGGGACTCCTCTATAGGGTTGATGCAAATTCGAAGGGAGATGGGATAAATTACTATCAGCTTCTGGTCCTAAAACCCTTACATCAGCACTTATAGGGCTAGAATAAATGCATAAAAAGTGTTAATAAGATGTTAGTGACCTTCAGTCTACATGCACATTAAGAACTTCTGCACTGGCTATCCTATAGGTCAGAAAACATCACTGGGTGATGTACGGAAGGCACCTCTGGAACCATTACCTATCATTGACGTGCCTTTCAATCGGGTCAGTATGGATATTGTGGGACCTCTTGGGCCATCGCGAGCTGGAAAGAACAAGTTACTTACCCGTGGTAACGTTCTTTCGACTGGATGTTCCTACCACGTATTCCTCATCTTTGATATATTTAAGTCTGCTTGCAACTTGTTTTGGAATTTATTTTTCATAGGGTCGAGCGTCGAATCTTGGTCCTCGACAGTCTCCATAGTGTCCCTCGTGACCTTGACATATAGCAGCACACGTGCTGACCACTACCTCAGTTCTTAGTTTCACTCCTTTAATTAGCATGCTGTGTCACAGGAGGAGATAGTCTTGACATTGTGAGAAAGGAAGCTGCAAGACACAGACATTCTAGGCAAGAGGGGATGGATGGGAAGGCGATGAGGAATAAGTGGGAAGATGATCCAGTCGAAAGAACGTTACCACCGGTAAATAACTTGTTCTTCGAATGGATTGTGTCCTCCCATGTATTTGAGTTTGGCAGAGGGTGCTAAGAATTTACATTATTTGTTAATATTATGGAGGACAGCTTTGCCAAATTTGGCTTCCTCTCCTGAAAAAGAATCTACACAGTAGAATTTACTAAATGTGTGCAGGGACTTCCAAGTTGCCGCTCTGCAAATGTTGCTCACTGGTACACCTCTTTCTATAGCCGAGGAAGCAGCCACTCCTCTAGTGGAATGAGCCCTCAGACCTTTGGGTGAACCCTTGCCTGCCAATGAGTAACACTCAGTTATACACATAACAATCCATCTAGAGATGGTTTGTTTTGTGACAGCCAAGCCTAATCTTTGACCAGCATAACCAATAAACTGCTAATCATCTTGGCTAATATTTGCAGTTCTTGTAATATAGAAACTTAGTACCCTCTCTGTGTCTAACCAATGCAGTCTCTATTCCTCCTTAGATGGGTGAGGAGGATAAAAAGATGGTAGTACAATACGTTGTGCCAAATGAAATTCTGACACAACTTTTGGAGGGAAATATGACTTAACCCTTAAGCTACCTTATCCTTGGAGAAGGATGTGAAATGCTGTTTGGAAGATAGAAGCTGTAGCTCATTTACCCTACGGGCAGATGTGATGGCTACCAAAAATGCAGTTTTTATGTTGAGCATCCTTAAAGGGCACAAATGTAAGGGCTCAAAGGGAGCTCCGATAAGACATCTTAGTACCAGATTTAGATCCCACGATGGCACGATGAAGGGAGTAGGCGGAAACAAATATGTTGAGCATTTCAGAAATTGTGTCACAATCGATACTTTGAAGCATGATTGCTCATCCGGAGATCTTTTGAAAATTGATAGGGCCGCTAAATAGCCCTTCACCATGGCTACTTGCAACCCAGAATGAGTCAAGTGAAGTCAGACAGACAAAACCTGGGGTAGTTTACATGAGGAAGGATCTAGTTTCTTTTCCCTGCACCAGCTGCAAAATCTATTCCAATGGCAGCAGTACAGGGATTTTGTTGCTGGTCTTCATGTCGAAAGCAACAGTTCCATTACGTCTTCTGGAAAGGTCTGACCTTATATCTCACCCTTTCAGAAACCAGGCGTGAAGGTTGAGAGACCTGATCTCTGGATGAAGAATGCGACCTTCCTCTTGCGAGAGTAGGTTCTCTCTTTGGGACACTCTCCTCAGGATCTATATCTCTCTTTAACATTTTAAAAAGAGTGGACCACAGGGAGCCGGATCTATATCTAGTTTGCAGTATATGTATCAAATGAAATGTCTGGGACAGTCCCCTCTGTCATGATGTGTACTATAAGGCCAAACTTGTTCCCGAGTTGACCTTTCTCCTAATACCTAGCTAGCCCCATTTTTAACCTTTAGAAATGAATGCTGCATGCTTTATTCCTTAATGCCTCTCCTGGGAACTTATAGACATCATATTCTTTCTGTAGGTTCCTAAGGAATGCACTACAGTGTACACAACATAGAACAAGAGATCCTGTAACAACCATGCGTGCGTCAATCTAGGACATTTCCACATGGGAGTATCCACCGTGTACGGGTAAGACAGAGATAGAATCATGGTTTTCCATTGACTTTGGGACCATTAGGACTTGTTTCTAACAGAGTTTTGTCTTTGTCTTCCCTTTTACCCCATGTCCCATTCTCTTCACTATACAGGGTGGCCTCCTATTGACAATTCAGATTTACCTCAAAGATCAAAAGCAATCAGACCACACACCACTCAGTGCTGGTCCTTCTTAGCCCTGATGAAAGTGGTTCCAAAAACTTTCTTTCCACTGAAACCGGTAGGCTCGTTGTATGCCCTGACTGTGTGAATACGGACACGTGAAAACCCACAAGTCAAGCTGGATTCTTTTCCCTTTCGTAATAATCACTAGGAGGGATTATGTATTAAACCTGAGGATCAGAATCACAAGAAGATATAGATTTCTGAACCCCAAAGAATAGGAGTTGTCTTTGATCAGCATCAGTCCAGTACTCCAAACTTTGTTCTTAAATATTCTGTGAAAATAACACACACGTGAATCAGATTTTGTTTCTCGACTTATTTTTTCCAGCCGAGATACATCCTACTACCATCTTTGTTTTAATGAGTTGCATTCCATGAAGCCAAAATAAAACTGATGTTTACTTGGAAAACAACATAAAAATTCAGGGTATGTACAATATCCAAGGAAAAGGATTACAGGAATACAGAAACAAGGATTTAATTCCGAATAAAAAGCAATAGAGAGAAATAAAGAGAACCTCTTAAGGGGGATGCCAGAGATTCCGGCATCACAAAGGCATTGCAGGAGCTTCTGACGGTCAATAGTATCAAAGGCCAAGGAGAGGTTGAGAAGAATAAGAATACCAACCTCACTGCGGTCTTAGAGCAAGGCAATGTCGTCAAGGAGAGCCACCATAACCGACTCTGTGCCCATTCCAGGACGAAAACCAGCCTGAAGTGGGTGAAGAATAGGATTAGTCTCCAAATAGGCAGAAAGCTGGGGGGTGACAATGGATTCAAATAGTTTCATCATGGCATGGAGGAGAGAAATGGGACGCTAATTCTCAGCTGCTGCAGGATCAAGGTGAGGCTTTTTTAACAAGGGAGAGATCATAGCATGTTTGAGCAAATCAGGAATATGACCAGTCGAAAAAGAGTATTCACGTGCTTCAGCGAGAAGAGGGGCAAGTTTATGGGAGAGAGCATGAAGAATACGAAGCGGGGCTAGGATCAGCAGGCTACCCAGTTTTAAGTTTCAGCAGGGCAGCTGAAACCATAGCATCTGTAACTGTCATAAATTGGAAACCATTGGAGGAATCTTCGACAAATAAGGGAAAGGACCAGGGGAAGTAGAAGAGGCAGGCCTTAACATTCGGATTTTTCATGAATATTACAGATCTTTTCATTAAAAAAGGAGGCAATGTGATCACAATGAGAAATACCAAGGAGTAGAGGGTGGAGTACGAACGGCAGAGAGACGAGAAGGAGTCAAAGAGTCAGCTGCTGACTGTAAGTCCTCAACCAATGCATTGCATGCATTGTTGCCATCCTTAACGCCATGTTGAGTTAACATTTCTGTTTTTCCCAATGTTATTTTATTTTTAGTTTTCATAGTGCAGAAACAACAAACCTTGCAAAAAAGACAATTCAACCCACTTCCCCCCTCCTCCACTCCCCACTAACAATGTCTTTTTAAACTCAAAGGAACCTTAACCAAAAACCTTCAGTTGTCTAGAGATGGATGGTAATATAGTAATGTGTTACGCATATGTCCACGGCTGCCTCCCGGGCCTTTTCCCCATTCATGGGCTATAGTCCGATTGATGGGGAGTCTCCAGGAGGGTAGTTTCTCCCTATTGCCCCCTGGTACCATGGCTCCGCCCTTGCATTTATCATTACATTGCTTCAATTATTCAAATATTTCTTCATGAATTCCCCCCACATGCTCTCATGAGGTGCTGCCCTCCCATGAAGTCCCACAGTGATTCTTTCCATGGTACATATATTCAGCATCACATTGACCCAGTCCCTCTTAGATGGAGCTGGGGCACATTTCTATTTCATCACCAGGAAGGCCTGCGCTGCGAGCAGCAGGGGCGCTGCCAACTCCCTCACCCTGCCCAGTTCTCCCTCAACTTCCTCCATACGAAACAGGATCAGGGATGGCGTTTTGGATCGGTAAACACCCTCCAGTTACTTGATCAAACCCAACACTTCATCCCAAAACACCTTCACCTGGGGCATCCCCACCACATGTGCCAGGAGTCAGCTCTGTCCCCACATAGACGCCAGCACTCAGGGCTCATGGTCTGAAACATCTTTGAGAGCCTGACAGGGTCATATTGCCACCTATGGAGGAGCTTAATGGAATGCAGTTTGTAGTAGCTCGAGATCGATGTCTGAGAGGCACCTCTACACAATCTCCTTCACAATGCTGGGTCTATTTCCCTTTCCATGTCACCTTCCCATCTCCGTCTCAGCTTTTCTGTGGACCCATTCCCTGCAATAACCAGTTACCTATACATGACCGAAATCAGGCCCTTCATTTCCGTTCTTTTATCTAAAAGCTTCTCAAGGAGTAAGGCCCCTCTGTATCCTGTCTCTCCATTTTCCTCCTGTGAGCACCCCTTTCAGCTGAAGGTATTAGAAGGCTGAGAGGGTACCCAACCCCAGCTCCCTCTCCAATTCCGTTATAGTGATAACGGTACCGTCCCACCACAATTGGCCCACCCGGTCAAGACATTCCTCAAACCATGCCTGGAAACTTTCCGGGTTCGGGATCGAATCTCGTATTCCTGGTGCCCACAAGTGACTCAAAGGGGAGGACCATGTCGTTACCCCCCCACATTTTCACGCCCTGTCTCCATAAATCCCATATCGTGCCCAGGATCGGGTGGTCGCGGATTCTGCGGAGGAGCCTGCCACTAGACACCCACAAACATTCCCCCACTGAGGCGGGGGACCAGTGGAGAGTCTCCAAACCGACCCATTGGTATTCCCTCTGCATTCTGAGATGAGGGATTAGGATCCTTAGCTGTGCCACTTTATAATACAATCTCACATTTGGGAGCCCCAACCCGCCCCTGTCTTTTGGTAAAGTGAGAACTTAAAAAGATAGTCTTTGCTTTTTCCCCTGTCACAGCAATTTCACCATAGCCCCTTTATCTCCCGGAAAAAGGCTTCGGGAACACAGATCAGAAGCATTTGAAACACAGAGGAACCTTGGTAAGCACACAATCTTAAGGGCATTGAGGGGTCCAAGTCAATTTTTCCAATTCTTTTCAGATCGGTCCTTAATCCGGACAGGAGTGTGGGGAAGTTGGCCTGAAACAGGTTTCCCATGTCTCTCATGAGGTTAGTCCCCAAGTATCTCAATGTGCCCAGGTTGACCAATAATCCCAAGGGAGTGAACCTGTGTATTTTTCCATCCCCGTCCCTGTGCAGCGGGAATAGGACTGATTTTGCCCTATTAATCTTAAATGCAGAGTGGTCCCCGTACCGTTCAATAAACCCAATTATCCTGGGCATGGACACCAGGGGGTTCCTCATATGCAAAAGCATATTGTCAGCGTATAGCGCTACCTTATAATCCACTCCCCCCACCGTGAATCCCTCTACACCAGGATCCTCTCTGATTCCCTGCAATAGTGGTTCTAGGGAGAGCGCAAACAGGAGAGAGTGGTCATCCCTGTCTCATACTCCTACTTAGAGCGAACCAGCGGGAGAAACCATCGTTAACTGCCACGAAAGCCAGGGGGGACCCGTAAACTGCCAGGATGCCCTGTCTGATCCTTGAGCCCAAACTCACTTTGTCCAGCACCTCCTTGAGAAAGCCCCACTCAACTCTGTCAAAGGCTTATTCAGCGTCCACCGAGAGGAGAACGGGGTCTCCCATCATCCCACGCTCCTCATGGATCAGATGTAAGGTTTCCCTAAATGTGTATTCAAAATGGGCTTTATTGCAAGTTGCTCTGCCAGGCGACTCCTTACAAATCCTGCTGATTTCTTATACGAAGTACATTGACGTTGGCCAAAGAATCATTATTTTGATCTATAAGTTTCCAAAGTGTCGCAGGTCACTGGATTTGGACGGTAAAAGGCCCTGACCATCCTCAATGAACTAGAAAAGAAAAATAACTCCAGAACTCAGCACCAGTGAACAAGTGTAAGATTGATTTAATGTTCAATCAAAAACAAAGAAATTGCCCTCTTCTTGGTGATTACACGTGTTTTGGCTCGCCTGAGCCTTTATCAAATCAGGGCCGCAATTAACATGAGATAATCCATATGACTGTTGTCAGGTGAGTAATAGTTGGGACAAATCCCCAGATTCAATAATCCTGTTACTCGGAGTCACACACGTCGGCTGCACACCAGGTCGACGCGTGTGACTCCGAGTAACAGGATTATTGAATCTGGGGATTTGTCGCAGCTATTACTCTCCTGACAACAGTCATATGGATTATCTCATGTTAATTCCTGCCTCTCCTGTGGTGTTGCTGGGACCCATCGCAGACCACCTGGACCAGGGGGTTTCTGTGAGCACAAGTCCCCAGGCATGTTTCTTTATCAATTGCCAATCAGTCAATAGCTTGTTTCGGACAGTTGCACTGTAAGGTGGGCAGTTGGCAGTGGGGAGACTCTTATTGTTTTCGTAATAGTATCTGGCAGGCCGAATGGTGTTGTCCGTTGTTCAGACTGTTATTGCATCATGGCGAGGTGTATTCAGTGGGAAGCCATGGTCAGGAGGCTTTGTTTTGTCCTGCCTGGCAGTGCAGACGCTGCCACTGACGGTGCATGGAGAACCAACCACACGTGTGTGAGAAACGGGCAGCTCCTCCTGGTGGTTCAGAGTCCCCATTTGGGCTCTGTGTCTGCCTGGGGAGTCCCGCTGGCCCAGGCGACACAGCGTTAGAGAGGGACCCCCCTCTCTGGTTCTCAATGGCTCCTCCCCACACGGGGCGCAATCGCCTCACCGGATCCGCTGAAGCACGTCCCAGTCAAAACCGAGGGGGAGGGAGGGCATGCACTCACCTCTTCTCTCGCCCCGGGCCCCACTGCAAAGCTCCTCCGGTCTTCAGGCCGGGAGCTGAGCACCTCCTCCTTACCGCGGGCCCAATGAGGCACCCCACCTCCCTTTCTCTTGCCAGCACATGTCGGCAGTTCAAGGTCATCCCAGGGCTGTTTTTCTCCGCTCTTGCTGCAGCGGGTGTGGTGGGGGCTCACTACACTGAATGTGTAAGTTGCGGGATGGGGGGGCATTTAAGTGGGGGCTCAGAGCACTTTATGGGCCCATGGTGTAGGGACATGGTGGCCTCTTGAGTTAACATTTCAACGGAGTCAGAGATAGACTCAAGAGGAACGTTAGACCACTGGCATTGGTATTTAACTTGGGTATGGAGCAGTGGTCGAAGTGGGCGGGAGCGGTCGGGAGCGGTGCTCCTCTACTTCTTTTAATTAAGTTTTACAGTTCGTATACTTTTATTTTAAAAACAAACCGTTCCCGAATGGTTTTGTTTTAAAATAAAAGTGCAGGAAGTTGAAACTTTCACTTTCTGTACACTGCACTGAGCGTTCCCCTAAACAGCAGGAGCATGTGTTTTGGCGTTTGTATTGTGCGTGGGACGGTGTGTGGTGATGGGGTTTGTGGGGAGCGGTGCAGGCCAGTAGCGAACATAGTACCACTACTTCTTTTTGACACTTCGACCACAGGTCTGGAGTTTATTTTTAGGTTGAGTAAAGGGAAGAGAGAAAGGAAGCAGATAATGGTCATACCATAGTACCGGCAAAGGGCAGAATGATTGCAGCTCATGGATATCAGAAAAAATATGATCGAGCTGATTGCTGCACGAGTGTGTAAGACTGTGGTTACAAAGAGAAAAGCCATAGTCTGCAAGGGAAGAAACAAGTTTACATACTTGTGAATCGGGGGACTGACTAAGATGAAGATTAAAGTCACTGAGTATGACTACTTGGGGATAAGTTAAAGAGAGATTAGCCAGTGTTCAGGAACTGTCCCGAGGAACTTGTTCAAGCACCTCAAGTCCAAGATCGGTCGCACTCCTCCGTCCTTCTTGGGCTTTAAAAAGTAAGGGTAGTACCAACCTTGGTTCCTCTCTGCTACAGGCACCAACTCTATTGCACCTTTCTCCAATAGGGTGAGAATCTTCTTTTGGAGAAGTGGATCTGGAACCAAGACTTTTTTTCTGGGGGGGCAATCGGGAGGTCTTTTCAGGAATGGCAAGCAGTAACCGCCTACTACTGTTTGTAGGACCCGTGCATCCAAAGTGATGCTTCGCCAACTCTGGACATTGTAAGACAGTCTGCCCTCTACCACAGATTTGTGGGTGAAGGAGTAATTTTGTTGTTCCACCTGCAGCTGAAGGTAATTCTGCGGGTGATGAAAAGGGAGTCCTTCCTCCTCTACCTCTTCCACGATATTGTCTTCTTTGACCCCTTTGTGAAAATTGACCTCTTCCTATAGATATGGAGGAATAGAAACAAAAAGAACGACCCTCCATCCTTGACCTGTAAATTGAGGTTGTCTTATTGCCGCCCCTAAACATTTTGCTGCAGCCCTAGAAGCTTGCAGTTTTTCCAGACTATCAACCGTCTCACCAAACAGATAAGTGCCGTAAAACGGCATGTCTAGCAGATTTGCCTGGACATCCGCCGAAAATCCAGATTTTCTTAGCCAAGACATACGTCTAAGTACTGTGCTGGCAGCCATGGCTCTATTGACCGAGTCCACTGTGTCCAAACTAGATTGTAGGGATTGCCTAATCGCATTTTAAAAAGCCTTCTCTCTCTTCTCCCTCTGGTATATGCTCTGCTGCTAGTTCAGCCACACTCCAAAGGGTATTTGTGTATTTTGCTAATGCACTGGTAGCATTGGCAGATTTTAGTACCATACTTCCTGCAATAAATACTCTTTTACCTAAAGAGTCAATCCTCCTATCTTCTTTATCTGCCGGAAGCAGAAGAATAGGCTGCAGCTTTTGAAGAAGCTGTTGCTGCTTGAACCACTAAGCTTTCAGGCGTTGGGTGCCTGTTCATAAATGGAGGGTCTATGGAAGCAGTCTTGTATTTCTTTGCTAATAACTTATCAACCGTTGGAATAGAATCTGGCCTTAGCCAGTTCTCGATTACCCTTACTCTCAAGGCTGCATGAAATGGCAGCACAGCTTCTCTAACTGTTCCACTGTCTAGTATATCAGTGAGGTCATCAGTCTCCACAGTAGCTGCAGGTTTGAACCATCCCAGATACTTGGCTACTTTACCAATTACTGCCCTGTTAAAAGGATCAGTACAACCAGCTATTTCAGCATTACCAAATTCTGCCTCTGGTGAGGTTTCCCAGCTACTGGTTTCCTTTAATGTTTTCACAAGATTCTGCATCTTGGATTCATCTGAAATGAATTCCTCTGGAACCTTTGGTGTTCCATATTCATACTCAAAAGGGGGCTGATCCTCTTCCTCCTCAGGGGTTGGAAGAATTTCAGATCATCAGGAATAGGCTTTGCAGTCTTCGAGAGCAAAGAATACTCAGACGAAAGCTGAAGGCATCGAAGGTTTCGACGGCTTATTCGAAACTGTCGACGAATGTGTCGGCACTTTATGTTGCTTCGAAGGCTCAATATGTATTACATGCCTCGAAGATTTAGGTGACAAACATAAAATCTTTGATTCCTTCGAAGCAGGCTTCGCTGCCATTAGTGAACTTTTCGAGCTAACAGACATAGGCTTCTTTTTGTGCGTTAAGGAAGATTCCTTCGACTTATGTCGAGGAACCTCTCTTCTTTGGCTCTTAGGCACGCGAGAAGGGGACACACTAGACTCCCTACCGGTCTTGATAGATGCCGGGGGGTGGCCACTTTTCTCAGACTCCTTTAGAGGAACATTCGTAGGAGCGTGTTTCTTAAAAATGTGTGTCATTTATTTTTTAAACATACCTTATTAAGCTTTTTGCATATAAAGAATGCGCAAAACAAGAGCCAGTGTTATGTAAGTGGTTACAACAATGTCACTCATCCCGATAAACAGAACAATCCCTTGTTCCCCTTCTGCTCCCACCCTACCGGAGACTGGATGGATGCCAAATGTTTTTCGTCGCGCATGGGTTTCAAGCAGGTCTGTAAGCGATCTAGTACAGGGCTAGTTATACACGTTGAGGAAGGGCGACCATTCCATTTCCCTGCTTGGTTGAGATCATGGAGGGCTCCCGTGATGTTTTCCATCTCATATATTTTTGGCCTTTTGGGCACAGGCGGTTTGTAAGGGAAGGGCCTGTGACTTCCACTTTATCGTAATGCAAACCCTGGCTGTCAGTAGGAGAAAGTGCAGCATGTGCGGAAGCTTTGATCATCGTCCCTCCCGTTCTTCGAGGCCGAATAGGACTGGTCTGGGTTTGCAGTTACGATCCACCCCGTCTAGCTGTTTAATCCACCCCAGTACTTCCTTCCAGTAATCCTGAGCCTTCGGGCAGGACCACCACATGTGCCAATAGTCTGCTTGCTCTCTGCATCCTCTCCAACATATTGGGCTGTTATGCCTGAACATCTTGGACAAGCACTTGGGGTCGTATTGCCACCTGTGTAGTAGTTTCAGGCCATGAAGTTTGTATTGGGCCGATATTGATGTCTTGTGAGCGTTGGTGCACAGGCGTTTCCATTGTTCTTTTTCCAATGGCAAGCCTAGGTCCCTCTTCCTGAGGGCTTCTTTCGGGCTTGCTTGATTGGTTGCTCAACAGGGTCTTATAAATTCTGGAGATGAGGCCCCTCGATGATATGACCTCACACAGAATCTTTTCCAACAGCGTTAAGTCCCTTTGTAGTTTCTCCTTCCATTTCCAGGCTGTCAAGACTCCCTTCAGCTGCAGGAATTGGAATGCTCCTATGGGTTCAATTTGTAACCCCATTTCTAGGTCCTGCAGCGAGATGCAAGAGTCTTTCTTTACCAACTGACCAACTCTTTCTAGGCCCGCCTCGTACCAGTCCTGGAAGCGGGATGGTTCTTGGATCTCATTTTTGATAGGGGGGCCCAGGTACGAATCATGGTAGAGGGCCAGGTTGTCTGCCCCTTCATTTCATTTTTATTCCACTGTAGTTTCAGGAGCAGACCCATCATTTTGTGATTGATGACTTTACTTGGAAATGGTGACTTTGGGGCCCATAGCCATTCCCCCAGTGTTACTGGGCGTAGTGTATGATGTTCTATTTGACCCATTGTTTGTTTTTGTCTCTTCTCATGTCTGGTCCAGGGCCCTAAACTGGGCCACTCAATAGTAAGTATAGCAGTCTAGCAGGTCCACTCCCCTGTCCTCTTTGTCTTGTATAAGGGTGCTTTAGGAGACTCGTTGCTTCTTCCCTTGCCATAAGTATTTAGTGATTTTGGCTTTGAGATCAATGAAGTGATTCCCTGGAATTTCTATTGGGAGCATCTGGTATTGGTAAAGGACATTAGGGAGAATTGCCATCTTGATTGCGTTGAGGCGTCTAGCTAGGAGATTGTCAGCTTCGCCCATCTATCTAAGTCCGCCTTTAGCTCTGTCATAAGGGGAGGGAGTTTGGCCTCGTAGAGGTCCTTTGCCTCTTTCGTGATATTGATACCCAGGTGTTATAGTGTTTGTGGAGCAACCAGGACTTCCTGGATGGTTGGGCTCTCTTCAGGAGTTTCTCTCGAGTTGTTATATGGGAACAGTATCGATTTATCTGTGTTGACCTTTCCCATATTGTGTTATGGTTTGTAGGATTCTCTGTATGGAGGCTGCAGGATTAGCTAAATAGAGGAGCAGGTCTCCCGCAAACATTGCCAGCTTGTATTCAGTGTCCCTAACCTTAATCCCTTCAATAGATGGGTCCATTCTGATCATGTTCCCCAGGGGTTTTATAGAGCGGGCATATAGGGGGGGGGGGCGGACACCCCTGCATAGTTCCCCTAGTGAGGGTGAATACCCTTGATATTTTGCCATTGACTACCACCCTACCCC
This sequence comes from Ambystoma mexicanum, assembly GCF_040938575.1. Taxonomy (NCBI): domain Eukaryota; kingdom Metazoa; phylum Chordata; class Amphibia; order Caudata; family Ambystomatidae; genus Ambystoma; species Ambystoma mexicanum. The sequence continues at coordinate 218,620,061 of NC_090940.1, forward strand.
TGGGGGCCTTGTATAGCGCTTTAATCCCTTTCCTTGTATAGCGCTTTAATCCCTTTCATGAACCTCACCCCAAATCCGATGCTCTTCAGTTTGGCCCAGAGGTACTCCCACTCCACCCGATGGAGGGTCTTTTCTGAATCAAGACTGAGCAGCGCTTGACCCTCCCCTTCCCCCCTTAAGTGCTCCATAATATCTAGGGTTTTGCGCATGACGTCTGCCCCTTGCCTCCCCAGCGTTCTAGTGTACATTTCTGCATTGGTATTCAATAGCGATTTTGGGCGGTATGATTTACAGCTGGCGGGCCCTTTCCCTACTTTAGGGATAACTACTATGTGAGCTTTCGTGAGGGAGGGCGGGACTTACCAGTCTCTTGTATGTGGTTAAATAGCTTTGCCATATGGGGGACAAGAGAATCGGGGAATTGCTTGTAGAAAGCCATTGTGTAGCCGTCCTCCCCCAGGACCCCCTGTGGGAAGACTGTTAATTGCTGCCTTTACTTCCTCCAAGGTTAAAGGGGACTCCAGGGCTGCCCTCTCAGCTTGAGTTAGTTGTGTCACCCTTATCCTGGCTATATATTCTTGCATCTCTATTGTGTCCCCGGAACCTTCAGATTTGTAAAGGCTCTCATAACAGTTCATGAAAAGGTTGGCTACCTCACCCGGGGATGTCACCCCGCCTCCCTCGTCTTCCCTGATTCACTCCACCCATTGCTCCGTCCTCTGGGCTCTCAATCTGGACGCTAGGATTCTATCCGCCTTATCTCCCTTTTCATAGAATTTTTGCTTTAAAAATGTCATCTTGCATATTATGTCCCCTGTCCATAGTGCCTTTAGGTCCGCCCTTTTTTACTTAAGGGTTAACAAGTGATCCTCCTGGTAAGTCCCCCAGAATGTAAGGCGTCTTCTAAAATGTTAATTTCTTTTCCCAATTTGTCCTCCTGTAGTCTCCTTTCCTGTTTCTTCTTAGCTCCCTCATCATGGTGCCCCGCCATGTGGCCTTCACTGCTCTCCATAGTGTTGAGCCACCTACCTCCCTGTTATCGTTTATTAGAAAATACTCCTCAATGGCTTCTTTGAGTTCCCCCGCAAAGAGCTTATCTCGCCAGAGGAATTCTTTGCAGCACCATATGGAGTCCCGTCCTCCTATGCTCTCTGTTTCAAGGGCCATGGTCACCATATCGTGGTTCGACTATCCCACTATGCGGAAACACACTGACCCTTATACACGTACAATGCTCCCTAACGATTAGCAAGTAGTCAATTCTAGTGAAGGTTGCATGCACACTGTGCATGAATGTAAACCCCTTCCAGACAGGGTGCTGCGTCTTCCAGATTTCTATCAGTCAGGCCCCTATCTGCCAGTCTTTTCTTAAATGTATCCCCCCTTGCTGTTGCTCCCATATGTTCTGGTCTTGTTGCTTGTCTGCTTGTCTATCGAGTTGGGGGTCCGCCCATGTATTAAAGTCACCTCCTATTACAGTTAGCCCTCTACTGCTTGCCATGATGGAGGCGAGGGCCTCCTCATTGAACGCAGCCTGCCCCTGGTTTGGAGTGTAAGCTCCAGCTAAGGTTGCCCACGTTCCCTCCCAGGTTCCCCATACCAACAGGAGTCTACCTTCCATCAGCGAGTGGACCTCGAGGTTCGACAATCGGACTTGTTTGCTTAGTATTAACCCCACCCCTCCTTTTTTTCTGAGCAGAGGAAGCCCAGAACGTCTGGCCCACCCCCCCTGCCCCTCAACACTCCCTCTTCCCCTATTCTCAATCTGGTCTCCTGAATGAAGAGCACATCTAGGGATGCCCTCTCAAACTCACGGGTTACAAGTCACCTTTTAGTAGGGAAGTTCAGCCCCATGACGTTCAGTGATCCCACCCTTAGGGAGCTACCTCCTGTCACCCAGCTGTGCGATTCTACCATTATTGAATTAGGTTGCTTCTCATTGATTGCCCCTCCACTCGCTCTCACCGTCCCCTTCCATATGTCCCCATGCAATCTCTATCCTTGGGCCTTGAAGCCATCTGTCTCCCCCTTTCCCCCCTCCCTTATTAACTGCAAACACTGATAACAAAACATACAAAGCATACAAAACATACAAAGCAGTTGGGGAGTTTGGTGCCTTCCTGGTTGCTGCTCTTTTTCCCCACTTAGCAGGCCCCGCCCATCTGATGACTTCCTGGTTGCCACTCTTTTTCCCTACTTAAGGAGCCCTCCAGCCTCTTTTCCTTTGAAGTTGGGGAGAAGGTGCAAATCGATCTAGGTCACCTGGCCAAAGCCCTGCCCACCTGGTGCTTTCCTGGTTGCTGCTCTTTTTCCCCACTTAGCAAGCCCCGCCCACCTGGTGCCTTACTGGTTGCCGCTCTTTTTCCCTACTTAAGGAGCCCTCCAGCCTCTTTTCCTTTGAAGTATGGGAGAAGGTGCAAATCGATCTAGGTCACCTGGCCAAAGCCCCGCCCACCTGGTGCTTTCCTGGTTGCTGCTCTTTTTCCCTACTTAAGGAGCCCTCCAGCCTCTTTTCCTTTGCAGTTGGGGAGCAGGTGCAAGTAGATCTAGGTCACATGGCCTAAGCACTACCCACCTTCTTAGCCCTGCCTCTTCTTTCCTGCTTTTAACTCTTAGATCAAGGGCGTCTCTCGCCCGGGCATCCCAAATGAAGGGCAAAGAAAAGGGCAATTCCTGTTTGCACGTTTTTGGACCAGGAGGACCGAGGGCCCGAACCCCTGCTCAGACAGCAGGTAAGCATGCACTAACATGTGTTTACTCCCGCTGTCCCCACAGGCCATCCCCACCCTCTCTGGTTCCCCTGTGATGCTCCCTTGTGCCCCCCTTCTCACACAAAGGTGTTGCCTGTTTTGCTTGATTCTTCTACCCTGCTCCCCCTCTCCTCCCTCCAGCCTACTTCTGCAGGAGTCTGTCCTGATACATTCTGGTTTCACCATCAACGTCTTGTGGCCAATGCTGGATTTGACTTTTATGGACTTCATAGATTCACAGTGCGTCACCCTTTCTCAACTCTCATGCTGGACTTCCTTTGCATCTTGTACTCAGGTAGCCCTGAATCATGCTTTTCCCATGTTCCTCTTGTATCCTGGATTGCAACATTATGTGTTACTACTGACTTCTGCAATTATATTCGCTCTCCCTGCTTGCTTCTCCACTCTTTTTGACTGCTTACTCTCTGTTCTCTCCTCCTCTCCCTTTTCCTATCTCCTCCCCTCCCCCTCTTACTTTCTTCTATGCACTTACTCTATCAGAATTGTCTCTGGACCTAGTATGATAGCAACCTTGTCTGTCTCCTTCCCCCTCCAGCACTATCTGAAATGTGGTCAGGCCTAGTATGATAGTTGCTTGTTTTGTTCCTCCCCTCCCTTTCTGCACCCCTTTCCCTCACCTCTTGTTTTTCTCTGGCTCTACCAGAAATGTCGTCAGGCCTAGTACGGTAGTCGCCTGTCTGCTTCCATTTCTTTCCCACTCTCCCCCTCCCTTCCTTATCTATGTCTTAGCTCTTGCACTATCTGAAATGTCGTCAAGCCGAGTACAATAGTTAATTTCACATCCCTACTGTTCACAGCCTGTAAGAATGTCATTGTATTTTCCCCTTTTCCCTCCCTTGCGTTGAAACGCTTTGAAACACATTGTGTATAGGCACTATATAAATAAACTATCATATCATACCCACGGTCGTGAACCCAACCCATGGATCCTTGTGGTAAGACCCCGTCCTTAAACTGAGGGCCACTAGGTTCTTAGTTTTCCCCAACCAGGGAGTCATTTGAATCCATCCATTTAGCTCTTCCCCTTTACCTTTGGGGCTTTTTAAGTCTATCTTGCAATCTCATTCTGGGTCAAGGCGAATTGGTCAGCGAAGGGGAGCTCAGTTTCACATATTTTCTTCCTGCTTTATTTCTTTTTCACCTCGGCAGAAGCACTTCAGATTGCGAAGCCCTTGAGGAGTGGGCTCCCTGCGGGCCCGCTGGACCCCTCGTTTCTCTATTCTCCGTTAGTGCAGAACTCGTTTTGCCTCTTCCAGCGTGGTCTCCCGGTATTCTTCCCCTTTGACCTCGAAAGTCAATGCAAAAGGATATCCCCACCTGTATTTTGTACCTTTGCTCAGTGAGCAATGTGATGAGTGGTCTGCATTCCCTCCTGCGTCCCAGGGTGAGACCCGACAAGTCTTGGTACATCTGGACCTTCGAGCCTTGGTATTCTATCGTTTGGACCTACTAAGCCCTGAGGAGGATTTCTGTTTTCTCTTGGTATTGCAGAAATGTCACCACTACAGAGCGTGGGCCGCCGCCAAACGATCTCCCTCCTCTATGGGCCCTTTCAATCTGCACTTTCTGGCCTCCTTCCGCTTGAAAGAGAAGGTTCACTATGTCCTGCACTTTTTTCTCTCCCCATCCGCCTGTTCCAGACCAATTATCCTTATGTTCGATCTCCTTTCTCTGTTCTCCAGGTCATCCATTTTCAGGGTGAGCTCTTCTACTCTTAGCTCAATGTCTGTCATTCTATCATTTAATTTAATTTCCATTAAGTCCGCGTTGACCTGATTATGCTCCAGGTTTTCCACTTTTCCCTCTATTTTTTCCACTTTTACACACGGTTCTGATGTGGATGTTTGGACATCGGTGCGCAGGGCTCTTACCTCAACCATTACGCCCACTGATGGATGCGTCACTCATGTCGGGATCCGAGGTGGGGAAGCTCCTGGCTTGGTGGGATTCTGCTCTTCTGAATCTTTGGAATGCCTCCAGACCTCCTGAAGGGGGGCCCTGTATAGGTACCTTCTCACCTTCTTGCGACCCTATTTTGATACTTGGGGGAGTGTCTCTAGGACCTTTTACTTCTTGGCCAGGTCGCTGCTCTGGAGCGTCTTCCATCCCAGCGTCAGTTCCACCTTCCAGATTGAAGGGGGTACGTTGGCACTTCCTGGGTGAGTACCCTGTGCCGTTTACCCCCAGCACTCAAGCTAGATTTTTCCTGATCAACTCTCTTTAGGACCTCCTGGTTTCTGGCTTCCTGGGGCCCTACGAACTGGGCACTCTGACTGCACTGGAGTCAATTGCAGCTTGCCCGCTGTTTAAAAATGTTCCTCGTGATTCGCCGCTCTTTGCTTTGCTGCCGGAGCCAGAGCTAGATACACTGGGCGTGCTATGAATCCGGAGAGCGGATTGGGCCTCCCTCCACACTCTCGGGCCCCTGCAGGGTTACATGGTGTTCGTTGATTACAGGGGGGTATTTTGCTCCCCCTCCCCCTGCGCCTTCTATTACTGCGGGCGCCCCCCCTTTCCAGTACTCCAGGGGGGCGGGGAGGGCTGGGGGCCACTGGCACCGGGGCGGACGTATCCTCCTTCTTTTCTTGCTGCTATGTGCTCGGGGTGGAGCTCCGGAGCTCCTCTCACCTCACATTGTGCCAACATCAACATACAACTCAAAACAGTGGTTCATTTGCTTGCATTGGGTTACATTGTATCATTCTGGGTTCAGGTAAGTTGAGCGTTACATTCACTAGTCATCCAGGCTGATGCTTGCCATTGCAGTCAGTGTATACACTTTTCATCCTCACTTTTCTACGTTTCCCTCCCCATCCTTGGGCCATTGTGCTAAGTCGGCCCCAGCATTTTCAACCGGTACTGACTCCTTGGGAGGTTGTCTCAAGTGTTCCCCTGGGTCTTGCAGTTCCTCAAGGGGGTCCGATGGGTCTCCATCTGTGTCTTGTGATTGCTTTATCAGGTAGCGTATGTATGGATCCCAGATATTGACGGGGCCCGCTCTGTGATTTAATAGTTAACCACATTCTAACTCCATACCATTACAGTACAAGATGTCAGTGTGTCATTGATTGATAGTTGGGGATTGTGTCCCGCCCCACGTCATAGCCACTCATCTCTTGGCCAGGAGTAGCCCTGCTAACCTCCGCACCCCATCTCCGAATTGGTTTAGTATATCCCACCCCATCTCCATATTGGTTTAGTATATCGCAGAAGTGCTGTCAGTGGGTGTCAATTCTCCCCTCTATACCACCTTGTGGGTATGCTTCTAAGGGTCCAACCTCCCCAACCGTAGCACCACTCCCCTCATCTGTGGTTCCAGAGTCCGTTTCGTCTATGCCTTGACGATGAGCTCGGTAGTCCTTCTCCTTTTTATGTGCTGGTGACCTGACTCAGATAGAAGCCGTGGTGGATCCACTTTGAGACCACTCCACGACCTCAGCCCGGGCCAGGCAATACAGGGGGAAAAAGCCTAGAAGCAGAAAAAACCTCCTGGGTGGTCTGGAAGTAGTTGGAGCCACAGGACTGAATGAAACAGTGTTTTGAGCAGACTCAGCTGATCCACGGTGTACCAAATAGAAGCTGGGGGTAAGTACTAAGGCAAATGGTCCCTAGAAAAGGGAACGGGAAAGCTGAGCGGAAAAGAAGGAAACTGCAAGTAAGGAGAGAAAGGATCTGTGCCGTGACAACGGGAAATGGAGGGTACCACAGTACGCGAGAAACAGCCAACGGAGGAGAGCCACAAAGGAGAGAGAAAACAGGGAAGGAAAAGAAGCCGGTGAGGCAGCGAGAGGGAAAGGGCTTCAGTGCGAAGCAGAAGGGAAAACAGCGTATTAACCGCAAAGCAGAAAGTCAAGCGAAGACGTTGCAACGGGCCGCCAGCGGGGAAAGAAGGAAGGAAGTACTCCCCGCTGAAGGACACAACAGGAAAGACTAGCGCGCTGCAGTGAGACGGTGGAAAGCGTGGTGGAACAATCAATGGCGGCTGAGCCGCAATCGCGGCAGCCACCGCCATCCAGCCCGGAATGTGACAGTGGGTTCCGGGTCACTCCCTGCCTCACTATCTCACCCAGTGTCTCAAACACCTGTCCCCAGAAGGCATAAATCTGTGGGCAGCCCCAGGCTAGGTGTAAAAAGTCTGCTGCTGCACTATGACATTGTACACATATGTCTGAAGCGTCGGGGCAGAATCGATGTACCCTGGCTGGGGTAAGATAGAACTGGTGAAGGTATTTAAAGTGGATCAGCTTATGTCTGGCATTGAGGGACACTTTCTTTGTACCTTTGCAGCAGAATTCCCAGCCCTCCCCTGTTATAGCTTGTCCCAACGTTGGTTCCCGTTTCTCACAGGGGGAGGTGCCTGACTTGCTCCTGGTAGCAAGGCACATGCCGTACAGTGTGGAAACCACCCTCCTCTTGCATGCCCCTCTAAATGCTTTATCGAGTATTGGGGCTATTTCCGGTTGCCCGGGAAAAGACGGAAGTGGCACGCAAGTGCGCTGTTTGGGTGCTTTGGGGGTGTGGGGGTGGAGGGGCTGTAGGCTGGAAATTTCTACACTGGGGTAAGTTGACTTCTCTGCCCCGATTATTTTCCATCCCTCTGCCCTGCTACTAAAACAAACTAATACAAATCAAGGGCACCATGTCTACCGTGCTCTGTAACGGTAAAATCTGTGCACTAAAGACCCCAGCACCCCCTACAACCTCACAAAAAAACTTGATAACGCAATGTGTGGGGACAGAGATAGAGCCCATGCGGGGAACCACACGAAACCCATGAAATATCCCCTTTGGAAGAGGGGATCAAATCACAAACACCTGTGGTCCCTATACTGGGTATCATTACTCAGGAATAAAACTCCAGGGCAGCCATTGCGGAGGAGGATGAAAGGAAAAAAAGGGACGCCATCAAGTAAAAGGTGGAACTTTCCTATATGCACTCACATTTACACACAAAATTGGGTGCACAATCTTCGGGGGAAGAAGACATATCCTTTGTGCCCGCTGGCTTGTCTTTTGACTCTCAAATTCCTATTCATTCCAGTTTCTTAAGTGTAAGAGAGTCAATAAATCAGAATCTCAATGAGGATTTTGACATCATGCCGAAGGATACAAACTTGGATGTATCTATGATGGGTCAAATAGTGAGGACAGAACTGGGTAAGCGCGCTAGGCTCTCAAGGGGTCCCTCTACACCTGTAAATGCCGCCTGCAATGGAATTGATCAGGTACATCTGTTCAATACGCTTCCCCAGTTGAGGACTCTAACACCCCATAGAGTCTTTTCGGTAAATGCAAAATTTCCTCTACCCCCGGCTTCTATATTTACAAATGCACAAGAAGGGTGGGGTGAGGAACCAAAGACCACCAAGGGGACTCAGGAGGGACACCTTCCGTTGGAGAATTTGGCGAATTCTGCAGTGCCCTTGCATATTAATAACCCTCCAACTTTAGGGGTCTCTTTCACGAGCTCCCCAATAAATGACAATGATAAATTTGAGGAGTCACTTACGGTCACTTACGGTGATTTCAAGGATTCTGAACCTTTTAGATAAAGGACATGAGCTAACACATTGGGAGATAAAAGACCTCAAAAGAATTGTTCTTGATACTCAAATAAAACTCAGCAAAGTGGAAGGCTTCCTCAAGGAAGACAGACATTCAACCTTCCCTAAAAACAACCAATTCACAAGCATCCCAAACCCTAGTTAATGGAAAGGAGGGCCTGACTTTTGCCAATATGCTCTCCATGGGGAACGGGATGAATAAGACTATGGAAAAAAAATGGAACTAATGTCCAAAAGCCTGTTTTTGAAGGGGAAAAAAGGATCATGGAGGTTCTCAAGGACCTCTCCATGAAAATGTCCACGTTGGAAAAGGGCATGCAAGTATGGATTGGGTGCTCAGTCCCAAGATTGCCCTTGGTGCCGTCACCACCAGTGCGGGAGTCAAATCTCTCTGACACACCAGATAGCCCATGTGTCCTAATTAAAATACTGGACTCTGCAGAGGGCTCAGCGTTGAAAGAAGAGGCTCAAGAAAAACAAGAGGAAGATGAAAGTGTTAGTGGAAGTGGTTTTTTTCTTTCACAGCGACAAAAACGATTGGCTTTGAAAGCAAAAAAAGGCTAATGAAAAAGGGATCGCTTTCCACTAAGCAAAATATTCTTAACAAAGAATTGAAGATCCCCCCAAATGAAGTTGCCCTATCTGATCTCAAACAACTGAATGAGGAGAGTAGGAAGGCCCTACAATTAAACAATGATGATTCCCTGAAATCCATCCCAGAAGTAATCCCGGAAAATAAAACAAAAAACAAATCTGAAAAAAACAGAAAATACAGAAAAGAAACAGGAGAGTGAAAGTAAATCTTTGGTACAGGATAAGACAGAGGGCTTGGCTAACGGAAAAGCAATGTTGCAACAAACGGGGGGGAAAATAAGGAAGTGAAACAGTTACAACTCTCTAACTTCTATAAGGTTTTAGAGAAATCGACATCCAGACTGATACTGTCTAAAGACCCCTGTAATCCCCTGGCCGATTGTCCTATGACCTCAGCAAAATCTAATAGACTGGGCTTTTCTTCTTTACCCTCTGTCCTGACCTCCATCCCCTCAATTCCCGGGACATCAAATATCCCGGATACCAATCTACCAGAGGGTAACATGAAGCCTATTTTTGAGAAATCCCAACCTCAGAATGATACGAATGAGGGGCATACATTTCCCCTGAGTGGAGAACAGCCCTTGATAGGGAATGAGGGGGTCAACTCGAATCTACCAAAAACCATAAAAAGGATTATGATGAATTTCTTCCCTGACCTTGCACTACCTGGAAACAAGGTCATGATGGGAAAGGATTACGGGGAAAGGAGAAATTCTGGTTGGCCATAGAGCGAACTGTCTACCGACTCTGTGGCTAGGGAGGGAAACACAGAAAAAGCACAGTCTCGCGGAAGGGAGGAATACGTGAGGGCACCCACTCAGCCGGGAAATGAACATGCTATGCCCCAATCTACAGGCCCACAGGAATCGAGAAACCCATTACAATATGAACCAGCTAGGCCGCTTCACATTAAGGATAGTGAATTAAGGAATACATTGTGGCAGAAGGTTTCCCTCCCGGAATATCCAAGTATCCTCCTGTATAATCTGTGTGACACTGGAGGCCCATTCTCCCTGAATAGGCCCTGCATCCTGTCGCTCTTTAATGAGGTGCCACGGTTGAGGCTGATTTCTTCAGCGGACATTTGTTTAGTGGACTTCATTCATCCTTCACGGTTAGATCATGTCCGCATTGTCCGTAATTCACAAAAGATCTTTGATATGATAACACAGGAGACAGAACAATTTAAAAGAATGGGTTATGATATCTTGATCTTTAGTAATGGTTGGGAGAATGGAAATGTTCATACGCAGGAAAAAATAAACCACAACATACCAAGGGAGGAAGCGAACAAACGAAAGGAAATAAATATGGCCTACAAGGGGGAGGAGGCTCAGGATTGGACCTGGCTTGCTCAATCCTTAACAGAATCAATCTCTGAAATTCAAAAGATGAAGCAAAAACTTTAGTACCCAAAATGAAAAATCTTATTGGAAATTGCTTTCATGGAATTCAAGGGGTAACTCGAATTTGGTAAATTCGGGTCTGTTATGTGCAAAACTCAAAACTTTCGACCTCCTATGTATACAGGAGATATGGCTCACTAGTCCCATGCATTTAGATGGTTTTGCTTGTAAACATCTTTTAGCCAAAACGGGGATTCGTGGGAGACCGACTGGTGGCTTAATCACAGCTGTTAAAATTACATCAGGCACACAAGTCCTGGAATCAAGGGAATTACTGAACTTTGCTCTTGCTGTCGTTCTGGAAAATGCAGTTACTCACTCCTGCAGTTGATCCTTGTGCTAAACATTTATTGGAACCCCCATGTACCATTGGGTAACGTTATACCACACTTGAATAACTATATATCATCTATGTTGCTCAAATATAGAGGAATAGACATCATAATTGCAGGGGATCTAAACTCAGAAATCAGATATGGCCAAGGTATTGCGAAAAAATGGGTGTCAACAATAAATTCCATGCAGCCCCTGAAAAACGTGGAGCGTGGCCCATTTGCAATTAAACAAAAGCTAATTAATGGTGAGATCTAGAGGTACTTATTTGATTATTGGGGTTTGGATCACATTAATGGTCTTTTTACTTCCTCTATACATGAGCATACATGGTCCAACGGGGTTTTCAAATCACAGATCGATCACATTTTCATGTCTAAATCCTTATCTGCTCTGTGCTCGGAACTATTGATAAATGACACCAACAAGAGTGATCACAGATTCCTGGAGATTAAGATGATTTCAAACACCATAATACCTAAACAAAGCACAATGCAAAAGCACTCCACAGTGTCATGCGGTGGAAATCGCATAACCTGGCATGAGGGAAATGTCAACAAACTTAATATCGTCTTTGTCCAAGAATATAACAATACGTCATTGTCTACAAGAATTCCACGTTTCTCTGTATCACACTTTACGAATTACATCCAAGACATGATAGGTAGGTTGATAAAAGAGAGAAAACAAGGCACTGTGAAACTCCAAGTACACGTGTACGACCCCCTGGTAAAGCAGAAAAAAAGTTACAAATCGCCAAATTAGATTAATTTTGAAGGCCAATCTGCCCCAAACAGAAAAAAGGAAACACATTTCTCGAATTAAACAAGCAAAAAAAAATTGGATGAAAAATCATAAGATGGTCCTTCACAACAATGAAGCCTGATAAACATACTGGAAAAACGTCAGGTAACCATTCAATCTGTAAATGTACAGGAAGCAACCTGGGAAAAACACTTTTCTTCTCTATATAAAAGTAAAATGGAGATGACAAACATTGTAATTATAAAAAAAGGTGATTGGAATTTCGATTTCACAGGTACAGATATCGAAAGCCAGATTCAGAGGGCAAATACATCTAAGGCGGCCGGACCAAACGGGCTGACCAATAATACACTGAAAAGGTCCTCGGAGCATTGGGCTAAGTCCCTATCCATTCTCTTTCACTCTATTACACAACTCAGGTTAATTCCTCAGTCCTGGAGAATATCATATGTTGTTCCGATATATAAAAAGGGGGACAGAAAATGCCCGGCTAACTAGCGCCCTATTTCGGTGATGGACGCCGATTCTAAAATCTTTGCAGGGCTGGTATTACAGAGAATTGAGGAGTGGACAGACTGTAAAAGATTCTTCCGCCACAACAGTTTGGTTTTCGAAAGGGGATGGGAACGGAGATGGGGGTCTGATAATCTGTCTTCTCTTAGAAAAGGCATAAAAAAAACCTGCATACCCAACATATTTGGCGTCAGTAGACCTGCATACCCAACATATTTGGCATCAGTAGACCTGTCGCTTGCCTTTGATAAGGTGGACAGGGTGTGACTCTGGACAAAATTCGCCCATCCGGGGCTTCCCACAGTACTCCTGGCCATTCTTATTAATTTGCATGAGGATTCTGCAATCCAAGTGAGATTGAATTTGTCTGGCGACCTATCAAAAATAATCCAAACACACAATGGCCTTAGACAAGGTTGCCTGTTCGCTCCTACCCTTTTCAATCTTTATACTGCCAATGTAAATGTTCCCCTTACGACCTCTTCGCTCGGGTCTCCCAGTGTAGAGGGAATCAAAATATGCTGGAATGCATATGCTGATGACCTCCTCCTGGTCGATAATACCCCTGTGGGTCTACAGCGCAAACTCACAGCACTGGCAACATATGTCCATGAAAACGAACTTGTCATAAATTAAAAGGAATCAGTGATTATGGGCCTTATTACACGGAAGGCGGTAAGGGTTAACGGTCACCGGTAAGGGTACCGGTGACCGTTAACCCTTACCGCCTTACTACGAGGTCCGTTTGCGGGACCCGACCTTAACGGCGGGTGTAGACCAGCCGTTAAAGTTGGGACCCGCAAAGGGACCTTGGTGCTAACTACGGTACCGCAATTTGCGGGACCGTAATTAGCTCCTTCCCCATTCCCATTATGCCCTATGGGGCAAAAATGGGAATGGGGAAGGGCCATGGAGAAGAACAAGTTACTCCTTACCTGGTAACGTTCTTTCGATGGGATGTTCCTCCGACGTATTCCTTATCTATGATATATCTATCTCCAGCTTGCGGGCCTCGGAAATTTTTTTCCCAGTAGAGGGCGCTGTGCGTCGACGTCCGTTGAGTAGGTGTCCCTCGACAGCCACCGTATCGACGCCGACGTTATCATGCCTATAAATGGCCACGCGCAGCGTCCGTTGCTCAGTTCCGTTTTGTAGAGTAAGGTAGTTATTGCATGAATGTTTACTACCCTTGAAGGAGCGTAAGCTGCAACCACAAGGGAAATGTTACTGCGGGGGTGGATGGGAGGGGCGATAAGGAATACGTCGGAGGAACATCCCATCGAAAGAACGTTACCAGGTAAGGAGTAACTTGTTCTTCGAAGGGATTATGTCCTCTGACGTATTCCTTATCTATGATAGACTCCCATTGCAGTGCTATGTGATTGGAGGCGGGAGTAAGAGATGCCATATTACTCTTTAAGAATGAACAGAGTGTAACACAGCTTTGCCAAATCTAGTCTCTTGACTAGAGGAGGAATCCAGGCTATAAAATTTGTTAAAGGTATGTGTGGACGACCATGTGGCAGCCGCACATATGTCTCAAATTGGTACCCCTCTTTGAAGAGCTGAGGAGGCTGCGATACCCCTGGTCGAATGCGCCCTTAGATTCTGAGGGGGCTCTTTCCCTGCCAGTTTGTAGCATTCCAGAATGGCTAAAATAATCCATCTGGAGATGGTTTGTTTGGTTATTGGTAACCCCAACTTGTGTCCTGCGTAACCTACAAAGAGTTGGTCTGCTTGTCTAATTTTAGCAAGTCTACTGATATAAAAACTCAAGGCTCGCTTAGGGTCCAGCCTGTGTAGTCTCTCTTCCTCTTTCCCCGGATGGGGAGGAGGATAGAATGAAGGTAAAGTAATCTTCTGAGTAATGTGAAATTCAGAAACTACCTTTGGGAGGAAGTTCGGCTTCACCTGTAGAACAACTTTGTCCTTGTGAAAAATTGTATGAGGAGGTTTACAAGATAGGGCTTGTATCTCGCTAACCCTTCTAGCAGATGTTAATGCTACCAATAAAACAGTTTTGAGGGTGAGAAACTTCAATGAACAAGAGTGGAGTGGTTCAAAAGGAGCACCCTTTAGGAAGTTTAAAACTAGATTTAAGTCCCATAAGGGAACTTGGAATGGTCTTGGAGGGTACGATGGCTCCTCTGCAGTGCAGTGCGCTTAAAGATCGATAGCGCTGCGAGATAGCCCTTAATAGTGCCAACTTGAAGGCCTGAATTTGCCAAATAAAGTAAGAAGGACAACACTGCAGGTGTACCACATGAAAAGGGTTCGATATTCTTTTCTCTGCACCAGCTACAAAATGTATTCCAACGGCAGCAGTATAGAGTTTTAGTTGCTGGTCTTCTGGCCGAAAGCAACACCTCCATGATGTCATCTGGAAGGTCCCAATCCTTGTACCTCAACCTTTCAGATACCAAGCGTGAAGGTTGAGGGTCTTGATGGCTGGATGGAGAACCTGACCTCCCTTCTGCTAGAGAAGATCCTCTCTGTACGGTAGATGAATTGGAGGATGGATGGACATGTCCAGAAGGTCCGGGTACCACGTTCTCCTGCCCAATCCGGGGCAATTAGGATCATGGTCTTCTTCTCAACCTCCTGATCATTTGAGGAATGACAGGGACCGGAGGAAATGCATACAGAAGTGGGAACTCCCAGTCCACTACGAACGCGTCTCCTAGAGCTCCTCTCGGGAGAAATTCCCTTGAGCAAAATCTGTCGCACTTCCTGTTGATACTGGTGGCGAACAGATCCACTTGAGGGGTTCCCCAAAGGGCGAAGATCTCTTGAAGGACTTCCTGAGCTATCTCCCACTCGTGGGAGACTGTGTTCTGCCTGCTCAGAGCGTCCGCTGTCAAGTTCTTCTCTCCGGCTAGGTGAATTGCCGATAGAGAGATTCCTCCCTGAATTGCCCAAAACCAGAGCTGCATCGCCTCTCTGCACAGTGGCAGTGACCCGACGCCTCCTCTTTTGTTGAGGTAGTGCATGGCCACTGTATTGTCCGTCATTATCAGGACGTTTCTCCCCCGTACAGACGGCAGAAAAGCCTTCAGTGCCAGTCTGATGGCTCTCAGCTCCAACAGGTTGATGTGTAGTCTGGACTCCGATGGAGACCAACGACCGCTGATGGTCAAGTTGTTGGCATGGGCTCCCCACCCCGTGAGTGAGGCGTCTGTGACTACTGTTATCTCCGGCCATGATTGCCAAAACAGTTCTCCTTTCAAGATGTTCTCTGGAGAGGCCCACCATTGAAGGGCTACCTTGTCCGGAATCCGGAGGAGATCCGTCATCCTCCCTGAGAATTGTGACCACTGAGTCCTCAGTGCCCACTGAAGGGATCTCATTCTCAGGGGAGCCTCTGGCACAAAGGATATGCAGGATGCCAAGAGGGAGAAGCCCAGTTTGTGAAGGAAGTGGCAGACATAATCTAGTTGGGCCTGGGCCTGTTCCGAAGATACAGCCCTGATCAGCCAATCGTCCAGGTAGGGGTAGACGTGGATCCCTTCCCTCCTTAGACTCGGCACCACTATCGACATCAGCTTGGTGAAGACCCTCGGGGCGGAGGTCAGCCCAAATGGCAGAACTCGAAATTGATAATGAGGTATTTCCTGTGTTTGAGATGGATTGGCACATGGAAATAGGCATCCTGAATGTCCAGAGATACCAGCCAGTCCTGGAGCTGGAGGGCCTGAAGGATCTGAGAGAGAGTTACCATCTTGAACTTGTCCTTCCTGAGGAACTTGTTCAATCTCGTAAGTCCAGGATGGGTCTCAGTCCTCCGTCTTTCTTTGGTATGAGAAAGAAGGGGGAGTACCAGCCCTTGTTCCTGTCCGCTACAGGTACCGGTTCTATGGCACCTTTCTCTAGCAGGTCTACAATTTCCTGCAAGAGGAGCAGATCGGCACTTTCAGAGAGCTGTTCCCCGGTGGATGGCTCTGAGGGATGCGTAGAAAAGGCAGGCAGTAACCTTGGGCAACTGTCTCCAATGCCCAAGCATCTGACGTAATAGCCTGCCATTCCGTCAGATGGTGAGTTAACCTGCCCCCTACAGGTGTCTTGTGATGGGAGACCTCAGAGTGGTTTGGGAGCGGCTGATGCAGTTGCCGAAGGTAAAGCGGCTACTGCTCCTGCTGATGCAGCTTTCTTTCCTTTACCCCGTCCACCACGGGTAAATTTTCCTTGGCCTCTTTGAGCCGGCCGTCCTCTGCCTCTTCCATATGAGGAATAATAGCGAAAGGACCTTCCTCTCCAAGAGGATCCTGAGGGACGAAAATTAGTTTGGTGGATTGCAGCTCCTAGTGACTTGGCTGCTGCTTTACATGTTTGCAGTTTTTCCAAACTGTCATCCGCCTTTTTACCAAACAGGGAAGAGCCGTCAAAGGGCATATTTAAAAGTCTGGCCTGTACGTCAGAAGCATGCCTGCGGATTGTGGTACTTGCCGCCATGGCCCTGCTGATACTGCCAGCAGAATCAATGCCAGTTTGAAGGGACTCACACATTGCATCTTTAACATCTCTGATGATATTTAAAAATGCGTCCCTTTCTTCTCCTTCCTGGAGGCAGTCAGACGCTGATGAAGCACACTCCCAAAGAGTGTGGCTGAACCTAGCGAGCGTACAAGTCGCATTAATAGATTTTAAAGCCATGCTACAGGCCGAGAAGACTTTCTTAGCCATGGCATTATATTTTTTATCATCCCTTTCCTGTGGAGCAGTGGGGTATGCAGATGTACTGCCTGATGAAGTTGCAGCCTGGACCACCAGACTCTCTGGAGTAGGGTGCTTAGATAGGTATTCAGGGTCAGCAGCAGATACCCTATATTTCGCTGACAACTTCTTGTTAACCACAGGGACAACTTCAGGAGTTTCCCAGTTAGTTAAAATCTTTCTTTGTAAAGCAGAATGAAAGGGAACCACAGGATCCTCCTGTGGACCTTTATCCAGAATATCTGTGAGGTCATCCTGTTGAAAAACAGGTGAAGGCGCAGACCAACCCATGAACTCCATAATTCTTGACATTAGGGTTCTATAAGGGGTTTCAGCATGTTCCCCTGGGTCTGGTTTGACAAATTCCACTTCTGGGGAAGTGTCTAGGCCACTTGCTTCCTGTAATGCATCCTGAAGGTCTTTCAACCTTCTTTCCTCAGAGGCAAAAGTCTCTGGTTCAGGTGATGTGGTCCTCTGCAGCCCAAAAGGCCTTTCTTGATCAGAATCTTCCCTTTCTTCATAAATTGAAGTTAAGGGGGGATGCTCTGGCCTGTGAAATGGTATAAAACCCATCTCTAAAGCAGAGGGAGCCATCATCAGTGGCCTTGAAAAGGTCGATGTCGTCGACGCCGCTGTAAAAATCCTCGAAGGCGCCGACAAAGGCGTCGAGAAAACTGGAAGAGGCCTCGAAGAACTCGGGAGGATCGGAATCCTGCTCGAGGATGTCGACGACGTTCTCGACGTCGTGTCGGAGGCTCTCGGTGTAACCGTTGGCTGTGGATTAGCCGTGGGTTTTTCTTTTATCAGCGTCAATGTCGACGCCGGCGTCGACTCGATTGACGGATGCGTCGAAGAATCCTTCAATAACGGCGTCGATGGCGCCGATCTTTGCTTCGAAGGGGCCTTCGACGATGGCGTCGAAGATGCTTTACTTCCCGATGGCTCATGGCGCTTTCGGGTCGACACTTTCGCCGGGTGCTTCGACTCGCAGCGTTTAGATTTTTTGGGCTTTTCACCGGGGTATCACCCTCAGCTGACTTCGAGGGGGTCGAGGCCGCTTTCTCGAAGACGCTTAGCATCTTTTTTCTGAATTCCTCCCACTCAGCCTGAGAGCTGTGTTTTGTGGGGCAATTTACTCTTTCAGGGGAACTAGAAGACGACGACAAAGGAGATCTTCTACGTCTCTTTTTCGAGTGTCTAGACCTCGACGAGTGGTGGGAGCCACTTTGAGACCTAGACCGAGAATGCTTTAGACGGTCAGGAGACGAATGTCTCGACTCTACCAAGTTAAAACTGACTTACCTCTCTCGAGCTTCCCCTTACGCTCCTTCAAGGCTTTCGCCGTCATGGATAGGCATTCCTCACACACCGAACACTGGTGTTCGATTCCCAGACACCACAAACAGATCCTGTGAGGATCCGTCAACGACATTTTCTTCACACAGTCTCGGCATTTTTTGAAACCGGACCGAGGAGTCGTCGGGTCGGAAGAGGAAGCCATCGAGTACGAGTCGGTTTTCTCAGGGAAATATGAATATATTTCGACGGACGAACTGAGCAACGGTATTCCGAGGCACACTAAGCGTGGAAAAACGGAACTGAGCAACGGACGCTCCGCGTGGCCATTTATAAGCATGATGACGTCGGCGTCGATACGGTGGCTGTCGAGGAACACCTACTCAGGTCCCCTCTACTAGGAAAACATTTTCCGAGGCCAGCAAGCCGGAGATACATATATCATAGATAAGGAATACGTTGGAGGACACAATCCATTCGAAAGGGGGAATTACCACCCCGCCAACCTTGGAATGGGGTGGTAATTCCCCTTTCCTCCATGGTGGTACCGGTATGGTACCGGCGGCAACCATGGTGCTAATAGCACCATGGTTTACCGCCAACTGTGTAATGAGGCCCTATATCTTTTACCACCAGAAAAAAGATTGCAAAATATAACTGGCCACTCAATCCATGTATTCTTGTAAAAGTAAGATCTCTCTGCTATCTTGGCTTCCTGGTCTTTGGGACCGCTTCCATACAATCCTATTGGAATTTCTACCTTGAAAAGTTGGATAAACTTATTCCCCAAATGAGGAAGGTTGCTAACAAATATTGTAAATTTTCAGTTACTCCCCTGATCAGGTTCTATTACCTGAAAATTGTACCAAAATTATTATATGGTTTCGAAATTCTACCCTTCGAAACATCACATTTAGTACAGAAAAAGGAATCGAAAATTTGGCGGAAAAAACATCTTTTATTTACCTCAAAGTGTGCTTATACCAGCAATCCGCTATGAATTAGGCCTTACGTCCCTAAAAATGCGTGTAAACTGGAAAAAAATGGTTCTGTATTGGAATTTGATTATATCTGAGAATAATTCACTATACACCTTGCTGGGCTGTAAATTGAGAAGCGGTACTAGTGACTCGAAATAGATGCTGATGCTACAGAAAGACTGTACAGATTTGTTGGAGTCCATTAACGTAACCCATGAAATGTTAACCCAAAACCCGATGGGCGTGAAAAAACAGCTGCAGTGGCTTGATTGGGCAACCACCATGGAAATGGTAGCTGCATCTAAGATTTACAAACAACTAATCGCATAAGGGAAAGAACTAAGCAGGTTGAAATCCTACCTGATTAAATTCCCGGATCCAACTAGGAGAGCAGTATACTTAAGCTTTCCTTTCAACGTTCTCCCTATGGGGGAAATATTAGAAATTAGATCGCGTACTGGACAAAAATTTCCCTGTCGCTTCTGCAATCATAAAACCATGACCAAATCACTCGAGCACTTACTGCTCTACTGTGAAAAAATTGCACCTCAGCGACTCATTTATTTTGGCCGTTTTGTTCACGACACATCAAGGGTATTCTATGAAAGTTTATGGTGGCACATGCTCCATGGTAAGTTAAATGCTCTGAAACTGGCCGTGGTAAACTTCTTAATTGAAGTGTGCGGCTTGGTAAATACAGTAAATTGAACTAGCATAGTGAAGAATTCTGCTTCTGACCCCTGAATTGAAATGAATGTATACAGTAACTTTCTCTTTTTCTCTGTTCCCTGTTTTTATTCTTCTGTTTGATGTATATACGCAAATTTAGTAGAAGTTGTATTAGATGTGTGAGCTTACCTGAAATTAAATGATGTCTCTTGTTTTATTTATGCCTTGTTTACTAGGAAATGTCAAATACTAAATAACGAAATTGTAAATTGTTTTAGAAAGGTTACATACATGGAATATTGTAGTATATTTTTTTAAGTCATTTTAATTATGTCTTAATTGATTTTGTAAAAGGTTTATTTTGTATAAATCAGATGCAAATAAAAATAATTAAAAAAAATATTTGTACAGGGTTGTCGGGCTGCGGGATATGTTGACCCCTAGGTATCGAGTGTGATCCATGTGCCATTGGAACCCCCACTCATCTGTGAATTGAATTATGCCTTCAGTCATTGTGAAGAGGATGGGTTTTGTCTGATTTATTTTGAGCCCCGAAACCTTCCCAAATTTGAGCACTTGCAGCATTATTGGATTGAGAGTGCTCAGGGTTGGATACAAATATCAGCATGTCATCAGCATACGGGGATATCACCACCCTGTATTTGCACAGTTGGATTCTCCTATGTAAGTGACGCTCCCTGATTGCCTCTGCCAATGGTTCTATCGTCAACATGAACAGCAGTGCTGACAGCCCTGCCTGGTGCCCCTCTCCAGCCCAATATCTGAAGTGAGTTGACCGTTCACCCTGATCTTAGCCTTAGGCAAGGTGTACAATTGCGCTACCAGTAAGATGAACTGCTCCCCAGCCCCCATCTTTCGCAGGACCGAGAACAGAAAGGGCCATTGCACTGAGTCAAATATCCTTTGTGGCATCTAGGAGTGCTGCTACTATAGGTCCGTTCTGTTGTACTGCGGCCAGCAGACTGAACATCCTACGGAGGGACGTGGAGTGACCTGGTATAAACCCCGACTGATCTGCTTTCGCCATCCTCTGCATCAAGGGTGCTAATAGGGACGCCAGTATCTTGGCTAGAATTTTATTGTCCAAGTTAATGAGGGATATGGGTCAGTAAGAGGAGCAGTCATTCGATGCCTTGTCCGGTTTAAGTTGTACCACCACCACCACATTACTCAGGGATGTCGGCAGTTGACCGTCCTTCAAGCTTTGCTGAAACATTTTTAACAGGTAGGCTCCTAGTTTACCGGCGTACTGCTTATAAAACTCCACTGCAAACCCATCCAGACTGGGTAATTTCCCGGTTGGGAGAAATCTAATTGCCCCAAGCACCTCCTCCACCAACAGTGGATGACCCAGCCACTCCTGGTCCTCATCGGACCACCAGTACAGGGCCTCCTGCTGCAGATAGTCCTCCACCACCACTTCTGAGGCCCAGGCCTGGGTGGAGTATAGCCACCTGTAAAATTGGCAAAATTCTTCAATTATCTGCAAACCTCTCCCTCCCTTGTGTGGCCTTTATGGATAGTACCCGATCCCTGGCGTTGCCCTTTTTTGCAGCCCTAGCTAGTTGTCTCACCGGTCTCTGTCCTTCCCCATATTGCTGCACCGCAAGGTGGTATATGGTTTGGAGGCAACCAGCGCCTGAATTTCACTGGCTCTGCGAACCGAGGTAAGACCGACTAGCAATGCTGTCTTGATGGCGACCAGCCTAATGTCCACGGACGCCATTGGCTAGAATGGTTTGTGTGCCAGGGCGCCCAAGACTAGATTAAGGTCCCACACAGGGTACGGTCTCTTGACGGGCGAGTAGAGCCTAGCAAGATCCGTCAGAGGTTTCTTGACGATTGGTTTGGAGGAGGAAAAAATGCCTTCCTCTGTGTTCCTGTACGCCCCAATGACTGCAAGGTATGTACGGCAGGTGTTGACCTGTACTCCTGAATGAGCAAGGTGCGCTGAAAAGGAGAGCACGTCATCCAAATTGCAGGCCAAGGGGTCAATTCCCTTGGATTCTGCCCAGTGGCAGAACCTAGTCCATTTGCTCTTGTACTGGGCTCTGGTGGCTTTGCTCCTGGCACCCTGTATGATCTCCAGATTGGCATGTGAGAGGCCAAGGTGCCTAAGCGTTACCTGCTCAGGTGCCACGTTGTGAGGGCTAGTTTCCCTGGCACAGGGTGGATGATTCTGCCTCCCCGCTGAGCCAGATGATGTGCTGGGCCTGTCGGAAGGTGTATCGGAGGCACTTCCGAAAGGCTGAGGAGGTCCGAAAACCATGGCATGGCCGGCAACCATGGAGCTGTCAGAATGATGCAGAGTCGGTGAGACTCCTTGATCTTGCAAATTACTGTTTGTACCAGAGGAGTGGGTGGAAAGGCGTAGGCTTTCATGCCGGTCCACTGTAGATGGGATGAGTCGCCCAGCGAGCCGGGGCCCTGCCCTTGCCAGGATGCAAACTGGGGGCACTTCTTGTTGTGCCAGGTGGAAAAGAGATCCACGTGGGGATAACCCCACCTGCTGAAGATCTCCTGAGTAACAAGGTCGTTTAGCTGCCACTCGTAATTGCCCGCACCCAGCCCCCTGTGTCTGTCAGCCTCCAGGTTGGATTCCCCCGGGAGGTGGACTGCCGAGAAGTAAATTCCGTTTTCTGAGGCCCAATCCCACATGCTGATCACCAGTCTGCACAGAGGAGGGGATCTTGTGCCTCCCTGCTTGTTGATGTAATACATGCTGGTAGAGTTGTCTGTCTGGATGAGGACAACCTTGCCCTTGAGGAGTGGAGGAATGCTCTGAGTGCTAGCCAGATAGCGTTGAGCTCCAACCAATTGATGTAGTATTCCTGCTCCTGTCGAGTCTAGGTGCCGTGGACAGAGAAATCATCCAGGGTGGCTCCCCAGCCTTTGAGCGAGTAGTCTGTGGTGATGGTGACTTGCGGAGGGGGTGGCCAAAAAGGCTTGCCCGTCTGTAGGTAGCAGTCCATAGACCACCAAGTTAGGTCCGGGTGGAGAGATGGAGGAACGTTGATCATCTCTGATTGTGAGCCCTTTTCCTGATTCCATGAGGACGCAAAGTGCAGCTGAATCCTTCTCATCCCTCGTGTGCGGTACGGCTAAGAGGACCGCCGCCAGTAGACCAAGTAGATGTTGGTACCATCATGCTGAGGTCACCTCTCTGCTGAGGAAGTTGGCGGTGGCCTTCTTGATGGCCGAGATCTTGTCTTCCGAAGGGAAAACCCTCTTGGAGAACGTGTCCCAAATGAGTCCCAGGAATGTCAGAATCTGCGTGGGGAGCAGCTGTGACTTCTTCAGGTTGAGCGAGAAGCCCAGGTGGTGCAGTGTGTTCATAAGGGCATGGGATGAGTGCTGAACCGCCTTGAGAGACGTAGCCCTTACGAGTCAGTCATCGAGGTATGGGTAGATGTGTAAGCCCTGCGCTCTGAGGAGGGCCGCTTCAGCGTTCATGAGCCTGGTAAAGACCCTGTGGGCCGAGTTGAGGCCAATCGGAAGGGCTTTGTACTGGAAATGGCAGCCCATGATTCTGAACCGGAGGAAAGAACGATGGCGCTGCCAAATTGGGACGTGTAAGTACGCGTCCTTCAGGTCCAGGAAGCACATCCAGTCTCCCTTGTCCAATGTCTCCGCTATAAAAGCTGGCATAACCATCTTGAATTTTTGCAGGGGTAAGGAGAGGTTGAGGATGGAAAGGTCCAGCACAACTCTCAGACCTGCCTGGTTCTTCTTCTGAATGGCGAAAATCCTGGAGTAGAAGCCAAAGCCTCGCTGGGAGGCTGGAACTTCCTCCACAGCCTGGCTCTCTATGAGCGAATGGATCTCCGCCAAAAGAGTTTCTGTCCCAACCTGTGGGAGTGGAGGGGAGGAGGGAGGAGAGGCTGGGATGGGTAGGCGGTACCCCGTGGATAGTACAGAGAGGATCCAGGGGTCTGCGAAATTCTGGCACCAGAAATGTGCATGGAGAGCAAGCCTGCCACCCATCGGAGACACGTGGACCCGAAGGGGCGTGTCATGCCTTCTTTCCCTCAGAGGCTGAGGAGGGGGACTGGAAAAAGCCCTTACCTCCCGCCCCCTTTTTGTTGTTTGTGCCAACTCTGGGATGGCTAGCGGTCCGGCTGCCTGGATCTGCGTTCCTGGAAGCTGCAGAACCCTCCGTATGTACAACCCTTCTCTGAGCGCTGCTGAGATTGGGTGTAAGATTTGCTGTGGTCTTTGTAAGAATGGACAAGGACTTTGCCGTTTGTGAGCTGTTGTTCTTCTTGTCCAGCTCTTCGTCCATAGAGGAGTGGAAGAGGTCCCCCCCCCCTCAAACGGCAGATCTAGGATGCGCTCCTGGACGTCCGGGTTGAATTTCGTCACCCGGAGCCAGGCCGTGCGCCTCATGTCCGTGATAATGCAGATGGTGCGGGCCTAAGTAGTGATATGCGCTGCTGTGGATTCCTTGAGGTTGTGCACCACAAGCTTGCCCTCTGCTAGCCCCACCTTAAAGCGAGATTGGCATTGAGAGGGGAGTTCCGGGAGGAACTCCGCAATTTCCAGCCATAACCGTTGGTTGGCGGCAGCCAGCATGGTATTTGCGTTGGCCTGACGCAGGTGCAAGGAGGCGTTGGAGTAGATCTTCTTGCTGTAGGCCTCCAAGATGTTCTACTCCTTGCCTAGCAGCGCTGCAGAGGAGGAGGATGGGGACGACTGAGGCTTGGAGTATAGTGATGCTGCAGCGATCAATGAGGAGTGTGGCTGAGGATGGGTCGAGAGCAAGAGTGTATCCCCCCTCCATCTGTCTGTACTTGGAGTCCACGCGTCGATTGACCAGCTGGGCAGAGTGGGGCTTGTGCAAACCCTTTTTGGCCAGGGAGACTACATCAATCTACAGTGGAATTCCCATTTTGGCAGAGGGGTGTTGCGTGAGGACCTTCAGCGAGGACCCCCTCTGCCGGTTGTTCGACCTCAGGCTGAGGGAGGCCTAGGTACTCCGCCAGGCGAGCAAGACATTCATGGAAGGCCCTAGCTGAGGATGGCATGTCCGGATCTTCCTCCTCGTCCGTGTCCTGCGGATCCGGAGGATCATGCGGAGGAGGAGGGGTAGATGGAGCAGGAGGCTGGGATACGGAGACCGCAGCCAGAGGCTGAGGAGGCTGCGGAGTTGGCTGTGGAGCAGCTGCACCAGGGCTTGGGGGCCCAATGAAGGCATCTGTGGTGCCTCTAGTATGGCGGGAAGGATTTCCCTAACTGCGACCTTGATGATAGCCCCCATCTTCGGAGACCTCATGAGGCTGAGGAATTTGTCGAAGAGCACCGCCTCACTGGCCGAAGAGGTGGTAGGGGATACCAATGGGGCAGCAAGGGACTGCTGGAGCCGCTGCGTACACAGTCAGTATGGAAGTATGGGAAAGCTGCCCTGTGCATATGAAGGGTAGACTGTAGGCCACGTACCTGGTTGCGACCAGTCCCACCTTGACACTTGTTCTTTGCCGAATTCGTGGAATGGCGTTGGACGGGTGTTCCTGATGGGCGCAGCAACCATTTACTCAAGCTGTCTGCCACGTGCCTGCGTTGTGATGCCCAGCCCGCTGGGTCATGCCTGGTCCAAGACTCTAGAGTGTGGATCACTGGGCCTACCCTGCTCCTCGGGTCTCGGCCTGGTAGGTGTGACACCCTCAACCCAGGGGTCGGTAGAGCTACGTATAGGCACCCCTCGGGCGTATTGCCGATATTAGGGCGTAGCCCCTCAGCTGTATTGCTGGTGTTAGGGCATAGTCCATCGCACCGGTAAAAGGGCGGAGCCCCTCGGGTGTAAGCCTGGTACAAGAACCTTCCGGTCCCAAGACACTGCGTCCAGGAGGATGCGAGGACCCCTCGACCCGAGGGACGGTAGCTGTAGCAGACTCGGTGCACATGCCGGTAGGAGGACCTGGCCGGTCCCTCCCGCGTGGGAGAGTCCCTGGGAAAGAGTGTCCCTTGCGGGGTACGCTGGAAAATATCGACCCTACCTTGGACCTGGGACGAAGCTTCACGAATTTCTTGAGATTCTCTGGAGGTGACTTCTGGAAGAGCTCCCTCCACCTGGCTAGTCTGTTCTTCAGAACCTTCGAGGACAGCGAGTCCCATGCCGAACATGATTGCCAACCGTGGTCTGGGCCAAGGCAACATAGGCAAAGGGCGTGGGGGTCTGAAGTTGGGAAGAGCCCGTTGCAGGATGGATACCTTCTGAACCCTGTAGAAGTCAACATGCGTCGGGGAGGAGCGTGATGCCTGAAGACCGAGTACCTGAATGATAGATGAGACAAAAAGACAAAGAGAAGAAGTATCCGCGCGTGGAATTACATGGCTGAAGGCAAAGCCAGGAGCGCTGTTGAATTCGGCCCGTTCCCGTCGTTGCGGAAAAGGGGACTGAGGTGTGGCACCAGAGGGCGGAGTCAGGGCAGCGCATGCTCCCTGGGCCGCACCCCCACCCGCCTCTAAATTTAAAAGGGAAGAAGGTTTTTCTGGTGAAAAAGGTTACGTCTCCCATCCCTTGGAAGGGTCGCCCATAGAGTATGGAGGAAAGAGGACGGGACGTAAGAGTAATGGAGGATGACCTTTTAGTTAGAAGCAACATGTAGTTAATGGGGCGCAAGGAATGTTACCTTGTGCTATGACATGATGAACTCCCACACATTGCTCTGCTCTGTTTCCAGACAGTAAATTGTCTGAAGAATGACGCAGAGCATTGCAGCCCATATTGCCATAGCAAAATACCTACGTTTCATGGGTCATGAACTGTGAGCATACGAGGAACTGGAACCGATCTGAACCACTCCAAAAAATTGATAAAACATGTCTGGTCCCTCATACATGGGCTCATCTTCTCTATGGCTGTACACAGACATGGTTGAATCTGGGTCCACTTAAGCGACAATAAAACCTGTTTATATTTATTTGTGGTGACTGGTGTGTCTTCATTTATTCGCAGTATCTCAGATTTGGGATTAACAGATGGCACCCGGAATGTGGGGCATCTTCCGATGATGACCTATCACGTTTTGCGAGGACGAAGTAAGACGGACCGAACCAGTGACTATCAGGGGCCCCTGCACCTAAGAGAAGCGCTTCCTCGCAGACTGCTGCTTGCGATCTCCGCTCGGTCGCTTCACCCAGAGGTCGTCACGGCAGGTGCTACGAACCGAATGCAATGACTGTGTTTCGTTTTTGGTAAGACCACCAGCCACGATGGGTGCTTGTGCATTTTTGATGGTAGAATTTGAATCAGGTGAGTTTGTTTCAAGCTGAAAGTACTTGATATATATTATGGAACCCAAAAATACACTGTGCAGTATACTGGCTAGGTAATCACTGTTTTTCTATGAGTATGCCTGGTTACAGTAAGCTGTCATCCTGTTGGACAATGCTTTGTTGCAGGGAAAGGCAACCGAAAGGTTTAGAACATAGTCAGCCGGCGCCGCCCGAAGGGTCGCCGGCATTTGATATGTATTTGAAGTTTGGATTGGGAGCTATAGTATTTAACAGTATTTGGCATCGCCAGACCAGACATGAAGCGGGCCTTCAATGGCCAGAATTGGGGAGTTTTGAGATGGCTAGGATACAGCATTTAGAATCAGTATTGTTGAAAAAGAAAGCAAGGCCTTCTGTCTTTGACGCGGTTAGAGAATGCGGAAAGAAGCCACCCAACGCCTCAAAAGTAGAGAGAAAGTTGCACGAAGACACATTAGCCAAGCTGGAAAAGCTTTAGCGCATGACCAGCAAAAACAAGAAGAAGCTATTAGGAGTATGGAACGAAGAAGCTATTAGGAGTATGGATAGGGGGTTCCAATTAGAAGTACAGAAAATATACCCTTCCCAAGAATTGTATGCATCTGATGAATTGATAAATAAAATACTGAATGAAAGGCGAACACCTCCTACCGCACCACCTCCATATATAACACCGCCGATACAAGCACAGTAACTGTTACTAGTACCAGCCACACACTCTGATGATTTGCCTCCGCCGCCTAGTGCACAAGATTTACTCCTATTTCCGTTGCCAACTACTTCTGCTACTCCACTTTTAGCACCTATGGACATCCCTAGCGATCAGAGAGCTGTAACTCGCAGTGCAGTACCTCCTGCACGGAAGAAAGAGGTGCGCAAATGGGCAGAGGTATATTTAGAAGAGTGCGACGAAGAAGCAGGAATGGCAGGATTTGAATTTTTTGTCTTCGACTAGAGACACTTCACTGAAAGTGCACAAACACATGTCGAAATTGTTTTTCTTTAAACTGGAATTAGACCGCCTACACCAAATTAAATTAGGTAAAGATACACTACAAGCATCATATGTCCAGAAAAGATTTTTACCTGCACCGAACACGGTTAGTGAGGAAATGCGCATATGCACGAGAGACTCTCTTAGATGGATCTCAGATGCCTTCATTTTAACCTATTGATATTCATGACACTTTTAGCTAGTATTCTCCAGCTATGCAAACAAAGGTATTACAGGTTATGGTTGAATATTTACAAGATGAATGTTTGAAGAAGAAATTATGCTGTCCTGCTGATGTTATGGTAATTCATAAAAGCGCCTTTTCTACTGACACCACACTAACCTCATCGTCTCTCGATCTGGCTTTGCTTCTGAATAAGCAATTAGAGTTTCCCACTGCACAGCTACCTATGGGAGAGGTTCCACCAACACTTGTACCTAAAGAAGAGGTACTTGGTGCCGACGGTGCAGTTGCCTCAACTATTCCTGCAAACTATATCTCATAATTTATTCATGTTCCATTCTCACGGCAGGAAGTTAACACCCTTAAGCAGTCTATGCCTGACATTAGGAAGAATCCCATTGGGTTTTACCATGAAATAGAATCCGTTTTAAATTTGTCGGTTTTCACTCTAGGTGGCATCGATGTATTATTCCAAGTGATTTTACCAGCAGATTTATGGGAGCAGGTTAGGACCGTAGCTGATCAACCTGCTATGGGTGTTACTTGGACTACACCCAAATTAGCTGACAGGTCTAGAGAAGCCTCCTCAGGGCATATTAATGCTACCAAACCACATTGTGACTAAACTTAAGACTTTAGTGCCGAAAAGAGAATTATTTGGGATAAATTAACCGCATGCATGCAAGTGAAGACAGATGGTGCCACAGAGTATTTTAACAGGTTTGAAAAAGTATTCCGACTTCAGTGGTCAGAATTTAAGTACGGAACCAGGAAAGAGATTGTTTGTTGACACGGTTGTACGTGGGTTATTGCCCGAAATTCAGTTGCAGATCACTGCCTCTGAAAGTGCATGGCAGACTAAATCCCAGTCTGAAGTTCTCCATATGGCTCAGTACTACGAGAACAGAGTTAACAATGAGAAAGAGAAATCGAGAAGAAGAAGGTAGACTTAAAAACGAGGGTGCTTTTGCAGAAAATTGCAAGGGGTCCACGAGGAGGAAATACGCAACCAAGAGGACAGTTTATCCCACAAATAGGGCCTGTGAATATAAATCAATGTGCCTATTGCAAAGAGGAAGGCCACTGCAGGTAACAATGTCCAATCCTCCAGCAGAGACTGAATGGTACACTCAGTAGATGACCTAGAGCACGCAGCAATGGCATGCCAGGTCCAAATAGGAATCAGTTTGCTCAGACCCAGCAGTATGATAATATGGGAAATTGGGGGGGGGGGGGCGCAACACAACACTGGGAGTGCAAACCGCTTTGACAATGCTACACACACTTATTTTTCTGAAGATTTTACATCTGACAATGTTTTATTCCGCTATGACAGCCCGAAGCTGGCTCTGGAACGTACTCCTACCCCCGTAGACCAGAAAGGACCCTACATAGAAATGAAAGTTGGGGATAGGGCGCACATTTATTTGGTGGACACGGGAGCTCAGAAGTGCTCCATTGACCACTTGAGGGTTCCAGATAGTCCCCTGTCAGTGCAAAACAATGTATCAGTAGGGTTTTCAGGTACTCCTGTAATGAGTCTGGTTTCTCGCCCAGTGCCGATAGCTTTAGGTCCATTCACTGACTCATGTCCGTGTTTATTGACGACCAATCGCGGCAAAAATCTGCTGGGGTTGAATTTGCTAAAAAAGTTGCATGCAGTGATTTACTGCTCTCCAGATGGAGTGTACTTAACGATTTCTCCTCAGCTGAATTCTACTTCACAATTTATGGCTTTACCTTTACCAAGTGAATTGCGCCAGGTGCCTACACACTTATGAGCAATAAATGACAACTATGTTGGGATCTTGGATGTCGAACCCGTACGCATAGTATTGAAATCCGGTGTTACGTTACCACGCATTCCACAGTATAAAGAGGGTGAACAAGCCCTTAAAAGTATTGTCTCTGACTTAATGCATCAAGATGCTATTGAAGACTTTTCTAGTAGCACATGCAATAGTCCTGTTTTGCCTGTTTATAAGAAAGGTGATAATGCATTACCCTATCGTTTTGTTATTGATCTTTGCGCGATTAACAAAGTAGTAGCACCACAGTTTCTCATTGTCCCTGACTTACCACCATTCCAACTATGATTCCAGCAACGGCTACGCATTTTTCTGTCGTCGACTTGAAAAATGCAGTTTTTCAGCATAACCATTCACGCCGACAGTAGATATTTGTTTGTGTTTTCCCTTGGAGGATGCTCTTTCACTTTCACACGTATACCGCAAGGGTACAGAGTCCTAGCATTTACAGGAGGGCCCTCAAAGAACAACTTGATATGCTTGCAGCGCAGTCTACCTGCACGCTAATCCAATACATTGATTACCTGCTTATTGCTGCTGATTCAGAGAGTGCTTGCCAGGAGGGTCTTATTGTTGAAACACCTAGTTGATTATGGTCATAAGGCGTCATTGAAAACATTTCAGTATTGTCAACAGGAGGTCGCCTACTTAGGCTATCTCCTGTCGAAGGAAGGTCAGCACCTTCCACCTGAAAGAATACAAAGCATCTCTGGCATGGCTGTTCCAAATACTCAGAAAGAGATCAGGGTTTTTTTTAGCGGCATGGCTTCTTATAGTAGACAATGGATTTTCACTTTTGATTAAGCCAATGTTGGCATTAACAAAGAAGGATGTTTCTTTACCCTGCCTTGGGAGACGGGTTGTCAGGACGCCTTAAGTCTGCTCCAGTATTGGGCACACCAAAATATAATAAGGAGTTTGTCCTGTTTGTGCATGAAAGGAATGGATGCGCTTTGGCTGTCTTGGCACGGGGACATGGAGGAAGAAGCAGACCATGCAGCTATACTTCCTCCACATTAGACGATGTTGCATGCGCTTTGCTGAAATGTCTCAGTGAAACAAAGTGAATGTATGATTTTGGGTCATTCCTTAACCGGGATGGTACCTCACTCAGTGGATGTACACAGACTCAGCATCTCGCATCTGAACGACTCACGAGATATGATTTGATCCTATTTGCACCTCACATCAAAATTAAAAGATGCTGTTCTTTGAATCCGGCTGAACTTTTGCCTCCTCTGAACGAGGACTGCACTAATGATGCATCCCACGATCGCCTGTATGTCACTGAACAGGACACTAAAGGCAGGATTGATTTGAGTGATACACCCCTGCCATCTCTGATGGAGAGCTATTTTGTGATGGTTCTTGTTTTAAACTGCCTGATGGCACTTCTGCCGCTGCCTATGCAATCACCACCTTAGACACTATTATCGAGAGCAGGAGAATTCCTCATAACTCTGCATAGGCAGCAGAGATAGTTGCTTTGACTAGTGCTTGTGAAATATCTCAGGGGCTTAGTATAAATGTTTATACTGATAGTCAGTACGCTTTTGGAGTAGCTCACAACTTTGGGAGACTATGGGCTCTCATGGTACGAAGATTCAGCATAGTCCCTTGAAAGTGCAACTGTTAATTGCACTGGCTCTCCCTAAACAGCTAGCTATAAAGATATGCGCAGCTCACCAGAGGGTGACTGACGACATCGGGAAAGGGACTGCATTTGCAGACAAAATAGCAAAAAAACTGCCACCGACCCACAATCAAGAATGTATGTGTTGGATTCTGCTAGATGGGTTGCTGACACTGGGATGATGGAGGAGGGCATTAGTAGTGTAAAGGAAATTCAGGCTGAAGCTACAGCAGAGGAAATTAAACTTTGGTGTTCTGGACCTGCAGGGTTGAATAGCAGTGGCCCTGGGTTGATCATGAACGACAGAGGTGGATGTTGCCTAACGCTTATCTAACAGCTATAGTTACTATGGCACATTCAGTGCGAAGAGTATTTGTAAACATCTAGACCCAGTATGGCATAATGACAACATTGCCAAAATTGCAGAGCGACTAGTTCAGAACTGTATGATGTGTCTACAACACAACATTGGAAAGGGAACACCAGCACCTAAGGGTAGTTTAGGTCCTCCCTCCATGCCATTCAAAGTGATTCACTTCACTTTGACTTCATTTAGATGGAGCAATGCCAGAACTACAAATATGTGTTAGTAGGAATATGTGCATTCAGTAAATGGGTTAAGGCTTTCCCTTTGAAGGATAACACTGCCATATCCACTTCCAAAGTCATGCTGAAAGTATACTTCCCTAGATTTCGGATACCCAGAGTAATTTGGTCCGACAACGGACCTCACTTCATAGCCGCTGTCATACTACAGGTATGCAAGGGGCTACAGATTGATAAACGTTTCCATTCCGTGAGACTGTTACGCTCACCTGGTCTCTGCGGAGGCGTTGGGGCACGGTTGCAGCCCTCCCTGAACTTGAATCACCCCCTTCAGGCCTCTCCCTCAGTAGAAAAGCTGTGAGTAGGTGTACGTGGTGATACTACTCCTACGTGGAGATAAGAGTGTGTGAGTGCACCAATCTGTGATTGTTGTACCTCTCGAACCCTTCCCCCCAAAGTACGGTGTCTGTGAGCATACGCCGGCCCATAAAGCTCACCTGTGAATTATGGAAGATAAGCTCTCTGCCCTGCTACTTCTGGCAGGGGCGTGTCGAATTGGATCTAGTTCCTTCACTGATCCCTGGTAAGGATTAGTCCAGTCCAGCTGCGACTATGCTTCTCCTTATGATTGGTAAGTCTTTCTTGAGCTCTTGTGATGCTGTTCGTTCTGTTTAATGTCTTTACATGTTGCTCCTATTTATGCCCGCAATAATGTCTCTCTTCTGTTTTCTTCCCTTAGATGGAAATGCGGCCTCAATGCAGCTGTGAGACGCGGCCGGATGGAAGATGGATGCTACCGCAATGTTCGACAGCAGGTAAGTGATAGTTTAAGGAAAGCGCAAAGTATGGCGAAGCGCAACCCTAAACTGACAGTTTCTTTCAATGTCTAACTTTGTCTTCTGTTTTTCCTTGTAGGCGCTGCTGATGACGATGGAGCGTGTCATGCTGCAGTGCCAAGATGAAGATGTCGGCGTTCCGGGAAAGTGTAAAGATGAATACTTGCTTCGCCGAAGAGATGTACAGGTAAGAACAGCTTCCCCCAGTTGGTAAGTAGGAAGCAGGACCTCGGGCGACAGTGAGCGTTACGCTGCTTGCAAGTGCAGAATACAGGTATAGCGTCTGTCTTGAGGATCGGGTCAGCTTATATAGCTGAGATCGTGGGCACACCCATTAGGGCCGGCTTACCAGCCACATCCTGCCACTGCTAGAGAGTGAGCATGTGCGAAGGCGATCCATTAGCAGCCACACCCAAGAATACATTTGGGGCTGCTTAATGGATGGATTGTTCAAGGTTAATGCATCTGAAGTGCTATGTCCATAATAAAAGCTTTTTGGTGTTGAATGGATGTTCTTGTTTACTTTTGTTCAGGAGCCTGGTGCCAAAGGCGCCAGGACAGTGACTACCCAGGTCTCATGTGCATGCGACCCCTGCATGCCTGTGCCCCGGACTTCATGACCATGACAGCGACAGCCTCAGAGTGCCGGTTTGGTGTAACGTCACAACGGTATCCTTAAGAACAAGCTAGCGAAGGTGGGTGCACATAGTAAACAGAAATGGCCTGACGCCCTACCACTAACATTGCTGTCCACGAGAACCACTGTCCAGACTAGAACGGTGCTTTCTCCCTATGAAATTGTAATGTGGACACGGGCTAATGTATGGACCGCAAGTAGACCTAAGAAGCTGTAAGATATTGAGCACCCTTATATTGACCGATTATTGTGACCAATTGACTCAAAACCTGCGTTTGGTTCACCAACAGGTTCGAGCAGCTTTGCCTGAGAAATACGCTGGACCTGGTCACTGTATTCGACCTGGTAACTTCGTTCTTGTCAAGGACTTTCAAAGGAAGTCCAGGCTTGCTGCTCGCTGGAAGGGTCCTTATCAGATGCTGCTGGCTACTCAGACGCCCTGGCTATCCCGCGATCCGATAGTTCAATAGACTATAGCATTGGGGCGTGGTCCGACAGTGTGCTTTCCAGGATAGTCACCTCGGTTACTGATCCCGTGAGTGTTTGAGAGATCAGGAAGTAGTCTAGCCGTGAGGTCGAGTCGTGTGTGGAGGAATGGAATGTGTACTGCTGTGTGTCTGATCCTCCAGACGTCGGTGATCTCCCACCGGGTCACATGCCTTGGAGTTTGCTGGTCATCTTGGGAGTTGGGCGATGAGCGCCCTGTGCGTGGTCCCGGCTCCGTTCCATGACAGCATTAAAATCACCAGGCCAGATCACCTCCCCGGGTGACAACTGCCGGTCACTCGATTCTAAGGTTTCTGTTATGTCCTGGTTGGAACCATAGTAATTAATCAAGGTATACAGTCCGCCCTTTATAGTTCCCTGCAACGCCAGTCCCCTACCCTCCTAGTCCTTGATCATTGTGGCCTGACGGAACCCAACAGAATTATGTATGAGGATACACACACCCCACAAATAAGATGAGTACGATGAGAAATAGCAGTGGCATCCCCAGCTCCTCCCAATTCCTGCCTAAGTGTTTGGTGTCAAATGTGTCTCTTGCAGAAACGCTACTCCCACTTGGTGCCTTTGCATATATAGTAGCACCATACCACATTTGGATGGGCAGTTCAGACCCCTCACGTTCCAACTAATACTTCTAAGTGCCCCAAGGTTGCATGTCCATTTCAATGTTTCTGACATGACTTGTACAGTTCGCATTGCGTGCCACAACTTAGTGCTCCTTGAACTTAAAGTATACAGTGTTGACTGACATCCTTCTCTCCCTGACCCCATAAGTATTAAGATGGGTCATTCTTTGAGTAGTCCTTCTCCTCCAACCCTCCTGACGTCCCCTTTCTCCGAGTCGAGGATTGTCTGGTTTAGCTGTACCCCGACCGTCCCCGCCATACACAGAGGCTACCAGGGGTATGGGCCCAATGCAAGAACCACTGAACAACCCCCTTTTTGTCTCCCCCTGACCACCATCAGCAACCCCAACCTGCTGGTTCCCTCCCTCCCTGCCCAAGTAACATACATTTGCTCACTCTTGGGGGGCTCACCAGGATCCAGTTATCCCGGCAACCCAATCCTTGATTGCCGCCACAGTTGTCTTGGCGTGTCCCAAGTCAATCCGTTCCTCGGCCCGGTGGGGCACCTTGTGAGACCCAAGAGGGCCCCCCCCCTTAAGGCATTGTTACCTCTGTGTCTCGGGGCTCTCGCCAGGGTCTCAAGAAAGGTGTTTGCTTCTTCTGGGGTGTCAGAAAAGTGCTTTCCTGTTCTGTTCAATTCTAAGTTGAGCTGGGAACATCGCATATTTAATGTCACTCTCTCTCTCTGGAAGTCTTCTCTTGACATCAAGAAAGGTTTTCCTGGTCAATTGAACTTTATCCGAGAAGTCCGGAAAGATATTTGTGTCTCATGGTACCTCAGGGATCCTTTTTCTCTGGCCTTCCTGAGTGCTGCATCTCTGTCACAATTTATTTTTTACATTTATAAAGCACAATAGTTCAGTAGTCGCGCTATCAGTGGTCGGGCAGGCGCACAGGGTATGGGGTTCATGCTGCTTGGTATGCAATGTGGTCTCACTACAATAAACACTGCAGAGAAGTCCTCGTCGACCAGGACCTCCTTCAGAAGGTTCCCCACCTGTCACAGGTTTCCCCCCTTCTCACCTGTCTGTGTTGTTTGTACGAGTTCTTCGATGAAGTCTTCTTTCACACCATTCGGGTCTTGTAAAACCCTGTGCGTGGGTCCTCGGGTTCCAGCGTGCGGTTCGTGTTCCGTCTCCAGGGAGCGTTCAGATGTCCGTGAAAAAAGTCCAGGAAATGGCAAGGAGCGCACTCAGAAGGCGAGTGCGAAGGAAATCCAGGAATGCAAGGTGAGGACAAAAAGGGGAGGATGAAGGAGGAGGAAAATTAGGGGACCGAGAACCAGGAATCAGTGTAAATTGCTGTATGAACTACAGCAGCACATGTCTGACTACTGCAAGCAGTAGCGTTGAGACGCGCAGGGCCGCGGGGGCGTGTCTGCTTTGTAGAACACAGAGCGTACAATGCAGAGACTGGCAAACAGTGTTTCACGTTCGGCGGCCATGTTGGGAGTACTGCTGAGTTCAGTCCGCTATGGGTCAGGGACCACAAAGTCCAGAAGGGACGAGTCCGGTGGTTCATGACAGCATGCCTCCTCCGAAACCCAGTTCCTCCGGGTCTACCCGGGCGTATAAGGTGGTACCTTCGGAGTAGTCTGGGGGCATTTATGTTTGAGACTGGTTCCCAGGTGCGTTCACTGGGAGGGTACCCTTTCCACCCAACCAGATACTGTAGCTGACCACGTCTGTACATGGAGTCGCATATTCTGGACACTTCGTATTCTAATTGATCATTGACAACCACAGGAGTAGATCTTGGGGCAGTCTGGGAGGACTGGATGTATGGTTTCAACAGAGAAGTGTGAAAAACTGGGTGGATCCTCTTCCAGGATTCTGGTAGTTTGAGTGGGAAGGCCACTGGGTTAATGATTTCCTTTATGGAAAAAGGGCCATAGTACCGGGGAGCCAACTTATTTGGTCATAAGTGTCGAGGCAGTAGTTTCGAGGATAGCCAGACCTTATCACCCACTGTGTATGAAGGTCCTGGTCTTCTTTTGGAATCCGCATAATGCTTGGTGTTTGTTCGGGCCTTTTCAAGGTGTTCTTTGGCTCCTCTGCGTACGTTGATGAGGGTTTCAATCTAGGAGTCAACTGTAGGAACTGGGGTAGGGTGTGGGAGTATGGATGGTAGAACCGAAGGGTGGAATCCTTGGCTACAGAAAAAGGGGCTGGTTTTGACAGCCGAGTGGTCCGAATTATTGTATGCAAATTCAGCCACGGGTATTAGAAGTGACCAATCGTTCTGGACCTTGGTGGCAAAACAGCAAAGATATTGCTCCAGGGGTTGGTTCACGCGTTCAGTAGCTCCATTGGTCTGTGGATGATAACCTGAGGAGAGGGCACATTGGATTCCTAGTATAGGACGTAAGTGTTTCCAGAACTGAGATATGTACTGAGGTCCTCTGTCAGATATGATCTTGGAGGGTAGTCCATGAAGTCGGAATATGTGTTCCAGGAAGATTCCAGCAAGTTCAGAGGAGGATGGCAGTTTATATAAGGGTGTGAAATGAGCCATGTGAGTGAATAAATCAATGGTAACCATGATAGTTGTGTATCCCCTGGAAGGTGGTAGTTCCACAATAAAGTCCATAGCGATGAATTCCCAAGGTCTTGTTGGCAGCGCTGGTTGGAGCAGGAGACCCACCGGTTTCTTGTTATTATGCTTATTTTGAGTGCAGACTACACAGGTTTGGATGTAATGCTGGACGTCATCTTTCATTTTCGGCCAACAAAACTGTCTTTGTATGAAACGGAGAGTGTTGATGATGCCACAGTGTCCTGAATGAAGGGTGTCATGACATAGGCTTGTGATCCTTTGTTGCAGTCTCTGCGTGGGGATGACCAGACCATTATCCTTGAATAAATATCCGTCCTTTGTTGTGAGATTACATTGATTCTTCCCAGTAAACTCCTTCCAGATCCCAGAGGACTGGGTTTGAATCTGAATGTCTTCCAGGAGACTGATTGCTTGGGCAACAAATATTGTGTGGGGAAACATCTTTGGGAAGGATCGGTCTTCAAGAATTTTGTAGTCGGGACGTCGGGATAAGGCATCAGCAATTATGTTGTGTGTTCCAGGAACATGATGGATTTGAAACTGGTACTGGGCAAAGAAGAAGGCCCAACGGGCTTGACAACTGTACCTACATTCCAGGAATTGCAGAACTTGAAGATTCCGATGGTCCGTGCGGACCTGAACAGGATGTTTCGCTCCCAGGAGTAGATGACGCCAATCTGTGAAGGCTTGACGGAGGGCTAATAGTTCCTTTTCCAGAATAGTGGGTTTCGCTAGGAGTCAGGGTGCGCGAAAGATAGGCGATGAGGTGTTCTAATTGATCATCAAATTCGTGTTTTAGGTCTGCCCTGATGATGTAGTTAGAGGCATCCGTTTCCACTAGGAAGGGTCGATCAATGTCAGGTTGAACCAAGATGGGGGCTTGTGTAAACTCCAACTTCAATCGTTGAAACGCCTCATCTTGGACTGCTGTCCAGTGAAAGGGAGTATCCTTCTTCAACAATGTAATGATCGGTTGTACTATCTCCGAAAAGGAAGGTATGAATTTTCGGTAGAACTTGGCAAACCCCAGGAAGGATTGAATCTGTTTCACAGTAGTTGGAACAGGCCAGGATAGGATGGAGTCTACTATCGAGCGGTCCATTCCAATTCCTTCTGGGCTAAGGACAAATCCGAGATAGTGAAAAATAGACACATGGAAAAGGCATTTCTCAGGTTTAGCCTGGAGCTTATGTTCACGTAGACGCTGTAAGACTGCTTTAACATGTTCTTCATGCTTCAGATGGTCCTTGGAGTATATCAATATATCGTTCAGGTAAACAATGACGAAGAGGAACAGCATATCGAAGAACAACCGGTCCATAAAACGTTGGAAGACCGCTGGGGCATTGGCGAGTCCGAAGGGCATAACCAAGTATTTAAAATGACCAAAGGGTGTTCTAAAGACTGTTTTCCATTCATCACCCTCCTTTATACGGATCAGATGGTAGGCACCTCTGAGATCTAATTTCGTGAACACTACAGCTCCTCTCACCGCTTCCAGGATATCCGAGATCAAGGGCAATGGGTAGCGGTCCTTGAGGGTGCATTGATTAAGACCACGATAATCAAGGCAAGGCCTAAGCTCCTTGGTATCTTTCTTGGGAGCAAAAAACAACAAAGCTCCGCCAGGGATTTGGATGGTCGTATAGTGCCATTTTCCAGGTTGGTATCCAAGTATTCTCAGAGGGCTCTTTTCTCTGGTTCTGATAGAATGAATATCCTTCCAAAGGGAATCACTGCTGAGGGTTCAGTATCAATAGCGCAGTCTTCAGGTCTGTGAGGGGGGAGAGCCTGAACTATGGCAGTCCAGAACACATCAGTGTAATCCTGATAGGCCCTGGGTACCTGGATGATATTTGAGACCGTGAATGGACCTTGCTGGTCTGTTCGCGTATCTTCAGAGGATCTTGATGAGGAATCCAGGGATAGACAGTGGGACATACAGTGTTCTGAACCAAGAAACAAGGATCCTGCCGCCCAGTTGATGTAGGGGTTGTGCTTCTGTAAACAGGGCATACCCAGTACTATTGGATAATGGGCAGATCTTATGATGTCAAATTTGATCCTCTCTTGATGGTGGTTTACAGAAAGCAGGATCTCTTTAGTTTGCAGGGTTATGGGTCCTGAGGAAAGAGGTCTTCCATCGATAGCCTCTACAGGTTGCATGATGTCTCGTGTTTCATATGGAATGTGGTGGGTAGTGACCCAATCACGATCTATGAATATCCCCATGGCCCCACAATCCACTAATGCCAGAATGGGATAAGCTTCTTTCTTGGAAGGCGATAGAAAGGCCTGCAGAATCACAAGATTGCTTTGTCCAGGAGAGTTCAAGGATGGAATAGATGTGGAGCAAACATCTCTCTCCCGAAGCTGTGCTCCATCTAGGATCAGGAGCTGGCGTTTCCCGAACGCCGTGGAGGGGCTAGAGGGCATTCTCTCACAAGATGTTTATCAGAGGCACAGTACATGCACAGCCTGGTGTGAATCCATCGCTCCTTTCTTGCAGAGTTATGGGTCCGCAGAAGGCTCCTAGTTGCATGGGTTCTGGGTCTGTGGTCGGGGAAGGAGCGGGCTCAGGTCTAGAGGAAGGTTCTGTAGAGGTCTTTTGGTAGGGCATTTTAGTCTTCTTCTTTTCCACCTTCCTTTCCTGGATACGAAAGTCTATTTGTAAAGAGAGGTCCATGAGAGCCTGGAAGGAACCTGGGCGAGCTACCCTGGCTAGCTTGTCTTTTATCTCTTCATTCAGCCCTCTTCGAAAGAGGGTAAAACAGGCCTCAGATGACCAGTCTGCTTCCTTGGCCAGTTGCTTAAAGCGTGTTACATAGGTAAGCATATCCTGGGATCCTTGTTGGAAGTCCAATAAGCGTTCTTGGGCACTGTAAACCTGTTTTGGGCGGTCAAACATGGTCTTTAGTGCCCGTACGAAACCATCATACTCATCCAGGAGGGCATCACCCGAATTAACTAAAGGCGTTGCCCAAGTTAATGCATTCCCGGAAAGATGTGAAATCATAAAGCCCACCTTTGCCCTGGGGGTGGAGAAGTAGTAGGGCATGAAGGTAAAGTGCACTAAACACGAATCGAGGAAGCTACGAAGGTTTTTTGATGAGCCATCATATTTATCCACCACTCCGCCCAGCAACACACTTTCCTTGGACGTGGAATCACGTGACAGGACTAGTTGCTTCAAAGTAGCATTCTCGGCCTTAAGATTCTGAACTTTTGTTGTTAACTCCTGCATGCCGCGCATGAGGTCTTGAACTGCAGCCTCCATGTCCTTAACTGTATCAGTTTGTTGGCGTCTCAATCTGTCACAGGATTCCTCCCTTCTCACCTGTCTGTGTTGTTTGTTAGAGTTCTTCGATGAAGTCTTCTTTCGCACCGTTCGGGTCTTGTATAACCCTGTGCGTGGGTCCTCGGGTTCCAGCGTGCGGTTCGTGTCCCGTCTCCAGGGAGTGTTCAGATGTCCGGGAAAAAAGTCCAGGAAATGGCGAGGAGCGCACTTGGAAGTCGAGTGCGAAGAAAATCCAGGAATGCAAAGTGAGGACAAAAAGGGGAGGATGAAGGAGGAGGAAAATTAGGGGACTGGGAACCAGGAATCAGTGTAAATTGCTGTACGAACTACGGCAGCACACGTCTGGCTACTGCAAGCGGTAGTGTTGAGACGCGCAGGGCTGCGGGGGCGTTTCTGCTTTGTAGAACGCAGAGCGTACAACGCGGAGACTGGCAAACAGCGTTTCACGTTCGGCGGCCATGTTGGGAGTAATGCTGAGTTCAGTCCCCTATGGGTCAGGGACCACAAAGTCCAGAAGGGACGCGTCCGGTGGTTCATGACACCACCATTGCCTCAATATTGCATTGATCTGCATTCTCTGGCACTCCTATTATCCTTAGATTGTTTTCGACAGGATCGGAATTTTAGATCATCTTGTTTATTCATCAATGACTTCACCGCTCATCTAAGTTCTGCTAGGTCTCTCATTGCAGAGTTGGTCCCGTCCTCAACGGTGGAAATCCTCCCCTCAGCTTCATCCAGCCATTCCCCGTGCTTGTCCAGGCAGACTTGCATGTGGTCCACCTTGCAGGTCAGGGTGTCAATTTTCCCATATAGCGATTGAATGCTCGCCTGCACCTGACCAAGCCTCGCCTTGATGTCACCAAGCACCGCACCCGGGACTGATATGGAGGAGTGTGACGGTCCCTCTCGAGGCCTCTCCTTGATTCCAGAGGATATGGGTGGGCAGCTGCCTCGGAGTGTAGCTTAATTTGTTGCTTATTTGACTTCTGTGCTTTAGACATTGAAAACATTAGTGGGTCAGTATATGCCGGTAGTGAATCTGTTCACAGGAGCCTGGGTTTTCAGTGAATGTCACCAGGGCCTCTCCCCAGCCGAGTGGATGTGTGCCACTGGGCCAATGCCTACAGGCTCTCCTCGGGTAGGGTGCAGGACCCAGGCATCCCTAGGTCAGGACTATTGTATGACGGGTGGCTTGTATTCCCGCCGTTAGCATTTCAGGCCAGGCTTCGCATTAACCAGTTGTCTGTCTGTCCAAGGTGTTGCACGATTGGGCTCTGGGTAGAAATCTCCACCTCCCTCTGTGGGTGTGCCACCAGTGTGGCTCACACTACCCCGCCTCTGTAGTGCCTTTTGGTGTGTGTTATCGTGACACATGCTCAGGCTAGTCCCAGGTGCTGCTGCCTGCGAGGACTGTTGCTCCCGGTCCCGCCTGCTCCCACAAACGGAAGACCAGTTGCATTTATGAATGTACTCAGGGGCAGGCACAACCCTGTTGAGGGACCTCTCGTGTTCCTGTGGCAGTGCCTATACTTCTGGGGGAAAGCGAGTCCCGTTGCAGCTTCTCCCCAGGATTTCCCTCATTTTACGGATGCAGTCAGTGTGGCTGGCGCTGCTTGTCTGTGGGCACACGGGATGTTGGTGCGTTGAGGGCAGGCTTTCTTGAAGTGTCGGGGCAGGTAGGCATGCACTGCCTGTAGCACCAGCAGTCTCTGCTTCTAGGATTAAGTTTGGCACACACTTCCACTGTTCCTCACCTTCTTCTCCATTTATGTTATCGGAGCTTGGAGCAAGCGCATAGCCCGGCTCCTGTCACCAGGTCGTTGCACTCAGTGAGATGGACCCCGAAGATGGCTAACCTTCCTGCTCCCCTCTGGGAGCTCCCGCGGGCACCAGTGCTGTGCTGTGCAGGCTTGGTCACTTTGGGTGGCACTGCGCTGCCTTGGCCCTCGCTGGTTAGGGGCGCATCTGTTCCAGAGTTGTCCTGGCAGTATCCTGAGGGACAGAAGAGTTCTGCCTCCTCTGCCACTGCTGCACCATTGGCCTCTTTGTGCGTGGCAGTGCTAGCCGTGCAGGCCCGCTGTCCCTCACCTCACGATTCTCCCATGTCCTCGTTCTCGAGACTCCGAGCACCGCGTGTGTCCAAACTTTCAGCGACCATGCTGTGTATTTCCCCCCAGCTTCAGAGCTTTCCACAGTGCCAAACGCTGCGGCCAAGACAGTATTTTCTTCCGGATATTACAGGGTTGGCCGGGAGCTCACGGGCGCGCAGCCATTTTCACTGGGCTCTCTAGAAGCCCTGCCTCCCTTGGTTATCCTACTTATTAACCAAAATAAGCTGCTGGCTAGATAGCATGGACCATATGTCATCACAGAAGTAGTATACAGCCAAACATATAAAGTCCACCAAGTAGACCATATAAAGCCATCACAACTCTATAATATCAACAAACTAAAAGTCTGGAAGGAGAACAGTAACCTACTTGTGACGGCTCTCAGAGGAATTCCCCTACCTATGCAAGACAATGGAGTGCCTGCCAACTCAAACACTCAAAGACCTGGTGAAGATTCTGGGATCCCTCACAGAGGCCTGCTGGGAGAGACCAGGGAGAGTATAAGGATTATTTCATAAGATCAAAACCCTGCACCGGAGGGTAATCTGATTGTAACCCTATCGACTGCCAGAGGCACAAAAGGAAATTGTACAAGAAGAGCTGCAGAAGATGTTGGCCCCAGGGTCATTGAAAGATCCCACAGTGAATGGTCATCACCAATTGCATTAGTCCTGATACCAAATAAAAGCTGGCAATCCTGCACAGACAGAGTGACCGAGGTGCCAGAATGTGACGCTTACCTGATGCCTTGTATCAATGAACAAGCCAAAACTCTGAGCCGCGCAAGGTTCATCTTAACCCTGGACCTTACAAAAGGCTATTGGCAGGTACCAGTTGACCACAA
The DNA here is from genome assembly GCF_040938575.1 of Ambystoma mexicanum. Classification (NCBI taxonomy): domain Eukaryota; kingdom Metazoa; phylum Chordata; class Amphibia; order Caudata; family Ambystomatidae; genus Ambystoma; species Ambystoma mexicanum. The sequence goes on from NC_090940.1 coordinate 218,663,523, forward strand.
AGCTAAAGAGAATACACAGCCTTTTGTATATCGGATGGGCCGTTTCATTTCACCATGCTGCCTTTTGAGCTACATAGAACACTGGCCACTGATCAGTGGGTTATGGACCAAGTCTTTCAACTATGTCGATGATTCGCAACAGCCTATCTTGATGATGTTATAGTCCATAGTGAATCCTTCCTTTTTGTATTTGACCACAAGCTATTTGACCCAGAAAACATTTGGTTACAGATATTTGCAAGGAGAAGGGTTTCATTGAGTTAAGCAGTTTTGCCCTGTATTGATGGAATCTTTTAATGTTTATTAAAAAAAAAAAAGATGTAGGGAAAAGGGGAATAGAGTCTCTGTATTACCTCGAACAAATTTGATTTGTTTTGGGAATGTTCTTGGATTAATATAAGAATTGTTAATGTTTCCTTTTAATGTTTAGTATTTCTTTCTTTTTTCAATTGTTTTCTATTTTCTGTAAAGTTTGTGTAAGGTTTATTGTTGAGTTAAACCATATGTACAACAAGGAATTGTGAATCATGGGAAGAACACCTAGGACATCTCCAGTCTGTAACCATCTGAGGGAAACTGGCCTAACTTCAAATCCAGCCAAGTGTCATCTGACCAAGTACTTAGTGAAGTGCATAGGTTTTCAGGTTGGGAACAGACATCAGCTTCCCCATAAAAACAATATAAAGGCTGTTCAGAGTGCTCACCACCCAAGAATCAAAAAGGACATCAGAGCCTTCCTGGGGTTGGTAGAGTACTGTCACCACTTAGTTCAAAACTGCTCTACCCTCGCAGCACCACTAAAAGACAAATTGGGGAAGGGCCAGACAAATACCATCCTTTAGGATGGCCGAGCACAAGAAGCATTTGAGCAACTAAAGACCAATACGCAGCTAAGCCACAAGCTCTGCCCCTGCTGTCTTCTTCAGGAAAATAGCTTCTATCTGTCTCTGTGGTCTGTGTATTACTTCTATCATATGCAGCTAACTATATAGTGTGTAGGCCTAATCATCAAGCCCATCTGAGCCACACTTATTTATTTGCCACCTAATCTCAACAAGTGGATGTTTTTCTCTTAATCTTGCCAGCCTATGCAGATTTGTAGGTGTGATTCATTTAATCACCAGATTTGATCAGCTGTCCTTAATGCTAAGGTATTTCCCTCACAGGACAACATGGCTTTTTGCAATATAGTCTGCATTTCAAATGACATTGATTTTGGTAGTATCTTCCTGCTGCATGTTTTTATCAACTCATCTAAAATATTTGTGCTGCGTATGAAGCTCTGTTTTTAATTCAATAACATGAGTTTTGCAAAAATGTTTGCATTACAGTTTCAGAGTAGGACTCATAAGTACTACACATTGGTTACAACCAATTGGGATCATTTATTTAAGACTGACACATGTGAGAAAGTACTTTTTTTATTCCATGCTGTCAGAGTATGCAAATTGGTATTTCATAAGCAACAGTATTCAATGAATCTTTACAAAATAATGCCTTGGCTCTCATCACAAGTACAGCCGTAAATCCAGCTGCGTTTTCACTATTGTGTCCGACGGAATTATCGCCAAATCAGAAGTGGAGGGGGTGTGCATACCAACCATCAACAGGAACAGTAATTCTGCCCGAAAGAATTACTGAAGAAAAAAGTAGGACTGCAGCAATTGCACCAATTTTCAGTCGGATTACCCTTATCATTATAAAATTGGTGGAATCACTGACGGCAATTCCACCAGCCAGAATTAGCACCATGCAGAAAAACATCATGGTGCAAATGGGAAGTTCAGCGGGTGACATCTGTAAAAACTCAATCCATGCAAAGAACAAGTTACTTCTTACCTTGTAACGTTCTTTCGACGGGATGTTCCTCCGACGTATTCCTTATCTTTGATAATACGTTTCCAGTTGCTGGCCCCGGAAATTTTTTCTGTAGAGGGCGCTGCGCGTCGACGTCCGCCGAGTCGATGTCCCTCGACGGCCACCGTATCAGCGCCGACGTCGCCATGCCCATAAATAGCCACGTGCTGCGTCCGTTGCTCAGTTCCGTTTTGTAGCATAAGAAAGGTCATGCCTGAATTGGTTATTGACCTTGAAGGAGCGCAAGCTGCAACCACAAGGGAAGTATCACTGCAGGGATGGATGGGAGGGGCGATAAGGAATACGTCGGAGGAACATCCTGTCGAAAAAACGTTACAAGGTAAGAAGTAACTTGTTCTTCAAAGTGATTGTGACCTCCGACGTATTCCTTATCTTTGATAGACTCCCATACCAGTGGCATGTAATTGGAGGTGGGAGTGAGAATGTTATGTATCCCTTTAGGGATGGACCGAATGTAATACGGCCTTGCCAAATCTGGTCTCTTGAGTAGTGGAGGAATCCAGATTGTAAAATTTGGTGAATGTATGTGCGGACGACCATGTGGCAGCCGCACATATGTCACGGACCGGTACCCCTCTTTGGAGAGCCGAAGAGGCTGCGATACCCCTGGTTGAATGAGCCCTGAGCTTTTGGGGTGGCTCTTTCCCTGCCAGTTTGTAACATTCCAGAATGGCCAAAATAATCCACCTGGAGATGGTGTGTTTTGTTATGGGTAGTCCCAACTTGTGACCTGAGTATTCTACAAACAGTTGGTCTGCTTGCCTGATCCTAGCCATTCCGCTGATATAAAAGCTGAGAGATTGCCTTGGGTCCAGCCTATGTAGCCTTTCCTCCTCTTTCCATGAATGGGGAGGAGGGTAGAACGAAGGTAAGGTAATTTTCTGAGTAATATGAAATTCAAAAACCACCTTTGGGAGGAAATTAGGCTTCACCTGTAGGACAACTTTGTCCTTGTGGAAAACTGTATGTGGGGGTTTACAGGAGAGAGCTTGTAGCTCGCTCACCCTCCTAGCAGATGTTAGAGCTACCAATAGTACAGTTTTAAGCTTGAGAAATCTCAGCGAACAAGAGTGAAGTGGTTTGAATGGAGTGCCCATTAGGAAGTTTAAGACTAAATTTAAGTCCCACAAGGGAACCTAGAATGGTTTTGGGGGATAAACATTAGTTAATCCCTTGAGAAATTGTACCACTAGAGGAAGTTTGAAATATGATGGTTCCTCCGCAGTGCGCTTGAAGATAGAAAGCGCTGCGAGATAGCCTTTTACAGTGCCAACTTGAAGGCCTGAGTTTGCCAAGTAGAGTAGAAACGATAACGCCATTGGTGTACCACATGAAAAAGGGTCGATATTCTCTTCCCTACACCAGCTGCAAAATTTATTCCAACGGCAGCGGTATAAAGACTTTGTTGCTGGCCTTCTGGCCGAAAGCAACACCTCCATGACGTCATCAGGGAGATCCCAATCCTTGTACCTCACCCTTTCAGAAGCCAAGCGTGAAGGTTGAGGGTTCTGGTGTCTGGATGGAGAACCTGACCTCCCTTCTGCGAGAGAAGATTCTCTTTGAGTGGAAGACGGATTGGAGGGCAGATGGACATATCTAGAAGGTCCGGGTACCACATTCTCCTGGCCCAATCCGGGGCAATTAGGATCATGTTTTTCCGGAATCTTCTCAACCTCCTGATCATTTGAGGAATAACGGACTGGTGGGAACGCGTAAAGGAGTGGAAACTCCCAGTCCACTACGAACGCGTCTCCTAGAGCTCCTCTCGGGGGAAATTCCCTTGAACAGAACAGATTGCACTTCCTGTTGGTGCTTGTGGCGAACAGATCCACCTGAGGGGTTCCCCAAAGGGCGAAGATCTCTTGAAGGACTTCCAGAGCTAGGTCCCACTCGTGGGAGACTGTGCTCTGCCTGCTCAGAGCGTCCGCTGTCAAGTTCTTCTCTCCGGCTAGGTGGACTGCCGATAGAGAGATTTCTTCCCGAATTGCCCAAAACCAGAACTGCATCGCCTCTCTGCACAGTGGCAGTGATCCTACGCCTCCTCTTTTGTTGAGGTAGTGCATGGCCACCGTGTTGTCCGTCATTATCAGGACATTTCTCCCCTGTACTGATGGCAGGAAAGCTTTCAGCGCTAGTCTGATCGCTTTCAACTCCAATAGGTTGATGTGTAGTCTGGACTCCGATGGAGACCAACGACCGCTGATGGTCAAGTCGTTGGCATGGGCTCCCCACCCCGTGAGTGAGGCGTCTGTGACTACTGTTATCTCCGGCCATGGTTGCCAAAACAGTTCTCCTTTCAAGATGTTCTCTGCATAGGCCCACCATTGAAGGTCGCGGGCTACCTTGTCCGGAATCCGGAGGAGATCTGTCATTCTGCCTGAGAATTGCGACCACTGACTTCTCAGTGCCCACTGAAGAGATCTCATTCTCAGGCGAGCCTCTGGCACAAGGAAGAAGCAGGATGCCATGAGGCCTAGCAACCTCAAAAAGTCGAAGGCTGGGAGACGTTGGGCATTTTGAAACTTGGTGACCATCTGTAGAATATCTTGAGCCCTCACCTCTGGTGGCGAGGCTTTTCCCAGGGAAGTGTCCAGGACCGCTCCAATGAACTGGAGTCTCTGTGATGGTACCATCTGTGACTTCTTTAAATTGAGGGAGAAGCCCAGTTTGTGAAGGAAGTGGCAGACATAATCTAGTTGGGCTGGGCCTGTTCCGAAGATACAGCCCTGATCAGCCAATCGTCCAGGTAGGGGTAGACGCGGATCCCTTCCCTCCTTAGACTCGCCGCCACTACCGACATCAGCTTGTTGAAGACCCTCGGGGCGGAGGCCAGCCCAAATGGCAGAACTCGAAATTGATAATGAGAGTCGCCAATTGCGAACCTCAGGTATTTCCTGTGTTTGAGATGGATTGGCACATGGAAATAAGCATCCTGAAGGTCCAGAGATACCAGCCAGTCCTGGAGCTGGAGGGCCTGAAGGATCTGAGAGAGAGTTACCATCTTGAACTTGTCCTTCCTGAGGAACTTGTTCAATTCTCGTAAGTCCAGGATGGGTCTCAGTCCTCCGTCCTTCTTTGGTATGAGAAAGTAGGGGGGAGTACCAGCCCTTGTTCCTGTCCGCTACAGGTACCGGTTCTATGGCACCTTTCTCTAGCAGGTCTATAATTTCCTGCAAGAGGAGCGAATCTGGAACTTTTAGAGAGCTGTTCCCCGGTGGATGACTCTGAGGGATGTGTAGAAAGGGTAGGCAGTTACCCTGGGCAATTGTCTCCAATGCCCAAGCATCTGACGTTATAGGCTGCCATTCCGTCAGATGGTGAGTTAACCTGCTCCCTACAGGTGTATTGTGTGGAAAGGCCTCAGAGTGGTTTGGGGGCGGCTTATGCAGATGCCGAGGGTAAAGAGGCACCTGCTGCTGCTGCGGCCCTAGTACTTTTGACTCGTCCACTTCGGGTGGATCTTCTTTGGCCTCTTTGAGCCGGCTGTCCTCTGCCTTTCCCGAATGCGTAATAATAGCGAAAGGACTTTCCTCTCCCAGAGGTTCCTGAGGGGCGAAAAGGAGTTTGGCGGATAGCAGCTCCTAAAGATTTTGCTGCTGCTTTGGAAGTCTGTAACTTTTCTAGACTGTCATCAGCCTTTTTTCCGAATAGTGAAGAGCTGTCAAAGGGCATGTTCAAAAGTCTGGCCTCTACATCTGGAGCAAAGCCAGACTTTCGCAACCACGCATGCCTGCGGATTGTTGTACTTGCCGCCATGGCCCTGCTGATACTGTCAGCGGAATCGATGCCAGTTTGAAGTGATTCGCACATGGCATCTTTGCCATCTTTAGTAATGTTAACGAAGGCTTCCTTTTCCTCTCCTTCGGGTATGCAGTCAGCCGCTGATGAAGCACACTCCCATAGTGTGTGACTGAACCTGGCGAGCGTACAGGTGGCGTTGATGGACTTCAACGCCATGCTACAAGCAGAGAAGACTTTCTTCGCCATAGAATCGTACCTCTTGTCATCTCTATCCTGTGGGACAGTAGGGTAAGCGGTCCTACTGCTAGATGAAGTTGCCGCTTGAACCACGAGGCTCTCTGGAGTCGGGTGTTTTGATAAGTATTCAGGGTCAGCAGCCGCTACCCTATACTTGGCTGGCAATCTTTTATTGACTGCAGGGATAACTTCAGGAGTTTCCCAATTAGATGAAATCTTTCTTTGTAAGGCTGCATGGAAGGGGACCACAGGGTCCTCCTGTGGACCTTTGTCTAATATGTCTATCAGGTCATCCTGTTGAAAAGCAGGTGAAGGCGCAGACCAACCCATAAATTCAATAATCCTTGCCATCAGGGTTCTATAGGGTGTTTTGGCATGTTCCCCTGGGTCTGGTTTAACAAATTCCACTTCTGGGGAAGTGTCCAGCCCACTTGCCTCATGTAATGACTCCTGTAGGTCTTTCAACCTTCTTTCCTCAGAGGTGAAATCCTCTGAAATAGGCAGTGTGGTCCTCTGTAACCCAAATGTTTCCTGGTCAGAATCTTCCCCCTCTTCATAAATTGAAGATAGTCCAGGGTACTCTGACCTCTGAAATGGTGTAAAACCCATCTCTAAGGCAGAAAGAGCCAAACTCGTCATCACTGGGCGAGAAAACGTCAATGTCGTCGACGCCGATGTGACAGGCTTCGAAGGCGCCGAAAAAACTGGAAGGGGTCTCGAAAGAACTCGAGAGGATCAGGATCCTACTTGAGGACATCGACGACGGTCTCAACGTCGTGCCGGAGGCCCGTGGAATCACTGTTGGCTGTGGAGTAGCCTTGGTCTTCTCTTTCATCGGCGTCGATGTCGGCGTCGAGTCGATCGACCGATGCGTCGAGGAACCCTTCGACAACGGCGTCGATGGCGCCGATCCATGCGTCGAAAGACTCTTCGACGATGGCGTCGAAGATGGTGCCTTCTTACCCGATGGCTCGTGGCGCTCTCGGGTAGAATGTTTCGCCTGGTGCTGCGACTCGCGGCATTTTGATTTTTTGGGTTTTTCACCCGGGGTATCACCCTCATCTGTCTTCGAGGGGGTCGAGACCGCTTTCTCGAAGACGCTTAGCATTTTCTTCCTGAATTCCTCCCACTCAGCCTGAGAGCTGTGTTTTGTGGGGCAGCAGACCCTTTCTGGTGAAACAGAAGATGACGAGTAAGGGGATCTTCGACGTCTCTTCTTTGAGTGTCTCGATCTCGACGAATGGTGGGAGCTACTTCGAGATCTAGAATGGGAATGCTTTTGACTGCCTCGACTCAGCCGAAGAAACTTTCGAGGAGGATTTGACTGACTTACCTCTCTCGAGCTTCCCCTTTGCGCTCCTTCAAAGCTTTCGCCCTCATGGACATGCAGTCCTCACACTCCGAACAATGGTGCTCGGCTCCCAGGCACCACAAGCAGATCCTGTGTGGATCCGTTATCGACATTTTTTCTACTGCAGTCTCGACATTTTTTGAAGCCGGATCACGGCGTTGTCGGTTCCGATGAAGAAGCCATCGAGAACGAGTTGGTATATTCGAGTAAATGTCGAAGGTTTATCTGACTGAACTGAGCAACGATATTCCGAGGCACCATGAAGCGCGGAAAAACGGAACTGAGCAACGGCCGCCGCGCGTGGCTATTTATGGGCATGGTGATGTCGGCGCCGATACGGTGGCTGTCGAGGGACATCGACTCGGCGGAAGTCGACGCGCAGTGCTCTCTACAGAGAAAAAAATTCGGAGGCCAGCAAGCTGGAGACGAATTATCAAAGATAAGGAATACGTCGGAGGACACAATCCCTTCGAAAGAGAGATTTAAAGACTATGGGCCTCATTACACGGAATGCGGTAAGGGTTTACCGGTACCAGTAAGGGCACCGGTACCGGTAAACCCTTACCGCCTTACTACGAGGTCCCTTTGCGGGACCCGACCTCAACGGCTTTTTTTACCGTGCCGTTACGGAACGGGCCTGCAAAGGGACCTTGGTGCTAATTACGGTACCGCAATTTGCGGTACCGTAATTAGCTCCTTCCCCATTCCCATTGAGCCCTATGGGGGCAAAAATGGGAATGGGGAAGTGGTTTGGTGAATGGGGAATTACCGCCCCCGCTCACCTTGGAGTAGGGCGGTAATTCCGCCATCCACCAAGGCGGACACAGTAAAATACCGGCAGGCAACCATGGCGCTAATAGCGCCATGGTTACCGCATACTGTGTAATGAGGCCCTTTTTTTTTGTTTTACCAGGAGCCAGTGCAAATAATGTATCACTAGGCTAATGTGGGAACCATAAGGGGTGGCTGTGGCTGTACAAGCAGCCAGGTTCTGCAGCGGTTGCAGGCGATGGATTAGGCCCGAGGGCTGGGCCAGGTAGAGAGCATTACAAATTACAATAGTCTAGCCTGCTGGAAATAAGAGAAGCCACAACTGTAGGGTGAAGAGAAGGAGGAAGAAAGGGCAGGATTTTTTGAAGGACCCTCAGTAAAAAGTGGTCAGTCTGGCACACTGCACTCACCTGTGATGCCATGGACAAAGAAGCAGAGAGATAGAACCCAAGATTTTCAACTACCGTCACTGGAATAGGAAAGTCACCCAGTAAGGATAGCCAGTAGGCCGAGGATCAAGAAGAGGATTCAGAGGAGGCGCCCACCATCAGGACCTCAGTCTTGTCCCCGTTGAGTTTGAGCCGATTGGCGCCCATCCACTCCCCCACGGCCGCCAGGCAGTCACACAGATGGGACGACACCTCCTCCCGGTTCCGATCTAAACGGACCAGGATCTGTGTGTCCTCTGCGTATGAGTGCACCTGAAGCTGTGAGAGCGGATGAGGTCAACCAAAGGCTGCCCATAGATGTAAAATAACATCGGGGATATGGCAGAGCCCAGGGGGACGCTACAAGAAAGAGAATAGAGAGAAGATAGAAAAGGAGGTAAAGATACTGATTGGCCCTGATTGTTCAAAAAGAGATAAATCATGCTACGACAGGACCTGAGATGCTGATAGTGGCCAGACAGGATAGAAGTATGGGGCGGTCAACAGTGTCAAAGGCCACTGATAGATCGAGCAGAATTAGGGCCCCCAAACCACCTCCATAGACTAACCTGGCCATATCATCCATTATTGAAACTGGAACACTTTTGGTACCTCTCCCGGGACGAAAACCAGGCTGAAAAGGGTCAAGCACAGAGGAGGACTCAAGAAACCCGGAAATAAGTGGCGATATCAAGAAGCTTCATAAAGAAGAGAAGTAGAGAGATAGGGTGGAAGTTGGACAGAACAGAGGCATCCAGTGACACTTTTTAATAGAGGGACTATGATAGCCTGTTTAAGTTCTTCAGGGATCACACCAGAGCAACAAGAAAGGTTTGCCACCTGGGTCACCAGAGGAATAATCTCAGGCAAGAGATCTTTAAGAATAAATAGAGGAATAGCGTTAATGGGGCTGCAGACTTCAGGTGAGCGATGCCTTCAATACAGCCTCATCAAAGAATACAGGGAAGGTAGCCCAGCCAGAGGTAGCTGGTTGGCTGCGCCCCACGACGGTCACACCAAGGCTAACCAGCATGAGCTGAATATTGTTTTAGAATATTAACAATTTTGGAATGGAAAAACTCAGCAAGTGCATCAAAGTGTGACTGAGAAGCAGGCGCTGTGGGAAGAAAGCGAGCTGTAGGAGAAAAGGATTTAACTTGTGCTCTGCTTGGCAAAGACCCAGTTTAGCCACTCTCAGTTCTTCTGTGAACCATCCCCGTGACAGGGAGCCATGCAGCTGCATGGTTTTGAAGCGTTAGTGAATATTGGGGCTCCTGGATTGGCCCTGATCTACCCAGGTGGGTTAATAATCAACAAATAGCAAAATTGATCAGGGTAACTGAATGTGATATGTCCACCTCGCACAATTAAAACACAATAAATGCAACAATTTCAAAAAAGACATCAATGATTTCATGAAGAAACTCAGTTTTCTCTTGTTAGTTCATGATTTAATACAATGGGGCCAACACCGTACCCTATGGGACACGGCAACTAATTCTAGAACACTCACAGAGCATATTAGCTCTTTCTCTAATGAGCCTTGCAGGGCCACTAGAACAACTAATGCAATAATAAATACATATGTCTCCTTACAGCAACTGCACAATCCAGTGCTGTGGAGCAGCAATGCAGCGTTTACTTCTGAATCCGAACTTCCATCTAAGAAGATATCTAAACATCTGTTTTTCAGCAAGAGCACAATATCAAGTAAGACATGGACATCCTTTCTGTGTATAAAATTCACATAGGAATTTAGTTTCTGCCCATGTTAGAATCCTAATCATTGAAATATATTCCTTTTTAGATCACTTGCCCCATAAGAAATATTGACAAGTGTGAGTCAGCGTCCGAACTCAATAAAGAGTAACACGATGCCGTAAAAACACACCGTGAAATAAAAAATACACTGTAAAATCATTGGATCTGTTTTTCTGAAAATAAGACAAATATTTACAGCTTGTGAAAGTCAAAAATTAAGAAATAACTCCTGAACAGGTACACACCTCTAAATAAACATCCTGTTCATTTTCCGACAGAGAACAACAGGACCCTTCGCACCACATTTGTATTTGAACGTCCTGATGAAGGCCAAACAATTATCAGCAAGAATAATCCTGCTAATGAATGGCTGAAACACAGTCGTGTTGACTCCATTCTTGTGTCAACACACACACTGTAAATGTTTGTAAATTGGATACACTTTTTCTCTATGTTCATTTGCTTCAACATGACCACAAATTATGATAAATATGTATATATGTGTTATAGTGTGATCCAGGCAGGAAAAAAAGCTTGGTTAAACAAGAATTGTATTACTCGAAGATATTGTCCCCAAATCCTGTCACAACCTTTTTACAAAAAATCTAATTTTGTTGTATTAAATCATGAACTAATAAGAGAAAACTGAGTTTCTTCATAAAATCATTGATGCCTTTTTTAGAATTGTGGCATTTATTGTGTATTAATTGTGCTAGGTGGGCAAATCACATTCAGTTACCCTGATCATTTTGGCTATTTGTTGGTTTTAAAGGGTGCCAATTGATCGGTAGTAGCTAGTAGCGACTGAGATAGGGTAGAAAAATCCACAGGCAAGCAAGTGCTAGGACATTTAGTCTTCACCAGAGATGCCAAGACAGACTTATCAATGCCATGACAATTCCTCTTAAGAACCGTGCCTCTAGACGGTGTTGGAGGGGAAATTCCAAGGGGTACTGAAATAGGGATAAGAAAGTGGTTGGACCATGGGACAGACACTAAGGGGCGGACTACCAGACCCAGGACTGCAGAAAAAAATAAGATCCAAGATCCCCCCAAGGAGTTGGGTGGGTTCAGTGACATGATGGTTAAACCCAGATCCACAAAACCGTCACAAAAAGCATCTAGAGTAGGGACAAGAGGAGGGTTAAGGCGGATATTAAAGTTGCCTAACACTATACGATTTACATATTTCAGGTGAAGCGCAACCACAAGTTCCAGGAAAGGTAGCAGGAAATGCATATAAGGGCCAGACGGACGCTAGATCAGCAGAAAATAATCAAAGTCGGAAGCAGAGATTTCCAAGCACACTAAAAAAAAAAGCTTCCATGGTTAAATCGTGGATTACCGGTACAGTAGTAACCTTAAGGGTGGTTTTAAATATAGCTATCCCCACATCCGCATGGGGTGCAGCTCATCTTCATGAATTATTTTATACCCCTCAGGCAAGAATTGGGGAAACATGGGCGCTGAGGTGGCTGTTAGCCAGGTTTCCGTATGACAGAATATATCTGGACCATTGTCACAGATAACATGTGAACAGGCAGAGTGAATTAAACAACAAGACACTCAGAGGTGTGTTGGAGCAGGAAGAAACCACAACAGGAACGCAACATGCCAAATTAAAATTCAGGGGAAAAACAGTACCTGCCGGGCCATATCTAACAGACATGAGCGGGAGTAGCGGGGAGAACAGGTAGTAGGCCAGCCCCTGGACCTGCCCGTGAGCCGGACGGGCCCAGAGGGGCTTAACTTTGGCGCAACTTCAGCATGACGTGCCCTTTCCTGCTGCGCCTGACCGCTGAGCTGTCTGTGTACTGCCGTCCTATATAGGCACATTGTGTAACGCTAGCCAATCCCCTCCCACTGCTATGAACAGAGAAGAGGGACTGCCTCCCCAGTGAGTGTGGGTAAGAAATAAAAACTGGCGCACAAGCATTGTGGTCCTCAGTGAGGCCAGGCACCCTCAGACGATACAGGGAAATTAATGCAGGATGAAAAACAGGTAAAGCGCCCATGCATCCACAACAGATGTCAACCAATGAGCTCCCGCCCAGCAAATACACAGTGCAATTTCTGCACTGTTGGGGCCAAGCTGCTGGTGGCTTGGCCCCACAGACAACATGTGCAACAGATCAGTAGCAGCAAGGCCTCTGTATGTACAGTGTGTTCCCTCAAAAGCCACACTCGCACTATGCTGCGTAGAAGTGCACTTCTCAGGTGATACAATAACTGATCGCAATATAACATGGGCCCAGGTCAACATAGGCCCCCATGGCCTTGCACAACCAGAAGAATAATGAAACCACAGGCCGGCCAAGCTACACATTCCAAACACTTCAAAAATGCAACCAACCATCAACCCATTCACCTGGGATGCTGCCGGCTAATCAAACAAACCCTTTTTGGTACTTTCACACCCTGCCCATCTAGTTGTCCTTGTACCTGACTGCTAAACTACATGAAATCACACTGACAACATAACTACAAGGGTAATCATGCCATGTTCCATATAATTGTCATTGTTTATTTGTAAAGCGCTTATACACAAGCGAAGTACTTCAAAGCACGTCAAGGCGGCAAGGGAATACAGAGTCCTTTTTAGGCCTTGAAATTTCCAAATGAACAAGCAAAAAAGATTAGCAAACTAAATCTGATGGCAATTAATACTAGTGCCAGTGAATGACACAAAGCGAGGTGAAAAAGGGGAGAGGAGAGGCAGAGTGGCATACAATCCTTAAACAACCATGCTAGGCCAATGACATTTAAGATGGTGCAAGTGCATGCCAGGGAGTGAGGTGATAAGGGGGTGAAGGAGAAGAAATACAGAAGCCAAAAACTCCCGTACTGGGCCTGGCGAACTAGGTATAATACATTCTAAGGTAATGTTAGTGCGCACACAGGAGTTAGGAGGGAGGGAACAAGTGTACCCAGTCGAGCAGGGCCCTGGATTAAGTGCAGAGAGGTTACCCTTCCCATGAAATGAATTCCAGAAGTGCAGTAGTGGAGAGCAGAGTGAAGAGGCTTTGGGGCAAGTGTGAGGACTGGTGGGGGGAGCCTGAGACCTGTGTGGCTCTGGAGGTGCAATCGGTGACCAGTCAGCAAACAGAACAGTGATAGGGCGAGAGGTAGGCAGGAAGTAGGCAGGAATAGAGAGGGGGTTACCAGGGGAGAGGGAGAGAGGAAGAGGAGGTTCTTGAGGAGTTTCCGAATTTAAGGAGATCAGGCTCAAGACGGAGAGAGAGGCAGGGAAGTTGTTCCAGAGGGAGGCACCTGCAGAGGATAAATATCTACCTCCAAATCTCTTTTTTTTTTAAATCGGCTCAACCGCAGAGAGTTGGAAGAGGACGAGCAGAGGGCTCTAGAAGGAGAGTATTTAGGGGGAGAGAGTTGTAGATAGTTCGGGACCAACCCCAAAAAGTCTTATGGACTATGCAGAGCGTCTAGAACTTGATCCTTGCAGCCAAAGGAAGCCAGTGGAGGGATTTCAGTGCCGGAGAGATGCGGTCCCTGGGCTTGAGGCCAAGGATAAATCTTGCGCTTCTGTTCTGGATAAGTTGTAGAGGTCGGCGAGTAGACGTCGGAAGATTGATTAAGAAAGAGACTGTTGCAGTAGTCAACTCTAGAAAGAACCAGAGCTCTGGTGACGGTGAGCCTCTGGGGGAAAGTGAGAAAAGGCAGGATACCTCCGAAGAGGTGCAGCTGCTAGTGGGACTTTTAAGGGATGTCTGAGATGTGAGAGCACAAGGAGAAAGTGGAGTCGAGGAGGACCCCTATATTTTTCCTCCTCACTGGTGCGCGACGGCGCAGGTCCAACGGAGGCCGGCCAGAGTGAAAGTGGGAAAGCGAGAGCAGGGGTCCCAATGTGGAGGGTCTCTGTCTTGCTAGCATTGAGGCAGAGATCGTTTGCAGCACACCAAGACTGAATTGCGGACAGACAGTAAGGAATGTGCAAGGAGGCAGAGGCCGAGGGTAGCCTGAAAGAGAGCTGTGTATCATCCGCATAACACTGAAAGTTGGAGGTGAAGGCAGAGATCCTGCGGGCCAGAGGGGCCATGTAGACATTGAAAAACGAGGGGGATAGGTTAGATCCCTGGGGGACACCACAAGTAGAATGAGTCATAGCTGCGAGAAAAGACCCAAGTTCCACCTGGGAAAGACGGTCAGAAAGAAAGGAGGCAAGCCACGCCAGGGCCTGATCTGTGATTCCCAGGGTGTCACAGAGACAGGAGATCAGGATGTTGTGGTTTACTGTGTTGAAAGCAGTAGAGAGGCCAAAAACAATGAGGACAGAGGGAGAGTTAGAGTCAAGATTCGAGAGCAGGTCTTCATAGGTGTTCTGAAGAGCACTTTCTGTGCCTCTGGGTGCTCTAAAGCCAGACTGATGGTCATGGAGACAACCAACAGATTCAGTGTGGAGGGTAAGCTGAGAGATGGCCAACTTCTCCAGGAGATTTCCCAGGAAGGGAAATGTCTCCCAACAGGCACACAAGACAGCCAAGAGGCCATGAAAGGGACCAGCACATCTGCAACATCTGATCCTACAAGTGTCACTATTGTGGCGTTGGCCCTTTAAGGGTACGCACGCGACGGGGTGACGTTCACTCCGTCGCGTGCGCTGTTAAATAAACAGGGCGTTCCCGGTGACATCACATTCACCGGGGATCCCACACTGGTAACAACGCTGTCTCCGTGTCTCTGTGTCACGGGGGGTGGGGGGCTCACGGACGGCGGCATCCGGAGACCGCCAACAGTGGCGACGAGTGCCGGGATCACTCCCATGAACAGGCGGAGCAATCAGCTGGGAGCGTAGATGATCCGATGTGAGCGCTCCAGCGATTTCTGACCGCGGAGAAGGGAGAGATACACGCGGCCGGGGGCCATTTTGATGAATAGGCCTCGGAGACTCACGGCTTCATAACGAAGCGCCGATGAGCCATCCGGACATAATTTTTGGATACTTCAGCGGCGGATAGTCGCTGGAGACAACACGTGTCAATTTCGGAATGATTCATCGACATTTACACTGTTTTTCACCTAGTAGATGGGCAAGACTCTATGGTAAGCCTGCTGAAGGAGCCTTTCCCCCTGCTCAATTTTTGGACACCTCAGTGTCTGCATGCTGGCTGGAGCAATACATCTGCGAGGAGTGCGCCTGGTGAGAGGCAGAAGTCAAACCATCTCTAGAGGCTGACTGCTGGTGGTGAGTTGCGGCCCCATCACTTAGATCTTCTGGGGTGCCTGTGCGCTTTCCACCATGAGTCAAGCTGCTGCTGCTGCTGCGCCTCCGCCTGCTCCCCTGTTGAAACCACCTGGGTCCCTACAGCCAATGCCTGAGTTTGATACCTCGGGTGCTCCATCAAGCCTGGGACAGAGGTGGAAGATGTGGATGGATAGGCTGGAGATGTACTTCAGGGCCACTATGGAGACAAGCGACGACAGCAAGCTGGCCACTCTTCTGTACTCTGCTGGCCCAGCAGTGCATGAGATATTTCTGTCCCTGCAGCCGGCGGATGGGTCGTTTGCGGCGGCAAAGGATGCACTCCATAATCATTTTCTGCCAATGGCCAATGCAGATTATGAACGTTTTCTCATGGGAACGACCCGACAGAAGGATGACGAGACTCTGGATGTGTTCTGTGGACGGCTGCGGAGACTGGCGGCGCCATGTGCGTGGAATGACCCTGAAGTTATGATTCGCAACCAACTCATTCAGGGGTGTGTCTCTGGGAAACTGAGGCGCCAGATTTTGCGCGAGCCTGGCATCACCCTTCCTCGCATCCTAGAACTGGGAAGGTGCCACGAAGTGTCGGAGTTGCGGGCGACCAGAATGGAAGCTGGTGCCCGCCCAGGCAAGGTGGAGGAAATCTGCGCGGTCGGAAGTGGCCGAGGAGCTAGGCGCCCCCTGAACATTCAGAGCCCGCGCCCGCCTGGGACGACTTCCTCGTGCCCAAAGTGTGGGTACGATCTCCCACACCCAGCTGAATGCCCCGCGACTGGGGTTAAGTGCGGTAGGTGCGGAGGCGCGGACCATTTTGCCAGAATGTGCAGATCTGCAGCTCCCAAGGTAGTGCCAAGAGGACCTGTCCGAGCCGGTTTCTTCCGACCCCAAAGGGCGTCCAACGTTGCTCAGGTGGACCAGGGTGACGAAGGGGCCCCTCAGGAAGGGGAGGAGGAAGAAGAGGATGAGGAAAACGTCTTCTTCGTGTCCAGTGTGAGCATGCTGAAATCCCGCTCTAAGAGACAGCCCAGGTGCAACGTGTTTGTCAATGGAGACTCTGTACCGATGCTAGTGGACACCGGTGCGTCCGTGAATGTGATGGCCAGACAGCACTATAATACTATGCAGGCCCGACCCACGCTGACCGCACCGAGAGCACGCATATTCGCTTTCGGCGGCGATCAGCCCCTTCCTCTGGATGGCGTGTTCGTGGCTGATGTCCAATATGGTGACTCACACATCCGGGCCAGATTCTATGTCACACCGGTGAGCGACAACACCCTGCTTTGCTGTGCTGCGGCTGAGGCGCTGGGCATCGTCACATTCGCATACTCGGTGTACTTAGATGACATTCAGGTGCTCTTGGCCAAACACAGCTCCCTGTTTGAAGGCATTGGACAGTTGGTGGGTGAGCCAGTCCGGCTGCACATCGATGAGTCGATCCAACCAGTGGCGCTGAAGCACCGGCGAGTTCCTTTTCATCTCAGGGATCTGGTAGATCGAGAACTGGACAATCTGGTGGGGCTGGACATCATTGAAAAGGTTGAGGGCCCCACCCCGTGGGTGTCGCCCATTGTCATTGCGCGCAAGCCGAAACAGCCGGACGCGGTGAGATCTGCGTGGACATGCGACTCCCCAACAAGGCCATAAAGAGGGAGCGACATTTGACCCCTACCATCGATGACATCATAGCCGAACTGCAAGGGGCGAGGTTCTTTTCCAAACTGGACCTGAGAGCAGGCTATCATCAGGTGGTCCTGCACCCCGGGTCCCGCTACATCACAACCTTTACCACTCATCGAGGTCTTTACCGATACAAGAGGTTGAGTTTTGGGGTGTCTTCTGCGGCGGAGGTTTTCCAAAACATCATAAGAGGGGCACTAGCGGACCTGGATGGAGTCCTCAATATTAGTGACGACATCTTGGTGTATGCCAGGTCTGAGACGGAGCATCTGGCACGCCTGGCCAAGACCTTTGAGCGCCTGTGTTCGCTGGGACTCACCCTGCACAAGGACAAGTGTGAATTTCTGAAAACAACGATCGAATTCTTTGGGTTCGTGTTTAAGGCGGATGGGGTGTCGCCGGACCCCCGCAAAGTGAGGGACATAAAGGAGGCGCGTCCGCCTGAGAATGTTGCAGAGGTGAGGAGCTTCTTGGGCATGGTCACTTACTGTGGCCGTTTCATCAGGAACCTGGCGTCCCGCTCAGAGCCGTTGAGATCGCTCACAAAGAAGGACACCACCTGGCACTGGGGCCCCCTTGAGCAGGCGGCATTCGACGACATCAGAGGCGCCTTGGCGGCGGACGACACCATGGCGTTCTTCGATCCGAGCCTGCGGACAGAGATCGTGGTGGACGCCAGCCCATATGGACTGGGGGCAGTGCTTACACAAGTGGGGAATGACCAAGAAGTCCGACCCACATCATACGCCAGTAAGGCGCTCTCCGACACCGAGCAAAGGTACTCCCAGATCGAGAGGGAAGCCCTGGCGGTGCTGTGGGGTTGCAGACATTTTCGCCTCTACATTCTGGGGCGCCCCGTGACTGTGGTCACGGACCACAAGCCGTTGCTGCCGATCATGGCGGGCTCATCATCCCGTCCACCAGTGAGAATAGAGGCTGGATGCTCGCCCTGCTCGAGTATGGAGTGTCGTTAACATATCGTCCAGGGGCTAACAATGCGGCAGATTACCTATCTCGTCACCCAAGAAGGGACTCGCAGGAGTCTGCATCAGCGGAAGAGGCCGATGAACATGTCCGTCTGGTAGTGGAGACGGCCACCCCAAACTCCAAGCAGGTGGAAGAACTCGAGGTTGCGTCCAAAGGCGACAAATGTTTCGCCATCCTGAAGGAAGCCATGCAGAAGGGTACCTGGAAGACGGTACTGGAGGCCGTGGAACGCAGGACATGTGAAGCCAGAGTGGCCCTTGAGCAGTTATGGAGAGTGAGAGAAGAACTGACATTCTCAGAGTCGGGGCTGCTACTGAGGGGTGAGAGGATCGTGGTGCCCCAGGTCAAAGTGTCACAGGTCATCGCGTTGGCGCACCAGGGTCACCAAGGGGCGCCCAAAACCAAAGCTCGCCTCCGCCAGAAGGTGTGGTTCCCGGAACTCGAGCGGAAGGTGGAAACATTTGTGGCGTCGTGCGTGTGGTGCCAGGCTGCGGCACCGGCCCAGCGGGAACCATCTATTGAAGCGATGCCCAGAGGGACCCGGCCATGGGAAGTGGTGCACGCAGACTCCGGGTCCACGTCGAGAGGCACTCACTTCCTAGTTGTGGTGGACGAGTGGTCTCGATACCCGGAGGTCGAGTTCATAGAGTCTGTCGCATTTGAGAACGTGGTGGTGGCGCTGGAGAAGATTTTCGCCACCCATGGCCTGCCCTCTGTGCTATGCTCCGACAACGGGGCACCGTTCCAAGGCGAGAGTTTTGCCGAGCTCATGAAGGAGTATGGCATTCAACACCGGCGGGTAACCCCACTGTGGCCCCGGGCCAACGGGGAGGCAGAGCGCATGATGCGCACCCTCAACAAAGTGTTTCGGATTGCCCATGGAAAGGGCGAGTGTTTGCAGAGGGCCCTGTACGTCTTCCTGCGGGGCTATCGGACCACACCTCACTCATCAACGGGTGTGGCCCCGGCGGAGGCTCTCTTCCAGAGATGTCCAAGAGACATGATACCGGAGGTTGGGGACAGGGACCCTGCCGTCATTGACAATGAACAGGTTGAGGAGGACAGACGAGTCAGGACGCAGATGGAAAACATCCGGAGGGGCCTAAGGCCCCCACACATCGCGCTGGGAGACGAGGTGTTGGTGAGGAATCGTCACCCACATGGAAAGTTGTCCCTCACGTATGAACCCGCTCCTTTAGATGTCGTGGCGGTCAAGGGTTCTATGGTAACAGCTTCTGATGGGACGTCGTCTGTAACAAGGAATGCTTCATTCTTCAGGAGAATCGGCGACCAGAGAGTGGACAGCCCCGACAACCGAGAGGGTGAGGGTGCCTTGGATGAAGGTGGGGGTGACAGCCCTGCCGCGGACTCTCCGGCTCGAGGCAGACCCGGCCAAGAGACACCGGCCAGGGACGGTGGCAGGAGGTACCCCCTGAGAACAGGGCGTGGGAAACCTGCCCGTCTTACAGACTATGAGACTATGTAACGGACTGAGCTCAGGAGGCTGACCGGGGGCTAATGGTCAGGCCGTGACAGGTACCCGCGGGGGATCCAGGGTGGCTGTGAATAAATGGGGGTTTTGGAATTGATCGAGTTGTGTGCTTTATAAACGTGTGATAGTTAGTCCCTCCTGTTTCCAATTTGTTGTTATGGAAAAGGAGGAGTGTGGCGTTGGCCCTTTAAGGGTACGCACGCGACGGGGTGACGTTCACTCCGTCGCGTGCGCTGTTAAATAAACAGGGCATTCCCGGTGACATCACATTCACCGGGGAGCCCACACTGGTAACAACGCTGTCTCCGTGTCTCTGTGTCACGGGGGGTGGGGGGCTCACGGACGGCGGCATCCGGAGACCGCCAACAACTATGGCACCAGCACAGTCTGCACGGTTCAGTGATTCAGACCAAAGGAAGCTGAGTAGCTGTGGCCAGAAGGACACCTCAAAGACCTTGCTGTCGGAGAGCACCGCTGCAGCCATCTCTGGGAGCACCAGCACACCTCCAACGGCTGTGGCAACCACAGAGGCCATTGAAAAGCATGCAGAAGCCCCTCCCACTCAGCCACCTCACACCATCGTTAGCACCAAGCCTGGGGTGCTAACCAAAAAACCCACCTCAGACACCAGTGAGGCTGTTGGCTATCCGACGGTGCAGGACACCTATGCCTTACCTGGCTGCTTTGAAGGGATTCTGCAAATCCAAATTACCTACACCACCAAATTACCTAAAATAGATACTACCAAATGTCCTACTGACTAAATGTTCGTAGGACATTTATTCAGTGGGCCTCATTACAAGTCAGCCAGTCTGGAATTAACGGTGGTGGTAAATCCGGTGCCACCGTTGTTTCCGGACAGGCTGATTCCGAGTCCTGCAGGTGGGAGGTGCCACTCCCGCTAGGTCTGACCTGGCAGAGTAACACCACCTGTCTGCAGGCGGACATGGAAACACCGGCTCTGTCATAGACAGAACCAGTGTTTCCATGGTCCCCATCCCCATGGAGTCCTATGGGACTCCATGGGAAGAACAAGTTACTTCTTACCTTGTAACGTTCTTTTGACGGGATGTTCCTGCGACGTATTCCTCATCTTAGATATCTCCTTCCAGCTCTGCTGGCCTCGGAAAATGTTTTCTCTCTAGAGGGCGCTGCGCGTCGACGTCCTCCGAGTCGATGTCCCTCGACAGCCGCCGTATCGACGTCAACCTGCCTATAAAGGCCGCGCGCAGCGTCCGTTGCTCAGTTCCGTTTTGTAGCCCACAATAATACTTTCTGGACTAACTAATCACCTTGAAGGAGCGTAAGCTGCAACAACAAGGGAAGTAGAACTGCGGGGATGGATGGGAGGGTCGATGAGGAATACGTCGGAGGAACATCCCGTCGAAAGAACGTTACAAGGTAAGAAGCAACTTGTTCTTCGAAGGGATTGTGTCCTCTGACGTATTCCTCATCTTAGATAGGCTCCCATAGCAGTATTCTATTATCGGAGGAGGGTGTACTGACTTCACGCTGTCTTCTATTGATGAATAGAATGCAGTACAGCCCTTCCAAACCTAGTCTCTTGACTGGAGGAGGAATCCAAATTGTAAAAACGTGTAAAGATATGGACAGACGACCATGTAGCTGCCGCACATATGTCTTTAACCGGCACGCCTCTTTTGAGGGATGATGAAGCTGCAATACCTCTGGTCGAATGAGCCCTAAGGTTTTGAGGGGGCTCTTTCCCTGCCAGTTTATAACATTCCAGAATGGCTAGAATGATCCATCTGGAAATGGTCTGCTTAGTTATTGGTAACCCCAGCTTGTGACCTGCGTAACCTACAAACAGCTGGTCTGCCTGTCTTATCCTGGCTAGTCTACTGATGTAAAAACTTAAAGCCCTCCTAGGGTCTAGCCTGTGTAACCTCTCTTCCTCTTTCCCCGGGTGAGGAGGAGGATAGAAAGATGGTAGGGTAATCTTCTGAGTGATATGGAATTCAGAAACCACCTTTGGGAGGAAATTAGGCTTCACTTGCAGGACAACTTTGTCTTTGTGAAATATTGTGTGAGGGGGTTTACAAGAAAGAGCTTGTAATTCGCTCACCCTTCTAGCAGATGTAAGTGATATTAATAAAACAGTTTTAAGGGTAAGGAATCTTAACGAACAAGAATGGAGAGGTTCGAAAGGTGTACCCATCAGGAAAGTTAGTACTAAGTTTAAATCCCATAGGGGAACTTGGAATGGTCTTGGGGGATAAACATTGGTTAACCCCTTTAGAAACTGTATTACCAAGGGTAATTTGAAATAGGATGGTTCTTCCGCAGTACGCTTAAAGATGGATAGCGCTGCGAGATAGCCTTTAATGGTGCCAACTTGAAGGCCTGAATTTGCCAAATATAGTAGGAAGGACAAAACCATTGGTGTACCACATGAAAAAGGGTCGATATTCTGTTCTCTACACCAGCTGCAAAATCTGTTCAAACGGCAGCGGTATAAAGACTTTGTTGCTGGCCTCCTTGCCAAAAGCAACACCTCCATAACAGCATCAGGGAGGTCCCAATCCTTGTACCTCAGCCTTTCAGAAGCCAAGCGTGAAGGTTGAGGGTTTTGATGTCTGGATGGAGAACCTGACCTCCCTTCTGTGAAAGTAGGTTCTCTCTGAGTGGAAGTCGAATTGGAGGGCAGATGGACAAGTCTAGAAGGTCCGGGTACCACTTTCTCCTGGCCCAATCCGGGGCAATTAGGATCATGGTTCGCCGGAATCTTCTCAACCTCCTGATCATTTGAGGAATGACAGGGACCGGTGGGAACGCGTACAGAAGCGGAAACTCCCAGTCCACTATGAACGCGTCTCCCAGAGCTCCTCTCGGGGGAAATTCCCTTGAGCAGAACAGGTCGCATTTCCTGTTTAGGCTGGTGGCGAACAGATCTACCTGAGGGGTTCCCCAAAGGGCGAAGATCCCTTGAAGGACTTCCTGAGCTAGCTCCCACTCGTGGGAGACTGTGTTCTGCCTGCTCAGAGCGTCCGCTGTCAAGTTCTTCTCTCCGGCAAGGTGAACTGCCGATAGAGAGATTCCTTCTTGGATTGCCCAAAACCAGAGCTGCATCGCCTCTCTGCACAGGGGTAGTGATCCTACGCCTCCTCTTTTGTTGAGGTAATGCATGGCCACCGTGTTGTCCGTCATTATCAGGACGTTCTTCCCTTGTACAGCTGGCAGGAACGCCTTCAGCGCAAGTCTGATGGCTCTCAGCTCTAACAGGTTGATGTGTAGTCTGGACTCCGATGGAGACCAACGACCGCTGATGGTCAAGTCGTTGGTGTGGGCTCCCCACCCCATGAGTGAGGCATCCGTGACTACTGTTATCTCCGGCCAGGGTTGCCAAAACTGTTCTCCTTTCAGAATGTTCTCCAGACAGGCCCACCACTGAAGGTCTCGAGCCACCCTGCCAGGAACCTGAAGAAGATCTGTCATTCTCCCTGAGAATTGTGACCACTGAGTCCTCAGTGCCCACTGGAGGGATCTCATTCTCAGGCGAGCCTCTGGCACTAGGAAAATGCAGGATGCCATGAGGCCTAGCAACCTCAAAAAGTCGAAGGCTGGGAGACGTTGGGCATGTTGGAACTTGGTAACCATCTGTAGAATATCTTGAGCCCTCACCTCTGGTGGCGAGGCTTTTCCCAGGGAAGTGTCCAGGATCGCTCCTATGAACTGGAGTCTCTGCGATGGTATCATTTGTGACTTCTTTAAATTGAGTGAGAAGCCCAGTCTGTGAAGGAAGTGGCACACGTGATTTAGCTGCATCTGAGCTTGTTCCGGAGAAACAACCCTGATCAACCAATCGTCCAGGTAGGGGTAGACGTGAATCCCTTCCCTCCTTAGACTTGCAGCCACTACCGACATTAACTTGGTGAAGACCCTCGGGCGGAGGTCAGCCCAAATGGCAGCACTCGAAATTGATAGTGAGAGTTGCCATTTGCGAACCTCAGGTATTTCCTGTGTTTGAGATGGATAGGCACATGGAAATAAGCGTCCTGAAGGTCCAGAGATACCAACCAGTCCTGGAACTGAAGGGCCTGGAGGATCTGAGAAAGAGTGACTATCTTGAATTTGTCTTTTCTGAGGAATTTGTTCAATTCTCGCAAGTCCAAGATGGGTCTCAGTCCTCCGTTTTTTTTTTGGAATGAGAAAGTAAGGGGAGTACCAGCCCTTGTTCCTCTCCGCTACAGGTACCGGTTCTATGGCACCTTTCTCTAGCAGGTCCAAAATTTCCTGCAAGAGGAGCGGATATGGAGCTTTCTGAGAGCTGATCCCCGGTGGATGACTCTGAGGTATACGTAGGAAAGACAGGCAGTAACCTTGGGCAACTGTTTCCAATGCCCAAGCATCTGACGTGATAGCCTGCCATACCGCCTCCTACAGGTGTCCTGTGAGGGAAGTCCTCAGAGTGGTTTTGGGGCGGCTGATGCAGATGCCGATGGTAAAGAGGCACCTGCTGTTGCTGCGGATTTTGAATATCTACCCCAACCACCTCGGGTATTTCTTCTTTGTCCCCTTTGAGCCGGTCGTCCTCTACCTCTTCCGAATGCGGAGTAGAAGCGAAAAGACTTGCCTCTCGCAGAGGTTCCTGTGGGACGAAAAGGAGTCTGATGGATTGCAGCTCCTAGGGATTTTGCTGCTGCTTTTGAAGTTTGCAGTTTCTCTAAACTGTCATCCGCCTTTTTCCCGAACAAAGAAGAGCCATCGAATGGCATGTTCAAGAGCCTGGCTTGCACATCTGGGGCAAAACCAGACTTTCTCAACCAAGCGAATCTCCTGGTTGATGTACTTGCCGCCATTGCTCTGCTGATACTGTCAGCCGAATCAATGCCCGTCTGGAGGGATTCGCACATAGCGTCTTTACCGTCCTGTATAGTATTCAAGAATGCATCCCTTTCTTCTCCCTCCGGGATGAAGTCAGCCGCTGTAGAAGCACACTCCCAAAGTGTATGGCTGAACCTAGCAAGGGTGCAAGTAGCATTAACAGATTTTAACGCCATGCTACATGCTGAAAAGACTTTCTTTGCCATAGCATCATATTTTTTATCGTCCCTGCCCTGTGGGACTGTAGGATAAGCCGTCTTGACATCGGTAGAGGATGCTGCCTGTAACATCAGACTTTCTGGGGATGGGTGTTTAGACAAAAACTCTGGGTCTGTAGAAGATACCCTGTACTTTGTAGACAGTTTTTTATTTACTGCTGGTACTACATCTGGGGTTTCCCAGTTTGTCATGATCTTTCTCTGAAGAGCTTTATGAAAAGGCAACACAGGATCCTCCTGTGGGCCTTTGTCAAGAATATCCGTGAGGTCATCTTGTTGGAAAGATTGTGAAGGTGCAGACCACCCCATGAACTCTGTGATCCTGGCCATTAAGGCTCTATAGGGGGTTTCAGCATGCTCCCCCGGGTCTGGCTTAGCAAACTCCACCTCAGGTGAAGTGTCTAACCCACTTGCCTCATGTAAGGAATCATGAAGATCCTTTAACCTGCGCTCTTCAGAGGAAAATTCCTCTCTAATTGGGGTTACAGGTCCCTGCAACTCAAATGTGTCTTCCTGTTCAGACAATTCACCCTCTTCCAAAATTGAGGACATAGTTCTCAATTGTTCTGAACTCATAAAGGGAGTAAATCCCATTTCCAAGGCAGAGGGTGCCAAACTTGTCATTATCGGCCTCGAAAACGTCGATGTCGTCGACGCCGACGTCGAAGGCTTCGAGCGTGGCGTCGAAAACAAAGGCGGAGGCCTCGAAGACCTCGACAGAATTGGAATTCTACTCGACAATCTCGAAGCCATCGACGTCGAGGACCTGGGGATAGTCACCTGGTGTGTCGTAACCGTGACTTTTCTTGGCATCGACGCCGGTGTCGAAGCTGGCGTCGAGTCGACAGACCCGTGTGTCGAAGGTCCCTTCGACAACGGCGTCGAAGACACCGACCTCGGCGTCGACGGAACCCTCGTCGACGGCGTCGACGGAACCTTCGAGGAAGGTTTGGAGGTCATAGTCCTACTCGAGGGTTCGAGACGCGCTCGAGAGGTTTCCTTCGCCGGGTACTGCGACTCGCGGCGTTTTTGACCTTCGGGTCTTTCGACCAGAGCATCGCTCTCGGCAGTCTTCGAGGGGGTCGAGGCCGCTTTCTCGAAGACGCTCATCATATTTTTGCGGAATTCCTCCCATTCAGCCCGGGAACTATGTTTCGTGGGGCAAGGGATTCTTTTTGGTGAAACAGAGGAAGAGGAAGACGGAGAAGGGGATCTTCGACGTCTCCTCTTCGAGTGCTTCGATCTCGAGTGATGGGACCCACTCCGAGACCTGGAGCGCGAATGGTGACGAGGAGACGAGTGTCTCGACTTCGTCGACGAAGAAGAAGCTTTAAAAGTCTTACCTTTCTCCAGCTTCCCCCTACGCTCCTTCAGGGCCTTAGCTGTCATGGACATACAGTCCTCGCATTCCGAACAATGGTGTTCAGCTCCCAAACACCACAGACAAACTCTGTGAGGGTCAGTCAACGACATCTTTTTCCCACAATCTCGGCATTTCTTGAAGCCGGATCGAGGAGTTGTCGGTTCCGACAAGGAAGCCATCGAGTACGGATCGAATGACTCGAGGTAAATAGGATTAATCTGACTAAGAACTGAGCAACGGTATTCCGAGGCACTGAGTAAGCGCGGAAAAACGGAACTGAGCAACGGACGCTGCGCGCGGCCTTTATAGGCAGGATGACGTCGACGTCGATATGGCGGCTGTCGAGGGACATTGACTCGGAGGACGTCGACGCGCAGCGCCCTCTAGAGAGAAAACATTTTCCGAGGCCAGCAGAGCTGGAAGGAGATATCTAAGATGAGGAATACGTTGGAGGACACAATCCCTTTGAATGGGGATTTACAGAATTCCACCTCCAGAATTACCGGGTCACCGGGGTTGTAATGCCCCAGTAATTCCGGAAATCACGGAGGCGGAATGGTATTACGGGTCCGGCGGCAGCCTGCCGGTTTTTCCAGCACGGCTACCACCGGACTCATAATGAGGCCCAGTGTCTATTTGGTGGTGTAGGTCATTTGGTAAAAAAAAAAAAAAAAGGAAAGGAAAAGGCTGCGGGGGGGGGGGGACACCCCCCACAGCTGACCCGACTGAAGAAAAAAAAGGATGCATGGGCTGCTGGGGTATCCCCCGCAACACTCTGCTCACTATACTATACAGTATAGGGCGCGGGGGACACCCGCGCTGCTCACCTGACCAAAAAAGAAAAGGACCCTGCGGTGCTGGTTCCCAATCACAGAAGTGAAAGGGAACCAGTGTTGCAGGGACACAGCATGTCGGAAGGAAAGGTAAGTAGGAGGTGTGGGGAGGGGTGTGGGTTCCAGGGAGGGAGAGGGTTAGGATTTCCATAGATTTGGGGCTGTTTTACAATGGATGACTGAATGGGAAATGTACGAACAATCTGTATTATGTACATTTCCCATGCAGTCATTTCCATCGCAAATTTTACAGTCGCGGTAAAACAACCCCAAATCCTTTGAAGCACCTGTGTCAGGCACTACTGTCCAAACCTATGCTGCTGCACCAGTGAGCCATATCTCCATGACTCCTCACCCCGTCATAGCATCTCACCTCTGCACACCAGTCCCTACCCCTTATCTGACCGTGCACTGCGTTGGCATCATGGACACAACATTGTCACGCCTCTAGAGGCTTATGATGCAGATGGTGCACAGGCTTCTGAGGGAAGGCACCGCCATGTCCCTCCTAGCCCAGTTCTGCAACACACACTGGATGCGATATGGGAAAAACTCACATACACTAAGCAGCAGCTGGAATGGATGGAACGCATAGTCCAAGAACACAAGGCCACCCCCAGGCAATGTGAGATGCCATGCATGGTGCCTCTAGGAGGGCGTATGGCAGATGAAACAGCAAGCATCGCACTGATGAGCTAAAGGGTGCAGGTGTTGGCAGAGCACATGTCTGCCACTAATGAAAAGGTTCCACAGGCTATAACATTCACCCTACAGCACATCCTGGAGGGGGAGATGGGTTGCTAGTTCAGTTTCAGCCATCCCAACCCAGGAATTTGTGGTAAGCACACCACTGAGGACTCGCATTCCTCATCTGAACGTTCCAACTCAAAAAGGTGGTAAGAGGAGGTTGACACTTCTATGTGACTGACTGCACACAATGAGGGTGTGGGGAGGGTAAGGTGTTGGGGATGAGGGTGTAAGGGGGTAAGGTGATGGGGATGAGGGTGTAGTGAGGTTAAGGGATTGGTGATTTGGGTGTAGGGTGGGTAAGGGGTTGGCGATGCAGGTGTGGGGACAGTGTTGGGGATAAGTGTGTGGGGAGGGTAAGGTGTTGGGGATAAGGGTGTAGGGAGGGTAAGGTGTTGGGCATGAGGGTGTGGGGAGGGTAAGCTTTTGATGATGATGGTGTGTACATATTTAAAAAATCAATTTGGACTATAGCCAATGAATCCAGTGGTCATTTTATTTTAGTGATAAATGTGATTTCAGTGAAATGTAACAGTACAGTGACGTGTGTATGTGCAGATAGAGAAATAGTTGCCCTTTAGGACCTGGTGGACTATGCATCCTTCTCTCACTTCACCACGTCTATCCTGAGGTTCCTTGTTGTCACCTGTTCCTTAATCTTCAGAGCTAGCGTGTGCATTGTCCTCATCAGGAGGCATTCGAATATTCCTATGTATGCACATGTTGACAACAATTTGTCCAACTTTAACTGGGCTATACATGAGTGCTCCATCTGTCTGGCGAAGGCACCAGAACCTTTCTTTTAGCAGTCCGAGTGTGCGCACAATGCATATTCTGATCTTCTTGTGTACCTAATTATAGACTACCTCCTGTGGTGTACCAAGGATCCTCACAGGTGTCATTAACCATGGTAACGCAGATAGCCTGAGTTGCCTCCAACAGATAGAAACTGTTGGTTGGCAAAGTGCTTGTTACTGTTTCTATTATGCTGGTGGCCCTTGTGTGCTTCCATGTCTTTGTGGATGACACCCTATACATCATTGGAGTGGCAGTGGCCGTCAATGTGCACAAGCATAAGAGCGCAGTGTGACCTGCATCATTGTTCATGGGTTTCAGTCTGTTTTGCCATCACTGCTGACTGTGAAACTATGGCAATGGGGCAAGGGTATTTACTGGCCTATCCCGTGCATTGGCTGGGAATGCCTGGTTGGATTTGACAGGAGCCTTGTCTGTTACAAGGAAATGTGTGCCTGCTTTCATGCAAACTAGGATAGCCTATGGAGTTTTCTCAGGTCACTCTGTGGACAAAAGAAGGTGGGTAATGGGCCACAGCCTATTTTATGCATTTTGGACAAGGATTTATGCAATTTATAGTATGCTCACATTTATTCTCATACCTGTCTCCATGTGTGCCTCTGTGACAAATAATTGTCACTACTTACGCAAATGCCAGGTACGCTGTTTTATGTGTGCTCATGCACGCTGGGAGGGTGCTGTTCCTCGGTACCATGGCATTATGGGTGAAACCTGGAAATCGGGCGTAGCTGTGGCTGAGGGTGAGAACCGCATCACATGTAATCTGAATGTTCATGGAATTATACTGGTTCTGTTCCAATATGCCGATTTCACTGCCTCAGGGGACACTAATGCCACATGTGTGCATTCCAATGCTGCAATAACATTGTGAAACTGGGCGATGACGTAGAGCCGTGTCTTTGCAGCATGCACCATGGTCCTGGGGTTTGGGCAGCGAGAGTACTGAGGGGCATGCCTCATGAGCGCATCCAACACCTGATACAGCACTTTGGACAATGCTGGCCGGGACATGCCATGCAGCATCCCTACCCTATAGTGTTATGGGTTGCGCCCGTGGCACAGAAGTGGAGGACGGACACAACACTCAGCAGGGTTGTGATGGCAGTTCTGATGTTGATGTAGCTGTGAAGATAGGCAAAGTAAAATGGTAAAGAGGACTACACTCACAATGTAAACAACTCAAAACTAGAAAAGAAAATTACCTAAAGTAATAAACTTCACAGTAGGTGCTGGCTGGCAAATGGGTCTGCTCCCAAGGCCCAGAAACATAGAGTCACAGAGTGTCTGGACAGTAGATTGTCGAGAGACCCGCCGCACACTCAAAATGAGAAACCAAAGGTTAAATATTCGATAATGTTTTAGCAAATACACAATAACCTCGAACAGATTTCTAGAAATGAAACCAATCATGATTTAATAAACAACTTTCCACAAAATATATGTACACAGTAAAACCATCTCCTGCTATGCCCCATCCCTCTGGAACTCACTCCTCCTGGAGGCTCGTACTGCCCCTTCCATCATGCAGTTCTGCAAAATTGTGAAGACATGGCTCTTACATCGCTTCCTCCCCCAGGAAAGAAACCCTGACAATCACCAACAGTACTGTGTAACTGTTAAAAACGCTAGCTCGATGCTAGCCTCTGGCTTCTTCTGAACTCTGTAATGCGCTCTGCTGCCTACAGGCCAGGTTCGCACTATAAACAATACAAAATAAAGAGTGCAACAGGAATCATCTTCCTCAGCACAGTGGTTGGTCGCAGCCCACTATTCACAATAAGTGTGAGAAAGGGGGCGCTGTCGAGCAGCCAGACAAAATGGCCACCTAAACAAGGAGCTCCGTTCCAGGGACTAATCCTTCTATAAAATATCTGTCGCCGACCGCAAATAAGAAAACCTGAAGAGCTGACGAGGTGAAATAAGCGACAGGGCATGTGCCCTCCAAATATTAGAGCAACCACTACGCAAGTCAGTATATACAGCGTTTATACGCAGAACCAGAATACTGCCAAAGGGCCGCGTTCGTGGCCCGAACAGGGGAGGAGTCAAAAGCCAAGCAGGACTACCACTTGGCCACGAGAAGAACACTCTGAGGACCGAGTGCACCCCTGGGGCAACCGTAGGGGAGAGGCAGAGGGAAACTGCAGAGATACGACGGCCTGCCCACTGCTAGCAGTAACCAACACCCAGCGGCACGCAGGCCTGAAGCGTCCCGACCATCGCGGCACCAACCTTGCCTGACAACACTGCCCTGAGCTTGGCGCGCTGTCTGGCGTGGCAGTCCCACAGCGAAGTGCGCGCCCGGTAAAAGACAGGACTCTGCAGGCGACCTAGACAGACGGTAACAGCCCCTGCTGGGGAGGGTGCCGTGGCAGGGCTGCCCGACTAGACCGGGGCACCACAGATGACAACTCCTGCACATACGACCCCAGATCACAAGAGCGCAAACCATCGGGCGGAGACCGCAAGAGGCTATGCATCAAACACCAGTATTATTCAGACGACAGAGTCTGAGAAAGCGGTAAGTCAGGGCGCCCACCATCATCCGGAACGCTGAACCATCGGCCCCCCGCAGAGCCCACAAAAACAGAGCCGGGCTGCAGCGCGCAAACTAAACCGCAGGCCAAACGCGGGTGCTTGCGGGCCTGCAGAGCAATCCCCCCGCACACCCCACACTGCCCCCACGGGGGGTGCGTAGCACTGGGGTGAACACAGATCCCCTCCCTCTCTCTCGGGTGCGGAAGCGTACCACGATGGCACAGCTGCATAAGCTCCAATTAAGGCCTACCACGACCCGATTCCTAATCCGATGCACCCATAGTATGCACTGCCACTAAGGAACACTGCAGTGACCCATAACAAAGAGAGTAGCTGACACCTCTTAAGACACGCAGGCCCGCACCTCGGTCCTCGAGTTCTCCTAATTCACTGCAAAAACAGCTGGGACCCCGGGACCATCCGATCCGTGCAACAGAACCTTCCCACGTAGTACGTGAGAACAGCAGGAGGGATAGCAACACAAGGCAGATTACCTAGGACAAAATATGCACAGATGAAACTGCGCCCAGACCACACCTGGCCACAGAGATAATGTCACTTACTCACATGCCCTGATTACACGGGATGGTTCACCTCAGATAGGGGGAAAGAACAAAACACTGGCCAGAACATTGGACCCACAATAGCAACACACCCTCGACTACAATAATAAACGAACCTGAGCCCAAGGCGACACCAGGACCGCTCCGTTCTGAGGTCTGAGGAGAGACCTCGAGGAGTCTATACCAAGCAAATCTCAATTGCACTATCCTTCAACAAACACCCTGGGCGACACCCACGAAAGATACCACAACATAAAGCCCACTGCCCAATAGAGGAACATAACTGGAAGGCGCACAATGGTCTTAGTCCTCCGCATTTGTAGACCTCCACCTAAGGAGCGACTAGGACTTGGGACAATTGACCATCGTATATAACACCCAACAACAGGGGTGCCACCGCAAGAGCCCACCTAGGGACCATCAAGTCATCATACCCCCGGACAAGCAACGCACCACCCTAAAGGGCATCATACACCCCTGAGTCGGACCCCAGCCAGTAGATCAACCCTGTATGAACGTGTGGAGGCTCAGCCATTGACACAGCTGAGCCTGGGGGATGAAAACAAATAAATAAGGCCAGTGCACCAACTAGAAAACCACACCGGACACAAATACCAGCTAAAACCATAGAATTAACAAAAAGGCAAACAGAGACTCCACAGACCGCACTGCCACAGAGGAGGCAGATTAATCCACTACTGGCCACGCTGCAAAACCAGGCCAGCTAATACTCTCCGGGCTGTGAGAACTGTATCACCTAACACAACAGAGAAAAGGGGCAAAATCATCATGATGAAAGGAGCGAATAAAAAAAAGGGGCCAATGGACTCATTCACGGGCCCCAGATCCTATACACCTACAACACCCCCGCCTGATAACACTACGTCAGCAAAGGAGGAAGGGGAAATCATGCGAGACGACCAATTAATGCAAACAATGCAAAACGGCTTCTTAGCTATCAACGTAAAACTGGCCAACATTGTAAGTACGATAGGATCCTTAAAAGCAAAACTGGAGAAAGAAAGCGGTCGTATCACCGAGGCAGAAACTCGAATTAGCACAAACGAAGATACATAGAACCGACCACGACCGTACACTAGCAACCATTCAAACAGAACCAAAGAAAATGGCAAACAAAT
The DNA here is from genome assembly GCF_040938575.1 of Ambystoma mexicanum. Lineage (NCBI taxonomy): Eukaryota > Metazoa > Chordata > Amphibia > Caudata > Ambystomatidae > Ambystoma > Ambystoma mexicanum. The sequence continues at coordinate 218,696,132 of NC_090940.1, forward strand.
GCAAAGATCTGGACTCAAGGTCTAGACGCAACAACATCCGTGTGGTGGGCACCCCGGAAACGGCATTTAAGGACCGTATGGAACCCTTCATGGAGTGCCTACTGAAATCAATATTGGATCCCTCCAAACTATCCTCACAATTTCTAATAGAGAGAGCGCACCGCATGCTGGCCCCTACTCCGCGCCTGGGGGCACCCCCAGAACAATAATCGCCAGACTGTTGAACTACAGAGATAGGGACACAATCCTGGGTCTGTCCAGAGAAATGGGAACATTAAAATTCAAATCTAACAATATAAATATCTACCTTGATTTTGCGGCTCGAGTACAACGCAAAGAATATCATACGATTCAGTGAAACCTCTCCTCCGAGCGCGAAAGGTCCCGTACTCACTTATGTTCCCAGCCAAGCTAAGAATCCAATATGGCGGAATAGCTAATTTCTTCGAGGATCCAGCACAAGCGCAGGCCTACATGAAGGCAACAATACCACTGCCCTCATGCAAGCCACATCCAGGCCAGGCCGGCCTACAAACTAACGACACAAACCAAGAAGCCGGCAATGACTGAACAGTATGAGACTTAACCATGCCAGCGAAACTACTACTGCAAAATTTTGAAGAGTTGGCGACACATTAACACTTTGACCGGGACATGTTGAGCCAATTAGACGGTAAAGGCTGCCAACGGCACCCCGGGGCTTGACCAAATGTTTAGGGTTGACACATCCTCGAGTTGGGGTAGATGGTGAGGTAGGGGGAGGGAAATGGGGGAGGGGAAAATCCCAAAGGAAGGTGTGGATAGGTTTGGGGTTAATGTTCAACCAAACCAGGTCCTGTTTGGCCCAGTACTTCTGAAGGAGGAACAATGGAAAATCAGTGGCAGGTGGCAGACAAGTGTGGTAACATTCATTGGGGCAGAAGGTATGGAAAATGGTACAGTAATGAGCGAGATCACGACACAACATGGCTACACACCTTATGATGATATCGTGGAACGTGAGAGGCCTGAATAACCCAATAAAAGTGAGAAAGATCTGGACGTATCTCGAACAACACACTCGCAACATAATCATGCTCCAAGAAACCCACGCACTAGAGGCCATACACAAAAATATTGCGCTAAAATGTGGGAAGAACAGATTCTTCACAAACTATGGGGCGGAGACTTCAACATGATCATCAAACACAGTAACAGCTCCTGTCCCAATATGGTCTACTGGACATCTGGCGGATGGGACACCCAGAGACCACAGAGTATACCTACTATTCCATGGTAGACAATGCCCACTCTAGAATAGACATATGACTCATATCTAAACCCTGGGTTGATGGAGTTCGGGAAACTGGGATTCTGCCTCGCACATGGTCAGATCATTCATCAGTGACATTGGAAATATGACAGGCACACTCGCCCAGACCAGCACGAATGTGGAGGATGCCCCTGCAGCACTATCCGATGCTTCCCTGGTAGAAACACTCAGAATTGGTATTGAAACATTCTTTACAGAAAACGAGGGATTAGTAGACAGGTTATTCACAATATGGGAGACATTTAAGATATGGCTCTGTGGTTCAATGATTGCATCCACAACCGGCATCCTAAAAACTACCAGAAGGGAACTTGGGGAGATGGAGAAGGACTCTAGGGATCTAGAAAACGAATACGGAAGGACGCATGACACAGCACTGTTAGGCCTGATTAAAGGCAACAGACTAAAGTTATGTGACTTGGCAAATCAAGAAACTCGGTTTATGTCAAAGGCAGTGTAGGCTAAACGATACGGGGAAGCTGACTGACCCGACTGATTACTAGCTGGAATGATAAAAGGGGAACGCGCCACACAACATATCAATGGGATAACGCAATCCAATGGCCTAACTACCATTAAACCTGAAGAAATAAATGAAATGTTCAGGGAATATTATCAGACACTGTATTCTAACAATGATGTGGTAACAGTGGACGAAGTAAAGGAATATATCGCAGACACCAAATTATCCGTATTAGAGCATATATCTAGGGTGAAACTTGGTAGCCCAATAATTGAGGAGGAAATAACAGAGGCTATAACCTCCCTAGCATCCAGTAAAGCCCCAGATCCTGATGGCATTACTATCAAACTATACAAAACATATAAGGACGTCCTAGCCCCCAAACTGCTAAGGATATGGGAGGAAGCCTGCAGCACAGACTTATTGCCACCCTCCCTCGGGGAGGTGGTAATAACGGTCCTTGTTACACCAGGGAGACCCCTAACGAAATGTGCTCATACTGCCCACTCTCATTAATAAACTCAGACACAAGAAAAATTGCAAAAACTCTAGCTAACAAGCTGCTACTGCACACGCCCGAACTGGTACACCCTAACCAGTCAGGGTTCATCCCGGGAAGATCAACAGCCCTAAACCTGAGAAGACCATTTGGTCCAATGGCACAGATACACCCAGGGCAGCAGCAATGGTACTCAACACTGAAACTTTCGATTCGGTATTGTGGAACATCCTATTCGTGGTACTCAAATGCTTGGGGTGGGATTCAATAAATACATACAACTACTCTATAATGACCCTAAAGCCAAGATATGGACCAACTAGAACTACTCCAGAGAGATTAAACTAGCAAGATTGACCCACCATGGGTGCTCATTCTCCCTCCTGCTATTTGCATTAACAATAGAACGCTTTGCTAGGAGAATTCTGGAATTCCATAGCCACAGGGGAATACGCATACGGGGTCCCCCGCAGATAACATCGCTATATGCAGATGACACCTTAATATACTTGAAACACCCCGAAGTAAATATAGAACCAATCCTGGATGAAGTCAATACATTTACCCAATATTCAGGGTACAAAATGAATACATAGAAGTCAGAACTGTTCCCACGCAATGACAAAACTAGTAAACCAAAACAATAGCATGGGATGAAATGGGCTGAGGATACCATGCAATACTTGGGAGTCAGGGTGGCAAGATCACACAAACTGTTATATGAAAAGAACCATGCTTACTACCTCAATGCACTTGAAAGCAAACTTAATCTATGGGGAAAGTTCCCCTTGTCATTGCTAGGCCGGATAGCCGTTCTAAAAATGATATTAGCTCCAAAACTCCTATATTACTTCAACACCATTCCGATCTGGCCGGGTCGACGGTTCTTTAATAGGATCCGTAAACTAGCAGTGGGTTTTGTGTGGGACTGGATCTGTGTTCCTGGAAGCCGCAGAGCCCTGCATATGTACGACCCCTTCCTGAGCGCTGCTGAGATTGGGTGCATGATTTGGATGTGGTCTTTGTAAGGATGGACTTAGCTGTTTGTGAGCTGTTTTTCTTCTTGTCCAGCTCTTCATCTGTAGAGGAGTGGAAGAGGCACCCCACCCCACTCTCGAACGGTAGGTCTAGTATGCGTTGCTGGACATCCGGGTTGAATTTTGTTGCCCGGAGCCAGGCTGTTCTTCTCATGTCCATGGCAATACAGACGGCACAGCCTGAGGTATCAATATGGGCTACTGTGAATTCCATGAGGTCATGCGCCACCTGCTTGGCCTCGGCTAGCCCCGCCTTAAAGCGTGATTGGCTCTGGGTGGGGAGTTCCAGGAGGACATCCACAATTTCCCGCCATAATCTTTGTTTGGCGGCTGCCAGCATGCCATCGGCGTTGGCTTGACGTAGATGTAAAGAGGCGTTGGAATAGAGTTTCTTGCCATGTGCCTCCAAGATTTTCTCCTCCTTGCCTAGCAGTGCAGCAGAGGATGAGGCTGAGGACGACTGGGGCTTGGAGTATACTGATGCTGCAGCGATCACCGAGGTGTGTGGCTGAGGATGGGCTGAAAGCAAGAGTGTATCCCCCTCCATCTGCCTGTTCTTGGCGTCCAGGCGTCGATTGACCGGCTGGGCTGAGTGGGGTTTGAGCCAACCCTTCTTGGCCAGGGAGACTACATTGGTTTGCAGTGGAATCCCTGATTTGGCAGAGGGGCGTTGTGTGAGGACTTCTGCTGGCTGCTCAACCTCTGGTTGAGGGAGGCCCAGGTACTCCGCCAGACCAGCAAGATGTTTGTGGAAGGCCCTTGCTGAGGATGGCATGTCCGGATCCTCCTCCTCATCCATATCCTGCAGATCTGGAGGATCCTGTGGAGGAGGAGGAGCAGTTGGCACTGGAGGCGGCAGAGGTTGCGGAATTGGCTGTGGAGCCGCAGTAGGTAGCTGCACTTGGGCCCGGGGGCCTGATGGAGGTGTCTGTGGTGCCACTAGCATGGCGGGAATGACTTCCATGATGGCGTCTTTGAGGATAACGCCCATCCGAGGTGACTTCATGAGGCAGAAGAACCTCTTGAAGAAAACCTCCTCGCTGACTGAAGCGGTGGCAGGGGTTGCTGACGGGGTAGCGAGAAGCTGCTGAGGCCCCTGCATACCCTGTCCTTTTGGACGCAAAGGAAAGCTGCCCTGTGTGTAAGAGGGATAGGCTGTAGGCCACGCACCTGGTTGAAGCCAGTCCCACCTTGACACTCGTTCCTCGCCGAATTCCTGGAATGACGTTGGACGGGTGCATCTTTCTGGCACAGCGGCCATTTTGTCGAGCTGCCTGCCACGTGCCTGCGACGTGTTGCTCGGCCCGCTGGGCCCGGCCTCCTCCATGACTCTTGTTTGTGGATCACGAGGCCTTCCCTGCTCCTCGGGCTTAGGCCCGGTAGGTGTGACACCCTCGACCCGGGGGTCGGTAGAGCTGCTTTTAGGCGCCCCCTCAGACGTATTGCCGGTATTAGGGCGCAGCCCCTCGGCCATGGTGCCGGTACAAGGGTGAAGCCCCTTGGGTGAAGACCGGGTAAAAGAACCTTCTGGTCCCTCAACACTGTCACCGGGAGGATCCGAGGATCCCTCAGCCCGGAGGACAGTAGCTGCAGCAGCCTCGGTGCACGTGCTGGTAGAAGGACTTGACCGGTCCCTCCCGCGTGGCGGAGTCCCTGGGAAGGAGTATCCCTTGCGGGGTGCGATTGAAAATATAGGCCCTACCTTGGGCCTGGTTTGATGCTTCACGAAGTTCTTGAGATCCTCTGGTGGCAACTTCTGGAAGAGCTCCCTCCACCTGGCTAGTCTGTTCTTCAGCGCTTTCGAGGACAGCGAGTCACATGCTGAACAAGATTGCCAACCGTGGTCTGGGCCAAGGCAACGTAGGCAGAGGGCATGGGGGTCTGAAGTTGGGAAGAGCCCGTTGCAGGATGGACACCTGCTGAACCCTGTAGAAGTCGACATGCGCCGGGGGGAGCGTGATGCCTGAGGACCGAGTACCTGAATGACAAAAAGACTAAAAAGAAGACAAAGAGAAGAAGTATCCGCGCGTGGAATTACATGGCCAAAGCCAAGCCCAGAAGCGCTGGTGAATTTGGCCCGTTCCCGTCGATGCAGAAAAGGCGACTGAGGTGTGGCGCCGGAGGGCGTAGTCAGGGCAGCGCATGCTCCCTGAGCCGCACCCCTGTACGCCTCTAAATTTAAAGGGGAAGAAGGTTTTTTCTGGTGAAAAAGGTTACGTCTCCAGTCCCTTGGAAGGGACGCCCATATAGTGTGGAGGAAAGGGGACAGGACGCAAGAGTAAGGATGGAACTGTGTTATGGGTGGCACCGCAACACACCTCTCCTCAGCTTTTGTGGTGCCTATATCCTTCCCTGCTGTGGCTTTGCATGCTGCTGGAGCTCAATGAACAGTAGCAGGTTGTGGATGCAAAAGCTTGTGTCTGGTTGTGGCCACATGAATGATGATGTGAATGATATTGTATTTGTACCGCGCTCCCACAAAAGAGTTTCAGAGCGCGACAAGGCAAAGGAGGGGAACAAGGAAGAACAAAAACAACGATCTTACTAGGTCCAGTGACATTGAGAACGTGCAACTGCATGGGAGAGGGAAAGGGGAGAAGTGCGTGGAAGGGGGAGAAGTAGAAAGTGTGGTGCAAGGGAAAACCAGATAAATAATAAAATAAATAAATAATGCATGGGAACAAACAATGATAGTGCAGCCAGCAAATGGCAAGTGATGGGTTTAAGGCAGCAGATATGGCATGTATGTTAAGTGCAGGAAGAGTGGGGGAGTGGGTACTGTATGGGTACAGATACAGACCTCAGTGCAAGGGAATGCCCAGAGGCAGTGCAGGTGGGTGGCAGGGTGAGCAGGTACCTGATCCCGGATGTCAGAGGATTGACCAGGTGCACAGTGCTGAGAGAGAGATCAGGAGGGGAGAGGATGGGCAAAGGCAGAAGCAAAGAGGAAGGTCTTGAGGGGCTCCCAAAACAAGACCCCAAGTTTAAGAGTGACAGGGAGGCGGTTCCAGAGGGAGGCACCAGCCGAAGACAGATCTACCACCAGCCTGTTTCTTTGAAAAACGACTGACCCTGGGGGAGTTGGAGGTAGAGGAGCAAAGAGCTCGAGAGGGGAGGTATTTACGGAGGGACAGTTGAAAGTATTTTGGACCCAGGCCCCAGAAAGCCTTGTGGACAATTCAAAGGGTTTTGAATTTAATCCTTGAATCTTCTGGGAGCCAGTGGAAAGATTTCAGGGCTGGAGAGATACAATCCCAGGGTTTGAGGCCAAGGACAAATCTCGCAGTCCTGCTCTGGATGAGTTGCAAAGGGAGTAGAGGCAGGTAGATTTAGAAAGAGGCTGTTGCAGTAGTCCAACCTAGAGAGAATTGGGGCTCCGGAGACAGTGAGCTTCTGGGGGAAGGAGAGGAAAGGCAGAGTACCTCTAAGGAGGTGCAGTAGGAAATCAGACTTTTTAGAGACATCGGAGACGTGGGCAGAGTAGGAAAGTGTGGAGTCAAAGATGACCCAGAGGTTCTTAACCTCGCAGGTGGGGGCAGGGGGAGGGCCAATGGAGGCTGGCCAGAGAGAGAGGGGAAAGTGGGGAGAAGGTGTGCTGATGAGGAGGATCTCCGTCTTGCTGGCATTCAGGCAGAGATTCTTGGCGACACATCAATCCTGAATGGCAGATAAGCAATCAGAGAGGTGGCCATTGGAACCTGGAAAATTAGTTGAGTGTCATCCGCATAACACTGGAAATTGGAGCAGAAAATGGCAATACGGTAGGTGAGAGTTGCCAGGTATTGGTTGAAAAGCCAGGGCGAGAGGTTAGACCCCTGGGGAACACCACAGGTAGAAAGGGAGATAGATGAAAGGAAGGACCCAAATTGGACCTGGGAGGGTCGATCAGAGAGGAAAGAGGACAGACAGGCCAGAGCCTGATCGGTGATGCCCAGGTTGTCACGGAGACGGTTGAGCAGGATGGTATGGTTGACCGTGTCGAAGGCAGAAGAGAGGTCGAGAAGGATGAGGACAGAGGGAATGTTAGAGTCAAGGTTTGAGAGCAGATCTTCCTGGGTGTTCAGGAGAACAGTTTCCGTTCTTCTGGCAGCTCTAAAGCCAGACTGATGGTCGTGAAGACAGCCAACAGAATCAGAAAGAAGGTTAAGCTGCGAGATGGCCAGCTTTTCCAGGAGTTTTCCCAGAAAGGGAGTAATGGAAATTGGGCAGTAGTTAGGGTCAGCATGAAGGGTCAGCTGTGGGTTTCTTGAGAAGAGGATGTACAAGAGTGCTTCAGAGGGGAGGGAAAGGCTCCTGAGGCAAAGGAGAGGTTACAGAAATCGGCAAGGGCCGGAGCAAGGGTATCCATGTGGTCCTTGATTGTTTTAGAGGAACTGGGATGAACCTGTTTTGACAAGGCTTTCATAGATCGGACTCTTCTAGCAACCTCATCAGGGGAGAAAAGAGGAAAGGACGAGAAAGAGGTTGGGGAGTGGCTGAAGGAGGGTCAGGGTTCAACGAGGGAGAAGGGAGAAGAGGGGGGGACGTGTGGACAGGATGTCCTGGTTTTTTTTGATGAAGTGAGAGGCAAGGGCATTGCAAAGGGCCTGGGAAGCGCCAGGAAGGGTAGAGACTGCAGCAGGGCTGGCCAGCTCCTTGCAGATTTTAAAATGTTCAGCCGGGTTGCTAGATGCCACAGAGATACAAACTTGGATGTGGGCTCTCTTCTTTCTTGGTGCGGACAGAGTCGGTATTGCCTTTGGAGCAGGCAACAGGCCAATTTGTCAGAGGATAAACAAGAAGCCCTCCATTTCCTCTTGGCCGCCCTACCCTTACGTTTAAGTGTAACTAGGTCAGAGTCATACCAAGAATTGCACTTGACTTTGGGCTTCAGGCGGATCCTCATGACAGGGGCAAGGGTATCAAGAGTATCAGAAATAGAATAGAGCAGAGACAGGGCTATGTCAGGATGTTAATCAGCCAGAGGTTCGGGGAGGAGGGGGGGAAGAGAAGGTGGCGGCGAAAGCCTCCAATGAAAACACGCTCCATAGGCCGGAAGTCCAAGAAGATAGGTGGCAGTGTTGGGGTAGGCTTAGCCTGGGGGGAGAAAGTGTTGCTTGGAAGTGTGTTTGGGGAAGGTGTGGGCCTTAAATACCCATTTGGTGACAATTATTGGCACCTGTGGATTCATCGTCATCACCTGGATGATTTTACCTCCACCTTTTAGCAGGAGGTAACTGCACTGTGTTTCTGGTGGAATTACCACTCATATATTGGTGGTGTTTCCACTTGTAATGTGGTGGAATTACCATTTTTATTCATGGCGCTAACTCTGCCGGCGGAATTACTAGTGAGGGTAATTCCACCAAGTTTAGGTGGTAATTCTACCAGGGCTAATTCCAGCAGCGTGTGCAAATTATCTGGGACCTCTAATTTGGCAGTGGTAATTCTGTTACAGCCACTGTTTTCACGTTATGCCATACTTGAAATGAGGCCCATTATGTTTAACAAACCAGATTCATTGTGTTTTTGAAGCCGCACGCCATTCTTCTTCTCACAATAACATTAAAATAGCCGATAACAACTGGTCAGCACACACTCATTCTGGGATTAAACACAGCAATATGTTCACAGTGTGATACAACATAGGAGTATAAATGAAATCTTTTGTAGGTCTTCGTGTGCTCTGTATAGTATGCCTAGATTTTTTAAATTGTATAGGTAACAGAACTTTACTGGCTATCCCAGCACTTCCAAGTGGCATTTGCAGCTGACTCATGTTTACTTTAATTAGCGTTAAATTCAACTGAATAGGATTCATAATAGTAGGTGTGTGTTACTTGTGTTTGCAAGTAAAATTTGTTAAACCTTATAGGTCTAAGGTCACATATGAATATGCATTTTCTGTGTTTGCTAAAACATGTAAAACTCAATAGGCATACATCCACAAAGGTTCCAGGTGTATAGCAGGTACATTAATAAGTGCAGATTTCTCTTATTAAATATTTTAAAGAATACGGATTAGTAGTGAGGTCCTTCATTTTTATTTGTATTATCATGGGATTCTTCTTCACACTGTGAAGAATCTGTTGCAGGCAAGTTACGTGTCAATATACCTGGCCACAACTCCCTTCCTCTGGTGGGATGATCGGCTTAAATAGGCTGATAACTTCCCCCATATTCTAGACAAGTAGAGTAGTATTTCACCAGGCGGCAAGTGGCGTGATAAGTGGTCCGCTGTGGTGATCGAGCTTGGAGCACCGAGGATTTCTACTATCTTTATTCAGGAGGCGGGCTTACTACAACTTTGGTACTGAAAAGAGGTGTAAAAACAGCATTCCTGTGTGGAGCGTGGCATGGCAATTGGCGTGATAAGTGGACTGCAGTGGTGATCGAGCACAGAGGATTTATACTATCTTTATTCAGGATGGTCTGCTTACTACACCTTTGGTAATTCAAGGATGTTTAAAATCCTCATTCCCGCACGGAGCACGGCAAGTGGCGTGATAAGTGGTCCACTGTGGTCAGCTGGGACTGACTGAGGAAGTCACCCTGGCAGCTCTTTAACTGAAGAAGGCTCCTTTGGAGAAGGAACTGCTCCTGCAGATTTATTATAAGTAAGTGGTGGGAAACTAAGTTCAATTTATTACACTAATATGCCTGCTGCATGCAATAAATATCAACTACGAAGCACGGTACGGGCAGCCTGTAATCAAGAACTAGCTTCTCATAAATCAATTACGAAAACTAAACAGAGTATTTTGCAATTTAAATCGGCTGCTGCAGCTATCGTCTCCAGCATTAATGAAAAAAAGAAAAGCCTGAATAGTAACACTAAGGGTAAAATTACAGCATATTTAAAAACTCAGGTGCAAAATACGATTGGTGGAAACACACCAGAAGATTCAACTGTGGCTAGCGTTAACCACTTGCAGACCCAAGCTGACTTGTCCGCCGTTGACCCCATTGACAATAATTCACTCTTAAACCTTTGGTAAGCCTACAAAAAGAAGCCACAAATACGCCTAAAATGGAGACGATTCCTGAGCAAGCAGGTAGGTATGGTTATAAGACTGTGACCATCCCCACTTCGCTGGAGAATCTCTCAAAGTCTCCCGACTCAATAAAGATTTCAGAGAGCAGTTTATGCATCATCTCCGGCACATGGTACATCCTTCACTTCATCTGAATCCTCGGATGACGATCTTCACTCTGACACAGAAATGCTTGTTATTTTAAAAGCATGACTTGCATTATGTAATAATCTGTACAAAGAACATCACGTAATTAAGAACGCTCTTATATGCCTCGTTGATACAGTGTTAGAAGTTGCCAACACTAACGGTACAGCTATTTGAAGAACAAAAAGAGGATAGTAAGGTAGCAGATGCTAAAGAACACAATTCAATTATTAGTATTCATGCCACAAACTCGCCAATAATACAGAATCATACTGAGACAACATCTAGGGCGGACGAGACGAACATGCATTCTACTGCTAATATACAATATGCTGCTGTAAAGTTACCGAGTCGACAGCAAAAAAGATGATGCGAGAAAGGAAAATGTGTGCACATTAATGATAACGCATTGCCACCTATAAACAAAAGAGATCCTGCGCGCTCTTCACAGTTGCTAGCAGTTACCTTTCCTAATGACTTGGTCTGTAGCGAAGCATCACCCCACTTTGGGCTAGTTTCAGTAGATGCTACAACGATCGTTATGGATGGCTCAACTAAGAACACTCACCTGAAGTCATTGGATTTGTAGGTGTGCAAAAAAAAAGTACCTGCACCCTTAATTGATAAACAGGTGCGAACAATGGTAAATCAAAGGTCATATTCAACAGAAGCTCATTCAGCAAATGGTGATCCCTCTAACAGGCGGATGTGTATACCAACTAAAACATTAACTAATACATTGCATTATACACTGGAAGAAGAAGTGGAAACCGAATATCGCACTGAGGAGATAAAAATACCTGACATGGAAGCTAATTGCTATTGCCCATTTTTAAACCGTAATAACATTCTTTCGTTATTTCATCGTTGTTCACAACTGCAAGTGATCACCACTAAAGATATTGCTCTTGTAGAGATACCACATTCTATTAAAGAGGCAAATTGTGCAATTGTGCAACTAGTTTGCCTATTATAGTTGAGTTAATCCTGTCTCACTCACGGGAGTTTCTTGAAATGGGATATGCCATTGGGAGAAAACATTAACTGGTTACTATGGGGAAGAGGACGAGGTCACGCAATGCTGAGGAGTCACTGTCTAAACTTTCAGCACATGCTCAAAGAATTATGCCTGCAATTAATGCCAATACATACAATCAGGACAAGGAAACACATCAATATGACGAAAGGGCCCCTGGAGGAAGCACCCGCTCTATGTGCTCTATCAATCGTCGGTTCATTAGTGTTGCCCTCGTCGAACAGTTTCTTGATCACAGCTTCGACTGCTCTCATGATGTCCGCCTGGGTCTCACCCTCTCGCTCCGGAAAGCCCAGGAATCTCGTGTTACACCAGCGCTCCCTGTTCTCCAAATAGTCCAACTTGAGAGCACATTTCTGCTCTTCTTTCCAATTCGGAAAGGCGCAATTCTCTCTGGGTCTCCAGGAGGTCTATCGAGGTACTGTTAGCTTCCAAGGCTTGGACTCGGTCGTCCATGGAGTCTAATTTCTTGTTCAGGCTATCCAAACTTCTGCCTACGTACGCTCTGAAGCCTCAGATTTCATCCAGCAGGGCCGCCATGCCCTTTCTCACTGATTGACAATCTAGCACCTCCAACTGTGCAGCAGTGGCCAAATCTAAAGACACAGGCACCGGGGTGTGGCGAAACTTCTGTAAGGATTTGGCCCAACTCATGAATAGTTCACCTATGCTAGGGGTGACCACAATTGACTCGAGGGCCTCGTCCAGGGAGGGGTTCCCAGAGCCAGGCATGGGAGATAGGGGCAGAGAGAAGAGGGTACCAGGGGAGGTCCCACAGCGATCCAAGTAAGAAGAGGGCTGCAAGTTGACTGCAATGTTTTCAAATGGGACCTTTGTGCGGCGATGTCCAATGCAGCACTTAGAAGCTCCCTCCTCTCTCTCACCCAGAGGGAGGCGACAGAGTCCTCTCAGCTCCCAGGCTCAGGTAGTTTTTAACTTGTGTAGGATCCTCTTCTTGCTCTTTTGAAAAAATCGAGGAGTGTTCTTGCCACCGGAGAGTGGGGTTAGTGACCTTCCTACAGCAGTGGTCTGAACTGGGTCAGAGGCGGGTCGAGGCGACCGCCCAGCCAGGTAAATGTCAGGCGAGGCGGCGCATGAGATTGCTGTGTGGGTGAGGGGTACAGGTGCAGTGCGGCGAGGTCCGCTGGCAGTAATCCACTGTGGGCGCCCACATACAATAGTGGAGGCAGCACAGTGCCTGATGTATGGTAGGCTATGTCACAACATGCAGCGCCAGTGCTGCACAAGGATTTGGTAGGAGGCCGCCAGAGAGGCCCTTGGTTGTCGATCTGGGGTATTCAAGGCGAGGTCAGGACTGTGAAGTTTGTTCGGGCCCTTGTGTATTCTTAGGATCAGAGGAGAGAGGCCGGGACAAGGATGGAGTAAGCACACTGTCTCCAGGGGAGTGCCAGTGAAGAGAGGCCGCCATAGCTTGATTGGGCTCCCCAGGTGGAGAGGCGCAGGGGGTGGGAAGGCATTTGTTGGAAATGCAGCAAATGTCTGAGGAGCAGGACAGCCCTGTGGACGGTCTCGTGGCCAGGGTCCGCTTCAGGGCCTTCACTAAAGAGTGGGTCTGGAATGCAGTTAAGAACGGGAAAGCAGTCTATGGGCCCACAGACAAATTGCAATGATAAGGCTAGAGGGCTCCCTCAGCAGAGGCCTCAAGGTAGGGCCCCCGCCCAGCACAGGCCCCAAGTCAAGTGAGGCACAGGCCGTGCACCCCTAACGGACCTCCCGTCGAGGGGCACCTATCTGTTTAGTGGCGCAGGTCGTCAGCCCCAGGTCCAGCGTGGAAACAGCATCAATGCTGCCACATCGATTGTTCCCTCTCCTCGTTCTGCCGTGGGGAGGGTGGGCGCGAGGGTGGGACAGAGGCAGCAGGATTTGGAAAGCGGGGCACCCAGGCAGTGCATCCCTCGACGGGAAGCACTTCGCTGCCCGCTCTTCATGACGGGCCCCTTTAAGGGTCGTCCTGAGGTGTCAAGGGACTCTGGGTGTAGCGGCGGAGCAGGTCGGATGGCGGGCGACCCACGGCTTGACGCTGCGGAAGGTGGGCGGGCTCTTTCTTCGCCCCCAAGGTCCGTTTGGGGCAGGAAGGGCAGTGAGCTGGCAGCAGGTTGGGGGAGACAGGTCTTTTCATCACCTCAGTGTATGGCAGTCCGCCCCAGAGCCACGGAGCGGCCGAAGAGATGCGGGAACTTCACCCCCTCTTTCGAAGCCTCTTTCAAAGCCTCGGATCTCAGGCTATATCTGGATTAGAAGCATCAGGGAACTTCACCCCCTCTTTCGAAGCCTCTTTCGAAGCCTCGGATCTCAGGCTATATCTGGATTAGAAGCATCAGGGTTTTTACCGGGGGCTCGGATTACTCTTGGAGCGGGGGTGTCTGGTCTTTGCTCTTGGGGGGCTGGGCTCAATCCCATTTAGGTAGACCCAGAGGAGGAGACCGACGGAGATGTTTTAGCACATCTCAGCGCTCCTTTGTGATTCCTAATGATTGGATTTTTTAACTATCTTTTAGTTGATGGTCTGATTAAGTGAGATTAAGTGAGATTAGGAAATATGATGGATGTTAGAGATGGCTTTTAAAATGGCTGTAAAAATGCAGAAGAAACATCTTTACAGGAAGGCCAATAAATATAGAGTTAATGATGTGGCTCATGTTACTAGAAGAAACTGCTAAAAAAGAGGATAAAAGAAGTTAAGAAATCTTCTTTACCTAGCCTAAACGCAAATAGTGCCATAACTCAGCTGAAGACAAGATAAAAGGACTGGATTAGAGTTCATAAAGGATCGGTGGCAACTGCTCAATGTCCAAAGCCCTGCGCCATTATAATTCCAGGAAGCTTTGGGCTACAATCAAACTCCACTCCAACCCTCAAGTTGACAAACAGGAAATTAACCCCATTCCTGAAACTAATTGGATTAAATATATTCAGGACTCATATTATAAAAACATATCTGTTACAGAGCCTATTATGGAATATGGGGGTATAGTTGAAAGAAATATGTATAGATATTACTGTGGGGGATATTGTGGATGCAATAAACAGATTTAAGCCTTCTAGAATCCCAGGCCTGGATGGGTTATCAAATAATTTAATTAAGCAGGATGCCATGAGATGGGCCCCCATTATGCATAATGTTTTCAACACAATTACGGCTACCATAGATAAACCTATTAGCTGGAGGAAATCCATATGTATTCCGGTGTTTAAAAAGGGACCCTTTGAAGCTGCTGAGAACTACCAATTTCTTGCCATGATTGATACAACAGCAAAGATGTTCTCCTCTTTTTTGTTAGAGGTTAATTCCTGGATAGATGATTTTAAAGTTCTTAGTAAACTACAAACTGGTTTTAGAAGGGGTGTTGGTACCCATGCTAGTTAGTGGACTTAAACGTTTTTGATCTGCAATTCTCTTATGTCCAAGGATACACCTCTATCCTTTGCTGTTTGTAGCAAAGCATTTGACACTGGTTGGCATTTGCCAAGTTCTTTGGGCAAACTTGAAGTTTTGGGCCTTCAACCTTGGGTTTCTATTTTATTAGATCATTATACTCAGACACTACAGTGCAGCTTAGATTAAACCAGGAAGGATTGCTTAGCTCCACAATCAAAATGAATCTTGGTTTGAAACAGGTTTGTACCATGGCTCCTGTTTTGTTTTATTTATACGTAGACAATCTAGATGAAGTTTTAAACAAATGCAACAACTTCCCTCCACGTGTGGGTTCACAATCAATAGTTTGGTTGATTTACGCCGATTAAATTGTTATTTTTGACTGCACGCCGATGGGGCTTCAGCAGAGCCTTGCAGCACTTTGTAATCGCACCGATAGGAAGTTAAATCTGGCAAAAAAGAGGAGTGCACATTTTGTATGGAAGATTAAAAATGAGCCCGTTGATGTTATCAAGAAATATTTATACCTGGGCATCCCTATTACAGATTCTCTTAATACGAGTTCTTTTGACAATGATATAATGGTAAAAGTGCAAAGAAAATTCAATGCAGTCAAAAGAATTGTCTCTCATAGGTGTGGTTATTCTACAGAAGGTCTATTGAAAGTTTATAGATCTAGTATTACTTTCTGTGCTCTTTATGGTATGGACATGTGCATGAATAAAGAAACTCTGTGGTTTACAAAGCTGGATGGAAATGTATGGCATCCCATTTTAGGTCTATCTAAATCCACTCCGATAGAGGCTACTCGATGCAAATTGGGTCTTACTTCTCTATTGACACGAAAAATTGCACATTTTTATGTCAAAATACTTTTGGAGAAGGAGCTTGTAACATCTATGTACTTTAATTTCTCTGAATTATTAAAACCCCTGTTCCCCTCGTAGAGTCTTAAAACCTTGGATGCACAGTGTCTGTTCCTTTTTTGAGGATGTTGATTTTATTATTACATATCCTATTAATCTAGCTAGAGCATCTAAGAAAATAAGGCCAAAAGGGGAGGTGCAGAACTATCAACGTCCCAGACCCTTCTTTTTGTTTAGCTATGGCCTCAGCAGTAAAAGAGAGGAGGGACAAAACACATGGTGTTGTAGAGGATGTAATAGCAGCAGAGGTTGTGGTTGTAGTAGAAGAAGCAGTAACAGTGGCGATCAGAAGAAAAGATGAAATAATGAATACAGGGAAGTCATTTCACCAAAATGCCAGAGGTAGTGGAAGTGACATCACACGACCCTTGACCTTTGACAGGAAGTGATGTAATTTGACACCCTCCCAGAAGTGACATCACAGGAAGTGACAGAACATGACCTTTCACCCCTTGACAAAACAGGAAATGGCATGACAGAGACACAGCTATCTCTGCAACCACAAAACTGGACCACCTCTCTCCTATCTTATTACCACCAAATAGAAGGTAACGTGCATGTACCCACTTGCATTCTACAACTGTCGGCCCACACAGACTCACTGAGTTGTGAACTGTGTTGCTCAACAGCTCTCACATTAAGATAACTATTAGTGAGCAATATCCAACAACTAGGTAGACTATACTCTGTGCTAGCTAGTTCACATAAAACTGCACACAATTAGACAAAATTGTGAAGATTAGCATTACATCATATCTAGACAGAACTGTAATGCTAGCTTGCGTCATATCTAGACAGAATTGTGAAGATCAGCTTGCGTCATATCTAGACTTTTGAAGATAAGATTGTGTCACATCTAGACAGATATGTAATACTAACTTGCGTCATATCTAGGCACAATTGTGAAGATTACCTTGTGTCACATCTCGACAGAATTGTGAATGTCAGCTTGCACCACACCTAGACAGGATTGTAAGGATTAACTTTCATCATATCTAGACAGAATTGTGAAGGTTAGCCTCCGTCAGATCTAGACAAAATTGTGAAGATTAGCCTCCATCACATCTAGACAGAATTGTGAAAATCAGCCTCCAGCACATCTAGAGAGAATTGTAATACTAGCTTGCGTCATATATAGATAGAGTTGTGAAGATTAGAATTGCGTCACATCTAGACAGAATTGTGAAGATAAGCCTCTGTCACATCTGACAGAATTGTGAAGATTAGCTTGTGTCACATCGAGAGAGAATTTTGAATGTCAGCTTGCACCCACCTAGACAGGATTGTAAATATTAGCTTGCGTTACTTCTAAATAGCGATGGCACTAACCAACCCCACTAAACAATCTCACCCCTCTGCATACACATCTCAAACTCTAACTAAACACAACCATACCTCTAATGCAGAACAAACCGCACACACTTCACCACACTGCAACAAAATATACTACACGTAGCCTCACACAACGGCTCCCAACCGAAAAGCACACCTAAGCTCAGCGAACGGTGCAAACCGAAATGAGGCTGCCAACAGCACATCACCACTCTCTTGCCTTTCTCCCGAACAATCCTACTAACCTTCCTACCCTCTTCTCTTTTCAGATCTGCCAGACCGCCAGGGGACAACTCCAGAGGTGACGGTGCGTGGTACAAATACCTTTTAATATTTTTTTTTTAAACATTTTTATTTTTGACGGCAGAGGTTCACAACGGTACATACAATGGAACAACGGATGTATACAGCAGGTATTCTATGGAGCAACACACAGGTCTAATGTATTGATCAAAACAGGTAGAGCAATGTCCACAGGGCTCCAATTGACGGGGAACATTTAGGCATTCACGGTACAGAAACAGTTCCTGATGGGGCAGGGGACAAGCCCGATCCTGGCGTACCCTCGCTTTGTCTCTTAAGATACGCATTGAATTCAGCCCAGATGTTCTTCAGGCGGGCTTGGGCCGGGATCATGGTCAGGTATTCCTCCTCGCAGTTCCGTGACCAAGTGAGCAAGCGCAGCCATTTCTGATATATCGGGGGGGAGGAGCCCTTCCAGCACTGGAGTATACATTTTTTGGCAATCATACAACTTATATTTAGAAACTTAGCCGATCGTCTAGTGTCATCCGTTTTCCAAACCCCAAACAGAACCGCTAGAGGGTCAGGATCAACCATAGTTTCAGTGATAACAGTAAGTGTCTCTAGAATACTTTCCCAAAATGCAAACAGTTTATCACAAGTCCAGAACATATGCAAGTGATCGGCACCAGTCGAACCACAACGGGGAGTGCGCTGTGTTGTTGGTGAACTTCAAAGTCCTGTATGGGGTATAATAAAGCCTGTTTAAAAGTTTGTACTGCATGGCGTGGTGACGGAAGTTAAGGGAGACTTTTTTAGTGTGTAGGCACATTGTCCCCCAGAGTTCGTCAGATCTCTCCAAGCCCAGTTCAACCGCCCAGTCGTGGCACGCCTTGGCAGCAGGAAGCGGGGTGGTTTCTTACAAGATCTTGTATAGTGCGGAAACTACTCCACATGCGCCGCCAGAGTTGGCGATATATGCGATCGCAGGGTTATCAGGGGGCTCATCAGGGAATGAGTGCCATTTAGCGCGAAACTCAGTAGAGTCTGTAGTACTGGAGTGTCTCTAAGGCGGAGCCGGTGTGTCCCTGTTTCCACGTGTGGGGGTCAATGAACCTGCCCTCAGGATAGAAATCAGACAGTGCCCGGTATCCCAACGCCTCCCAGTGTCGATGCAAGGCGGTATCGTGTGTGGGTTCCAGTACGGGGAAGGACCACACGGGGAGCCATTTATAGTATGGGGAGGATTCTGGTGTCGGGTACAGTAGGCGCGCCCAGGCCTGAAGGGTCGCATTGAGCGGATCAATAGGAGAGTCAGGTGTATAATGTTGATGTGGTATGAGGGACAGTATGTTGGTACCGGCGGTAGCCAAACGTTCTAATTTGACATGCGGACGTGCTGGAGAAGCAGGGTACGAGTGAGTGGCATGTTGGGCTTGAGCCGCAGTCCAGTACGATATCAGATCCGGGGCCGTGAATCCCCCCCGTTTGTATGGGAGGGCCATGTCGGTCCACTTCTTGCGCACCGCGCCAGAGTGCCAGAAGAACTGTGCCAATAGCGTGTGTAGGTTGGCAAAGTATTTCTTTCCAGGCCAAACAGGTACATTGCTGAAAGTGTATAAGAGTTTGGGAAGTAGAATAATTTTGATGAGGGCCAGCCGACCGGCGATGGATAATGGGAGAGAGCGCCAACGTGAGATTTTGGTCTCGGCTATTTGTGCCACTGCCAAGTAATTATCGGCTAGCAAGGTGGGTTTGGATAGGGATATTTGTACTCCCAGATATCTAATACCATCCGGGGACCATCGGAGGGGGTATTCGGTAGTGGGTAGTTGGGTAGATTTAGTGAGCGGGAAAATCTCAGATTTTGAATAGTTGATCGTGAAGCCAGAGTGGGTTCCTATGCGGGTAATGTCTCTCAGTATAGGGTCAAGGTGGGCTGTAGGGTCTCTGATGTACAATAAAACATCACCCGCATATAGGGAGATGATTTCGGGTTTCTCTATCAGTCTTATCCCTTTACGGGCATGGCGCGCACGAACATGGTCAGCCATCGGCTCTATCGCTAGAGCGAATAGAATCGGGGAGAAGGGGCAACCCTGTCAGGTACCCCTGAAGAGTGTGAAAAGGTCAGATGTCAGTGTGTTAGCTCTCACTCGCGCCACCGGTGCGGTGTATAATAATTTGATGAACCTGATCATGTTAGGGCCAACACCCATTGTCTCCAGTACTAGCCACATATACCTCCAGGAGACCATATCGAAGGCCTTTTGAGCGTCCAGCGTGACGCCACAGCCTGCGCATCTTGGTCTATACGGGACATGACACTAAACAGTTTTCTAATGTTGTGGGACGTGGATCTCCCAGGCACAAAGCCCGCCTGGTCTTCATGGACTAAATATGTCATAATGGGCAAGAAGCGATTTGCTATAATTTTGGCAAAGATTTAAGTATCAAGGTTCATGAGAGAGAGAGAGGTCTATAGGACCCGCATTCGTTGTCGGGCTTCCCAGGTTTTAGCAACACCGTAATGACAGCTTCATGCATGGAAGAAGGAAGTATAGAGACACAAAGTGATTCATCCCAGACCTCAAGCAACCTGGGGGCCAACATGGCGATGTGTTCTTGATAAAATTCGGCGGTAAACCCGTCAGGACCCGGGGCCTTGCTTTTGGGCAAGTCTGAGATGGCAGTTACTATCTCGTCCAAAGTGATCGGGGAATCCAGCTGTTCCCAGGAGGAGGAGGATATTTCTGTAGTGGGGATCTGTTCAAGGAGCTCACGGATGTGTTGTTCAGAGTGTTCAGCAGGCTGAGAATAGAGAGACCTGTAAAACTCAGTGAATATGATTTGTTGGTCAGCCCACTGTGCGTTACCTTGGTCATCCTTGATGGAGGTGATCTGAGTCCGACCAGACTCCCTGCTAACTAGTGTCGCTAGCGTTTTCCCAGGTCTGTCCCCTTCGCCGTATTTCCTAGCGGCCTGTGGGCGGCTAAAATATTGGACTTCGTTGGTGGCAAGTGCGTTATATGTTTGGAGTTCATCGCTGATCCGTGCGAGTATGGTGGGATCAGCAGCAGTGGAGCATTGCTGCTGTAAGTGTTTCAGTTTGGCTTCGGAGCGGCCGAGGGCGGCTCTGATAGCCTTCAACACTCCAGGTTCCCTGGAAATAGACATTCCCCTAATATACACTTTAAAGGTGTCCCACCTAACTGCCGCTGATGTGTCCAAAAGAGAGTTGTGTTCGAAGAAAGATTCAATATCCCCCAGTATTTCAGCTTTGAACACAATGTCTTTGACGGCCTCGGATTTGAAACGCCAGGTGCTGAATGTCGGGACAGGCATTCCCAAAGCTATAGTTACTATGATCGATGCGTGATCTGATAACGTGCGAGGTAGGATCTGGGACCCCTCCACCCTGCCCATTATTTCACTAGATACAAGGAATAGATCAATCTTAGACGAGCTGTCGTGCACAGATGAATAATAAGTATATTCACGTAGTTGGGGGTGTAGTGTCCTCCAAACATTGCAAATGTTAAGTGTCTTGATCTGGTGGTGTAATCTGCGGGCAGCGCGGGATAGGGGTCGGGGAGCAGTGCCAGTTCTGTCCAGAGCAGTATCCAGAATAAGGTTTAGGTCTCCACCCAAAATTATCTGGACCCCTGCGTAGCCCAACAGTATGGTGGCTATGGTGTCAAAGAACTCGGGGGGAGTCTACGTTGGGGCAGTAGGTGTTAACAAGTAGGTATTCTCTGTTGACCAGTGTGCAGTGGAGTATAACATAGCGCCCTTCAGGGTCCGTATAGTTTTTATGCAGTATGAACTTAAGTGATTTATGGATCATCGTGAGAACTCCCCTAGACTGGGTGGAGTAGGAAGTGAAGAATCTAGCGGGCCCCCATGCCGGGGCTATGGTCTTTGGCACGTATCCATTGGAGTGTGTCTCCTGTAGGAATAGTATCTTACAGCTATGTCTGTTGGCATAGGCCATAATTTTACGGGCCTTAGTGTGATTGCCTAATCCCTGGATATTCCAGGGCAGTACAACAGTAGACATATCAGTAATAGGTAACCGATCTTATAATGCATTTTTCAGTGAACATCCCAGATCAAACAATGATGTGAGCTCCCAAGATTAGGGTTGGAAGTGCAACCAAGGCCTTCCGATGCACATGCCGTGCGACCTCGCGTGCCGTTTTTATGTAACACCCTGTTCCCACCCACCTCCCTCACCACCAATACAAAGTTAGCCGTGTAAACTTCCCCTACCCTAAACTGTGCACAGCTGAGCCGGCCCCAACTTGGCCCAGCCTGTTCGGCAGCCCAACAGGGGCTAACCAACAACAAAGGTATAGAGAGCATTGCAATCGCAGTGGGGTGCGCCATTGCCGTGCACTAGTACGGTTGGGACCCAGAGGTTCCGTTGCAAAGCGAGCAGTTTTCGCGGTCTCATATTGCCTGCCCTTGTATTCCATAGTTGAAATTCAGGGTCGAAGTGTAAAACATTGGAACATTATATATGAACAGTAATGAACAATCAACACAGTTGAGATGAGCTGGTCAATGCTACGGTAGTGTAGCAGCATATTTTGAAAACACCAAGTGACATGTTTACAGTTCGGGCTGTGTAGCGGAATAAGTATAATAACAGACCTACTTGTAGAGAGTGACCTCTCTACAAGTAGGTCTGTTATTATACTGAGCGCTAACTACCGAATAGACATATCATAGGACGATCAACGAGTGGAATCCACAAGCCAAGTTCAATCATTGTCCATGATGTCGACTGTGGGCGGGTGAAGGGGAATGTGAGCCTCTATAAATTTTACCGCCTCAGATAGCACCGTAAAAAAGTAGAGTTTACTGTTCAATGTGAACTTCAGTTATGCAGGAAAGAGAATGGCATAGGGAATATTCCTCTCACTGAGTCGTTTTTTAACCCCGAGGAATTGGCGGCGCTCCTGCTACACTCCTGTTGAGAAGTCAGGAAAAATTCGGATGATTTGCGACCCCATTCTGAGCTCACCCCTTTCACGTGCGAGGCGAAGGATCTGGTCACGATCTTTAAAACTTAGGACTTTTGCAATCATGGGCCTCAGGAAATCCCCAGGCTTGAGACGCGGTGACTGCGCTCTGTGTGCTCTCTCGATGGTGAAGAAGGGGGACATGACAGGGTTACCCAGCAGGTCTTTCAAAAGGTTCTCGACCGCCAGTTCGAGGCGGCCCTTCAGCGCATTCTCCGGTACCCCAACGATGCGTATGTTGTTCCTCCTCGATCGAGATTCGAGGTCATCACACTTAGCCATAGTAGACTTCATGTTCGAAGCCAGGGTGGATACCGTGTTTTGTAGTGTGTGTATATTGTCCTCATTGACGCTTATCCTATTTTCAGTTTCGATCAGTCTCGTCCCCTGTGGATCCAGTTTAGCCCTGAGAGATGCCACATTTGCATTAATGTCAAGCTTTTCGTGGAAGGCTGCGAAATTCCTGGCCATAGATTCCATTATGACCGTTAGGTCCGTGGTGGTAGCCTCTACAGGGATTGGTGCATCCACCTGTTCGCCGGACGCATGAGCAGAGTCAGACCTTGGAGTGGCTTTAGCAAATTTGTCCATGGCCCCTGTATTACCAGTATTCCTGGACCTGCTGGACATTGTACAGTAGGGTTGTCCGAGTATTCAGGGTGCAGTGTAGAATCTTATGTAGGCACTATGAATCCGTGAGGAGTGTGGCGCAGAAAAAGGGTATAGAACCAGACCCCCTATCAGTGGCAGCTCAACAGCGCACAGAGCTTTCAGCCGAGGGAATATGTAACCAGTAAGGCTCTCCGCCGGCGATTGCTTATGGTGTTTTGCCCACCGATTGTAAATAGTGATGTTACTTGCGCGTGAAGTTCAGAGGTCCTCACGTGGCTGCAATACAATTCGAATCAGGCCGAGGAATAGGAGTTGAAAGTGGGAGATATATGCAACTCAAGTGCACCAAGTAGAGAGATATGAAGTTCGTTATGGTGAGTTAGGCATGGTTGCAGCTCTCCAACCTTTGAATCCAGTTGCTAATTCAGAACAAAAAGGGAAAACTACCTTCCATGTGAAATCCCATCATTGCAAAGTACTTTTGATTCCCCTTCTCTTGAGTAAGGTATTACACTCACACCCATTTGGCAGTTAATTTAGGGTTCAATGTCTCACTCCTACAGCAGTAGGCTCCACTCCGAGTGATCACAGTGCCCCCCTGACTCGGCAGAATTAAACAGTGCCTGGAGACAGGGCGCAGAGGCAGGCGCCCAGGGGCACACTTCACTGGCTTATTGAGGACCAGGGACAGAGATGTACGTGAGCCGCAGGGCCCAGGAGTGCAGAGGGAGAGAGGCAGTTCCAGTGACGGAGTGTGGGGCTGCAGCTAGCTTGGGGAAACAGCAGCGGAGGACAAACGTAGCAGCCCCACCAGCTCCTCACCTTAAGCGATGCTCGTGCAGGGTCCTCAGTGTGCAGTGGGCCGCGTGATGGCGCACGCCAGTGCCCCGGGGGCCACGATGAGAGGGCCAAGGCGAAGCGCGGCACTCAGCTGCACAGCCCCACCCGGCCGCTGGAAGCCGCAGCCGCCGGACGTCGGCTCAGCATGGGGGCACGACCCACGCGCAACAGCACGGGTCACAGGGCGTTCCGCATCTGCCAGGCACTGCTCCGGCCGCACGACAGCCGGGCCTGGGGGGACAGGTTGAAGACAATCGGGCAGGCGATGAGAGTGCCCCGCAGTCACCACGTCCAGGCAGCAGCAAGTGTCACACGACGCCGCCGCACGCCTCCACAGCCCAGGCAGCGCAGGCGGCCGTATTCCAGGACAGCAGATCCGAATCGAGCCCAGACTTCACGGGCAGGCAGCTTAGGTTCTCGGCTAGGCAGGAACCAAGTATAAAGCTAAAACGGAGTGTCTGACCGCCGATGGAAGCAGATGATCAGCGACAGTGCACAGAGCGAGAAAGCTAGGCAGCCATTTTGTCGGTTGCTCAACAGCGCCCCCCAATACCTTTAACATTTAGCCCGATTGTGCCAGACAACTTGATTGTGCCAGACAGCGATATTTTGCATTTAGCCTGATTGTGCTAGATAGCCATATTTCGCTTTTAGCCTGATTGTGCTAGATAACCGGATTGTGCCAGATAGCCGAATTGTGCCAGATAGCCATACTTTGCATTCTCCCCAGCACCCATTAGCTTGTAGCCCGCATGGACCAATCTCTATTTAGCAACTGTTACCCCATATAGATCCACTGTGTTTCCTAGCCTTATATCACATCTAGGAGAACTGGTGGTTGGCAATATCTCACAACTAGATGAACTGTACTCTAACTGATTTAGCTACTCCAGAAAGAATTGTGAGCACTAACCTGCATCACAATTAGCTAGAACAGTGAATATTAACTTGCATCACAACTAGACAGAACTTTATTAGCTTGCATCACATCTAGACAGAACTGTGAAGATTAGCTTGTGTCACATCCAGACAGAATGTATTAATATTAGCTTGCGTCACGTCTAGACAGAACTGCGAATATTGGCCAACGTCACAATTAAACAGAAATGTGGGAGATATTCAGGAGCAGATAGAATTTGGAGATTATCAGGCACCAGCTCGAGAAAGAATTGAGAAGGTTAGCATGCATCACATCTAGCTAGCGATGCCCAGGCCTCCACATAAGGTTCGTACCAGGACTTTTTACGAATGAACATCTTGTAAATACAACAACTTTTTATTATTTTCCTGTGTACATTTACACACAAGTTTAGAGCAGAGGGCAGTGCAAAGGTCAGGTTACTTGAAAGAAACCAGAACACTTCTTTTGATTTTTATCTTCATGGCTGTCATTGCAAGCCATGGAGAAAAACCTCTGAAACAATTTATTTCCCTGAAGCCTTTCAAAAAAAAAACTGTACACTGTGATAAAAGGAATGTTTTTCCATTCAGCTTCTGCTATGTTTATTTTGCTAGCATTTTAGGATTGTATAATTAATAGGATTGAAAACTAAGTTGCAATTGAGAATTATTCTTTTGTAACAAATTATGCTTTTTTGCAGTGAAAGCAAACCAGTATTGCACAATTGTATTTTTCAGAGTTCCTTTGCTGTGTGCATAAGCATGCAGAGGCAGATAATTTTTACACTTCTAATTTAATGTACACGCTAATTATAAAAACAGTGTGTAAAATTATGAGCATGCACGGTCTAGTTTACATCCATTCAACCTTGCAGTCAGTGGGGTACATTACTATAAATGGTCAGTGGCAGCAGAGTCAAGGGTGAGCGATTGCCGTTAACCCAACCACAGGTGTTATAGCCTCTCAAATCTTCAAGGCTACAATTAAAAGATCTCCAGGAAGTGCCAGCGCTGTTCAAAAACAAACAAATGAAAGTTACATTTGTAATTAAAATAGAAACTCAGCAAACCCTGTCTCTGTGATAATCCAGAAAGGTCTTTGCCTTTATGTAGCACTTCATACATGGTTCGTCCAACATCTAGGCACTGTGATTATTAAACCTCAGTCGATACTCATTTTACCTACCTCTGAAGGATATTAGCCAATAAGATAGCTCTGCCGGTTGAGCGATCATTGCTGCGATCTGTGTGTGATCTGTAGGTTCGAATCTCGTCAAGGCCAACTCAGCCTTTAATCCTTTCAAGGTCAATAAAGAAGTACTAACTTCGGTTTGGTGATAATTGTGATAAATATGTTCTATGTACAGCGCTTTGCCAAAAGCGCTATATAAATAACCATTTGACCATGAGATTAGGTATAGAATTCAGCATGGAGTCCTTGCCTATCTGCACTGCTGTATCATAACATTAGCATACCATTAGATGGTAATAGCTCCAGGAAATTAGGACTTACATTTTAAACATCAAAAGACAATTCTGCTATCGAACCTTAAAACACACATTACAATTCAGGTTTGCTTTGCTATGTAATTGGCTAGGTTTTTGTGTTTTCAATATTTAAACATATACAGGAGAGATCAAATGGCCAGACCTTAGAGAAATAATGAAAGGTGTATTCTGTCACAACTCTGAAAGCTGCCGCATTGGTAATGATTTCCATACAGTTTTTGCACATGTCGTTTGGATGTCACATACATTGTACTGTCTTGCAAAAGAGAAAAGTCATTTTTACTCTCTTGAAATCACATTTACTCTCAAAGTTTAAAATAGGGAGTAAAACACTCCAACCTCTAAAAAGAAAACAACACGCACTTCACTACACCGCAACAACAACAAAACAAATCACACATAGCCTTGCACAACAGAACATGACGGCTACCAACCGAAAGCACACCTAAACTGGATGAACTGAAGCGGCAAACAGCACATCACAGCTCTCTTCCTCTTTATCCCACTAACTTACCCTACCCCCTTTCCTTTTCAGATCCGACAGAGCGCCAGGGGACCACTCCGGTGGTTATAGTGCATGGTACAAAAGTCCATAAAAATAACATAACATAACATAACATCCATAACTCTGACAGGTTTTCCTGCCTCAACCTAAAGCTAAGGAAGTGTCAGAATGTCCGTCAATTAATATTCGCCATCCTTGTCCAGAACCCTACGTCTATCCCTTACACTTAAACCTAAGAAGGCTAAATAAAGTAAAGTCTTTCAAAAGGAGAATGACTCCTATCTCCTGGTATTTGGCATAGTTAAAAGTCCAAGAGAATGTCTCTGTTCTCCTGTCACAGTTCAACAGTTCAAACACAAAAGATCTTCAACCAGGAGAATGCCTCCCTTTTCCTGGTACACTCAGAAAAATTCTCTTCACAAAAAAGACACATGCCAGGGGGGATGACTCCCTTCCCCATATATTCTGTTGACTTCTATTATTGATTGTTCTTTGTGATCTTGCCTGTGCGGCGTGTGAGCCACCCAAACTTTGCTCTGTCTCTCGCTGACTGACAGCAGTTTTGTTTGTGAGCAGCGTGAGCAGGTTCACAAACCATTCATCTGCTCTGCAGACTATCCCGTTTGCTCACTTATCTTCATTAAATCGTATACAAGTCTATTGGATTGCTCTAGCTATCTGCAGGGACACCTTTCACAGGCCTCCACAAATAATCTGTTTTCTGTATACTGTAGTCCCCTTAAATATCAAGCAGGTAACCTGAGAGAGGCTCTGAGGGATCCATATTGAGTGGGCAGCTCCCTCTCCACTGCCAGAACCCCCTCCCCACCCTGACCTGTCTGCAGATGTGACTATCACAATACCCTGTCCTATCAGATAGATATTGGGTGCCTCATTACGAGTTTGGCATTATCCCGGCGGTAAATTGAATGAAATACAGCCAAACTCAATTACCATTACCGCCACTTAGTCTTGTGGCATTACCAAAGAATTACGAGTGGTGGTAAATCCAAATTTTTGGAGTCCACAGGACTCCATGGGGATTTTTGGTGGATTTACCATCGGTAGAATTGGCGCACAGTAAATCTGCCAATTTTAGGATGTAAGGTGCAGGATTTACCTCCAGCAACAAGCTTAAGGTGAATCCACCACTTTTCCTCTGAAAATCGGTGGATTTACTGTACAGCATTTCCGCTGCCGGTTAATCTGCCAATAATTAGAATTTGGCAGTGCAGGAAAAGTGTCGGGAACAGAATTACTGCCACTTTTTTTCCTGTACTGCCAAATGGCCCATTGTTTTGTATTGAGTACTGAAATCTTTATTGGAAACACACAGAAAACATAATTTTTTAAAGTAAAATTAATGATGACTTAAGAGACAAAGTTTCTCCCCGTTATTGAGAGAATTATTTTTTATTGTGTCATTAGTTTATAAAAACTTAAACACATTTCGTACACATATATTTTCTCCATTTACATATAAAATAAAACTAAATAAACACAATCATAAACTCTCAGTTAATCATCTAATTTCCTATTATATAGCAAACAAGCAAACCAGACCCTATACATCTTCCTCACAAGATAAAAGGTAAGCTATACAGTTACTTATAGGTAGCCTCGCCCAACATAGCTTGGATATAGGTTAGAAAACTAACTAGGGCAAGGATCAGTGACATATCATGCCCCCCACCAACCTGTTCAAGAACCAAATACAGCCCCTTTTACTTCATCATTCAGAAATCTTCCAAAATACCTCCCTCCTCACAAAATTCAAGGCAGGACAGCACAAAATCCAGTATCTTAAGTGTTTCCACTGGCTCTTTCTCACACAGTCTACATGCCCATTCTACTTCTGATAAGCCCCTAATACGGGCCCATCTATCCAACGTTCCCAATGAAGTGAAGTGAAAGCGCATGCAGACGGCTCAATAATTATAATTAGGGAATCTTACAATATAATCAGGCAGAGTCAGGTATGGTCTATGCTAGTTAGCAGCTCCCTGTGCATCTTATAGCAACGAAGGAGGTCTTGGTCATTGCTTCCATGATCTAATTTCACTTTCCAAAATACTTGATTAGGATTAATGATATGGCAGTCTTTATTCAGACCAGCTTCCCCCAGAATGATCTCGCCAGACACTAAACTCCCGGAGAGGAACACAAGAATCTAAGGCCAGTATTTCCTTAAGATCTTCAAACAGTGGCCTTTGAGGTGGAATAAGTATTTTGCCATAGAGCCTCAACTATTATATTAGCTTGGGTCACATCCAGACAAAATTGTGAATATTGGCTTGCATCACATCTAGACAGAACTGCAAATATTGACCAACATCACAATTAAGAAATGTGGGGATTTTCAGGAGCTGCATCTAGATAGAATTTGGAGATTAGCAGCCACCAGCTAATTGCAACTTGCATAGAGTGATTCCATGAAACAAGACCTAGCTCATGCCTGATCACAACATAAGGTAAATCCGTAGGGAGACGTAGCAACTTTTTCCTTAATGTAATTCCAAACCTATTCAGATGTTTCCAATCGATGTTACTTAATTCAAGCCCATATAGCAAGGTTGGGAGTACTTTGCCCTTATAGTAGCAATTAATGGCTTCAGCGTACACCTGCAATATTTCAGAAGAACCTTTTTACACTGTGCAAGCAGTTGTGCCAATTTATGCTTTAGTGTTTTGCCTTTAGTGAGTTTCTATTAATCGCATCTGAGATTATGAGGCCCAAATATTTAAATTCTTTCAAGTCTCAATTTTATGACCATCTAAAAACCAGACGCCATCTCGTTTTGATTTATTTTTTTGTTGAAACAGTTTATTGGCATTTCCACAGACATTTTTACAATCAAATACGGTAGTAATTCTACACTTGACAAGAGGGAGACACACTGTCGATTCGCATATTTCTGTAAACCCTTTAACCCTGTAAACCGTTGTGTATCCAAATCTATCCACCCCCCTCCCTGTGCCATCCTCCTATGTCCGGCAGTTCATGTCCGCCCGAGTTCAGTTGTCTGCACAACCCGTCAGCCAATGGCACTCTCCCACTTCCCCCATATTTTTTGATATTTCCCAGGTGTTCCCCTATTTCGATATGTTATCTTTTCCATGCTCCGACAGTACTCCAGGCCAACTTCTCAGTTCCCCAGCTTGGGTGATTCTTCAGAACCCAATTTTGCCGCTATATCTCTCTTGACCACCATTGCAGCAATGGATATCATGTTGTTCTCCCATCTGTTCCCTTCCCCCACGATGTGCAATAACAACATTTTGTTATCTTTCTGGACTGTTTTACCAACCACCCTGGATAGTTTATTGAGAACTTTATCCCACAGGCCTGCAACTAGTCGACACCCCCAAATCAGATGGCAGAAGTTGCCTGCGTCTCTTCGGCATATGAGGCACACATCGCTCCCTGCCGGCCCCATTTTATTCAGCCTGTCCCTTGAGTAATATACCCTGTGGAGTATCTTATACTGTATTCGTCTCATTTCAGAGGGGACATTAACCTCCCTTGCCCCTACCATTGCTTCCACACCACTCCTCGCTCTCTAGTGCCCCCATATCCCGTTTCTCCTTCAGATGTGTCAGTGGAGGTCGAAATGAAGTTGTTTATCACCAGATACAATGTGGAGATCTCTTTATTCAGAAATGTGTCTGTGAATAGGTTTATTTCCAGGCGAATGTGCTCCAGGTAGTATAGCCCCCCTCCCTCCCGAACTGTGCCGACCATGCATGTATTAACCGAAGACATGTAAATCTCTCATTCAGCCCCAGCCTGGCCCTTTCTTGTATAATTTGGAATGACATGACCCCCTTGTTCTCAATCACATCCCCCCACTTTTTTAATGGCTGTTGTGTGGTTGTGGTCCTAGCTTGTTAATCTCCATGTGCCCCGGGTTGCCCCATAGTGGTTGCCATTTGATGGTTTTCCCCTTCCATCCCATTGCCTTCATGGTCTCGGTCCCGTTTTGACTAGTATCTGCCCTGCTGGGGGGAGGTGATATCTCCCCAGGGTTCGGTATAGCACCTGTATAGGTTCAGCACCACACATACTGACAAGCTTGAGCCTTGTGTGTGAAAGGGTATCTCCCCCGAACAGCCATTCATTGGCAACAATCAGTTGGGAGCCCAGTAGTACTTCTGCACATCAGGGAGCCCCAGACCCCCCTCCCACACTGACCTCCTCAAAGTACTCATGGCAATGCGGGGTGTCTTATTGTCACATGTGACCTCAAGGATCCGAGCATTGATCACATCATACTGCTTTTTGGGCATAAAGACCAGGGTGTTCTGCAGCATCTTGAGCTAATTCGCTCTCCCCAGCAGTGTTATCGGGAGGGTAGCCCAGTGCTTGGCATCCTCCCGTAGCCTATTTATCACCGGGTCCAGGTTGCCCTCCTGGGACCTCCCCAGGTCCCTGAATATTTGTATCCCTAGATACTTAAACTCCATTGCATCTACTTGAATGGGGCATTCGCTTCCCCCTCTCTAACCGGCATGACCACCGATTTGGTGCAGTTAACTTTAAGACCATAATACCACCCAAACTCCTGCAAAGTCTCCATTAGTCTCTGGCCGGATCTCTCAGGGTCCCCCAGATATACCAGAAGATCATCAGCGTATAATGAGATTTTATCTTCCCACCCCCCAGGCCATTGGAATCTCTGGATCTGTGGGTCAGACCATATGCCTTGCACAAGTGGCTCGATCGCCACCAGGAACAGTAGGGTCAATAACGGGCAGCCCTGCCGGATGCCGCTCTGCAAAGATAAATGTACGAGACATGCGGCCATTATCCCTCACCCTTGCCAGCAGCAGTGTATAAAGCAGGTGGACCCATCCCAGGAAGTTCGGTCCCAGCCCCATTTTGGCCATGTCTGCCCACAGGAATTCCCAGCCCGCAGAGTCGAAGGCTTTCTCTGACTTTAGTGCCATAATAACGGGTGGCCCTTCCATCAGAGAACGTCAGGGTGTTATGTAGCGTTCTCAGGTTCATCTGAGTGGCCCTACCTGGGACGAAGCCACACTGGTCCGAATGTATTAGCCTAGTCAACAGTGGGAAGAGTCTTTTGGCTAGCACCTTCGCCTCCACGTCCCAGTGAAATGGGTCAATATGAGGGGCATTCATTTAGGGGTTTCCCTTTCTTGAATATTACCACAATATTGCCCGTTCTCAGGTCGTCTGGGAGTTCTCCTTGTTCTCGGCATTCGCGGAACATCCCTAATATGGGTTTGTCTGCACTATCCCAAACGCTTTTCCAGAATTCCACTGGAAACCCGTTTGGGCCCAGTGTCTTCCCTGATTATTGTCCCTCTATGGCCTCCCAGATCTCCTCTTTGATAATATCCCCCTCTAACTCTAGGCGTTCCCTCTCCTCCAGGCGCGGCAGAGTAATCCCCACCAGTTATCTATTCATCTCTGTGGGCAGGGGGCCCGGTACCTCTGCATAGAGCATCTGGTAATAATCCATGAATGCTCCAGCAATCTCATCCCCTTCTGTGAGGTTCCCCTGCACCCGTCGGTGATGAAGCGCACCCATTTGGCTCCTTCTTCCCTTCTTTCTAACCAGGCCAGCATACGCCCCTCTTTAACCCCAGCTCGTATACTCTGGCTCTTATGTGCCAATAGGCTAGGCGGGCTTTGTCTGTCGCTGTTTCCCTGTATTCTCCTAGTGCTTTGACCAGGTCCCTTTTGGTGTCTATAGTGTTCATCTGGGCATGAAGCCTCTCTGCAGCACTCACCTCCTCCTCTTTCTCCTGTAGTTTCGCTCTTTAGCCTTTCCTATGAGCTCGTATTGCCCCTTGTGCTCTACCATGGAGCACAGCTTTGTACGCCTCCCACAAGTTTCCCTTACTCTCCACCGTTCCCGTATTCAGCTGAAAAAACTCTTCTGTCGCCTTTAGTAACATCTGATTTACTACCTTATTGCTTAGGTAGTAGTCATTAAATCTCCAGTCATAGCTCATTTTCCTTGCAGCTCCTTCCATGGTCATGCTCAGCTCAGCGGAGCATGATCTGATAACCCCCTAGCCAGATAATGCACTTCCCTCACTCTGGCCAAAGACATGCAGGGCATTAAGAAATAGTCCAGATGGGACATTGAGTTGTGGGCCCTGGTGTGGAACGATAGTTGTCGCTGGTCTGGGTGCAGGTCCCTACACACGTTGCGCAACCGGTCGCCTCCATGAAAGTAGCCAGTCTGGTGTTACTCCCCCCTCTGTGACTGCCCGACTCCCGTGGCCACTTCACCTGTCCAGCTCAGCCACCATCACATGTATATCTTCCAGAATGTATGCCTGCAGCGGTGGAGGGGCATAAACATTTATTATTGTGGTTGACCCTCCCCACAAGTCCCCAATGAGGTCCAGAAACCTCCCTCCCCGGTCTCTGATTACTTTATTTGTATTTATTGTTTTATGTAGCACCTTAATCCAAGGCGCTTCACAATGAACAACAAAATATACAATAAACATGGAACAGTAGAAGCAATAACAGTAATCATGAGTCGAACCAAAAAAATCAGCATGTAGAACAATTTACATATGAGAAAGAAGTGGAGAGGGGGGGTGAAGAAAGAAGGAGGGGGAGAAAGAATAGTGAGTAGGGGAGTAGTAGGAAGAAGGGAGATTCAGAAGAGAATGGGAAGATAAAGAGAACAGACGGGTACAAGAAAGAGGGAAAGAAGGGTGAGAGGTAGAAGGGGATCAGGGTCGGGAATGAAAAAGAAGAGATTTCAGTGAGGAGCGGAAGGAAGAATAGGAAGGGGAGGAACAGACAGCGAAAGGTAGGGAGTTCCAGTGTAAGGGGGCAAGTAGCTGAAAGGAACAGAAACGGGAAGAGGCACAAGGGGGTGGGGGGAACTGAAAGTAAAAAGAGATTGGCAGAACAAAGGGTGCGAGAGGGGGTATAAAATGAGAGGAGAGGTAAGGAGAGGCAAGGTCGTGAAGGGATTTAAAAACCAGACAAAGGAAGTGAAATTTAAGTTGGGAATGGAAAGAAAGCCACCCTAGCTGAGAAAGTGAGTTGAAAATGGAGTCATGAGGAGAGAGAAGATAGAGGGTGCGGATGGCAGAGTGATAAAGGGATTTGAGGGGGGCAAGGTGGGAAGCGGTAAGACCAAAGAAGAGAGAAGAACAACAGAAAATACGAGAAAAGATGAGGGACAGTTTTGCGTACCAATAAGGGGACCGTTTTTCGGACCAGTCTTGCCACCCACTGGACCCCCAGTGATAGCCTGCATGTTCTACCACTAAGTATTGTCCCTTCTCCAGGAATTTACAAACCGTGCCCATCAAGTGGGTCTCTTGTAACAGTATAATATCAGCCTTTTCATCTCTTATCTATCGTGTTACCAGACCCCTTTGGATCTTATCCAGGAGGCTGTTGCCATTCCATGTCAGCCACTTAATAAGCCTGCATTCCATCATCCCACCTCTGACCATATCTCTAGCCATATCCCTGGGTATCTGTTATGGGTAGGGCTTGCCCAGTTACCTCTGCCCAGTCTTGTGTAATGCCAGCATAAACTTTAACTTGAACGTAAACTTGAACTTCCCCCAAACCTTCTCACCCCTTCCCTTTTTCTACCCCCTCCCTTCTGTGCCCCACCCTATACTTCACCCCAACTTGAAGCATCTGTCATGCCCTGAACTTTAGGTAATGTGACCCAGCTCCAGACTCAGAGCTCAGAATAGTCTTGGGGCGGGCAGTGCATATTGTGGTGGCCACTCTGCCCCAGTCGCCAGGCCTCAATGTACTTCTTGACTGTGTTTCCCCGAGCTGGTCCTTCGCAGGTCACCTCCGGGTCCCTCCAGTAATGTCTCAACTATCAACTGCTTAAGCCTGGATCTGGATGTTTGTCTTTGTGCGGGCTTCTTCGGTTGGCATCCCCTGCCTAGTCTGCGAATGACTCCTCTGGTTTTTGTCCTATGTCATTCCCCTTCGTGGGTGAGTGCCTCGGTTTCAGGATAGATCAGAGGGGAAAGGATGAAGAGTTGCTTTTCTCTTCAAAAAATCAGATTTTTTCCCAATGCCTTCAGATGGCGGAATAAAGCACTGCTTTTCCAAAAGTCAGCTCCCTAGAGTGGGAAGCATCCAGGCTATAGAATTTTGAGAAGGTGTGTAGTGAAGACCAAGTTGCTGCTTCGCAAATTGATCTTATTGGAACACCTCTTTGAAGGGCCGTCGAAGAGGTGATGCATCTGGTGGAATGAGCCCTTAACCCTTCTAGTGGGTCTTTTTGTGCTAGTCTGTAGCATTCTGAAATGCAAAGTACGATCCAGCGTGAAATTGTCTGTTTTGTCACCAATTGACCCAGTTTTCTTCCTCTGTAGTCTATAAACAACTGGTTGACCATTCTAAGTCTGGAAAGTCTAGAGATGTAAAAGCTTAAAGCTCTTTTTGGATCCAGTCTGTGTAATCTTTCCTCCTCCTTAGAAGGATGGGGTGGAGGATAGAATGTGGGTAAAACTATTTTCTGACTTAAATGAAAATCAGATATTACTTTTGGTAAAAATGATGGTTTAACCCTCAATACAACTCTGTCCTTATAGAACACAGTATAGGGTGGCCCAGAAGACAGTGCCTGCAATTCGCTCACTCTTCTTGCTGATGTTAGAGCAACTAAGGCCGTTTTCCACGTTAGTAATCTTAATGGACACGTGTGCATAGGCTCAAAAGGAGCACACATTAAGAATTTTAGGACTAAATTGAGATCCCAAATCGGTCCTTGAAATGGGTGAGGAGGAAACACATTAGTGAGACCTTTTAAGAATTGTGTTATCAAAGGAATTTTGAAGTAGGAGCATTCTTCCGATGAGCGCTTGAAAATGGAAAGCGTTGCAAGGTAAGGAACAAGTTACTTACCTGTAACTGTTGTTCTCCAGCATGGGTCTGGCATGGATTCACATGCTCATGAATATTCCCCGTCGTCAGGCTGGGAATCCTCGGTAAAGAAAAAACCAGTATCAGTTTCGTTTCTGATCTGTCTTTCGTAGTAATAACCAATCACTGGTCTCTGCGTCATACTGACCACAGCCAATGACTGCCCTCTACCTAAGCACCGCCTCTGGCAGCCATCTTCAGATTTGGAAGCACGTGAAGTGGCAGTATGACCAAGTGAAGAGCCGCAGAGGGGTAGGCGGGAGGGTTCGCATGTGAATCCATGCCAGACCCATGCTGGAGAACAACAGTTACAGGTAAGTAACTTGTTCCTTCTCCAGCATGGGGTCTGGCATGGATTCACATGCTCATGAATAAAGAATACATAGCAGTACACACATGCACAACCACGGGAGGTGGCAAAGGCTCAACATTAAGCATCACATCAACTCAACATTAAGCATCTTACCTCCTCACCAGGCTCACCTCAGGCGAACAGGTTGCGCAGCACTGCTTGGCCGACCCTGGACTCCTCCCTGGAATCCCGGTCGACGCAGTAGAATTTCGTGAAGGTGTGCGTCGACCTCCACGTAGCAGCCCTGCATATGTCCAGCAGGGGCACACCAGATAGGAACGCCGTGGTAGCTGCGATCGCTCTGGTGGAATGGGCTCTCGGACGGCCAGGCAGCGGTCGGTTTGCCAACCGGTGACAGTACATGATACAGCCGGAGAGCCATCTGGAGATGGAAGCCTTCGAGAGAGCCTTCCCCTGATTGACAGGTCCAAAGTTCACAAAGAGTTGTGACGTCTTCCGAAAACCTTTCGTGCGGTCCACGTAGAACTTCAGCGCTCTAGCTACATCCAGCGAGTGCAAAGTCCTCTCAGCCGGCGACGAAGGCGACGGGAAGAACACAGGTAACACCAAGGGTTCGTTGAGATGAAAGTCCGACGGTACCTTGGGCATGAAGGAGGGGTGCGTCCTGAGCACTACCCTCGTGTCGTGGAAAGTCAAGTACGGGGCCTTGCAGGAAAGGGCCTGGATCTCTCCCACTCGTCGTGCGGAGGTGATGGCCACGAGAAAAGCTGTTTTCCACGATAGAAACTTCAACGGGGCCGAGTGCAGAGGCTCGAACGGAGGTCCCATGAGTTTGGTCAGTACCACGTTGAGCTCCCACGCCGGGGCCGGAGCCTTCACCGGCGGGAACGTTCTGAACAGTCCCTTCATGAACTCTTTCACCAGACGATGAGACCACAAGGACGTCCGGCCCGTGGTTCTGGTGTATCGGGAGATCGCAGCAAGATGAATCTTGATGGACGCGTGTGCCAGACCAGCTTTGGCCAGCGTCAGCAGGTACGGCAGCACTTGGGGAGCCGTAATCCGTAGAGGGTTAATCTTCTGTGCGTGGCACCAGACAGAGAACCTCTTCCATTTGTGTCCGTAGCATTTAAGAGTCGAGGACGCCCTGGCCTTTGCAAGAACCTCTCTGCAATCGGCCGGTATGTCGTATCCTCCAAACTCTAGCGCTGCAGGAGCCAGGCCTGCAAGTTCAGCGACTTCGGGTCGTGGTGGAGGATGGCGCCTCCTTCCCTGGAGAGTAGATCCGCGTCCGCCGGCAGCTTGATTGGCGGGGACGCCGACAAGTCCAGAAGGTCCGGGAACCATATCTGCCTCGGCCACGCAGGTGCGACGATGATCATCCTGCACCGTGACCTCTTGAGCTGGTTGACGAGCCGGATTAGCAGAGGCAAGGGAGGGAACGCGTAGAGGAACAGGCCCTCCCAGGGGAACGAGAAAGCATCGCCCATGCTCCTCGTCTGGGGAAACCTGCTGGCGAACCTCCGGCACTTGGTGTTCGTCGCCGTCGCGAACAGGTCGATCTGGGGTGTGCCCCACCGTCGGAAGAGGCGATCCACCAGATCCTGCCGTAGTTCCCACTCGTGGCACGAGCGCAGCTCCCTGCTGAGTGAGTCGGCGATGGTGTTTTTTATCCCTGCCAGATGAAACGGCACCAGAAGAATCCCTTGGGCGACGGCCCAATGCCACAGGTCCTGCGCCTCCTTGGACAGCGCTGGGGACCTGGTTCCGCCCTGTTTCCTGATGTAAAACATGGTGGTGGTGTTGTCGGTGAAGATCCTCACCACCTTGCCCTTGAGGGACGGAAGGAAGGACCTGAGGGCCCAAAACACTGCACGGAGCTCCAGGACGTTGATATGCAGGGACTTCTCCGTCGGGAGCCAGAGTCCCCTTGCGTGCAGATTTTCGGTGTGCGCTCCCCACCCTTCTAGGGAGGCATCCGTGGTCACAGTCACCTGGTGGGCTGGGGTCTGGAAGTCCATGCCCGCCGTCAGATGCGCGCGGGTGCCCCACCACCGTATCGCTCGTCGGAAACTCTCGTCGAGCTTGATCCTTTCCTTGAAGCTGCCCGTCGTCTGGATCCAGCGCGCATCCAGGAACTCTTGCAACGGGCGCATCCGGAGCCTGCACATGGGAATGAGGTAGATGCAGGAAGACATCATCCCGAGGAGGGACTTGATGGACCTCACCTTGGCCGCGTCGGCCACCAACATCCGTTGCACCTTGCCCAAGATGGTCCTGGTCCTCTCCTCCGACGGGGAGGCCAGAAGGGACACTGTGTCGAGCCTCGCTCCCAGAAACAGTGCGACTTGCGCGGGCACCAGGTGGGATTTGGCGTAGTTCACGGAGAATCCCAGGTCCGTGAGGAGTTGGACGGTCCTTGCCGTGTGGACCACGGCGAGCTCCCTCGTCTTGGCGCGGATGAGCCAGTCGTCCAGGTAGGGGTAGACGTGAATCCCCTCGCGGCGCAGCTGC
The DNA here is from genome assembly GCF_040938575.1 of Ambystoma mexicanum. Lineage (NCBI taxonomy): Eukaryota > Metazoa > Chordata > Amphibia > Caudata > Ambystomatidae > Ambystoma > Ambystoma mexicanum. The sequence goes on from NC_090940.1 coordinate 218,734,656, forward strand.
GCCGCCACCGGTGCGAGGCACTTGGTGAAAACCCTGGGTGCCGACCGCAGTCCGAAGGGAAGGGCTTTGAACTGGTAATGACGCCCTTGGACCACGAATCTGAGGAATTTTCGGTGCCCCTTTAGGATGGGAATGTGGAAGTAGGCATCCTCCAAATCCAACGACGATAGGAAGTCTCCTTCCTCCAGCTGACCCAGGACGTGCTGGAGGGTGACCATCCGGAACTTCTGCGCCTTGATGAACTTGTTCAGGCGTCGCAGGTCCAGGATGGGGCGCCATCCTCCCGTCTTCTTCTTCACGAGGAAGTAACGCGAGTAGACTCCGGAGCCCCGAAGCCTCTTTGGGACGAGTTCGATGGCGCCCTTTCTGAGCATCGCCTTTACCTCCAGGAGAAGTTGAGGGACGTGAAGTTCTTTCCTGGCCACGGGGGGGACGCGCGGGCACCTTCTTTGAAACTCGAGCGCGTGGCCCCGGGCCAGGGCGTCCAGCACCCAACGGTCGGTGGAGATGGACTACCACACGCTGACGAAGCCCGCCAGCCGGCCTCCCACCGGGGTGCTTCGGTGGGGGCCCGACCCCACGGCCGGTTCAATCCTGCTTGGACGCGGCCTTGCCGCCTTGGCCTCCTTGGCGACGACGGCGGGGGCCGCCAGACTTGCCTCGTCCTCTGTAGGCCTCTTGCGACGACGAGCGGGCCGCTTGACGGTAGGAAGCGAAACCGCCGCCGGAACCTTTGGAGGCGCCCTTGCCTCCGCCGCTCCGAAAGGGCGTCCGCCGTTGCTGCAGTACTCCAAGGGCCCGGGCCGTCTCAGTATCCGCCTTGATGGCCTGAAGGGAATCGTCCACTGTCTTCCCAAACAGGTTGTTCCCGTCGAAGGGCATGTCCAGGACCCTGGTCTGGACGTCCTGCCGAAAGTCCGTAGCCTTGAGCCATCCGCGACGTCGAAGGCAAACGCCGTTGCCCATCTGGCGGAACCCAGTGTCGGCGATGTCCGTCGCCACGGTGATGGCGTGGTCCGAGGCCACCTCACCTTCCTGCAGGATCTCAAGGGCCTCCGCCCTCTTGTCGTCCGGCAGAAAATCCAGCAGGGGAGCTATCTTGTACCAGAGTTCCCTGTCGTAGCGGGCCACGATAGCCAAGGCGTTGGCCGCTTTAATCGTCGTCGCCGCCGACGAGATGACTCTGCGTCCCATGGCATCCAATTTCTTTCCCTCGCCGTCCGGCGGGGAAGTCGACGTGGAGGCCGCACCCCCCCCCGCTTTCTTCCTGGCTGCCGCGGAGACGACGGAGTCCGGGGTAGGCTGCGCCCGGAGGCATAGGGGGGCCGAGTCCGGGACCCGGTACTTTTTCTCGTACCGGTCTCTTTTCGCTGGCGTCGTGGAAGGGTTCTTGAGGAGGGAAAGGCCCTCATCCCAAATGTCGTCCAACAGAGGCACTGCGAGGACCGTCTTCCTCTTGGTCTCGCGCCGTTGGTAAAGGAAGCCTTCCTTTTTCTTCTCCTCAGGGCAGAGTTGGAAAAGCTCGGATGCCCTGGCGATCATTGAGTGGAACGATCCAATCTCGTCGGGCGGAGAAGCCCTGGTGGGAGGCGACGACGGAAAATCCTCGTCGTATGCCTCGTCGTCCGTACCCGTCGCTGCCGTGTCAGTCCCCGTATCATCCCCTCGGGTGGACGGGGAGGAGGGCTGGACGGGGCGCGACGGTTGAAAAGGAGGCGGTGGATGGATCCTTCTTTTCTTGGTAGGGGGAACACCAGAAGGTCCCGGTTCTGGATCCCCCGACGGGAGAGGTTCCTCCGTCGGTAACGGTAGTCTCGTCCTTATCTCGGAGCATAAGGACTGTATAGCCAACAAAATGGCCGCTGAGTTGTCTTGCGGCGCTGGCAGAGGGGAATCCGACGGGCGAGCAGGGGCCCCGTCGGTATCCTCGACGATGTCGTCGTCGTCACCTGCGTCGGGGCCCATTCCGACGGGCTGGTCTTGTTCCACGCCTAGGCCGTGGCTTAAGACCTCGATCAGTTCCTCTTCTGAGGTTGAGGCCGAATCTACGACGACGCCCTGCCCCCCCTTCTTCCCCACGGAGGGTTTCACGGGGGTCCTATCGATGGGCACGAAAGAAGACTCCCTCCGAGGAGGCAGGGAGATTCTGGGCCCCGAGGCCGCCACCACTGGTGCAGCCTCCACAGGCTGGGCCAGGGCCGCCGCGACCGTTTCGATAGAGGGCTTGGTCGAATGGATCAAGGCCTTCACCACCTTAGGTGCGCTCACCGCCTTATCCTTGAGGGAGGGGGCACTGCCACGCTCCTCCTCTGCCTTAGAGCTCGACCGGGGTCTCTCCAGGAGCTTCGCCGGGTGCTCGGCCTTCCTCTTACCCGACCCAGAGCGTTGGCTCGTGGTTGATGGTGCCGGGGAGGGTGCGCCCTGCCTGGCGCCCGTAGAGCCCGACCGTTCGGCGCTCCCGGTGCCAGCGGACTCGCGGTGCTTGGCCTTATGTTGGGCCCCCGTCGCCGGGGCGCCCTCAAAGGTCTTAGAAGACCGCTCAGATTTCTTCTTCTTCTCGCCAGACGGGCTCTTACCCTCCAGCCAGCTGGCGAGACGTTGATGGCGGTCCTTCATGGTCCGTTCCGACATGTTGCCGCAAAACGCACAGTCCTTCTCCACGTGCGTCTTGTCCCCATGAAGGCAGTAAAGGCAGAAAGAGTGTTCGTCCTCCTTGAAGACGTTCTGCAGCTGGCATCCAGGGCAGGCCCTGAACAGCTTTCCGGGCGTCGAGCTTCCCTTCTCCTGGGCCATCTCCGAGACCGGGCCTGAGAAGCTTCTGGAGTCCTCCGAAGTGTAGCTCGACGAAATCTTCACCCTTGAGGGGCACAGATGAATCCGACACGGGTCCCCGTTGATCGGATGTAGGATCGGTGGAGCTTGAGGCTCTTTTGACCGAAAGAATCGAAGTTTTTGTGAAAAAGCGCGAAAAAATAGCACTAACGCTCGAGAGCAATAGCACGAGGATCCCAACACATGAACGTGCGGTAAAAATCTGAAGATGGCTGCCAGAGGCGGTGCTTAGGTAGAGGGCAGTCATTGGCTGTGGTCAGTATGACGCAGAGACCAGTGATTGGTTATTACTACGAAAGACAGATCAGAAACGAAACTGATACTGGTTTTTTCTTTACCGAGGATTCCCAGCCTGACGACGGGGAATATTCATGAGCATGTGAATCCATGCCAGACCCCATGCTGGAGAACCTTTTATTGTTCCGATATTTAGACCTCTATGTGCTAGGGTCAGAAGGAAAGATAGTACTTCCAGAATAGAACATAGAAAAGGATCGACATTCTTTTCTCTGTACCAGTTGCAAAACTTTTTCCAACAGCAATGGTATAGAGACTTTGTTGCTGGCCTTCTTGCCGAAAGCAACACCTCCATAACATCATCTGGAAGGTTCCAATCCCTGTATCTCAGCCTTTCAGATACCAAGCATGAAGGTTGAGTGTTTTGACCTCTGGATGGAGAACCTGACCCTCCATTTGAGAGAAAGAAGGTTCTCTCTCTGAGGAAGACGTACTGGAGGACAGATGGACATATCTAGAAGGTCCGGGTACCACATTCTCCTGGCCCAATCTGGGGCAATTAGGATCATGCGGCTCCCGAAGCGTCTCAGCCTCCTGATGACCTGAGGAATGACAGGAATCGGAGGGAACGCGTACAATAGTGGGAAATTCCACTCCACCACGAACGTGTCCCCCAGGGCTCCTCTCGGGGGAAATTCCCTTGAGCAATACCTTTTCGCATTTTCGGTTGGTACTGGTTGCAAACAGGTCTACCTGAGGGGTTCCCCAAAGGGCGAAGATCTCTTGAATGACTTCCTGAGCCAGTTCCCATTCGTGGGACACCGTGCTCTGCCTGCTCAGAGCATCTGCCGTCATATTCTCTTACCCGGCTAGATGAATTGCCGTTAAAGAGATTTCCTCCTGAATTGTCCAATACCAGAGCTGCATTGCCTCTCTGCACAGAGGTAGTGACCCCACACCTCCTCTTTTGTTTAGGTAATGCATGGCCACTGGTGTTGTCCGTCATTATCAGGACATTCTTTCCCCTGACAGATTGCAGGAAGGTCTTCAGCGCTAGTCTGATTGCCCTCAGCTCTAAAAGGTTGATGTGTAGTTTGGACTCCGATGGAGACCAACAACCGTTTATTGACAAATCGTTGGCATGAGCTCCCCACCCCAGGAGTGAGGCGTCCATCACTACTGTGATCTCCGGCCATGGTTGCCAAAAAGGTTCTCCTTTTAGGATGTTCTCTGTACAGGTCCATCATAGACGATCTTGTCTGACCTTGTTCGGAATCTGAAGAAGATCCGTCATTTGACCCGAGAACTTGGACCACTGAGTCTTTAGAGCCCATTGAAAGGATCTCATCCTCAAGCGTGCCTCTGGCACCAGGAAGATGCAGGATGCCATGAGGCCGAGCAACCTTAAAAAGTCGTAAGCCTGGAGATTTTGGGCATTTTGGAATTTGGAGACCATCTGAAGAATGTCTTGAGCCTTCGACTTGGGAGGCGAGCTCTTTCCAAGGATGTGTCTAGTACAGCTCCTATATACTGAAGTTGTTGGGAAGGTGTCATCAGGTGACTTCTTGAAATTGAGGGAGAAGCCCAGTTTGTGGAGGCAGGTGACTTTCAAATGATCCAGTGCTTGCTCGGCAGAACGCGCTCTGATCAACCAATCGTCCAGGTAGGGGTAGACATGAATCCCCCCTCTCCCAAGGTGCGCTGCCACCACTACCATTAACTAAGTGAAGACCCTCGGGGCGGAGGTCAACCCGAATGGCAGGACTCGAAACTGATAGTGTGAGTCGCCAAGTACGAACCTCAGGTATTTTCTGTGTTTGAGATGAATCGGCACATGAAAATAAGCATCCTGGAGGTCCAATGACACCAACCAGTCCTGAAGTTGAAGGGCCTGAAGGATCTGAGAAAGGGTAACCATCTTGAACTTGTCCTTCCTGAGGAACTTGTTCAAGTTTCTTAAGTCCAAGATGGGTCTCAGCCCTCCGTCCTTTTTGGGGATCAAAAAATACGGGGAGTACCATCCCTTGTTCCTCTCCGCTGCAGGTACTGGTTCTATAGCACCTTTCTCCAGCAGGGTTAGAACTTCCTGCTGCAAGAGCGGGTCCGAAGACTTCAACGGGTGTCTCCCTGGTGGATTGCTTTGAGGTTGCTTTAGAAATGGAAGGCAATAGCCTTGGGCTATTATTTCTAGAGCCCAAACATCTGAAGTAATGGCTCACCATTCTTGCAGATGCTATGACAGCCTGCCTCCTACAAGTGTTTTGTGATGCACGTCCTCAAAGTGGTTTTGTGGTGGATGATGCAGCCGCTGATGGCAGAGAGGCTGCAGCTGGAGTCGGCTTAGCACGTTTTCCTCGTCCACCGCAAGTGGCCTTTTTCTAGCCCCTTTGACTGGCCATTCCTCTCGCCTTTCCATATGAGGTGTAATAACGATAGGATCGTCCCCTCCATGACTGTCCTTGCGCATGAATAGGCTGAGGTTGCCTAATAGCAGCTCCTAAAGATTTTGCAGCTGCTTTTGAGGTCTGCAACCTCTCAAGGCTCTCGTCAGCCTTGTTGCCAAAAAGGTGAGACCCGTCAAAAGGCATGTTCAGAAGGCGGTTCTGTACGTCCGATGCAAAACCCAACTTCCGTAACCATGCAAATCTGTGCATTACCGTGCTAGTGCCCATGGACCTGCTTACACTATCCGCAGTGCCCAATCCAGATTGAAGGGATTCTTGCATGGCTTCCTTTCCATCTATAACGATGGCTAGGAAACCTTCCCTTTCTTCCCCTTCTGGTATGTGCTCCGCCGCCATTGCGATGCACTCCCACAGAGTGTACGAAAATTTTGCCAAGGCACATGTGGAGTTGGCAGATTTTAATGCCATGCTCCAAGCTGAAAATACCTTCCGTGCCCAGCCATCCACATGCTTATCGTCCCTGTCTGGAGGGGTAGAAGGGTATGCAAGTTTGTTGGAAGCTGTGGCTGCCTGTATGACCAGACTCTTGGGAGTTTGATGTTTTCACAGATAGCCGGGGTCGCTACTGGCCGGGCGGTATTTTGATGCGAGGGACTTATTTACCGGAGGAATAGAATCCAGAGTTTCCCAATTCTTGGCCACCCTGTTTTGCAAGGCTACATGAAAGGGTAGTACTGGGTCTTCAGTGGGACCATGGTCCAATATGTCTGTTAAATCATCTTGGACGAATTGGGCTGGTGGTTTAGCCCATCCCAAGTAATCTACCACCTTGGTCATTAACTGATGGTATGATGGACTGGCATGCTCTCCTGGATCTGGTCTACCAAAGTCATTCTCAGGAGATGTGTCAATGCCACTTGCATTGTGTAAAGACTCCACCAAATCCCTCATTCTGCTTTCCTCTGAGATCAAGCATTCTGGGACATTTGGGGTGCCATATTCCAACCCAAAAGGTACATTTTCCTCATCAGATCTCTCCTGTTCCTCAAAAATTGAGGTCAGGGATTTGAAAAACTCCTTCCTAGGCAGAGGCTTGAAACCCTTCTCTGGGAGAGGAGGAGGAAGAGTTGTAGTACCAGGCTCTGAGGAAATTACATGTTTTGTAACCTTCTCCTTCTCTTTTTCTGGCTTCCCTGGAGCCTTTGGCGCCGAGGGTTTCGACGTCGATAAAGGCATCGACGGCGTCGACGACATAGTAGTCGTCGACAGGGTCTGCTTCGAGGGCGTTGAGGCGGTCTTCGATTTTCCCTTCGAGGTCTGATAGGTCTCGGACGGAGTCGGTGACCTCGAACGGTCGACTCGACTTGAGCGTTTTTCGCTCGGCGTCCTGGAAGGTTCCCTATCCTTCCTTTTTCGATCACCCGGGTTCGGGGGGCGCGAGTGTCGGAGCGATGATGCTCCCGGCCGGCTTCCGAAGAAGGCGCGGACCGAAGCATCGCCTTCTTAAACACCTCCATCATTTTGACCCTGAATGCTTCCCACTCTTCGGAAGACGAATGTTTCATGGGGCATTTCATCCTTTTCGGAGACTGGTCTGACGACGAGGTGGAGGGAGACCTGTGCGTCGTTTTTTTTTATATACATTTTCTTTATTTTTTTTTTTGACGACGACGAGCGATGAGAATCGCTTTGGGCCCTAGATCGATGCCATTCGCATTGAGGAGATTTCTCCTCATGGGGTCTCAATGCTAGAGGCTTTTCGATCGGTTTTTCGACCTGCCTGTAGCTTTCCTCTCCTTTCTCGCAAGGCCTTCCCCATCATCGCCTGACACTTCGAACAGGCCACCATGTCGTGGCCATCTCTGAGTCACCACAAACATTCACGATGTGGGTCCGTGATCGACATTTTTGAGCCCTACGACTTGCACTTTTTGAATCCCGATCTCTGGGTCGTGGTCTGCGTCGATGACCTGGACATATTTCTTCTTTGTATATTATACTTCACAGAACTCGAGGCGCACCGAATGTCCGAAGCAACGTATACTGCGGAAAAACCGAACTGAGGCCAACGGGCGCCGCGCATGGTACTTATACACCCGATGATGTCACCCTTGACGGAGGCCTTCGAGGGACCATCGACTCGACTACATCGACGCACGGCGCCCTCTGCCAACATTTTTTCCGAAGAGCAGCAAAGCTGGATGGAATACATCTAAGATGAGGAATATGTTGGAGGACACAATCCACTTGAAATTTACTTTCTGGAACCAATGGGAGACCGGGTGGACTGGCAGTCCTTGTCTCGCCTGCAGTTGCTAGACCCCTGGTAACATCCTCCTGAGTTGAGTGCCTAAGGTAGGAGTTCTCTACTGGCATTACTGTCTTAGTCACCTGATTGACATCCTTCTGCTCCCCTTAGCTCCATCCTTCCTTCTGCTCCCCCAGCTCCATTTCGGATTGCCTCCAGTAGCTGCCTCATTATGAGTCTATTTCCTTGCTGGATAGCTGTACCCTCCTGCTCTCCTGCCTAACTTGTGACCCTTGTTGGGTTCTTCTAGGCTCTTGCCACTGACTCCATTACGGCAAAGCATTCTCTTCATGCGCCTGGTGTCTTCTGTGTTAGGTCTTCTTTGTCTTTATCCGTGCTGGATTGAGAGTTTGAGTCACACCACTCAGAATGCCCAACCGCTGCTAGCCAGACCTAAACCCAACACTCGAACTTGGTGGGCTGAATTCGGAGCAACACATCCTATGAATACCTATCCCCCGGCCCTCAGGACCTGATTCTATATTGGTTGTGTTTGTACAGGTGTGTGCTAGTTTCAAGAGCGGTGGGGCTTTGAACCTCTCCCCCTATTGCCGTTATTGTACATTGTCTGGAGTGATCCCTGTGCTCCTGCTGCAACCGGCTATTCCTGTCTTGCTGATGCTCAAACCCTGGCAAGGAACTCTTCTTTGGGAGCCCACTGTGCTGCCCTCCTAGCTCATTGCCTCTCCTGCTGCACCTGTGGGGTAAAGAAAAACAGATACCTGACTTTAACCCATACCTGCAGCACCCCTTTCAGCTTTGCCACATTGATTCCTTAGAGAAAAGGTTTGGATATGTTGTAATTACCTTTTAGTCACTTTGAAGCAGTTCACCTGATCTGAGGCATTTTATTTGGTCCCTTATGGGGCCCTGGTATTTTAAGACACAAGCAGTAATTTTGAAGGGACCAGTATATTACTATAGATTTCAATACAATATAGGATCTATTCAGGATCCTACGAGAACTGGAATCCCCCATTCCTCCTTCAGACAATGTAACCAAGGACAAACTATGGTGCACAAGCATACAAAATGCTTTGGCTAACAAAATAACATTACTCCAAAATAAGATTGCTGATAAAAAAGCCTCCTTGCCTACGCTGGAGCCACAATCCACCAGTCCAATTAATTCCTCCAGCACCCTAAAACCATTTAGATTCACTAAAGTACCCATTCAGGAAACTGAAAAAGTTATTTTGTCCTTGAAACCATCCAATTGCCAGGGTGACAACTGTCCCGCCCAAATAATCAAAGATGCAGCAAGAGACCTAGCGCCATTCATTTCGTAATCAATCAATGCATCTTTCACGACTAACAATGTCCCAAGTTAGCTAAGAGTCCTGGGTCTTACCATTGTTAAAAAAACAGACTCTGGACCTTTCCATCCCAACAAACTACAGGCCTATTACCACGGTGCCCTTCCTTCTCAAAATAATCGACAAAGTAGCATTCATGCAAATTCAGAATTACCTTCAGGCTAACCACCTCCTAGGTTCCCGCCAATCCGGCTTCAGGCCACAACATGGCACGGAAACAGCATTAATTGATAAAAAAACCCAAATCGATGAGCTCAAGGACAAAGGCAAAACTGCCATGTTACTCCTCCTCGACCTGTCGGCTGCCTTTGACCTGGTGGACCACGAAGTTTTGTGCAACCACCTGGCCTCGGCTGCCCACTTCTTGAGGGACACAATAGTACGGGTCCAATCCTTCTTAGACAATAGAAAAATGAGAGTTTTCTCCCCATCAGCATTGGCAGACCCCATCCAGACCACATGTGGCGTTCCACAAGGTTCTTTTGTATCGCCAACCATGTACAATATATTTACCAAGCCTCAATTTGACAGATTGGATAGACTGGGTGTCACCTACACGAACTACGCAGATGACCCCCCAGATCCTCATTCCCCTTTGGGGCAATCTCGACAAAGATACGGCTTTAGTAAATATCTACCTCCTCATTCAGGCATGGTGGCATCCCATGGCCTCTGCCTGAATGACGACAAAACTGAGCTCCTGATTGTTGGATCAGCCGCTAACCTAAAAAAATGGAATTCAAGCTACTCTGCCTTTAACATAGATGGAAACACAATTAAGGTAGTTAAAGAAGTAAAAACTTTAGGTTTCTACCTCGATTCCACCCTAACCCTAAGTAAACAGGTAAATTCCTTGGCGTCATCATCCGCTTACACCCGCAAGCTAATCGGGGCTTGCAGGCCATTCTTATCCAAAGCGAGCTGCATCATCCTCGCCAAGGCACTAATACCATCAACATTGGATTATTGTAACTCCCTATACCTAGGTGCTTACAAATATATCCTAGACAAAATCCAAATCTTACAGAACAATGTCCTAAGAACGGCCCTGAATATACCCAATAGAGAACATGTCTCAGCAATCAGAAGAGAACACCACTGGCTGAAAATAAATGACAAAACCTTGCTCAAAACAGTCTCCCTGACTTTCAAATGCCTAAACAATGCAGCACCCCCATACCTTACAGAGAGAATTGTTAGAAAAACATCCACCCGTCCCTCTAGAGTGGCTAACTCCTCAAGCTAAAAAACACTGGAGGTAATAGCTTCCCTATAAAAGCTGCCCAGCCCTGGAACGCACTACCTCTAGCTCTCAGGACTGACCAATCCTACCTTAGCTTTAGGCGCAATACCCTGAACTGGCTGCGTTCCAATAACTCATGATCACTACTGTACCCAATGACCTATATATGTCTTACTTATCTGCTATGTGCAAGCTACTGCACAATTCTGCTGTATTTCCATTTTATACTTTCTGATGCCTCTTGCCTCACCATATAACCATGTAACCTTATCTCATGATGTAACCTAAGCTTTAAGTATTCTTGTACTCATTGCACCCAGTTACCTACGGGTTCGGTGCGCCCTACAAATGAATAAACAAACAAACAAAAAAATACAATAAATCGCAGCTGTTCACTCGGTGCCATAGAAAGAAATGGTGTTACAGTGACCAATGGCGTTTACATTGTTTGTCTGTTTTTAGGGGTGAATTAGGACCTATTTAGGCCAAGACTGTAGATCTAATTGTACTTGCTGTATGTTGGTCCTTTGGACTCATTGACTACATTTTTCTAAAACTTTCCCTCCCTTATTTCAGAGACTTATATAGGCCTATTACTCCCCTGATAGGGCAGCCCACTATACTGTGAAGTGGAATCTATATCTTATCCTTATATATATATTTGCAGTATACTGTATGATGTCTAGTGAGTGTATTTTACTGTGCATGGGATGAATTGTACTTTGGTGCCAAGCCCTACTTCCAAATGAGTGGCACCTGAGTGCTCTGCTACATTAACCACTGAGTGAGTTTTGGTCTAACTTTGTGGACACCATGTAGAAGTATAGGTCTCTTCGGTCCCCACACCAGAAGGCTGTGGAAAACCCTCCCCAACAAGGTAGTACACTACATGGGGTCAGTGGGAGGAGCAAGGGGCAGCTGCAATAGACCCAAGGCAACAAAGTATTTCCTGGACTGAAAATGGTTACATACCTACATACCAGTAGTGTCCCGAGCACTACATTTTGTGATTTTGGCTTCCAGGCTTGCATTAAGAGATTTTGTGGGATGAACAGAACACTTGAGACTCAGTTTGGGTGAAGGCTAATGAGGTTCTGTATTAGTCAAAAAGAGATCCACTCATGAAAATAGTGTCTGGATGGACGAATAATGCAATATGTGAAATGTGGGGGTTTATATACAGGACCTTGTGTTTGTGTTTTGATTCCCTGATGGTTCCCAAGATATCTAGCTCCTAAGTAAGGCCTAATGCCAAAGTTCCTTATACAGAGCAACCAGTTCTCCTTCGCGTATCCTTCTTGATGTCCTGACCACAAATCACCTTCCCAGACTCTCCAAGATTGTCCTCACCACAGGTCACATTCCCAGACTCTCCAAGGTTGTCGTACACTACACCTACCAGCAAGAATGTATTGTTCCCAAAATCCTTAGGGGATACCCAACACTGGTCCAAGCAGGATCCACCCCCCACCCAGGGTGCATGCCAGAATGAGGTTATTCTTAGCCACCAGTCAAGGGTAGCGCTGCTTTGTTTGTAACCATGTCTGTCTGTCTTTCTGTTTTTCTGTTTCTTTCTCCCCTGCCAGGGTGTGGGTTATAGTGCCTGTTAGTGATGCCCTTTTTCTTGTTGTTCTTTGGCCTTGACCAGGAGCTGGGCTGTCGTCCTCAGCATGCGCTCTGTAGCGTGCTCCCCAAGTTGTCTTACTCATATCTTTATAGCTCTCAGTAGGCTCTGCTTCCCTGATTGGTTTGGCAGTTCTAACTATCAAAATCATAGGCCAGGATTAGTTGGGGTTTCTTGGTCCCACCGCCCCATCATCGGTTTCAGTTTTTCTCCTCATTACATCGAAGTGTTTTGGCTGTCTCTCCTTTCTAGGTGCATCAGCTTACTTCTGCAATTACAACTCTGCAATCTTACGATTCAGTGGAACTTTGAGGGTGCCAGTACTGCTCTATACTGCCATCCATTTAAAGTCCGGTGAACTATTTACAATCTCCCTGCCTGTAAGCGGTTCATGGGTCCCTCAGTGCCACAGTAATCTTGCTCCTTTGGTGAGCATTTCTTCTCTCCAACAATGAGGCTTGCAAATTGCCCATCTAATCTGTCCTGTGCTATCTGTACATTATGCACCCATCCTGCTTGTGTATGGTCCACAGGAGGGTATGCCTTCCCCACTGTGTCCTTGTTCTAGATGTGTGGGTGCATGGTTTATATATGGGCATCACCTGGCACATGCGGTTGGTGGAGGGAAAGCACACTCTGTGGAATCCTTCAAATACTCCCTCTAGTAGTCACAATCGTTAAATGGGAAGCTCACCCTGGTCCCCAGAGTCTCCTCATGTTCTCCAGCCTGTATCATAGATGGGATACCGGCACACCCCAACATGCCCATAATGAGTGATATTAGAAAGCACACTTTGTTAGCACCCCTGTCTCCCAACATCATCAACCTCCCCATCTGTCTGCTCTGCCCCGACTATGAAGTCAAGCTCAAAAGAAAATGAAGAGAATTACAGAATTTAAGACAGAAAAACAGGGATCATCAGAGAAGCGGGGCATGTCGCAGGAGAGTGAAATACTGCCACCATATGTGGCACAGAAATACAAGAAATGCTGATGATAGTGAAAGGAGGAGCAGGGACTTGTGTGAGACCAGCAGAGAATAGTGCCCCAAGTATATCCCCAGATGGGAAAGGACAAAACTTCACAAGGAAGGCACTGGGCTCCACTGGAGCAGGACGCCTCTGTGAGAACCAGCTCTTTAATTCTACCACTGAAATTAAATGTGATAGTAATGATCCTCTTGCTAATGCCCCGATAGTTAGGTGTATAAAGTGTGTTTGGAGTTATTGCCTAGGCTGGGGTACCTTACAAGAATAGAAAATATGAAGTGAAACAACTATGAAGTTGTGTAATGATCTCAGGTTTCAGCGTATGAAGGACAAGCAGGTTTAGGAGCAGAAGTATAGGGCATGCCTAGGGGGGGCATTTACTGACTTTGCTTGTGTTACCCTTCCTGTTTCATTGGATTCTGAGCCTGCTGTCCTCTGCCTTCATTAGTCGACTACAGAAATGCAAATCAGCATGTGGTGCAACACATGTAGCCCTCCTGCAAAATAAATGTCCCATGTTGAAGGTGGGACATGTGGCCTTGGAAATGCGACCATTGGCAACGGAGAAGCCACTGAAGTGATCTCATGCGCAGCTGTTAGGGAGAATTCTCATTCTATGGCTAATTTCCCTTACCTATAGAGTCCCCCAGCGGCTTTGCTGGATTTGAAGGGTTTGTTTCTTTTTCCTGCTAAGAGTGAGGCTCTTTTTCCCACTCTTAGGCACTGTTTGCTATGTGTGTTCTAGGCTATTTTTGTGTTTAATGTCTATGGGATTTTCTCACCACCATAGAAACCATCTTTACTCACATGTGTTACACAGCACCCTCAGTGCAATGACACAGGTGTGTCGAAGCGACCCCCAAACATAGACTCCATACCCTGGGACTGACTACTGTCTCCCAGGGCATGTAAAGTCCCAATTGACTTTACTAGTCAATTGTTATGAACTAAACCAGTACAAACGATCTTACTATGGAGGTACTGGAAAGGGTTAATAATTTTTCCCTTATGTTCATTTTCGAGAGGGTACCGTACAGTCCCTATCTCAAAAGTTTCTGGCTGGTGGCAGTGGTTACTACCGTAAATATTTGACCACAAATATTTCCCTATGGGATTTTCCCATTGTTCGAGGCTACCACTTTTTCTGACAGCCTCTAACATACCGCCGGTGTATTTTAATATTAACTTTACTCCGGTAGGTTTTTATTGCCAGAACTTTAATATACCTTCTTTCTCGTATCTTTCTCTAAACTCCTAACCCAGGTCGGGGATCCTTTGTTCGTCCGTTTGGCGGGCTTCTGCCGAGAAGCCCTCCTTTCGGCGCCACTGAGTCTGGGATGGGTCCATTGTGTGGGAGGGGGAGTAGAACCCCTGGACAGGGTTGCCTCAGCAACCCATGTCGCACTCTATCCTGATAGGCTGGAGGATCTCCCACTAAGATGACCGCTCCACTGTGTGAGTAACAGCTAGGATGTATGAATGGGGATCTTTTTGCATAAAAGCAGGGTCCTGAGGACTGGAAGAGCAAGACGTCGCCACTGGAACAAAGAAGCCGAAGAGGAGAGAAGCCAAAGACATCTGCAACAACTGAACCACCGGTGAAGCCCTGCTGCAGCATCTCACCACTTTTCTCCACACAACGAGAGAAGATCTTCACCTGCAAGAACCTGCTTCCCTTGAGCTGGTGGGGCCAACCAGCTTGCCAATCGCCTTCCCGAACTTGCCTTGTTCGAATCTCCCGTACCTGTACTCGGAGGCCGGATAGCCAGGTACCAGTCCCCCCGGACCACGATTTAAAGGAGCGTACCTTTTATTTGTCGGGCAGCACCGCGGCTGGTTTCATCCCTGCGTAGTCCAGTAACTCGAATGTTCCTCCATGACCAGAGCCTCTCTTCCTCTGCTGGATCCCCCGAACTGCAGGAACTACCAGGAACAACCGCCACCGCAGGAGCGACTTCTTAATTTAAAGGTACATTGTTCCGCCAGGCCGCCCTTTCTTCGCGGTAGCACTAAAGGTATTTTAAATCCTTTACCTATCTGTTGGGTTGGCCGCCCCCTCTCAACATTGTCTTTCCAACTTCTGCATCTGCCTTTCCAATTCGTTGATCAAAGACTTGATTGCAGCTACGAGAACATTTTGCTCCTGGGCCCTTGCCCTGTACCAGCTGACTTTGGCACAGGCCTACTGACTCTGGTTACATTTGTTAGACCTGCCTTCTTTAGATTGATTTTCATCTAGAACTGTGTGGTGCACCCATTTCTCATAACTACCCTTTCCTTTCCATTTTTAAAACTTGTGAAATGCCATTTTGCTCAGTTTTCATTTAAGTATTGCCTATACTGATGCACTGTCTTGCGTAAGCTGGTTCACAAACTGATGGGAAGTGTTGCTAGGGTGTATGAGAAGGTATTTCTGAATAACTTGTGTTTTCCCTCCCTTGTAGGGAATTGTTAGAGTATACCTTGTGTGCAGTTGTCACTGTGCCATTTTGCTCAGTTTTCACTCTGGTTCACTTGGTCTACAATTTAACTTGGGAGTGTGTACATTTTTCCTTTGACTTCATTTAACTTGCTTGATGACTGTGATACATGTGTTTTATTAGAAGTGTATAAAATAAATATATACCTACTTTTTAATACAAAGCTTTGGTCAGTGTTTCCTTGTGCCATAGTACTGAAGGCCTATTGTGTAAACCCTGAATACTGCTCATCTCCCTCTTGAGATAAGTCTGACTGCTCAGCCACAGCTACCAACTAAATCTTTCTGGTACAGACTGATACCAAAGGGGATGTATTGCTCTCACCTCTAGTCTTAATCTTGTGTAGTGCTCCCTAAGTGAACTGCCCTGGTTTCTGCCTAACAGCAGCCTCGCCTACAGCACCACTAGGATGCAAGGGTACACGAGGCCCAGAAGGCACAGAAAAGCTGAGGCACAAACTTGTTCCTGTGATTGGTAGACCTTGACCATCCAAAAAGGTTTGCCACTCGATCCTCAGGCGAGAAAGCCCTGCCCAAGCGAGTATCCAAGACTGCCCGGATAAATCGGAGAGACTGGCACAGAAGAACTTGAGTCTTTTTGAAGATTAGGGAAAAGTCCAATCTGTGCAAAAGAGTGCATGTGCAGAACAGATGCTCTGACACTAGCTCTGATGAGTGTGCTCGGATGAACCAGTGGTCCACGTAGGGAAAGACATGGATGTCTTCCCTCATGAGGCGAGCCACTACCACTGCCAGCAGTTTGGTGAAAACCCTGGGTGCAGACGGAAGACCGAAAGGCAGGACCTTGAACTGGTGATGCTGTTGGCCCACTACGAATATTAGGTCCTTCCTGTGCTTTAGATGAATCAGCAAATGTAAGTAGGCACCCTGAAGATCGAGAGGAACCAACCAGTCCTGCAGATTGAGGGCTTGCAGTATCTGGGCAAGAGTTACCATTCTGAACTTGCTTAAGAACATGTTCAGTAGCCGCAGATCCTGAATAGGGCGCACGCTTCAGTCCTTCTTTGGCATTAAGAAAATAAGTGGAGTACCACCCCTTCCTCGTTCTGAATGTAGTACCAGTTTCATTGCGCTTTTTGCCAGAAGCTGATGGCCCTCCTCTAGGAGGACTGGATTAGAGACAAGGGGGTGGCCAGAGTGCCGTGGCCCAGTGGGCGCTGGAGAAATGGGAGGCAATAACCCTGACGGATGACCCCAGTGTCAGACGTGGTCTGTGACCATTCAGTGCTGAATAAGGAAAGCCTCTTACCCACCGGTGATGAGTGATGAAGCCGGTGACTGAGGTCTGGCGCCCTGGGGAGCGGAGGGGACAGCAGTTACTGCAACACCTCCCTGTTGGGTATCCCTTTCTCTATCTCATGTTTAGCGCCTGCCCTGGCCCCTTCCTGAGGAAGTTGTCCATGTCCCGTCTGGGAAAAGGTGAGAAGAGGACTGTGTGGAATGTTGCTGGACTGCAAGTCCTAAAGACTTTGCAGTTGCCTTAGATAGCTGGACCTTCTGCAGGGCATCGCCAGCCTTAGCTCCAAAATTATTCTGTCCGTCGAAAGGCATGTCTAACAGCCTCGCCTGAACATCGGCCGCAAAACCTGACATCCATAGCCAAGAATGGTGCCTGGCCACCGTGCTAGTGGCTATGGACTTGCCCATGCAGTTAGCCGTGTCCAGCCCAGATTTCAGCATCTGCAGTGTGTGAGAAACATGAAGGTGTCTCACCCGCTAGTCCTGGGGATATGTCATCCAGGTGGCCAGGACACAGCCATCGCTTTTGGATCCAGTTCCTGGGGGTGGACCAGTGCGGGAGGATCACCTGGATGAGGGGTCTTTGGGGAGTGGAAGTGTGAGGTGCACCAGATGGTGAGACACAGTATCTCCTTCCCTGTAACACCTTTTTCCCATCCTACCAGGCAGTATACCTAGGAACTCAACCCCCCACCCCCTTTCCTGACATGAACACTTTCTCATGGACAGCTCACTGTGAACGACAACGGACTAACACCAGAGCCATATATCTGACATGTCCCAATACAATGGTCAGGCAAGGTCAGGCAATTACAGATCATTACACACACCTGATCATCACACTTCCCCACACGGATAAAAGGCGGAGCAAGAAAGCACACTCTGAGCGAGGCACAACACACAAAGAAACAGCATTCAAAGTTGGCAGTTTAATATGAGGAGAAAGACGGCGAGACCAGAGAGGGGTGCAAGGAGAGAAGTGCCCTTGACCTTTAAAGACTGTTCCTTTTGTGAACCTTGGACAGTAAGAAACCTAAGACCAGGAACTAAAGCTGATCAAACCTGCACAGTGTGTCGGAGGTATCCGGGGCTCTCCCACACCGATAACCAAGGTGGGAGGAGCGATTGCTGCAGTGCTATTGTCCTTGGCTCCTAGCAGCGTCCGTAAAGACAACACAGCCGGTGAGTCAGAGACTGATACCAAACCAGTCTGTGCTTCGAACCAAGGTTGCAAGCGGCAACATTGTATGAAGAAATCTAAAGAGAAAAGTGTTTTAGAGGTATGTGGCGAACAAGGCGAATATAATTGGAAATCAAAGGAGTCGGAACTTTGAGAGGCCGAGAAAAGATACCGTAGGCAGAGTGGTCTGGCACGAACATGGGTGCTCATTCGAGTCTCTGTTAGGTATCCAACTGATGCTAAGTGTGAGAAAAGGGAATCTTGAATCGGAGTGGTCCTGCAACTGCTCAAGCTAAACCCTGTCCACATTTGAAAGTCTTCAATGGTTTAATTTACACTGCAATTGGTCCGAGCCTGGCTGAAGGAGACTAATTGGGAACATGAAAGGGATCTGAGACCGGCTGAGGGGATCCATGATGAATACCCAAATTGAATACTGGTAAAAGGAAAATAAACTTTTGCATCTTGTTTTTTGTATATCAGGCCCTCTGAGCCAAGTGACTTTTAAGAAGAACAAGTTACTTTCTTACCTGGTAACGTTCTTTCGATGGGATGGTCCGACGACGTATTCCATATCTATGACATGTAAGCAGCACAGCTGTGGAGATTACATGTCATAGATATGGAATACGTATGGAATAGATATGGAATACGTCGGAGGACCCAATCCCCTCGAAGTAAAGATTCTTGCGCACAGGAGGTCCTGATGCTGGTAATGGAACTGTATCCTTGTGCCGCAGAAGCCAGAGTGTGTGCTTTGCTCGAGTGAACCACCTTGCCCCATGCTGAAAGCGTGGGGAACGGAGGCCAACAGCCCGAACATCCTGACATATAATTTTGTGAACACTTCTTTCTTTTTCATGAACACTACCCCACACTATTTGTAAATTAGCGGTAAGGATTGGCAATAGTTTTTTTTAGTATAGGCCCTTTTATTTTGACAAGACTCCACTAGGACTGCTTCATTTTTATTTGATGTTCGTAGCTTGCTCCCATCTGTAGATTTAGGTTTAGATAGGCGTTTTTAATACCCTTGCAAAAGTTCAATAAATACCCTTGATGTCACTTGTGTCTGTCTAACTGGTGATACCATGCCTTCCTTACATGTGCCACCTCCTTGCCGTCTGAGACCAAGGATAGAAACCCATCCCTCATCTCTCCCTCTGGGACGTACTCCACTGCACTGGTTACTGATGACCAGAGGCTAAAGGAGAATTTCTCATGACACAAGAGGTGTTCACGGCCCACAGTGCTAGACTTCCTGACACAAACACCTTCTTGCCCCAAACCTCTTATGCTCCCTGTCTGGTGGAAGGGACGGAAAGGTAGAGGTCTCCAGGCTCGCTGTGGCAGCCTGAACCACCTGGCTTTTTTCAGTTGAAATGTGGGTGGAAAGTAAAGTTGGGTCTGACAGAGTGGGACAGTGCTTCCTAGTCAGGTCCCTGTCCACTGCCGAAACAGATGCAGGTGTTCCCACAAGTCTAATACTGTGGCATCCACTGCCACATTAAAGGGCAGGAGCGTTTCCTTCTTTGGGCTTTGTCTAGAATGTCACAGAGTTCGTATTAAACTTTGCACCTGGACAGAGCAGAAAGCCCCAGAGTATCATCCACATAAGCCATCAGGAGCTGAAAGGCGGCATGAGATTTACCTGGAGTGGGAGCTGGTAAGTTGTCCAACTCATGGGAAGGTTCTAGGCTGCTGGCTTGTTGGGGTCCAGCATGTCCTCACCTCCCCCATAAAATTCTTCTGAGAAGTCTCTCGCCTCCCTAGAGCCCATGCATTCAAGCCCAAAAGGGACCTGCTCGCCCTCCTTGTCGTAGATGTCATACATCTTAGACAGAAAGACATCCCTGGGGAGTGGGACATATTCCAGCGGAGCCGCAGAGTTCACAGTGCCAATTGTGCTGCCTAAGACAGGGCCTGGCAGCAGAGAGCAACCTCATCCTCCTTCTGGAACAGGCCCAAGTCTTTAGGTGTGCAGGAGTGGTCTTCTGAGGGTAACCTGTCAGTCACAGAAGAAGCAGTGGGAACCATTAGCGCAATGCCTGAAGCTGATGGCACTGCTGCCTGTGCCATAGGCACCGCAGGCCTTAGCCGCCAGCAACTTGGCGGTTATGTCAAGTATCTTCAGGCAGAAGCTCTCCCATTCCTCTGAAGGACTGGGTTGGAAAAGGATCTATGCCGGCCGCTCATGGGAACCCTTAGAGCGGTGGCTCTTTCTTTGAGGAGGAAGAAGAGTGGTGGTGAGAGGACTCACCCGGGGAGCGTGACCTCTTCCGATGCTTCTTTTTCTTCTTCTCCTTCTTCATGCATGGATCCACCCTATCTCCGGAGCGTCGATCTGTGCCGTGCAACCTTGAATAAGACTGCAGAAATTCATCCTTCGGCTTGTGGACGAACGTGAAGGTTTTCGCTGCCTGTTCCCACAGGGCTTTCGGGTGCATGGAGTGACATGACTCGCAATCTTGGGTGTCGTGGTCCTCGCCCAAGCAGTACAAGCAATTCTGATGCAAGTCTGAGACCGACATCTGCCGGTCGCAGTCCGCACATGGCTTGAACCCAGAATCCTTTGGAGTCGGCATGTGTTTACAAAAATAAGAAGCTTGACAAGCATGTTCACGATTAGCAGACAGAGTGCATGGAAAAAAAACAACTGAGGTCATGGGGCGCTGCACTGCTATATTTGGTGGCTCTGATGTCATAAGCAGAGCAGGCTGCATAGAGGTGTTGGACGGAACCAACGCTGAGCTGCGCTGCGCCCCCTGGCAGTGGAAAAGTTTCCAAAGAACAGCTGCGCTGGGATAGGCATATCATAGATGAGCAATCCGTGGCAAAAAGAATGTCCAGGGATCATGGGAGGGAGGTAGCTTCAGTTCAGGGTTGGGGAACATCAGTCTCTGTCTTTGGGGACGTCAGTGGGTCGGGCAACTGTGTTTCAGTTCCAAGTGAGGGACTACTTCTACGGGCAGTGCGTTGTTTCGGCCAATAGTGTTCTTGTGGCGGGCCGCCGGGTATTGCCGGCAGGGGCATAGATAGTTTTTAATCAGTTTTTGCTATCCAACGGAGGGGCAGTGGCTGCCTGGGCAGTCCGGGGGAACTGTTGAGCATAGTCTAGGAAAGGGGACCAGGTGCCATAAAACTTAATTTTGTTCCCAAATCGAATGGCGGTGATCTTTTCAGCTGCTGCGATATCTCAACACTTTGCCCACCACAAGGGGGTCGCCGGGCTCTCGGGGTGCTTCCACGGTCTTGGTATTGAGAATGTTGCAGCTGTAAGCAGGTGTGCGCAGAGGTCTGCCAGTCGGTCGGACATCGGGAATGGATCCTTGCCAGTGTCGCCCAACAGAACTATGCCCGGGGTCCCATGGTATCGATAGGCCGGTGATTAGTTTCATCTGCACCAAGACCTCTTTCCAGAAACAGGCCGATTTAGGGCATGACCACAGAAGGTGGAACAGCGTCCCCGTATCCGCGCAGCCTCTCCAGCATTGCGGTGAGATGGTGGGGTTACATTTGTGTAAGATCTCTGGTGTCAAGTACCATCTGTAGCAGACCTTGATTGCTCCCTCCTTGTTCGTGACACATTTGGAGCTGTTGTGGACTCTCGTCGAGATGCGATTCCAGGTTACCTCGTCCAGTTCTCTGGCTATGTCTCGCTCCCATCGTGCCAGGTAGGGCTCTTTTGAATCGGGGGCCCCCCAGTCCAGCAGTCTGTACAAGGTTGAGATTTTCCCCTTGGGTGGGGTCGCTGTCAGTGTATGCTCCAGTGCCGTGAGGTCTCTGCTTCCATGCGTCTTCATTGGTTCGTGGGACAGCCAGTGTCTAAGCTGGGCATAACGAAAATAAACATTTGCTTTCTGGCACTTGAAACTTCTCCTTGCATCCCTCGATTGTGAGTAGGGTTCCTTCTGTAAAGAAGTCCGCCACGCACTTCAACCCGCCTGCCTTCCACCTGTTGAAGTCGTTCAGCTCCAGCCCTGGGGCGAAGTCGGGGTTCTCCCAGATCGGGGACAAAGGGGCCACCATGTTCCTGCAACTCAATTTCAGTCCAGTGGGTAGCGGCTCCAGTCTTCCTCCAGTTTCAGCTAGCGGGGTTTGTTGGTGCATGCTTGCCATGTGAATGCTGCTGCAAGCTGAGCCGCCAGGAAGTCTGTCCCCCTCCGGTAGCCCCAGACCACAGATTCCAGGGCTACGGAGCATGACCCTCCTTGTGATGCGTGGCTCCCCCCCACCAGACGAATTGCAGGATGTGCGTTTGCAGTTTCTGCTCATCTTTCTTGGGAATACACTGGGAGGGTCTGGCAGTGGAACAGCAGTCTGGGCACTAGTTTCATCTTAACTGCAGTGATCCTCCGCATCCAGGATATCGCCTGCTTTTGCCAGTGGGATAGCTCCACCTGTAATTCCTTGAATAGTGGCAGGAATTTCATCTTGGAGGTCTGCTCTATGTTTCTGGGGAGACGAATGCCCAGGTAATCGAGGTGAGTTCTGGCCCATTGGATAGGGCAGCTGGCTGCTAGGGAGTCCACCATGGCCCTGGGGATGTTGACACCCAGAGCTGTTGATTTCGAGAGGTTGATGGTGAAAACTGATGCTACCTTGAAGCTGTCCAGTTCCTCCCACAGGGCTCCGAGTGAGGTTTCCGGATGAGTCAATGTCAGCAGCACATCGTCAGCATATAAGGCGGCTTTGGAGGTTTCGTCCTTGACCACGAGGCAGTGGACCAGCGGGTTCCGGCGAATTCTAGAGGCAAATGGTTCCATGGATAGCGCAAAGATGAGCGGGGACAGGGGGCAGCCCTGCCTAGTGCCCCTGGTTATCGTGATCCTGAGAGAATTGCCGCCATTTATCCTGAGCATTGTGGTGGGGTGTTGGTAATTTGCCAGAGTCCACTTCAGAAATTTCGGCCCGACCCCAAAGTGCCTCAGTGTTTCTTCCATGTAGCCCCAGTCGAGCATATCAAAGGCTTTGTGCGCGTTGAGTGACAGGATTGCCATGCCCTCTCCCGATCTATTTGCTGATTTGATGATGTTTAGGGTGCATCTCGTGTTGTCTAAGGTGATACGGCCTGGGACGAATCCGGTTTGGTCCGGGTGAATTAAGTCCAGCAGGATACCAGCGAGCCTGCGTGCCAGGAGTTTTGAGAGGATTTTCGCATCCATGTTCATTAACGCAATGGGTCTGTATGGCGAGCAAAGTTCTGGGTCTTTTCCCGGTTTCAGTATCAGGATTGTGAGTGAGTCCTCCATCGAAGGGGTGTTGCAGCCCGACACCAGGAAGGTGTTGTAGAGGGATGCCAGATGGGGGGGCTAGGGTGTGGGCGTATTTTTGGTAAAAAGCGTCCGGGAAGCCATCAGGGCCCAGGGCCGTGTTTTTCATTGAGCGGATAACTTCGGTCACTTCCTCAGTGGAGATTGTGAGTTCCAGTGAGTCCAGCTGTGGATGCGGAGGAGGCCTTTGGATGGATAGGAGATAACGGATGTGTGATTCCTTGTCTGTGGGATCCCCAGACATTACACTTCTGTGATTTTCGGTCATGAAGGTCAGCTTCCCAGCCTCTGTGCAGCAGGGCTTGCCCTCCCGGTCCCGCAGAACTAAAATGTTGTTCCTGAAGTGCAGCTTCTTGAGTTTGTGCACTAACAGACGGTTGGCCTTGTTACTGTTGAGATAATAATACTGCTTTGTGTACATCAAGGCTCTGGCCGTTCGATCTGCCAGGTGCACCTCAAGGGCAGCTTTTCCTCTTCTGAGGTCTCTCCACCCTTTCACCGAATGACTATTTTTATAGAATGCTTCTTTTTCAGCCACCTCTGCCTCTAACTCGGAGAGTCGGAGTTGGTGTCTGCGTTTGTCTGCCGCTGTGCATTTGATGGCTATGCCCCGGATCACTGGCTTCATCGCATCCTACACCATGGCCTCAGAGGAGTCCCTTGCTGTGTTTTCTGCAAAGTAGTTTGTAAGGGCTTCTGACAGTTCCCGGCTTGATGCCACATTCTAGAGGATGTAGTCCTGCAACTTCCATGACCCCCGTGGGGGCGCTAACAGGCACGCTGTTTGTAATCAGGCTACTACTGGTGCGTGGTCAGAGATCACTCTCAGGCCGATGTGGATGTCCTTGATGCGTGGGTACACTGTGCTGGACATCAGCAGCAGATCTATCCTCGAGAACCCCCTATGGACGTGCGAGAAGAAGGTGTAATCTCGAGCACTGTCATTCGCCAGTCTGCACGGCACGCGTCGATTGTTTCAGTTTTCCTTAGGAACTCTGTGAGCCCCAGGGCCCGTGCGAAGTCCGATCTGGTGGGCGGTAGAGTCTTGTCAACGCTGGGATCCAGAGTGAGGTTGAAGTCGCCTCCGATCAAGAGTTTCCCTACGGCGAATGAGGTTATTGTCCAGATGATTTCGCGTAGAAAGTGTTCTTGGGCTTCGTTCGGACAATAGATTGCTGCGATAGTGATTGGGAGTTCTATCAGGTGAACTTTCAGTAGTAGGTATCTGCCCCCAGGGTCTCGCTTCACTGTGACATTCATTAGGGGTACTGTTCGGCTGAGCAAGATAGCGACTCCGCTTTTCTTCAGACCTGAGGAGGCACAATACCTCTTGGGTAGTGTAGGAAGTTGATTCGCTTTTCATCGGATGGCAGCAGGTGGGTTTCCTGCAGACACACAATGTCAGCAGAGAGCTGGGATAGACGGTGCTCCACTGATTTTCGTTTTCTGGGCGAGTCTAGGCCTTGGACATTCCATGTGATCATGGTGAGATCCTTAGAATCGTTTGTCATCTGGGTAGGCTGTGGTTGTAGCTTTCAGAGGTTGCCTTACCCAGCCTGGCGCAATAGAGCCACAATATGCGTTGATTGGTTTGTTCGCTATGATTTGATCTGGTTCCCCTTTTGTCCGGCACCCCCCCACCCCAAAAAACAAAACTTGGCCATCCAGGCCCGCCTTCGACCAACGGGGCCTCCGGCTGGGCCAACGCAGCCAAAATGCGTGGAGGCGGTTAAGCCTCCTCTGTTAGGCGGTGAACCTCTGTGCCCAACGGGTGGGAGGCCATTTTCTTAACATTCATTGTTCGTAGCCGAGGCTTGAGAAGTTAGGGCCCGGCCAAGGGTCACTCTGCCTGATGGCCCAGTGTTTCTACGTGCCCCCGTGCTGTCAGTCAATTCCAGGCCGCTTGCTCTTGGAAGGGGGTCCTCTGATCCTGTGGCATCGTTTTTCCACCCGGGACCAGGGCTGTGTGGGATCTTGTTGAGCTTTTTGCCTGGATGGCGAATTTCCATCGTGGGCCTCGTCTCTCTCCCCGGGACTTAGGAATTTCTCGGCTTCGTTTAGATTACGTATGTGGCAGATGCCACCCTCCCAGGTGAAGGACAGGGATGTGGGGTACCACCAGCGGTAGGTTATTCCCTTGTCCCTTAGCCACTCTGTGATCAGTTTTAAAGCCTTTCTTTTTGCCATTGTGACCGCTGCCAAGCCCTGATATAGAGCAATGGAGGCATCCCTGAAGAGTATGCGGGGGGAGCTTCTAGCCTCTTGCATTATTTCTTCTTTGACTTTAAAATAGTGCAGTCTCGCTAGGACATCCGGCGGGGTGGTTGAGTTTGGTCTTTTCCTTGTTCTGTGGACTCTGTCAAGCATCAGGGGGGAGTCATCTGGTAAGGTCAGGATGAAGCGGAAGAGGTCGCTGACATACCGCTCCAGTTCCGCATTCGGAATGGCTAAAGGGATCCCTCTCAGACGAATATTGTTGCGTCGGGAGCGATTCTCCG
Source organism: Ambystoma mexicanum (assembly GCF_040938575.1). Lineage (NCBI taxonomy): Eukaryota > Metazoa > Chordata > Amphibia > Caudata > Ambystomatidae > Ambystoma > Ambystoma mexicanum. Next base: position 218,760,300 of record NC_090940.1, read on the forward strand.
CGTCCTCCTGCTTGAGCTCCAGGGTTTCGCACCTGCCCTCAAGTGCTGCTAGTCTGTTTGCACCCATGTCGATCTCATAACTGTGTTCACAGAGGGCTGTTTCTGCTGTTCTCCTCTCCAGTTCCCCTAGGTGTTTGTCCAGGCCTGTGATTTTGCTCTTTACCTCTTCCTTACCCTTCTGGTAATCCTTCGTGAGGGCCGAGAGGAGGTCTTGGAGATCGGACTTCCGTTACCGTCTGTATTGCGGGTCCTGGACCTGGTTCCATGCTAGCGACCCCAGATGTTGCTTCAGTCACTTCAGGGCGCTCCCCTCTTCTGGGCCTCTCCGTTGCTGGGGTTATCAGTAGCGACGCAATGTCTGTCTGTTTGGACAATTTCAGATTTTTGGCCATCGTTAGCAAGCTGCTTATCTTTTGGTCCCACGAGATGCAAGTCGTCATTGCCGCTGGGGCTAAGGGCGGCCCGGCAGGTCCGGCTAGCACTAACGCAGGGGGGCTGCTGACTTGGGGACTGTGCGCTCTCTGATTTATTGTTTAGGCCTAGTAGCTTGGGCTACCATGAGGGAAGCGTTGCTGCTGGAGGGGTCTGCAGCCCCACCGAGAGGACCAGAGTTGGCCTCGTGTAGCTGGTGGCCTCCAGGGGCTTTTCGTTCGCTTCTCAGGCTTCTGGCTCAAGTTGTTTGCGAGCTTGCGAGGCCTTGAGGGCGTCACGGAGGCCCTGTGTAGATGGGGCGGGGGGCAGCCAAGTGCTCTGGGCTGTAGGGTTTGGGCCGAGCCACTGTGCTGAGCCACCGGAGATGGCCCTAGGTGCTGAACCTGTCAGTCCAAGGTGATCGAGGTTTGTCGGTCCCCGTCTGGATAGCTTGCTGGGTTTCCGGTTTGGGTGCGAGTTGGCTCGCTGTCGGCTTTTGGGGGTGGAGTGCCCGTCCCTTGCTTTGAGGGTTGGGGGATCAGTTCAGGGCCTTGGCCCCCACGTGGCAGGCTTCGATGTAGGGGGGGATGTCTTCCCTTCTGGCGGAAGAGGGCCGTACTGGAGTGGCCAATGCTGTTAGGAATCTGCACCCTTGTCCCCTGCTTCGTGTCTTCTGGGAGCCTGAATCGTCTATGGGGTGGCATAGCGGGGCTGACCCCTGGCAGCCTGCCTCCCCCTCAAGGTTCAAGCTGTGCTTAGGCTCCAAGACCCTCCCGGTGAGGCTGTTGCTGGGCTTCAGGCCTGGCCGACACCAGAGGACAGTGGAGGGGAGGGGCGGATGACAGCAGCCCAAGATGGCGGGTCTCTCGACGCTGTGGGGTGGCTCTGGAGGGCCCCCAGGCTGGAGGATCCCCCTGGAGGAGATGGCGGTAGGGGGTGCTGGATCCTTACCTTCTTCACTATGAGGGTGCCGTGCCAGGGGCCCCCGAGGCGACCATAGGGGCTGGAGGGCTCTAAGAGTGGATCCAGCCCACCCCTCCCTCCACAGGCGAGGACGGCGGCCGAGTGGAGTGCAGCAGAGAGTCGCCGGTCTGAGTGAACTTTCTCTCCTATCCGCAGCCGTTGGGCAGCGTCCTCTGCAGTGCTGGGCTCCATCACTTGGATGGTTGTGCAGCTGGTCCCCTGCGTGCGCCGTGACCGTGCCCCCAGTGATCAAGGGCTTCCAGTCAGCCGAGGTCTGTCGCAGGTCCGTTGCTGCGGGTGCGTTGTTACTCCCCCCGGATTACCCCGGTGTCGGGTCTGCCCTGGCTCCAGGAGGAGGCTGCCCAGGCTGGGATGTTGGTGTGATGACCACCGGAGGATCCCTGGGCACTGCCCGCCTCCAGTCAGGCCCCCTGGAGGGTGGGCGCTGCTTCGCTTGCTGGGGAGCGGAGTGATTGGGGTTTCCCCCTGACAGCACACCGAGATGAGCCGCCAGAGCAGAGAGCCGGGGCGATTCAGACCGGGCCCGTGCAGTGCGGGCTCGAGGGCACTCCGTCAGGTCGAAGTGGGGTGGATGGTGTCCATCAGTGCCGATTTCCCTCCGGTTCGGGCTCCAGCGCGCCACGGCATCCGGAGACTGCAGTGGGTTCGGCACGGGGCCTCAGGCGCTATCTTGCTGCATTATCTTGCGGCCTGCGCGGCTCCCCCAGCAGCTCAAGAATCTCTGCTCTCCCAGATCACAGGACTACCGCCTCGGTCCTTCAGCTAATGCTCGGTCCACTTTTCCGGTGCTGAGGGGCTGGTTCACTGGAGCATGCTTGCTGGATGTGTGGCACCAGATGGGAGCTCTCACGGAGCCACTCCGACCACCATGGCGTCCAAGCCACGCCCCCCTCCACTGTTTTATAAGTGTGAACTACACACACAAACACATCTACATTTGACAACGTTCCAATTTCTTAATGTCTAAGGAGATTGTTATATTTAAAGTACAGTTCCTATACATCCACGCACACAGTGTGACAGAGCCCCATGTTTCAGGATGAATGATGGGGCTGGGGTGACCATGGGGGCCGGGTGTCATCACCTGCTCCACGATGTAGGGCCCGAAGGAGGCACGTTATGAAAGATCCCCCAAATCTCCCAGCCAATCACCAGCCTTAGAAGAAACCTTCCCCTTAACAGAGATGGAGGAGCCACAAGATAAGCAAAATCTTGACCCTGTGAGGAATGGGGACCCCAAGAGAAGAAAGGCCCAAGCAGAAGGAAACAATCTGATAGGCAGGAAAAAAAGTGCACAGCCTTTTGCAGATGGGGGAGCAGGAAAGGCAAGAGGGTAACCATTTTCGCCATTCGCTACTCCCATGATTTCTACAGTGTAAGAGATGTATCCTTTTTGCCCATAGTTCTCCCAGATTTTGTAGTGGTGGGTTTATCCCGTTACCCTAACAACTCATTGCTGTGCCATCGCACGTTGTCACTGAGGTTTGACTAATCCTGCAACTCCCCTGGTTGCCAAAATGCCTACCTCCCACCAAACTATAGTGGAATTGCAATGCTCACTAAAAGAAAATATTCTTTGGACTAATAATAATGGTACTGGAAATCTGCTACCATGATTTTCTTCTTACATGCATCATATTCAAGAGAGTGAAGCCAGAGGAGCGCATCCCACAAATCAGTGGAAGAGCCTCAAACCAATATTCAACAATAGAGCAAACTGCAAGCTGCAAGAAAAACAAAAGGCCACAATCCACTTCTATGTGCGGCCCACTTGCTGGCACACTTGGAGGAGATGAGGGCGAGATGGCTGACCACCACAGAGGGGAGAACTGGCAGCAACCATTTTGTAATCAGGAAAGCTGACAATCCTTGTGAGGAGCCCCACATTTAAAGACAAGGAACTAATCACTAGGCTTAGTGCTTGAAGCTCTGCAGCTGAGCCCTTTTTGCCTTCAGAGGTCCCGGAATGGGTCTAAACTGCTATTTAAGCAGTCTGCATTTGAGGCTGGGTGTCTGTAACGGAAGGAGAACAGTGGCAGTATTATGGAGTGGAGAGGTGAGTAAGCGAAGAAGAGTGAGCAGGAGGGAGGTTAAGGGAGTGTTGAAGAAGCAGATGAAGGCAATGGAGGAGAGAAAGAGGAAGATGGGTAGGCATATTAGAAAGACCTGGTGAGAGGTAAATTAAGTGGAGGAGAACGATCCAATCAGAGTGGAGGAGAAATACAGGAAAACAAGAGAAATTGCAGGTAGGAGAGAAGGAATAAGAAGTAGAGGCGAGGGAACAACAAGTAAGAACAGATAGAGGAAGGAAAGACAAGAAGAAAGTGAAGGAAGGTGGAAGGACAAATGCAATGGGATAGGAATGATGGAGGAACAGGAGAGCAAGGTATAAGGTAGTGGAAACCTTTGGAAACAACTGAGAACAATTTGTGACAAACTGGGAGCAAGATAGGAAGAAAGAAGGGTTAAGGAGAGAGGAGTCTAGCACATCAATTCTGATACAGAGTCAAATAGAAAGAACAAGGAGCGAGGGGGGGGCAAGTGAGGAGGAAACAACTCAGGGGGGAGGGTTCAGAAGGCCACAGCCATGCAGGGTATTGAGTAGGCATCAAGATGAAGGGTGGAAATAGAGGGACAGGGGTGTGAATAGAAAGGCCAAGGGACCAGGTAGGGCCCCTAGTCACACGGAACCCACTGAAGCTGCTACCAACCACTGCTTAAGGTTACTGTGACATAGTCTGCCAAAGGCACTGTAGCACCGGTGCCTAGGGTATCCATCCCTAGGATGGTCAGGTATTGCTTCACAGAGACTCTGGAGACTTGACAGATGAACCCAGAACCAAGCCTGAAGGGAGGGTGGGGGCCTCCTCAGATAATCAATATCCTGACAAAGATGATGATGGGAATAGGCTCAACCCAGACACGAAATAGAGCAGTGGACACTTGAAACCCCACAGACATTTTTCATTTGAGCCCATTTTTCTAAGGGCAGTGAGGGACAGACTGGTGAAGAATGGTAATTAACCCAGATCGAATTGCTCTTCTTTAATTTCTTTGATTATCGCTCATTCATATACCCCACCCATCCCATTTACCTGTCATATTTGTGTTGTAAAATAAACATTTCTGTACCTAATCTTCATCTCCCAACATATCCATTTTTGTTTTCCTCAACATGCCCTTTAAACAGAAAAGTATAGGAACAATAAGGTGCAAAAGGAAAAAAAATGAAATCTCAATGGAGAATCCCTCATGTTTTCAAACTACATTTTTACCTCATTTGAGACCTACAAAATGTAAACTAATTGCATGGATACAGAAGACTCTAATAAATTAGGGCCCTACTCATCCCAAATTGTTTCTAGCCTAGTTAACATTAGAACCAATGTGGAAAGTTAGCAAGAAGAAGAAACTAATTTGGAATATCTATCACTCAGGATCTCTTACCCCTGGGAAGTGCTTTCGAGCTGGCCTTGTTGTTCGTCTAGTGACCCTCTCTGGTTCTCTTGCAGAGTCCAAATCTTCTCTAATGCTGTCAAAGTAAGGATGTTCTAGCAGCTGCTGACATGTTAACCGCTCAGAGGGGTCCAGACGAAGGCAACCCTAGTCGAGTGATAAAAAACACATATGGTATTTGAGATAAATGCAATAAAAAAACGACGACTTGTGCGTGGTGGTGGTGGCGGCTGAGAACTTAGCAACTGTTGTGTTGTGTTACTTGTGCTGCACTGACATCTGACAGGTGTGGTGTCACAATTCTCTCCACGGGTGCACTGTTTTCTTGAATATCTTGCAGTGTTTTTTTAAACCCATGTTCGTGACTGAGGCAGGAGAGTGGCAGCTCACCTCTCCTTAGAGGCCTTGCTTTATATGTATAACTTACTAGACATGGGCTGCAACCAATGTCACAATTCACGAGTATGAGGATGGGAGTTGCGACTATTTGAGCCACTGTTTGTGAATTAAAAGGGAGAGGTATAATTCAATACATAATGACAGTCAACTTCAGTTCACAGTCAAAATCACTTTTCATGACTATCACAAACAGCTGTAAAGTGCATTTAGAACAACATAACATATGAACAGAAGAAAATTCACCTTCTAATTCCATGGAAAACACATTACAACAGTATGATAAATAATAGTCTCCAAAATTAATCACAGACTTATTTTGTACCAATTTTAGCACCCATCATGCTTTTGTCCAAGCACCTGTGGATTTATGCCTATCAAAGTGGTGGTCTTCCACTCCTTCTCTAATTCATCTCTGGACTTCAACCATTCAAGAAGAATTTGTAGGACCATGCTGGGAGAACAGTCCTTTCCAAAGCCTCCCACTTGTGAGGTGAAGGCGGTTATCTAAAGCAGGGCACATTGGGGGTAACCTGCTGCCGGAGAAAGACCTGCCTCTCTGCCAGCTATACCAGTACCCAGGACCTCGCTGGAGGTAAAGGACCCTTGCAGGTGTTTCCCAGCCTCCTCCATGTTTGGGAGAACAAGAACAAGTACTTATCCGCTCCCTTTTCCCCTGGATTGGGACTCACAGAAACGGAGGAAGTCAGGAACCTGCATTTCGAGAGTGTTAAAACGCATTCAAACCAACTGAAACTGTGGTGCTGTCTTTTGCACTTCTTCAAACTCTTCAGACCACAGTTGCTGCGTCCTCAAACTAGTTTGCTGCCGCACGGCTCCAGCTACGATGTCTCAGCATGAACCAGAAGCTTGCCTCCATGAAAGAATGTGAACCAGAAGGGAATGATCACTCTGTGTATTTAAAGAATATACATACAACACTTGGATGGCCAAGCTCAGAATAAAGAAGTACTCAAATGTATAAAAAAGAGTAGAAGAATGGATAAGAAAAAATGGTAAGAGGTAGAAAACAGCAGCAGAGGGAATTAATCAACCTTTCCTGGTAAAACAAAGGAAGAATTTCACATTCCATAAAAAGATGGCAAGGAGACCTACAGGGAACCAAAAATATACCCTTTCTCAATCAACTCCTACTTGAGCACCTGAGAAAAGCACCAGGTCCTGCATGATCATCCATGTCACTGAACAACCTACTGCATAACTTCAAAACTGTAAGTAAAGAGTTGAACCAACCAAAAACAAACCTACTAGGGAAAGAGACAATTGAAGGAGAAACAAAAATCCAAGGTATGGTCATTTGCATCAGTAGAAGAGGAAACCAACCCCACTAGGTCTACCATGAAGCCACAATGATAATTTGGTGCACCCTCCCTTCAGACTCCCGAAGAAAAAATGGATGACAGAGACAATGGTCGATATAAAGAGCAGACCATGAATGAGAGCCTGCGAGAACATCGCATCATACACAAAAGGTTCCAGCGGTAAGAGACTCAGCAACTAATCAAATCTCTGAAAAGAGTCATGGAGACAGAAACTGATTCGAATCTGTGGCTGACATAACCATTAAAGAATTGTTAAAGATACCAGGAGCCGTATCCATGCTTATTAAAAAAATAAAAAGGAAGGACCAGGGGTTGTGAAGCCCTGGCACAAGAAGTACCAGTATGTATTTTTGGCCCATTGGTCAACAACAAGCATGGGTAATGCTGGACAGGAAGTCCAGTGGATCAGAAATCCCTCGGAAAGCCTAGAGTACCTCTCCTATTTTAGAGGCCGGCAAGAACCTGGATTGAACCAATAAAATTCCCCCAATGGAAACAACCCATATGTCTTTCTAATGGCTAGAGACTGAGCTTCTGCAGAAATGAAACCATGGTCGAGAGATAAGCCCTAGGAAAACCAGAGAGAAGGCTGAGAATCAACCAGATAAAAACCAATGGCAAAGTCCTTACTATGGAGTTGGTAACCAGAGTAACAGTTATCCATATAAAGACTAAGGTAGTCAACATCAGTCCAAAATGGAAGACTCTTTGTCAGAAAAGATGATTACCCAAACCCGATGTACATGCATCTGGATTCACAGGAGTATGTTGGGAAAATCTAAAGGTGCAATTTAGACACACTTGGAAGTTATTCACAATCCTTCAACTGGAATCGAAGTAGTAAACGCCTGACCGCTGAGGAATGCCAGGAGTGGTGAGCCAACTTGGGCTTCAACAAGATCTTGCATTTGCCAAGTTTTTGGTGGGTGGCTGAACTCAAGGAGAGGGAACTGGGAGCATCCTCACCAAAGGAGAAGATCATTCTATGCAGAAGACTGTAAATTCAAACCACTAGACTTACACATTTTTTTAATTTTTTTTAAAACTTTTATTTATTGAGAGCAGGTTCACAACAAGACCAATTGCATAAACATTATGACACAATTTGGACGTAATTCCATTACTTATATGCATACAATTGGCAGGGAACATCACATTTCAGGGTGAAGATGTGGGTGCTGCATCCATATCTGGCATCAGATACACAAGTATAGGTGCAGCAACGTCCAAATGTCTTTGGGGCGACAGGACCGATAGTACAAAGAGTTCCTCATCATCGTTTACCATACATAGGTCTTTTAGGAAATTGGCACGGGTGGGTCCAGTTAGATTTCCAACATTTAAGGATACAGCGTTTGGCGACAATGCATGAAATATTAAATAACCGTCTCGAGGTTTCCTTCACTTTACCGATGTCACCAAATAAGTACTTCAGGGGGGACAGAGTTGCCGGGATCGACGTTATGTCCTCAAGGAGTTCTGCCACCTCCCGCCAAAATTCCACAATCAAAAGGCATGACCAGTACATGTGATGTGGCCCAGCATTCGGAGCATTGCATTTGGGACACCACCCTGTACAATTTTCCACAAATTTAGCTAACTTGGCAGGGGCATAGTGCAGTTGATTCAAGACTTTAAATTGAATCAGTCGGAGCCCAGAGTTCATAGAGACAGATCTAGTGAGTTGACAGTAACGGGCCCATCTGACGTTGTCAATCTGGGTGCCCTGCCCATGTCTCGTTCCCAGGTCCCTTTTTATCGTGTTTCATGAAGGGGGGTGGGTTTGCACTAAACAGTGTACCATCGAGACCCCTTACTGTGGCTATTTATGGATACTATCGCCATGATACATTCGTGTGTCTGGGTTTCTAGCGGGAATGTCGGCCATCTAGCAGCAAAAGCACTTCTCATGCGATGGTACTGGAAGCACTTAAGCTGGCCTCCTCCTACCGCCCCAATGAAGTTTGTGAGTTCGCAGAACGTGCTGTCAGGGAACATGTCCCGCAACGTGAAAAGCCTATTGGGATCCTAGGATTGTTGAAGGGCTTTATCAAATGTTGGGGAGATACTAGAAAAGTTCCACAAGGGGACCTCTGAGTCATAGGGGCTCTCCAGGCCGATCCTTTTATAGATCCTGGACCAAGCATATGTGGTTGTATACACCGGGTCAAATGTCCCCATAGATAGGGTTGAGGAGAACTGAACGTATGTCGTTGGGACGAACAGCGTGTTTTTCAAGGGGTGTGTGTGGAGCCATGTCCTCAGGATCGAACCAATGTTTCGCAAATTGTGCTTGTGCAGTTAAATAATACAGTTCGAAATCTGGTGCAGCAATACCGCCCTGTGAAAATGGTTCCACCATCTTATCCCACCCCAGCCTGGCCGTCTTCCCGTTCCAGATGAAGGAGGAGGCGAGTGACTTGAGTTTCGTAAAAAAGGGTTTACCGGGCCAGATCGGGATGTTGTTGAAATAATATAGGAGTTTGGGGAGGACTACCATTTTGAGTAATGCCACTCGGCCATACAGGGACAGCGGAAGGTTAGCCCACAACTGGAACTTAGTCGTCAGGTTTAGCAACAGTTCACAGTGGTTATGTGTGTATAGCTGTTGTTTATCTCTAGCAACCATGATTCTCAAGTAAAGTACCCGAGTAGGAGCGGGCCTAAACTCCGCTATCTCGGATAGGTCACCCGTACCATCGGTCAAAAGAAATATTTCGGACTTAGGGACATTGATTTTGTATCCCGAGTGTTCTGAGAACTCATGTATGTCTGACATAATGTGTTGCACATTCTCCTTTGGATCTCGAACATACAACAGGGTGTCGTCTGCGTATAGTGATCTGATCTGTGGGGGACCAGTCATTCTAAGACCTCTATGTGAATGGTTCTGACGAGTATATTCCGCCATTGGCTCAATGGTAAGTGCAAAAAGTATAGGTGAAAAGGGACAGCATTGCCTGGTCCCCCTGTGTAATTGAAATGTAGGAGATAGTGGTATTAGTTAAGACTTTAGCAGACGGCTGGGTGTACAGTAGCAGCACGCATTTAATAAAGTATTGGCCGAGGCCGAACCGCTCGAGCACCAGGAAGAGGTATGTCCAAGAGATGGAAACAAATGCCTTTTCAGCATCTAGGACTACCACGGCCGCCTTTGCTTCTGGGTCTATCTGTGCCATGACATTGAATAGGCGCCTCAGGTTGAGGGCCGTAGATCTAGTTGGTATAAAGCCAGCCTGGTCAGGGTGGACCAGGATCGGCATATACGGGAGGAGTCTGGTGGCTAGTACCTTAGCGAAAATCTTCGCATCAGTGTTTATCAAGGAGAGGGGTCTATAGGATGCCATGTCTTGTGCCGGTCTACGGGGTTTCAAGAGGACGGTGATGATTGCTTCGCGCATCGATTCTGGAAGGACACCGCGGTTCATCGCCTCCTCCCATACTTTCAATAATAGTGGGGCCAATTCGCTCTGAAATTCTTTGTATAATTCCGCATTCAGGCCCTCCGAGCTGGGGGCACAGCCTCCAGAAAAGGATTTAATGGCTTCTATAAGCTCTTCAACTTTGATAGGTTGAGCTAGTATATTACGGGTCTCAGTGGTTAGTGGAGGAAGGTCCAGGTCGTCTTAGTACCGGAAAGTATCTTCTTTAGTTTTTTTATCATGATTGAAACAGAGGGAGGAGTAGAATTCAGCAAAGGTGGAATTAATGTCCTACTCTTTATTAACCATTACCCCAACCGGTGTCTGTATGCTGGGAATCGGGTTGTGGTGCCTATCGGTTTTAAGCATGTTGGCTAAGAATTTCCCGGCTTTGTTACTTCCCCATATCTGCGGTCTTCGGCTGGTGTGGCCATGTATAGAACTTCCTATTAGCCAACTCATTGAATTCCTTTAGCGTGGACTGAATTTTCGAAAGGGTTCCCTTGTCCAGTGTGACACCATATTCGGTTTGTAGCAAGTCTATTTTGGCTTCGGCTATACCCAGTTCCCTTCGCACGGATTTCAACATACTCGTAGACTTGCCCAGGATGGTTCCCCGAATCCAGACCTTGAATGCCTCCCACAGGGTAGCATAGGTAGTCACCGAACCCTCATTTAATTCCAGAAATTCTGCAATCTCCATATGTAGGGTTTCACAGATATTGGGATCTTTCAGGATCGCGGGGGGCATTCTCCATCTTCTAGCCGGGGGTGGAGTGTCGTCTAGGTTAATATCAAGTGTTACCGGTGAATGATCTGAGAGGGTACGGGGGTGTATTTCGCTTTCGTTCCGGCTAGGGACAAACTAATGAGCCAGTAATCTATGCGCGAGTGGGAATCGTGGACGGACGAATAAAAGGTGAACTTCCTCTCATATGGGTGTAGCGTACGCCATGCATCTATCATGTCCATCTGTTCCATCAACTGTTTCACGACTAGTGCAGCTTTGGATGGGGCTTTAGGAGTGGCAGAGGAACGATCTAGGGATTGATCTAATATTGTGTTAAAGTCTCCACCCCAAATTATTTGTGTCTCCCCTGATGTGGCCAGCATATCAAGTATTGTACAGTAAAATTGCGGGTCGTCTACATTGGGTCCATATGTATTGATCAGAATTATTTGGTGCCCTGCCAGTTCCCCACCACAACAGTGTATACCTGCCTTGCGGGTCAATTTTACTAGAGTGATATTTAAAGCACAGTTTGGGGTGTATGAGAGTCAACACTCCCCTCGATTGCGCTGAGTATTCCATATAGTATCTATGGGGGCCCCACCGTGATAGGAATTTGGTATTAACATTCCCCAGTGCGTGTGTCTCTTGTATAAATAGGATGTGAGGGTTGTGGCGTGCAATATATGCTGCGATCTTCCTTGCTTTAACCGGATTATTAAGCCCGCGAATATTCCATGAGAGCAGCTTAATGTTTAAGCCCCTATTAGCCTGTGTCATAATCGTATCTCGGGATAATCATCTGCCCATGGCATTGCCCCTGCCTCAAGTGGTGTGGGTGTCCTGCTATAAAACCGCTCTCTGATTTTAACAATATAACTTCCCCGAACAGTTCTGGCGCAGTGCCAAGATGAACCCTTTCTTGATTTCCCTACCAACCCCCACCCAATCATCAACGCCAACATGATGATGTATCCTCTGAAACATAACTGTAGAAGTCTCCTGGGGGTAAGAGCTGTACTCACACGGCCGTCTACCAAAGGGGGCTCACAGCCTTTCTTAACATATGCGGTGGTCGGGGCCACCTCGCCGCTCATAGGATTGTCAACCTTGTAGTGGTTCGGCGTGGATAAAGAACCGCCACCCAGCATGGTCGTCTGGATCGTCAGGCAGGTGGGGCGGCAAGTTCTGGTTCACCGCCCGTTCCCTCGGGGGGGAGCGGAATGGAGGCTTCAACATACGTCATGGCTTCTGTAGGATTTTCAAAGAAATGCGCTTGGCCCCTGTGTTGGATCCTCATTTTAGCAGGGAAGATGAGCACATAAGGAATCTGACATAGTCTCAGCTGTTTCTTAGCTGGTTCAGAGGATCTTCTCAGTGATTGCACATTTGTTGCGAAATCCGGGTATATATTCTGTTGTTCTCGTAAAATAAAGAGCCATTCTCCCTGGAAATTCTCAGGATAGCGTCTCTGTCTCTATAATTAAGGAGGCGAGCAATAATTGTACGGGGCGGTGTTCCAGGCCTGGGATGGGGTGCCAAGGTGCGATGAGCACGCTCCACAAGAAAATGGTCTGAAAAGGAGTCAGGGCCCAGAAGGGATTTCAAAAGGCTCTCCACTTGTCGTTCCATAGAGCCCTTGCCAAAGGTCTCGGCCACCCCGACCAGACGGATGTTTTTCCTTCTGGACCGCGATTCAAGGTCATCGCATTTATTTACGGTTTTCTGGAGGTCACCTTTCAGCTGGGCGATGTCCCGGCCGTGCTGAATTATCGAGTCCTCATTAGCGCTGATCCTGCCCTCCGCCTCAGTGGTTTGTGCGCTCTCCTTATCTACTCTTGCCTTCAAGGAGCTGATTGTTGCCCCAATATCATCCAGCTTACTATTGACTGCAAGAAAGCCATTCTGGACCATTGACATCAGTCTGTCCACTCTTTCATCCATCGGGGGTTCTGGTTGACTATCTGCTGGCCCAGGGGTGGCGTGTTGGACCCCTGTGGTTGGGAGTTGGTAAAGGAGTCCATTGGGCCAGTTTTCTTGGGGCCTATCCCCCTCCTATCGTGGCGGCCCATATAACAGGTCGGGTGGCTTGTGTTCTCCCACGTCACTCCGGTATTCGTTGTATTGTAGATAGCTGTCTTAGATGGGGCGTAGTATGTCAGTGCACCTCAATGCTGATCGCCCCCGCCACCCAGGTCGCGACGCTCAACCGCCCCGGAGTGCAATGGGCATGTTGGAGTGCACACCATAGAACGGGACTGTGAGTCAATGTTTAGATATTTATATGAACTGGCCTTCCGGATCTATGCTCCCAGAGTACGGCAGGTGTCCCGGCAGCGGCCCCCCGCCACGGACAGAGGTCAGTGTGTGGATTACACAGGCAGCTGCCCGGCTCTAATGGTTGACGGCGTGCACCTCCCACGCACGCCGTGTCACAGGCACCCCCAGAGCCCAAGGTCCCCTGGGTCATATAAACAGTATTAGGTCTGGGTGCAATTTAGGGCCAGAGGAGTGTGGCCCCCCGGGTGTGGGGGTGAGAGGGTAGTACCTTCTGGGTTGCAGGAGTTCAGGATGTCGGCTCCCTCTGCACAGGGGCACCGCCATGGGGGTTGGGGGTCTCACCACGAGATTAGGGTTCAGAGACCCAGCAGGAACGGATGTCGCGTGACAGTGGTCCGATCCGCCAGTCACAGCGGGCCCCGTAGAGTTATGGGCCCATACTTTGGCAGTGCCGGCTCCACAGATAACAGATGGGTCCGCGTTGCACCGAAGCGGAGTCGAAGGGCTGCAGGCGCCGGGAGGGGGCCGCAGCCGAGGATGTCAGTATGGCGGTCCACCGCCGTCTCAAGTGTAGCCCTCGGAGGGGAAGCAGGTTTGTCTAGCGGGCGGCTCCCGCACAATCAGGAGGATTTGTGTCGGCAGGTGGCCTTGGAGGCCGTCTCAGGTCAGCAGATGGGTCCGCGTCCCTCCAACGTGGGACATAGGAGTGATGAGCCGCAAGCCCCGGGGGGGGCCGCGGTGGAGGATTTAGCTGTGGTGGACCTCCGGCGTCTGGGTGCAGCGCTTGGGGGTGCAGCTGGCAGGTCCCCTTAGCGGGAGGGAGGCCGGTGAACGCGGTGCCCGCGCCGGCCAACAGCAGTATCTCGGCGGGATTCCGAGTCAAAGGGTGCGCTGCGCAGCCCCTCCCCCGCTCGGCCTGCTGGCAGGGTCACGCCTCTGGTGCGTGGTTGTTTCAACGTGGAGCCGCGACACGGGCAGCCTCCACTGTCCTGCCAGCGAAAGTTCCTTGGGCCGTATCCTACGAGTCCGTGCCCCTTTTTCTCCCATATTCGGATGGGCAGTGCCGCAGATCCTCCGCCACCAGATGGTGTGTTTTCTGGCGTTCCGGTAGCCCCAACGAGGAGTTATATTAAGGATTAATTACGGACCAGAGCTCTCCTTTCAGGCGGCCATCAGCGTTGCGCGCAAAAGCGCCCCCCCTAGACTTACACATTTGTAATACACACATGGTCCCATCATCCCTTCCTATCAAAAAATAAGAAATGCCAAATCTAGTCTAGTACCCTGAGACCTAGAGTTTAGGTCTTAATGTGGCCCAGCCAGAGTGCCCTAGATGGCCAAGAATGTCTAGGGTTTTTACCTAAGAGGAAAGATGTGCCTCTGTTACATAAAAACAAGGAATCCTGACCTTAACTTATTCCACTGTACTTTCAGGTAAGGGACATGCAAGGCGAAGCCAGAGAGATCAGATGTCTCCACACTATGTTGGAGAACCTGTGACTAGAGTTATGGCCCTGGCACCATTGAAGCTAGAGCCTGCAAGAAAGCCCAGCCTACTAGCATATCGAACAGACATAATCCTTCGCTATGGTCTGGACCAAGGTTTGTATGATTGCCTAAAAATGCATAGGCAATCTCAAAGGAGAGGAAAATGCCTTCCAAGCATCCATTAAGCTCTAAATGAATCTGAGTACAAAAACAGATCCCAGGTGGTAGGTACTTCCCCCTTTGTACAGAACAGTGAGGTAGAAAGGCAGGAAGTAATCTGTTGGATTCAGAGAACTCATCCAAGAATAGGTAGCAACAAACACCTGGCGAACAAAGGTTACCATGTATCCCCTTAATCACACCCTGAAAATCAAGATGAAATGGCAGGCCTCAACCAAGCTGAAAGCAGCCACTGAAAACATGGGATGGAGAAGCCACCATTATTTAACAGTACAGCATCTTCATGCTGAAATATAAATTCTAGGCACATACTCTGCATTAAAGGCAGATTTTCCTGACCATATCCCTCCTGAACCTCTTTCAAGGATAGAGGAAGAGCAGCTTCCATCATTGGCCCATTGAAATGACCTCTGATACCACACTCAGCCAGTGAAGGACTCACAAATACAACCCTAAAACGTATAATTTCATAGAACAGAGTGGACAAAAAGGAAGACAAGGTATGAGAAGAACAAGTTACTTTTCAACTGGTAACATTCATTCGACTGGATATTCCTCATCTTTGACACGCAATATCCAGCTTCTGAAAACTTTTTCGGCAGAGGGTGCCCTGCGTCGATGGCATAGAGTCAATGTCCCTTGAAGGCCTCTGTCGAGGGTGATGTCATCGGATGGTATAAGTAGCACGCACGGTGCCCGTTGGCCTCAGTTCTGTTTTTCCCCTCTTTAAGTTAGCTGTTAGTACAGTCCGGCAGTAGTCAGCCATGTAAGAACGAAAGCTGTAATAGCATAGGAAATTCTACAGAGTGGTAGAATGGGAGGGCGATGAGGAATATGTTGGAGGAACATCCAGTCGAAAGAACGTTACCAGTTGGTAAGTAACTTGTTCTTCGGGTGGATTGTGTCCTCCAAAGTATCCCTCGTCTTTGACAGACTCCCAAAGCAGTATCCAAGACTAGAGAACGGTGGAGAATTTAGAATTGCCAATTTTCACAGGGCAGAATAAAGTACTGCCTTACCAAAGGCAACATCCTGAGCGTGGGAAGTATCCAAGCAATAATGCTTAGTGAACATGTGCAACAATGACCATGTTGCAGCATGACAGATGTTTTGAATGGGTACTCTCATTTGCAGGGTTGCGGAAGAGGCCATGCCCCTGGTGGAATGGGCCTGCAAACCCACTGGTGGGTCTTTGCCCACCAATCTGTAACATTCTGAGATCCCAAGGATAATCCACCTTAACAAAGTCTATTTAGAAACAGCTTGTCCCAATCTTCGTTCAGTATATCCTATAAAGAGCTGGTCGTCCACTCTCAACTTGGACATCCTAGAAATATAAAAGCTTAAAGCTCTTCTAGGGTTCAATCTATGGAATCTTTCTTCCTCTTTACTGGGATGCGCGGAGTATAAAATGCAGGCAGAACAATTTTTTGGTTTAAATGGAAATCTGATATAACTTTCGGCAGAAAGGAGGGTTTAACCCTCAACACAACCCTGTCCTTGTGGAATACGGTAAAGGGTGGCTTGGAAGAGAGTGCCTGAAACTCACTCACTCTACGTACAGATGTTAGAGCAACCAACAGTATAGTTTTAAAGGTTAACAACCCCAAGGGACATGTGTGCAATGGTTCGATTGGTGCACAAATTGGGAATTTTAGTACCAGGTTAAGGTCCCAAACTGGAACCTGAAAAGTATAAACTGGGAACACATTTGTGAGCCCTTTCAGAAATGGAATTATCAAAGGCATTTTGAAGTAGGAGCATTCTTCCGATGAGCACTTGAATATGGAGAGCGCTGCTAGATTATCCTCAATAGTCCCAATGTGAAGACCTTTATGTGCTAATGAAAGCAGAAAGGATACGACATCCGGAGCCGAACATAGAAAAGGGTCAACATTCTTTTCTCTGCACCAGTCACAAAACTTATTTCAACAGCAACTGTACAGAGCTTTTGTTGCTGGTCTTCTTGCCAAAAGCAACACCTCCATCACGTCATCCAGGAGGTCCCAATCCTTGTATCTGACCCTTTCAGAAACCACGGCTGAAGGCTGAGAGTGTTGACCTTTAGATAGAAAATCTGACCCTCCCCTTGCGAGAGAAGATCCTTTCTTTTTGGAAGACGTATCAGAGGACAGATGGACATGTCCAGAAGGTCCGGGTAACACGTCCTCCTGGCCCAATCCAGGGCAATTAGGATCATGTGGCTTCCAAACTGTCTCAACCTCCTGATTACTTGAAGAATGACGGGGATCGGCGGAAACGCGTATAGCAGCGGGAAATCCCAATCCACCATAAATGCGTCTCCTAGAGCTCCTCTCGGAGGAAATTCCCTTGAGCAGTATCTTTCGCATTTCCGGTTGACCTTGGTCGCAAACAGATCTACCTGAGGGGTTCCTTTAAGGTTGAAGATTTCTTGAAGGACTTCCTGAGCTAGTTCCCACTCATGGGAGACTGTGCGCTGCCTGCTCAGAGCGTCCGTCATCCATCATGTTCTCCTCCCCAGCCAAGTGAAATGCTGATAGGGAGATTCCTTCTTGAATTGCCCAGTAAGAGAGCTGCATTGCCTCTCTGCACAATGGTAGTGACCCTACACCTCCTCTCTTGTTGAGGTAATGCATGGCCACTGTGTTGTCCGTCATTATCGCATTGAGAAAAATGGACAAAATGCATTTAAATATGCTTCTTTGATGCCGCTCGCCGAGAATTCCGTTTTCATCAAGTGTTCTTCACAATGACTTCCTTTGTGTGTGTTCTTTGGGCATCTTGCAGCCTTGCACCATGTATTTTGCCATTTCAATATGGCCTCATTGTTCCACAATACAATCTGTTGCTGTGGCCTGGCCCTGCTCCTCCCCCTCCCATTGGTTGCACTTGGCTCATTAGCCAATCGAAGCAACCGGGAGGCGGGAGCCAGCCGCCATAACAAAGGCGTCTACCCCTGTCCACCACGGTACGCCGCAATCGCTGCCTTGGGTTTGCACCCTGTGAGTGTCTCCATGCCCCCCCACCCCACCTGCCCCCTGTGAGTCTCACTATACCTCCACCCCACCTGCCCCCTGTGTCGCCATGTCCCCCCCATTATCCCTGCCCCCCGTGAGTGTCTACATGTCCCCACCCCCCTGTTCCCTGTGAGTGTCTCCATGCCCCCCACACCCCTGGAGTGTCTCCATGCCCCGACCCCCCTGTGTCTCAAAGCCCCCCTAACTCCCCTGCCCCCATGAGTCTCCATGCCGCCTGCCCCCGTCAGTGTCTCCATGCCCCCCACACCTGCTGCTCCCTGTGAGTGTCTCCATGCCCCCACACTCCCCCCTTCCCCCGTGAGTGTCGCCATGCTACCCACCACCCTGCATCTTGTGACTTACTCAAAGCACCCTCACCCCCTGTCTCGCGTGAGTGTCTCCATTCCCCCCACCCGCCCTGACCCCCGAGTCTCAAAGCCCCCCCAACCGCCTGCCTCAGTGAGTGTCTCCATGACCCCACCCCCACCTGCCCCCTGTGAGCCTCTAAAAGCCACCCCCTGCCTCCTGATTGTCTCAAAGCCCACCCCACCCCCTGCCCCTGTAAATGTCTACATTCCCCCCAACTCCCCCCTGGAGTGTTTCCAAGCCCCCATCCCCCCTTTCCCAGTGTCTCAAAGCCCCCCAACCCCCCTGCCCCTGTGAGTGTCACCATGCCCCCCAAACCCCCCACCCCGTGAGTGTCTCAAAGCCCCCCCACAGCCCACTACGAGTGTGTCAAAGCCCTCCCCCAACCCCCACCATCCCTGGAGTGTCTCCATGCCCCATCCCCCCTTTCCCCTGTGTCTCAAAGCCCCCCACCCCCATGAATGTCTCCATGCCCCCCACCCCCTGCCCCTGTGAGGGTTTCAAAGCCCCCTAACCCCAATAAATGTCTCCATGCCCCCCCGCCCCCCGTGAGTGTCTCCATGGCCCCCCACCCCCCTGCCCCTGTGAGTGTCTCCATGCCCCCCTTAACACCCCACGTGTCTCCATGCCCCCCGCCCCCCTGAGTGTCTTCATGGCCCCACCAACCCCCCTGGAGTGTCTCCATGCCCCCCACCACCTCTGCCCCTCACAAGTGTCTCCATGCCCCCCACCCCCTCTGCCCCCTGCGAGTGTCTCAAAGCCCCACCCCCTCTTCCCCCCGCAAGTGTCTCCATGCCCCCCGTGAGTGTCTCAATGCCCCCTCCACACCCCCGTCTCCAAACCCCCCACCCACTGGCCCCCATGAATGTCTCCAAACCTCCCCACCCCTACCCCCATGTGTCTCCATGTCCCCCACCCCTTGCCCCTGTGAGTGTCTCCAAGCCTCCCTCCACACCTCCCTGCACCCAAGTGTCTCCAAGCCTCCCCAACCCCCTGCCTCTTGAGTGTCTCCAAGCCCCCCACCCCATGCCCCCATGAGTGTCTCTCTGCCCCACACTCACCCCTTGCTTGCCTTTTTGCGCCCTGTGCCTCCCTCCTCTTCTCCCCCCCCCCCCCTCACCCTACCCGTCCCTCCTTTCCCTTCCTCTTCCCTCCTGTCAAATTCTGGCACTACCCCAATTGCTATCAGGCATAGTAATCATTGCTGCCTGCCCTCCCCTCCCTCCTTTCCCTCCCCATTTACAGTCAAAGATCAACTCTACCCCAATTGCCGTCAGGCATAGTGATCGTAGCCGCCTTTCTTCTGTAGCCGCCTGCCCTCCCCATCTCCGTTCCCTCCCCTGTCCTGTGTAAATTCGGCACTACCTCAATTGCTGTTTGGCATAGTAATAGTAGTTGCCTGCCTTTTGCAGCCTTCTTGCCCTCCCCTACCCCCCCACCTTTTCTATTATATCTTAGCACTTACTCTTATCATTTGTCCCTTGACCTCTGATAACAGCTTGTCGGTCTCCCCCCTTTCCCTCCTTCTCTTCTCCTCCCCCTACCTCCCCAGCACGACCTTGAATAGTTGTTGACCTTTTAAGACAGTCACTTGTTCTGTTCCTCTCCTTATCCCTTCTCTCCACTCCCCCTCCCCTCCGCCCCTCCTCTTGTTGTTCATGCAGTGCACCAATTGTCGTCAGGCATAGTAATGTTACTGCTAGTCTTGTCTCCTTTTCCTTCCTCTCCTCTCCCTTATTGTTCCATGCACTTGTACTATCTGATATGATATGATAGTTATTTTCAAATTCCGATATTGTTTCAAGGACCTTTAAGAATGTAACTGTATTCTCCCATGTTCCTCTTTGAAGCGCTTTGAAACACATTGTGTATAGGTGCTATACAAATAAACAATATCTGTCAATCAATCAATCAATCAATAATCAATTATCAGGACATTCTTTCCCCGTACAGAGGGCAGGAAGGCCTTCAGTGCCAGTCTGAATGCCCTCAGCTCCAAAAGGTTGAAAGGTTGATGTGTAGTTTGGACTCTGATGGAGAGCAACGATCGCTGACTGTCAGATCGTTGGCGTGGGCTCCCCAACCCATGAGTGAGGCATCTGTCACTACTATAACCTCTGGCCATGGTTGCCAAAAGGGTTCTCCCTTCAGAATATTGTCCTTGCAGGCCCACCACAGAAGATCCTGTGAGACCCTGGTTGGAATCTGAAGTCGGTCCGACATCTTTCCTGAAAACTGGACCATTGTGTTCTTTGAGCCCATTGAAGGGAACTCATTCTCAGATGGGCTTCTGGCACCAGAAAAATGCAGGATGCCATGAGGGTGAGCAACCTCAAGAAATCGAAGGCCAGAAGATTCTGGGCACTCTGAAATTTGGTAACCATCTGAAGAATGTCTTGAGCCCTCATCTTTGTGGCAAACTCTTTCCCAAGGATGTGTCTAATACAGCCCTGATGTACTGGAGCTGCTGGGAAGGTGTCATCTGTGACTTCTTGAAATTTAGGGAGAAGCCCAGTCTGTGAAGGGAGTGGCAGGTGACTTTGAGGATTGTTCGGGAGAACGCACGCTGATCAACCAATCGTCCAGGTAGAGGTAGACGTGAATCCCCCCTCTCCTGAGATGCACTACCACCACCACCATCAATTTGGTGAAGACCCTCGGGCGGAGGTCAACCCGATTGGCAGAACTCGAAACTGATAGTGCGGGCCGCCAACTGCAAACCTCAGGTATTTCCTGTGCTTGGCACATGAAAATAGGTATCCTGAAGGTCCAATGACACCAACAAATCCTGTAATTGGAGGGCCTGAAGGATCTGAGAAAGTGTGACCATCTTGAATTTGTCTTTCCTGAGGAACGTGTTCAAGGATCTCAAGTCCAAGATGGGTCTCAAACCTCTGTCTTTCTTGGGTATCAAAAAATAAGGGGAATACCAACACATAGCACCTTTCTCTAGCAGGGTTAATATTTCCTGCACAAAGAGCGGATCTGGAATCCTCAAAGAGAGTTTCCCCGGTGGATTGGTGTGAGGCTGCGTTATGAATGGTAGACAGTAACCGTGGGCTATCGTATCCAGAGCCCACGCATCTGAAGTAATGGCTCACCATTCTTCGAGATGCTGAGAAAGTCTACCCCCACCGGTGACACGTGATGCAAGCTCTGAAAGCGGTTTTGTAGCAGTTGCTGCAGACACCAAACTCTCCGCAGTAGGGCATTTGGACAGGTAGCCGGGGTTGCTATTGGAAGAGCAGTATTTTTTTGGGACTTGTCCACCGCTGGATTGGCTTCCGGGGTCTCCCAATTCTTGGCCACCCCTTTTTTGCAGAGCCACATGTATGGGTAATATAGGATCTGTAGGAGGACCATAGTCTAAAATCCTGATCAAATTGTACTGGGGGCCTAGCCCAGCCCAGGTACTCCATCAGGAGAGGTGTCAATGCTGCTGGCATTATGCAAAGTGTCACAGAGATCTTGCATCTTGCTCTCCTCTGATATCAGGCATTCAGGGACATTGGGACATTGGGAGTTCCATACTGAAGCCCAAAAGGGGTATCCTTCCCCATCTGATTGTTCTTCCTCCTCAAAAATGGAGGAGAGGGAATTAAAAAAATCCTTTATTGGCAGGTTTTTCCAGGAGTACTCACTTGCTTCGAAGGCATCGATGTAGATTTTACTTTAGCCTTCTTATGAAGTTCCCCTGTCCCTGGGGGTTGAACCGTCACAATCGGTACCGTTGGTGTCAACAGTTTCAGCGTTGACTTCGACAATGGCGTTGATTGCGTCGAGAGCATAGATGGAGTCGACGACTCAACAGGCTCCTTCAACGGTTTTGCCGCTGATGGCCTCGAGGGTTTTGCTGGCTTCGAAGGCATCAAAGACCTCGAACACTCGCCGTGTCTCGACCGATTCTTGTCCAATCAAGGCCTTGAGGGCTCTCAATGAGATTCACACCGTCCACCCGGGCTCGAGGGCATGCGAGTTTCAGGTCGAGACAGCTCCTTGCTGGCTTCATGAGAAGGCACGGATGGAGAATTACCCTGTTTCTCAAAAATGTTTAGCATCTCTATACGGAATACTTCCCACTTTGTGGGCGTTGACTGTTTGGTGGGGCATCTTACACTCTCGGGGAAGCCGCCTGATGAGGACGAAGAGGAAGGCGACCAATGGTGCCTCCTCTTCGATCGCTTTGTTGAGGACGAAGAATGGCGTGAGCCAATACGGGATCTTGATAGTTTTTTTTATCCTTCTTGCACCAAGGAGCGGGGTCTATCGAATCGGCGGTCGAAGACCAATCAAGTAAGATCTTACAGAGTTTGGATATCTTCCCTAACTGCAACTTCCCCTTTCATTCTTGCAAGGCTTTTCCTGTCATAGCTTGAAATTTTGAACAGGAATCGGTGTAACTGCTTTCACCCAGGCACCACAGACCAGAATGATGCAGATCCATGATGGACATCTTGGAGCCACACTCCTTGCACTTCTGGAATCCGGAACGAGGGGTTGTCGGTGTGGAGGACGAAGACATATTGTCGAAGGTAACTGCATAATTGGATAAACTGCGCAATCAACATTCAATCAGGCGCGCAGACTTTCGAAGCAACCAAGGCCAACGGGTGCCCTGCATGCTAGTTATACCATCCGATGACGTCACCCGGGGGCCGGTGGCGGAAACATCCCTCCCTAGTGTTGATGCTTTACTTTCTCTTTGTTTAGCTATATGGGCAGTAGAGAATTGCTTTAACTGGGGTGATGACTTCATATGTAAGTGAAAAGCTGGGTATGGTGAGCACCCTCGGGCAACTTTCAAATTATTTACTTTTCTTTAATCTCATTTACAATCTAATGTGCATTGTTGAATATTTTTGTTAGGTATATGCCTAGATTCTTGTACATTTTGAGTCTACAACACTTGGGATATAAAACTGATATGAGTGATTTTATATGCCAATGGTCAAACAGTACATTTGAGAAGATTGTATTTCTGAGTGCATTATACAGGGTCAAAACTAAGGTTGTTGTGGCAGAGTCCTGACTGATGCACCACTGTCTTAAAGGTTCTAAAGGATGGTTGAGGCGATTCTCTAATGCACTTTTTCAACTTCTCTGTTATGACCACTATAGAAGTGGGTAATCTGAATGCCCAGGGATTGCACTCACTGGTCAAGAGGGACTCAATCCTTTCTACACTGGGAGATCTTGGGTTATATCTTGTAATGTTGCAGGAAAACCACCTGTTGAACCATAGATGAATGGAGGCTCCATTGGAAATTATTTCCTAGACAATACTTTTCCCCAAATAGGGGCAAGACAAGGGGAGTGTCAATTTGGTTGGTGGCTGGTCCTTCATTCATAACCAAGGCAACACATAAATATCCGGATAGGAGGTTATTAGTCTTGAAAGGTCATCTGGGTGAAATACAAATTACCATTGTTATAATTTATGGTGCAGATAAAGGGAAGGAAGCTTTTTATAATAGGATCTGGCTGGATAATACCCAATTCACAGAAGGGATGATTCTGTTGGGCGGAGACATATACTCTGCTCTGAATGTCAGAGGGTCCAAGTGTTGTGGGAAGAGAATGCCCTATTAGTTTGTGGGAGGGAATAAATGATGTTGCTGTGTTTGATGTCTGGCAGGTACTGCATTGCACTGAAATGGATTGCACACATTTTTCTGTGGTCAATAAAACATATTCAAGACTAGATTACATATTATTTTCTTTATTTCTCAGAGCTATAGACACTAGACATATTTGGATCATGCACCAGTGACAATTAAGTTGAACTCTTATCTTTCTGCCACTCATACAGCCACCTTAGAGGCTGAATAAGAAATTGCTAAGCTCTACTCTCTTGAAGGCAAATTTCAAACTTAAAATTAAGGATTTTATTATTAGGCAGGTAGTTATAAGAGGAGAGCCCATTGGTTTGGTGACAGCGCCTAAAGGTGACAGCACCTAGAACAACTATATATCAACTATATATCCTTAAAAAAGAGGTGTGGAATTGGTAAACACTCATAAATACTGTAGTCTCAGAAAGTGTACTGTAGATTACTATCTATCTATCCTATCATCTATCTGCCTCTCTACCTGTGGTGTTCTCCAAGGGTCTAACCTCTCGCCCTGGCTTTTTAACCAATACCTGGCAACTCTTGGTCATTGCATTGCCATGGTATGCTCCAATTTCCAGTGCTATGCTGATGACACTCAACTGATTTTCAGGCTGCCCTCGGCCACCTCCTCTCCTCTCATCTCTGATTGCCTAACTGCCATTCAAGATTGGTGTGCCGCCAACGATCTTTGTCTGAATGCCAGCAAGACGGAAATCCTCCTCATCGGCACACCTTCACCCTTCTTTCCCCTCACTCTCTGGCCGGCCTCCCTTGGCCCTCCTCCTACCCCCATCTGCAAAGCTAAGAACCTCTGGGTCATCTTTGAACCCACACTTTCCTTCTCCGCCCACATCTCTGATGTCTCTAAATAGTCAAACTTCCTACTGCAAATCCTCAGAGGTACTCTACCTTTCTTCTCCTTCCCCCAGAAGCTCACTGTCTCTCAAGCTCTGGTTCTCTCCAGGTTAGACTATTGTATCAGCCTCTTTCTAAATCTACCTGCCTCTACTCTCCGCCCTCTGCAACTAATCCAGAACAGAACTGCAAGACTTGTCCTTGGCCTCAAGCCCTGGGATCTAAGCTCTCCAGCTCTGAAATCTCCCCATTTGCTCCCAGTGGATGCAAGGATTAAATTCAAAACCCTTTGCATTGTCCAGAAGGCTTTCTGGGGCCTCGGTCCAAAATACCTTCAGCTATCCCTCTGCAAATACGTCCCATCACAAGGTCTTCGCTCCTCTGCCTCTAACTCCCTGAGGATCAGTCATTTTTCAGAGAAACAAGCTGGGGGTAGATCTCTGTCTTTGGCTGGGGGCTTCCTCTGGAACAGCCTCCCTGCCACTCTGACACTTGAGGAGAACCCTCTCTGGTTCCAGAAGCACCTCAAGAACTTCCTCTTTGCTTCTGCCTTTGCCCCCCTCTCCTCTGCTGATCTATTCTCTCTCTGCACCGTACACCTGGCCTACCCTCTGTCTTCTGGGCCCAGGTATCTGCTCAGCCTGCCACCCTCCCGCACTGCTTCCGGGACCCCCCCTTACACTGGGGTCTGTATCTGTACCCATACAGCCCTCCCTTTCTTCCTGCACTTATCAGACATACCTTGTTTGCTGCCTTAAACCCAGCACTTGCTGCTTTCTGGCTGCACTACCACTATTTATTATCTTTTATTTATTATTATTTATCTGTTTTATCCTTTGCTCCGCACTTGTCACTTGTCCCCCCTCCCATGCACGTTTCCCCGCTCCCTCTGCCATGCACTTGCGCGTTCTCAATGTCACTGGGCCTAGTTAAATTGTGGTTTTGTTCTCCATTGTTTCCCCTCACCTGTCTGGTTGCGCTCTGAAACACTTGTGTACGAGCGTGAAATAAATAAATAAAATATCAATATCTAAGAGGGGAGGCCTTGCTACTTGATAAAGAGCCAATCTATATTGATAATATAGCGCTCCCCATAATAGAACCAGACTTGGTGGAAGCCCCATTCACAGTTTTGGAGGTGGCAAAAGAAATCAGGACATTGGCATTAAGCAAATCCCCGGAAACAGGTGGGTTCGCAGGTCTTTCTTTATAAGCAATTCAAAGATATCATCTTAGCTCCTCTAGCAAAGATATTTAATACCTTTAATGAAAGGGGGTGGGAGGGAATGGGCATTCAATGAAGGACAGCTACACTATTACATAAGTCAAGTAACATCATATTGGTCCATTAGGTTGTTGAACCAAGACGTCAACATTTTTATGACGACACTGGAAAGGTGTTTAGAAGGGATTCTTCCCACCTGGGTGCATAAAGATCTGGCAAGATTTGTTGAGGCAAACCATTCTTTTGATAATATTCATAGGGTTCTAAATTTTGTGGACTTGGCTAAGACTGATCTTGAACATTTGTTGCATTTAGCATTTGATGCTAAAAAAAACCATTGAGCTGGCAGATTGGTGATTTATTAAATTGATTCTGAATAAATACAGATCGGGCCCCAAATTTACTCACAAATGACCACTCACTAATGAATGAATTATGTGAACAGGAACCTTACATATCTGACAACCCCAACATGTGTCGTTAGGCAGGGATGTCCCCCTTTCCTCACTCATCTTTATTTTAGCCATTAAACCATTAGCACAGAAAATTAGGTCAGATATTCAGATTAAGGGAGTTTAAAGGAGGTGGATGTAAGCATAAATGAGCATTGGTCACAGATGACGTGATTCTCTTTAGGAGTGATATTGCAGACAAGCTTTCGAACATGGCGTGGATATTGGATGATCACAGTGCAGTCTTTGGATTTAAACTTAATTACCAGAAATTGGTGGGTTTAAACATTTCAAAATAGAGCTCTGATATTACCTTACCTCATGGAGACTATATTTAATTGTGTTATGTTGGCTAGAGCACAGCTTATCCATAGGTAGGGTTTGAAATTATGGGGAGCTGTGAGCTATTTAGCTCCTGCTTTTAGTGTAGTAGAGCCTGGTTAGCTTGAAATCAACAGCTACCAAGAGCTACTTTTGGTTCCTAGGGCCAACTGGTGCCTTGCAAACATGTTAATGTGACAATAACTTTGAGTAATCGAGAATGCTAATAAAGCCAAATTAGAACCCATCTAATACACATTTAAACACAATGGTTCATATAAAATGGACAAGTTAAAGGAACATCTCTGGTAGCTCCTGGTTCGCCTGCGGTAGCTGCTGTATACAGGGTGCTGTATACAGGGTGATGCCCGACACCAAGGAGCTGGTTTTAGCTCCCGCTCATCGAAGCTCAATTTTGAACCCTGCATAGGCATTATTGTTATTGGATTAAGCATAGGATTAGGGCTTTGCCTATAACTCTGATTAGATGCAAGAACCTGCACATGAGTTTAGATGATTATTAACCTCATATTCACATCTTTATCCTAATTTCTTTTATTTATTTTTTTAATCAGATCACATTGCGTAAGGAGGTTGGTTGTTTATACTTTTGGGAAATTTTGAATTCTGTAACTTCAGGATTCAGCAGATGGTTGATTCACTATTCTTTCAGATGAGTTAGATGATTGGATGGAATTTAGTACATTTTGAGTTTAAAGTTTCTATACATTCTGTGATCTGGGATAATTAATTGTGTTCTTCTCTCAGACCTGCCCAAATGTATTCTATTCCTCGTTTGGAGCAGCTCCTCCAATGAAAAGATGCAGCATTCATAAGTATTGTTGAATTTTGTAAGGGAAACGTTGTTTCATGGGTTCTTATAGTAGATCAAGCTTCTGGTTTTGATTGATGATTTTCTCTCCTAGCTAGTGTTCATTTTGATTGTAAACTTTTGACTGACAGTGGCCTAATTTTGTGGGGATAGTGATATTGTTTTTAGATTGATGTTGCTGTCCAGGCTTATTGTTATGGTCTATACCAATCAGATATATCATTTGCAGGGGTTAAAATAAAGACCCTCAATTACAGAAGTAAAAAGTGTTGTGGTTGTGTTTCATGTTTGGGTCTCAAACACTACCCAATACCTTACAAGGTGTAGATTTTGCAGTAAGATTTGGAATTTCTATAGGAGACCAAAATCAAATTCATAATTTATAACTCTAGTGCGATGTCTCTGGATTTTTTTACTTTACTTTTCCCGGATCGATTACTACTTTTTCCTAATTAAACTTAATCCAAGGGCTCATAAGTGATGAACATACAGTGTGTACTCTCTAAAGAAACCTGATGTTCCTCAGGGTTAGGGCACACCATGTAACCTGTTTTTCTTATGTGAGTCACTTTGCATAGTCCACTGTGGGGGCTCATCTGATGGGTGGTAGCCTTTACCTAATTCTAGGGAGTACAGTCCTGTTCTATCCCAGATGTCAGACTACCAACGACTAGTATGTACAATTCAGTGTACAGTCCTGCGGCAGGTATTTGTTCTTAGGATGTTGATAATGTGATACCATGGAATTACCTCTGCTGGCAGAAGTATTCGAAGATTATAGTAGCAATACACAGATGGGGCTGGTTTGTGAATGGCCTCTGTAGTCAGACCTGAATCAACATCTGAGTGAATATGTCCTTGAAAGAAATCTGCAAAGCTTGATTGCAGTACTGCCATTGCTTGGGTTACCACTAAAATGTTTACATTGAAACAGTCTTCTTATCGGGGCCTGGGTTCTTCTCCAGCGTTATCACCCCTTAAATGTGAATGCTCCGTTCCAGGTACCTGAAGACCCTTTGAGGTGAGTTCCTCAACAAGAAGAGGGAACTGACCTGAAGCATGGAAATATGAAAACCCTGTCAGAACTTACAACCTTCCTGTAACACAGCTGCTGGCAATGTTCCATACTAGTCAATACGGAAACCAGACTACCTGCGACCAGAGTGAGTACAAGCCTGGTGCACACTTACTCTGATTTATCAGGACCAGGCTTGTGAAAACCTCTGACCGTCTGCCCTCAAAATGCCTTGCTTGCCAACTTTATGAGTTGTGTGACAAAGTTCCTGCCTTATTTCCTATGGGGCTACCAAGGTGGCCAGGTGCCTTCTGCAGCTAATGGATTCAGATCATAGGGATTTTATAGGGAAAATACCCTGGCCACCTCCATCTATTCCTGTCTCAGGGCATAAAACAGTCACATTGCCAACAAAGATACTGCTGCCCCTTTAAGAGACTCAGAGAATGACAGTCCCGTAGAACCAACAGTGCCTGCATGCTCAGCTCCTCTTGCACGGGTATAGGAGTTCCAAGTAAATCTACAGGGGGAAAGAGAGGGACCTGAATTAGGACAGGGAACTCGACATTTGGTCAGCAAGCCATCAATCACACAAGAACTCCTCTCTCATATAGTTAACAGATCGGCTAAAAGAGTGCACAAAGGGGCAGGGGCAGCATGTGACAACCAGAGCGAGGACATCCCAAGAGGAGAGACTAGCAAGTCCCAAGTCCCCCATATGAACTGGAGGCAATACACAAGGGTGGGGCCTACCAGCCAATCCTTCTATGTGAAGACCACCCTGAGTTTCCTTATCCCAGAGGCGGGCTGGAAGGCAGGGCCAAAGTGTAGTAGACAGAGAGGAACACCCAAGGGGAGGAAAGAGCCAATCACAAGCTCCATATCAGGACAGTAAGCCATCCCAAGGGGTGGAGACAGCCAATCCCCATCCCAGCAAACACACCACCCAAGTCCCCTTTCACCAGAGGGAGCTGGGAAGGCAGAGCCAGAGCTCTATAAAAGCCCACATGCGCAGGCTGTCAGTGTAGGTGTTTGGAAGAGAAGCTGGAGAAGGGAGAAAGTTGACAGGAGTTTGTTTGGAGACGGTTGGATGAGAAAGCAAGGGACTGAGCAAGACCTAGGAGACAAGGAGGGAGGTTCATGTGGCCAAGCAATACTGAAACCTGGGGGCTGCAGGGGAGCCCCAGGAGACCAGAATAAGCAGTCAAGAGTGCCGGAGCAGAAGGCAAGAAGCAACAGACTAGTGGCCAAAGAGGGTGACATTATTTAGAAGTATTCTCAGGGGGTGGAGAAGGTGCCCAAAGGGAGTGAGCAGATGTGCAAGATCTAGAAACCATTAAGCTTGAAAATAGAGCAAATGAGGGTGGTGCCTAGAAGGGTGCAGAATCTGGGAAGGACCTACACATTCTTAAATGTGAAACAGTGTGTCAGGGTAGTGATCAAATGGTGAAGAAGGGAAGACTGGCAGTATCTAGGATCCAGGAGAAGAGATATCAAATGGGTTGAAGAAGTAGAGGATGAAAGTAATAACGAGGTGGCTCAAGAGGGTCAAAGATATTACCTAAAAGAAGGAAGTGTCAGAGAGAAGAGAGACTTGGAGAGTATTAACAGTAGCACCCAAAGTAATGAATAAGGTGCGGGAAGGAAGAGTGATTTGGAGAAAAGTGACTGCTACCCAAGGGGCTGAAGAACACTTGGGCTCCAATGCCATCATGCTTCCCCCAAGACCTACCTGCAGCTGCTCCTCAACATCACTGTATCATCAAGACAACTCGTACCTCATCGCTGCAATCCCTGCCCAGCACTGGAGCTAAAGTCTGAGTAACAGCAGTCAAAGACCTTATAGCGCGAGATACCACAGTCTTTAATAGCTCTTTGAAAGGTGCCAGAGTGGTTTTGAAAAATGTCCTAGTCCCCTCATTCAAACTGTGCAGCAGCTGGGACATCTCCCATTAGGCTAATCAGAGCACTATCTTTCACATATTTATTCTAAAAAAGACCTGTACAATGGTGGAGTGTGTCTAAGTGCAGCAATTCCTCCAGGCACTTGATAAACTGGGATTGCACAGAGCACTGGTGAACATATGACCCCCCCTCCATTGACCACAATCCAATAATAATAATAATCATAATGATAATAATAACAATAAGATTATGGTTTTATTTCGTAATTGTCTGAATATTCCCACTTCTAGTTGTTCAAATAATAGGTATTGCTATTACCGAATTGAAATGTACTCTATTTAACAACCTCAGAAGGATGAAGGGCTAAGTTGGCACTGCCGGTAGTCAAACTTGCAGAGTGCAAGCTGACAACCTATGGTTCAGAGCCTAAACATGTTTCCCGCTTTACCTGGGTTTTCTTAAGCTTTACTTTCCTGCTGTTGCACATATATATTTACTTGCTTGCTTGCTCAATGGCAAAGTTACGCAATGTTTAGTTGCCTTAACTCTGGTATTGAAAGCCCTTTTGGTCAAAGGATGAAAGTCTTACCCTTGATGCTGGTCCACCCGCTCCCCACCAGAATATTAGGCCTTGATTACTTCACCACTATCTACCACGAGGTGAACCAAGAAGAGCCCAGGACAACCTCTGTTCTACTTAAATAAATTACTCACTTGAAATCTACACTAGGGCACTGAGGAAAGTTTTAACAGACTCCACGTAAATCCCTTGAAAAGGGCATCATTAGACATTTTCATTGAATACGTTATATTTATTTGTTTGCAATTCTTATATAGCGCTACTTGCCCATGGGCCTTAAAGCGCACAAAGAACAAGACAGGACATACAAACCAGTAGCAGAGCTAGGTGAGAACATCCTGGAATGGAGAATAACCAAAGCAAACCTAATCAGGGTCTAGGTTAAAAGGGTGAGTTTTGAGGCGTTTCTTGAACTCTCTGCAGGCCTTTACAGGCCTAAAATCGAGCTGTAATTTATTCCAGAATAGGGGGGTTGGACATCAAAGATGGATCCGCCAAAGGTTTTAAGGTTATACTTTGATTGATAAAGTTTTAGCGAGTCATAAGATCGCAAATTACGACCTATTGGGGGGGAAGAAAGACAATTCATGAGATATTGAGGGGCTTCCTTATGAACACATCTATGGGTCAGAGAAAGAAATGTATTTATGACCCGATGTTTAATGGGAAGCCAAGGCAGGCTCTGTCTAGCATCAGTAATATGTTCCCTAAGGGACAGCCCAACGAAAGCTCTGACGGCTCCATTCTGTGTGACAGGCAAGGCCTGTAGATTGGCTTTGGATGTTCCCACAAGCAGACCATGGCAATAATCTAAAAGTGAATTCACTACCGCAGTGGCAAGAGTGGACCTGCTTTTTAACGAAAAATAGGGACGAATGTGACTCATCAGTTTGGAAATATATCACAGGATACCCGTACAATTGCCACATCAGGCTTCATAGAAAGTTCTGCGTCCAGTATCATGCCGAAAGTTTTCACTTTATTTGATACTTAGATTTGGTTGCCCGCTATGTTGAAGCTATTGTATTCTACGAGCATCTTTTTTAATCTTTGTCAAAATGCTAGAATCAATAATTCTGTTTTTTCGAGATTAAGTGCAAGCAAGTTCGTGAGCATCCAATCTTCAATAGCATTATAGATAAGATTGATGGTGTTGGAGTCAGTGTTGTGACACCGGTCAGCTCTATAATAATGTGTGTGTCGTCGGCATACTTCGCTGACTGAACACCCAAACAATCAAGCAAAGTAAGTAGTGACATGATGTACACATTAAAGGGCAGCAGAGAAATGCATGACCCCTAGGAAACACCACAGGTGGTCAGTGAGGGTACTGAGCTAACATTCTGTATGGCAACTCTGGCACTTATAGGACCAAGAAACAAAAGAATCCACTGAGTTGCCATATCACAACAGTGCACAGGTTCACTTAACCTGGTGACTAACAGACAGTGGTCAACAAAGTCAAAAGCCACAGAAAGATCCAACAGCAAGAGAAGAGCAGGCTTTCCGTTATCGATTATGCTGGCAATATTGGCTTTAAGATCAATTAAGGCTGTTTCTGTCCCAGGCCTAAGCCTGAAATCTGATTGTTGCTGATTTAAAATACAGTTATTTTCAATAAAATCCTGAAGTGGCAAGTAGGCAACACGATCTAGGATTTTTTGAGGAGCGGAGAGATCCACGATTCCTTCAGAATCATAGGAACCGTGGATTCAGCAAACGATTGTTGACTAATAAGGTTACCCATGGCGCCAGAGTATCAATGCAAGCCTTAAAGATGGTTGATGGGAAACTATAACATAAAAAGGGTGTAGCTTTGATCAATTCACTATCTTACATATCTCTGCCTCTGAACAGGGCTGGAATAGAAAGATCTGGGCATTGATAGGTTTAGGGAAGACAGAGGGCTGAACAGAACATTGGGAGATACAACTTGTTTCCCTGGTGTTGCGTTGCTGGTCTTGAATAGACTGCTGATGGGCAAGTATCTTCATATTAAATTCATAATGGAGTGATTGCCACCATGCCATATCTTTGGGGCCAGATGTCGCCTTGGGTAAGTTCCCTTCAAACTCTTTTAGGATAGTAAATAGCTTGCGTGAGTCTGATCGGGCTGATGCTATCCTATCATTATAGCTCTGTGATTTGGATACTATAATAGCTGCTTTCAATGTTCGACCTACTTTTATCTATTGATCCAGCTGGACTGGGGAAGGATTC
The DNA here is from genome assembly GCF_040938575.1 of Ambystoma mexicanum. NCBI lineage: Eukaryota > Metazoa > Chordata > Amphibia > Caudata > Ambystomatidae > Ambystoma > Ambystoma mexicanum. Next base: position 218,793,372 of record NC_090940.1, read on the forward strand.
TTCCTCCAAACTCTCTCAGCTTTATGTTTGGCCTGACGCAGTGCAATGATAGAGTCTCCAAACCATTCATTCTTGGTGACTTTATTCTTCACAAGTTTGGCTTTTTGGGGGCTAACAAGTACATGATGCCGTTAATAGTGTTTGTGATGTGAGTTGCCAAACTGTCAGCATTAGAAAAAGTAGCAATGGGAGATAATTTAGCCAGTAAGTGAGATGCTAAAGCCGAAGGGGTAACCTTTTAAAGGTTTCTTGTAATAATAGAGTGCTTGGGGCGAGAGGCTGACGGAGAGGGATTGGAAGGCAGCAACAATATAACCTGTACTAAGAAATGATCTGACCATGGACAGGTTATGATACTGATATTATTAGTAGGCAGCTGATGGGTAAGGACTCAATCAATAGTGTGTCCTTCTCTGAGGGTGGGGGCGTGCAGCTTCTGGGAGAAGCCAATGGCAACAAGGGCTGCAGGCAGTGAAACTGCCAATTTATCATGAGGGTCATTAGCCCAGAGATTGAAATCGTCGAGAACAATGACAGGGGTGGTTGCCCTGGTCAGACTAATAAGTAAAAGAATGAACTGCTCCTCAAAGTGGGGATTGTTAGTAGGTGGTCTGTAAATTACCACGATAGTAAGGTAAGTATTAGCATTGTGTTTTAGTTTGAGGACCAAGCTGTCAGATCAATCGAAGGGTGAGTGGGTTTTTGACATGACTCTCAAGACACTTCCTGTCGATAACAACCACCCCACCACCTCTTCGGTCCAATCGATCTGCTCTAAATATACAGAGGGGCTGATTCATGGAATTATTTGCGCTGAAAAACAGGGATGTGTGCACCATTCTGCCCGCAAATCCCCATTTGTTAAACAGGGATTTGCGGGCAGAATGGCGCACAAATCCCTGTTTTTTGGCACAAATAATTCCATTAATCAGCCCCACAGTCTTTGGTGCATCAGAACATGGAAGTGGAAAAACTGGGGAGAACAATACTGAATCTTAAACAAGGAAAGCTAGTTTATTTATATTGTATTCACACCCGTGGTTTGGGGTTATGAACGTCAGGAAGAAAGCAGGAATTGAGGGAAAGAGAAACTGACCTAGCAACACAGAACATGAGCTGTCTGCAATCACTATTCCAGTTCTCACCATATTTCTGCAATTTTTCTGGGATGCTTTAAAACAACATTGGGTCATGAAAATGAATCCAATGTCTAGTTTCAGGATGGTTGATCCTACTACGCAGCACTGCTGTATGCACAGACAGAGCGCAAAGTGTGTTTATAGGACTGAGGGAGGCAGGTCAAAGTGTCTCTCAAATGATTTACCTAAATAGCTACACCAATGGAAAGAGCTGCATGCACACTTTAGTGGGCAGGCCTGTCACTTCAGGAAACTGCATAATTTAACTTTCAGTATATGAACAGTTACCCTAAGTTCAAAAAGAGGGAATGTCTGGTTCATTTTCAACACCAGAGTTGTTGCATGTGTTGCCGGTCACCAATGGGTTAACTTGTTTCCGCCCGCCATTGGAGAGGCGGAGTTTATAACGGGGAGTTGGGGAACGAGGGGGGTTCTGGGTAAGGCGCGAGAGGTGCCAGTTACTGTTTTGTGGAAGTGAAATGAAGACGTGTTAAGAAACCCCTCCGTGTGCGCGTCCTCCTTTCAGGCCTTGTAAGAGGCAACACTGGCGACGAAGGTTGTCCGTGTGCACAACAGTCCTCCTTTGGCAATCCGCCATATCCTCTCTCGGATGTCCGCCGAGTCTCCTCCTACTCCTCCTCCTCCAGTACGAGTAACGGCAATCCGCCGCGTGTGCATGGGCGTTTGCTTACACGCCGAACTCCTCTCCTCCTCCATCGTCACGCCTGGGACGGCGTGCTAGACTGCTGCGCAAGCACTGGGAAGTGTGCATTTGGTCCTGGCAGTCCGCCAAGTCCGCTCCAGCGACGCGTGCCGGTGATCCCACCCACGCCCTCCGGCTGCACCTCCAGCCCTCTTCATCCGGACTCTCAAGTGAGTGCAAGTCCACGCTCACCTGCGAGGTAGGCCTACACCAGCGTACGCCATCGTCTGCGGCAGGGTCGCCACTCCGACCCAGAGAATTTGAGGCAGCATTTGGACTGACTGAACGCCCGCGGGCTCCCACTGCCCAGCAACATCAGCATCCCTGTGTCCAATCCTGGATCCCCCCAACTGGCCCGCGAGACAAAACCAATACAGCTGCGGTTACCCCCGCCATTCACCATGGTGCCCCAAGCCACCAAGGGACCGAGATGGACTGACTGGATGGAAGACTTTCAGCACTACGTGCGGGGGTCTGGTGATGGTGACTCCCCCAATATCAGGGACATCTTCCTCAATCTGGTGGGGGGGAGATAAAGACAGTTGTGAAAACGATCCCCGCAGCTCAACAAACCACATTCACAAACCTGATTGGGGCTCTGGACAAACTCCTCAACATCGAAGTCAACCGCAACTACGAGCGGTATCTATTTAACAAATGCACTCAATTGCCACAGGAGACATTCAATGAATTCATAACCCGCTTGAGAGGGAAGGGGGCAAACTGCCAGTTCGACGCATTTTCCCTAGAAGAAGCGATAAGGCTGAGGGTCATAGAAGGGTGCCTGTCCCCTGCACTCAAGAAACAGCTACTGAAAAAACCCCTCACCATCCCAGAAGTCAGCGAGCTTGCTCGCATACATGAGAGGGTTGATGCCCAAGCCTCATCCATGAGCAACACAGGCAACCCCAAACAAGACAACAATGAACTCGTCGCAGCCTTACAGCCCTCTCGTCAAGGTGACTGAGGGTCGCAACCATACAGAGCACAAGCTACGCAGGTTCCACGCCAGCAGAGGCAATGCTACCACTGTGGGATGTCCTTCCCACATTCCGGATCATGCCCAGCTCTATCCCAACGATGCACAAACTGCGGAAGAGAGGGACATTTTCACTCTGTATGCAGAGAAGGCATACCATTTGCTCCAATGCGCCCCCAAGCGCCCGCCAGGACGCCTATCCGCTCGCCGTCCCCACAATACAATCGACCCAGATACTACCAGCAAGGGCAAGGACAGAGGCGATACGTCAGAGCCATTGACGAGTACCAAGCACAGGGGTACCCACCACAGTTATACCAGGCAGACCAAACCAGATATTTCACGGATGAGTATGACTACCCACCAGCAGAATATAGGCCTGAAACATTCTATCACGACGAGTCGGAAGCAGCATACAACACGCCGTATGATCAATTCGACCAGGACGAATACGTCAATCTGATACTTGACAACGAAGAGGCCAGGGAAGCCCCCAAAATCCCGATCAAAATGGGGAACTGCCAATTCCAATTCATGGTCGACTCAGGCGCTACTGTTAATATCATGGGCGAACAGGACTATGCTAAAATACCAAACCCGCCAACGCTCGAACCATCTCACTCGAGAATTTTTCAATGGGGAGCTGCCACCCCTCTGCAGACAGTGGGGCGTTTCACACAACGGCTCATCTTGAATGGTCGGCAAGTGGACACAACCATTCACATCATCCGCTCACTTGCCAGAAGCCGATGCCTACTCAGCTATCATACGGCATCCCGCCTCGGACTGATTGAGATACACATGAAGGCGGGAGACACCATTACCGCAACCTCGAACAGACTGAATCCGAGAGACTCTGTCGGCACTATAGCATGCTACCAATCCCAGAACCTCATCACACAAGGCGACATCACAAGAACATTCCCCAACCTGTGCACAGGGCTGGGTAAACTCAAGGCCCCTCCCATCAGACTCCACATCGACCCCTCGGTGAGACTGGTGCCACAACACCCCAGGAGAGTTGGGTTCCACATGCAAGCTGCAGTGTCAGAAGCCCTCCAACAACTGCTTTCCGATGGTAACATCGAACCGGCAACCGGGCCAACGCCATGGGTATCCCCTCTTGTGGTCGTGCCCAAGGAAGGAGGCAAGATCCGGTTGTGTGTGGACATGAGGGTAGCAAACACTGCCATTCAACGGGAGAGGCATCCGGGCCCATGCATTGAGGACATGATTGTGCAACTAAACAATGCCCGGATGTTCTCCAAGCTCGACCTAATCCAAGGCTACCACCAGCTGGAGCTGCATCCTGACTCCAGGCCCATCACAACGTTCGCGACGCACGACGGACTCTTCAGATACCGGAGACTGAACTTTGGCATCTCGTCCGCCGCAGAGATTTTCCAGGAAGCCATACGCCAGGTCATCAGGCCCATAAGAGGCACACTGAACTACAGTGACGACATCCTCGTTTTTGGGTCTTCAAAAGAGTCCCACGACAAAGCACTACACGCCACTTGTGCAGCGCTTCAGGAGGCGGGCCTCACACTCAACATCACCAAATGCCGATTCAGCAAGACAAAACTAAAATTCTTTGGACACATCTTCTCCAGTGAAGGGATGACGCCGGATCCCGACAAGGTCGACACAATCACCAACCTCGGCGAACCACAGCAGGTTGTGGATGTTCGCTCCTTCCTCGGCATGGCGGGATACTGTGCAAGGTACATACCCCATTACGCCTCTCTCACTGACCCGTTGAGGAAGCTACTGCAAAAAGACTCGACCTTTGAGTGGACCCCCACATGCCGCCAGACTTTTACCAGCATCAAACACGCCCTAACAGAAGCCCACCGCCTTGCCTACTTCAATCCCTCATGGCACATGGAGGTGGTGGTTGACGCGAGCCCGGTTGGCCTTGGCGCCATTTTAACCCAAACCAGCAGCGAAGACATCAACCCCAGACACGTGGTTGCATATGCAAGAAGGGCATTGTCAACCCTAGAACTGGCCTATTCCCAGGCGGAGAAGGAGTTTGGCACCGGTCTGGGCATGTGAGCATTTTCACAACTTCCTCATTGGGAAAAGGTTCACGTTGATCACTGCCCACCAGGCGTTGTTGTCGTTGTTCGGGAACCCGCACACCAAGATGCCCCCAAGGATTGAGCGGTGGGGCATCCGTCTACAGGAATACGACTATGACATTATACATCGTCCCGGGGGTGACCTCAACCCCGCTGACTATCTGTCGCGACATCCAGTTGGATCTCCATTGATCCGGAAAGGCGACGTCGCCTATGTGCAGTACGTAGCATCCAACTCGCTACCTCTGGCCCTATCCCTTGAGATGGTCGCCACCGCATCAGCTGCTGACCCTACGGCACCCCTCGCTATCAGCCTCACGTTGACCAACACGTGGAAGGACCATCACAAAGCAATGCTGGCCCACCCGGAAGTGAGCAGGCAGGAGATCGAAAGACTGGCTAGGGTGCACAAGGAACTGGCTGTCAAGGACAACAACATTCTTCTCAGAGGGTGCAGGATTGTCATCCCTGCCACACTAAGGAGCGAGGTTGTCCGAACGGCCCATGAGGGGCACAGAGGGGCCGAAAACACCAAAAAACAGCTGAGGTGCCACGTCTGGTTCCCTTTCTTAGATGCAGCAGTAGAGGAATGGGTGAAGAACTGCCATGCCTGCCAGTGCACAGCCCCGGCTGAAAACCCACCACCACTACAGCACACGCAGATACCCGATCGCCCCTGGGAGCGAGTAGCCATGGACTTTTACGGGCCCACAGAAGCGGGTGACTATCTCCTGCTGCTGATAGACGAACATTCCAGATTCCAGATTGTCAAACTGGTTACCACCACAGCATTTCCCCAAGTAGCAGCGGCACTGGAGGAAGTATTCAGCGAGTGGGGAATCCCCAAAACAGTCAAGTCTGACAATGGACCACTGTTCTGTGGCCACGACTTCGGGGCACTGGCGAAACATCTGGGCTTCACACACATGAAGATAACCCCCAGCCACCCGCAAGCGAACGGAATGGCAGAACGCTTCATGGCGTCAATTAAAAAGACGATACAGAGGGCCAGAGTCGAAGCAGTCAATCCCCACCAGGCACTGTGCCGACTCCTACGAGACTATAGAAACACACCCCACGAAGCCACGAACAAGACATCTGCCGAGCTAATGCTCTGCTACGAAGTGCGAACCCGCATACCACGCAACCCGTCAAGCGATGAACCGCCGGACATGGACATACTCCAAAGGGATGCAGAAGCCAAAGACAGAGCAAGACAAGACACCGACACTCGCCGCCACGCAGTGACAAAAGATTTCCACATAGGAGATGAAGTTCTCATCCAACAGCCAACGCCCAGAAAGACAGATCCACGGTTTGCCTCAAGTCCCATGAGGGTAACCGCAGTGAAAGGTACAATGGTGACGGCCGAAGATCAAAACAGAGCTGTCACCAGGAACTGTCAGCAATTCAGACACTATGTCAGACGAGAGGGAACGGAGCTACCTCAGAGACCGTGTTCCCCAGAACCACGAGAGCCGCGAGACGACCTGTGGACCCCTCTGTTAGGAGATCCTGCAGGGACAAGCGATGAAGCAAGAACTCAGGGAACGTCAGGGCCAGTTGCCCAAGACGAGAGACCACGGCAAACCATCAAGAGGCCTATGAGGCTTGTTGAAGAATGTTGAGTTGATGTTTGGACATATTGTTCGGGGGTGGTGTTGCCGGTCACCAATGGGTTAACTTGTTTAGCCCCTGCCGTTGGAGAGGCAGAGTTAATAACGGGGAGTTGGGGAACGAGGGGGGTTCTGGGTAAGGCGCGAGAGGCGCCAGTTACTGTTTTGTGGAAGTGAAATAAAGACGTGTTAAGAAACCCCTCCGTGTGCGCGTCCTCCTTTCAGGCCTTGTAAGAGGCAACAGCATGCTGGGACACATCAGAAAAGTGACCTTTGAGGAACTTTATACCTTCGAAAGCAGATTGTAAAGGAAAGGGGAAAGCATCCAAGGACTCTTGATGTACATAATTGACTAATGTGTAGCGTGAGAGTGAATATGACTATTATCGTCCTGAATAATGTTTCAAGCACCAGTGATAGCGAACATAAACACGTCATCTCATATGTCGCTGAGATGTTTTGAAATTGTTTTTACAGAGACAATTCCAAGGTGTGCAAACAATTATTAGAAAAGCCTGATGAAATTGTAAAATGAAAAACAATACATTTCTGTTGAATATGAACTCTAGATATTTTTCCAGATTATTCTACAAAGGCTATAGTCAGAGTTGTTGAAGCAATTACATAAGATCATTGGATGTCTAAAATAAATACCCTGGGGGTTTTCAGCCATCTGCTAATATTTTCTCACTCTAGCATGTAATATTTATTATGGGTTTTAGGGTAAAACTAAGCCAACTTTTATATATCAAAACTGTTCTTATATGGATGCTGGGCCTTATCTTGTCATTCATCCCTATGATTCTTGTAACATGAATACAATGACAAGTTTATAACATAAAGAGCAAGTCTGGGTGTAGAACTTGCATTTGGAAAGTGTGCATTTTTTGCAAAGGCCAGCCAGCTAAAAATGAATTACAGTGTCTTTTAATACACATCATATTAGAGTTAAGATGTCTTCAGTTTGGCCAAGCCATAATTTGATGGTGTGATCGTTGAGAGTCAAAGGACACCATAAGCAACTACAGACTTCAGTTCTGAGACAGTATCAACACCTTCAATTGTGTGGCATACATGTCATCTTACTTGCAGATACAGCAACATAACTAGAGGCGGTATCCAATAAAACCTCTGGATTGGAAAGTTATTTAAAGCCGAAAGCAAGGAAGCAATAGCTGAAAAGCCTTTGGAATCGGTTGGAATATCCATTAAGCTGCATCTGGGAAAAACTGAGGCCATTGTATCTCTACAGCAGGCCAAACCTCTCAGGCAGATGTCTCTTTATGAAGGCTAGATGTCATGGGGAAGAGGGGAAGCTTTACCCGTTGGTGCGTGCCCACTATGCTTTGCGCCCACTTTTCTTATCGTCACATCCTCCTACTTTTACCCCATGCTCATGACCTTTAATCGCTTATTTCTTGATGACTGTGAGCGGCTGAAAAGTCCTAAACCTCCGACTTTGGCAAAAGAGCCCTATATTTTTACATTTTTCTAGTCTTTTGCTTGATTTGTTCCCATCAAGGCCTCATTGGGGAAGCAAATCCTGAGCAGCACCCTTTTTCCTATGGAAGTCTCCTCAGAGCAGGCTTCTGGTGACAACTCTGATGAGTTATAATGATGTAGATCCTGCTGTACCCTGCAGTGATACAAAAGGGAACCACTAAGTAAATCTATTACCAAGCCCAGCAGATGAACGTTGTGTCCTACGAGAAAGCAAGTGGGATATGAATGTTGAAATATATAATGATGGCATTTGCCTAGCTTTGAGACAGATGGCTATAGGTGACAGAATTAGTAAATTACCTTTTTCATGAATGATGCCTGGATTTAACCTTGAATCCGCATGAGGAGGGAAACCTATTGATTTGATGGAAACTAAATGTTTGAAAGGAAAATTCCTTGTGATAGCCATCTGAGTTTGCAATCAGCTCTCAAGGTTCTACTTAAACTGAGGCTGCATTCTTATCTTGTAGAACCCGGGGACAGCACCCAAAGTATAGAAGACGTCACGACAAAGAGGAACCCGGCCATATATTTTTCCAAGGCACAATCTGATGGGGATGGATTACCCGTGTTTGTGGACACTGAATTTCTTTCAGTGCAAAGAAAAGGACAAGAAGCTGTTGAATTGTGCCTCAATTCATTTTTTCAGCCTGTCATGTCAAAAAGAAAGGGAAAGACCAGATGCATGTCAAGACTTGGCCCCACCTCAGAAGGAGGAAGTCCATCCCGAATTGGTGTATTCCAACCCAGACATGTTTTGATCACATTGGGCATCATCAGTGTCATGTAATTTGGGTTTCTAGGCACACCAGACTCAGGAAACATGGTTATGCACAGGAATGGGTCCAGAGCCTGCTGTGCTTAGTGACCCAAGCTGCACCTCGGTGATAACATTCAATGTGGTGAAATATGTCTGGGATTGCTTTTGGTGTCAGGAACATGGGTACCCGCACACCTTGTTGTGGCCGTTTCACTGCATTTGATGAAAGAGTATAATGTAAAAAAAATAAAAAAGAAAGTCAGTTTGCTGCATTTTTTGCCGCGTTTCTTTAGGGGTTCGGGTTTAGGGTACATTTAATATTGCTTTTTAGTGTAGTGGAGATGTGGGGGAGCTGTTGTGGCATGGAGAACTGGCATTCATAAAAGAAACATGTAAAACGCAGTGAAATGGCTAGAGCAATCAGATATCCCTGATCCAGAATTTGACCTAGCAGTTCGCACTGCACCGCCCCTTTTGGCATGGGACTAAGCCTGATTTGCATATAGTCTTTTCCCTCCTTAAATGGCATGGCAGGCTGAAATGGGATTCTCTGGATGGTTGCCCAGACCAATGCCAGCAATTATGATTAATTCAAAACCTTCCAGCTCTCCAGCTTCATTTCGGATCGTCCCTTGACCCGGGAGGATGAGATGCAAACTTTCAAGACTCCTGCACCCAAGGCACCTGTCTGTTATTTCTACAGGAAAGTTGACCTGGGAAGTCGTGGACACTGGGCAACCTTGAATGCCAATATCCAGCAACGTCTTCGATCTGTGGCTGTGAAAGAACCTGTGGCTGTGAAAGAAACTCTACATGAAGCTGTAACAGAAAATGTAGACCTTGTAGGGTGCATCTTCAGTTTCTGTTGGCGTGCTCGTAGACTAGTATACCTACTAATGGAAACACTTCAAAAGCGTTGCTGGTAACTCTTTGCTACCACAATAACGAGAACGCGGTCTGGATGCTTGCATATGATCAGATACAACAGCAAAAACCTAAAAGTGGTGTTATGTATTGTAGCACTGGGCCTTTTCTTCCGAATTAGCTCACCCATTGTATCGTACCACAGGACAATCGCCAAAACGAATCCCCTGTTCTTTTTTAATTATAGCAACCGAGTAAGCCCACACAAAGGCTTGTTTCTACAACTGAACACTGGTAGACAAGCTATTAGGATGTTTCCTCCCAGCCCTGTGCCCAGAGGGTGAGATTAACTGACCCAAAATTAGACTACAGAGTTTCCAAAAAGCTTTCCATGGCTTGGCTTATTGTAGCAGTGTTTGACGAATCCAGTCAAATCTTGGGAGGTGAACAGGATGGTTTCAAGGTATAATGTAATATAATATAACATTAAGAGTACGTCCACATAGTGATGCCATTACAAAATAATACTTAACCTCCTGTGAAGTTGAATATATGTTGGGCAGATTACAGGCAAATAGACTTAAATGGAGTCTTTTCAGTGTTCAAGGGTAGAGATGAGTGGATGGCCCCACATAGTACTGCTCAAGTGGATGGCCAAATGAATGGACATTCGGTCATTCACCATCTGTATTTTATCTGGCAGGAGCCCTGTGCACAAACATTGTGTCTTGTCAGGAGGCCATAGGTCTGCATTAGAAGTCAATTATTCAGCTGTTTCTGACTACTGATTGTCAGAACTGTGGATCCTCAGAAGTTTAAAGTTTGACTGTGGCAGTCCTGATCTTCGATTTATCAGAAACGATTCTGGTGGCAGTGAGTATTATCTAAAACCTGCTGGACAACTGAAAAACCATCGAAGAAGGTGGTGTCAAACTGCAAAAGCTGGGGTACAGCGCAGTTGTGCTGTTTGCTGCCGGCATCGCTTCTGTACCAGGTGATTTAGTCTGTATCCAGTGACTGCATTTCAGCAAAGACTTGTACACCTCTGAATCTTAGAAATATGCTTACCATATTTGGTTTATTGTAGCATTTGTACCGATAGTACCGAGTGTCCGGCTATCCCACCTCTTCATGTAGGGTCCACAGGGTTCGAAATTGAGAGCAGCTGGGAGCTATTTAGCTCCCGCTTCTAGCATAGTAGAGCCTGATTAGCTTGAAACCAACAGCTACCAGGAACTACTTTTGGCTCCTAGGGACAACTTGTGTCTTCCAAACATGTAAATATGACAATACATTTGAGCATTTGAGAATTTCAATAAAGAAGAATTAGAAAACATCTAATATAAATGTAAACACAATGGTTCTTACAAAATGGACACAAAGTGAAAGGGGCATCTCTAGTAGCTCCTGGCTCCCCTGCCTGCAGTAGCACCTGCCTACAGTGTGATGCCCGACACCCAGGAACTGGTTTTAGCTCCTGCTCAGCAAATCTCAATTTCGAATCCTGGGTCCATGCACCAACAAGTGGCAAAGCTTCTTATGGGAGCTGTCACACAGCGCATACCAGGGATAACACCAGGGAGAGTGACCAGGAAATCCTGCTCATTCAGCATGTGGGTTCATCTTCCACTGGCAGGGGGGGGAGCCACACACCCAGCGGTCAACAGAACCAGGCATGTGATGTTGTCACTCAGCAGAAACATATTGAGGCTTGCAACCTGACTGTCTTCTCTGTCAAGGGGAGGGAGTGTTTGCTCCTTGATTCTCAATAGTACGTTTGAGAAGTCTGGTGTCCTTACACATTGATGAAACATCATCATCCAAAAATGTTTGTGAATCGTAATCCAGCATAGCTTCTGCTCAGTCCTCTTCTATATGGCATGGTCTTCTTGTCATGACTTATACCCAGGTTAAACTAAGTCTCCTTCGTATAATAAGGTGCGGCTGCAGACCCCCAGGTTATGTAGGAAAATTGAGTGAGGATCCACCTTCAAATAACACGGTTGCATACTTTCTAACTTTTAGCAGCCACCCAATTGCTGGGGGCTGCCACAGTCAAACTTTCCTGGGCTTTCAATCAGGATGTGGATTGAAGCTGGAAAACTTAATATTGCAGTCAAGACCTTTAATAATCATCTGAACAATCAAGGATCTGGCTGTTTCTCCTTGGATCTGCCATTTTTCTCTTCAGCCTGGCATGATTCTCACAATATCTTCCCCTGGTCTCTCCACCATTCTCAAGCTGTCCCAGCTGGGATGAAATTCAAAGGTGTCCATGCCAAGCATTGCTTCCAATTCAAGAGGGATTCCTCCACCCTCTTTATGAAATCCTCTGTTGGTTCTTACACACTGTTCTGATAGATGGCTACATACAGGAATACCAGGGACCTAAACCCCAAGACTATCTAGCCCCAGGTGTCTGGAAGCATTGAGTTAGGAAAATAATTCTTCATGGTGACAGTTAGGGAGAGATGGTGAGGCAGTCCCTTGGAGTTTCTCCTGTCTGCACTGCTTCTTTTCCCCTCTCTTATCTGATCTTGCTCTGTCCCACCTGACTGCCTAGCCTTCCTCCTTCAATCAACTGGTTTTGCCTAGGGCTGAATTGACCTGTTGGGAGCTTTTGTATTTTTCTTGGATGTGTTTCGGTCCACATCACTCCAAGCCCCTGGCATCCTCACTTCCACCTACAGTTGTCCCCCCCGCCTACTAACAATTTCTCCCTAAGACTCCCCAGTATTTAAGCTGTCTTGACAGCTCTTAAATAAACTCTGTATCAATTCCCTGAAGCTCGCTTGTCTCACTTTGGTCCCTGCTATCACCTTTGCCCACCAGTTCCTCCTGAAAACAGTCTTCTTCCTAACTGTCAGTATGACTTTTTGCAGTAGTCACATCTTTCCCACCTCAGTAACAACATTTCCACCACCTCCTCGTCGCTATCCCAACTACTCCCTGCCTTAACCGCCACAAGCTTGCCAGTATCACCAGCACATCCACCTCCAACTCTTGTTGCAAGCACCTCAAATCTCTCACTGACAATACCACCTTCTGCAGTAGATGCCTCCATCCTGACATCCCAAACTTCTATCCTGGTCCTTTTGACACTACCACCTACTGCAGTAACTGCTTCTGTCCTGACATCATAGCCTCCAGTTGAAAACACCTTCCTCCTGACCTTCCAAACTTCTGCTGAATCCAATTTTGTCTTCTTGATGATACCACCTTGGGTTGTTATCCTCTTCACCACTCCCTCTCTACTAAGTAGGTCTTCCTCAAATGCTTCCACTACCACCAGCTAAACTACCCCATATCCGTTGCCACCAGTGCCACGTCTCTTGCTATCAATACCTCTTTACCTTCCGATAGTGCCTCCTCCTTCTCCTCTGAAATGTTCACCTTCTCCTTTACACTGCTACCAACTCTCCAGATCTTTCTGGTCTTTCTGTCTTTCCAGCCACCTTCCCTGCAGCTCTCCAGTATTCGCCAAAGTCTCTCTAGCCAATTCAGTCTCTGCTGCTCTTGAGTCTCCAGCTCAAGCCTCCTGTTCCTGCAACACACACTTCTGAACTGGGCTGTCTGCCTTAAATAGGGAGATCCCCCTTCCCACAGGGTGGTACTTTGGTTGAGGTTTGCATCTGTGACTGCCAACTGCTCATGGGCTGGGATAGTCTCTGGCTTCCGGCTTCCTGTAACTCAGGTTTAGGCTGATGGTGCAAGCCTACACCTATATCAGCCCTCATCATGTATTTGATGTATGTATGATGTATCTGGGAGAAATGCATGTCCCTGAAACAAGCATGATTGATGCTTATTTACAGGTAAGCACACTGGAGGTCTTTTATGGGCCTTCTTAACATTATTTCCAAGTTGCATGTTTTTTAAGTTTGCAGATTCAGGAAATTCATCAGTCGGTACACAGACCTGAATAGGTCTGCAAATAGTGTGGGATCTGCAGAAGGTGGGTCTGCTATCTCCTGCACTTACAAACAGTTCCATAATGTACTTAATAGGGGTACCTAACTTGGAAAGGCATCTGAAAGTTTCAGCCGGTCTTCGGGAGTGGCCTGGTAGTGACTGGGTGACTGGCCCAGGGAGAGTGACCAGGAAATCCTGCTCATTCAACATGTGGGTTCATCTTCCACTGGCAGGGGGTGAGCCACACTCACAGCGGTCAACAGAACCAGGCATGTGATGTTGTCACTCAGCAGAAACATATTGAGGCTTGCAACCTGACTGTCTTCTCTGCCAAGGGGAGGGAGCGTTAGCTCCTTGATTCTCTATAGTACGTTTGAGAAGTCTGGTGTCCTTACACATTGATGAAACTTCATCATCCAAACAATTTTTGCGAATCGTAATCCAGCATAGCTTCTGCTCAGTCCTCTTCTATATGACATGGTCTTATTGTCATGACTAATACCCAGGTTAAACTAAGCCTCCTTCATATAATAAGGTGCGGCTGCACGGTTATGTACGAAAATTGAGTGAGGATCCACCTTCAAATAAAACGGTTGCATCCTTTCAAACTTTTAGAAGCCACCCAATTGCTGGGAGCTGCCACAGTCAAACTTTGCTGGGCTTTCAATCAGGATGCGGATTGAAGCTGGAAAACTAGACATTCACACAGAATCTATAATCTGGTTCTGGCCATTGTGGACTTGCTTATCCGAGGCAGGTAGAGGTCATAATCACATATGGCCACATCCTCATCCAATGTATTTTTTCACAGGGAACACGTTTTAGCTGTTGATTTTATCACAGGTGCTCCTTCTAGAGAATCCTGCTGTGTAGCAGTCTGTAACCCCTTGCATTCACAAAAAATTAAACTGACACCAACCAGTGTTGAACAAACAGCCAATTGATCATGGTTGCTCTTTAACAGGGTGCCTTTGGGGCACCCTAACGGGAAAGAAGTTCAGGGGATTGCAGGAGGCATATCCGAGTCATATTCTGTATGAGGCCTCAGATTTGGACTTGCCAAGCAACAATGAGGGAAAAAGCCTATGGTGAGGTTGGAGAATATGAAACATGAAAAGGTAGTTAATTATGAGGAATATACGCATGTCTACATTTAAAAGGATCAATTCTGGGCCTCGTTACGAGTTTGGCGGTGCAGTAAAAAAGTGGTAGTAATTCCGTTGCTGCCACTTGCTTACGTCAGAAACAGAATCACTGCTGTTTTTTGCAACACTACCGTATTTTGAGTTTGGAGGAAAAGTGGAGGACTTACCTTAAGAAAAAAGCCAGAGGTAAATCCTCCACTTTCTCTCAAAACAATCAGCGGAATTACTGTGGCGGAATTAGCACTCATGGTAATTCCGACAATATCCCCTTGGTGTCCTAAGGGCTCCAGAAATTGTGATTTACACCGCCCTACCACCACTTGGAATCCCGGTATAAATCCACAGGACCAAATAGCAGTAATGGCAATCGCGTTTGGCAGTATTTCAGTGAATTTACTGCTGCAGCATCGCCAAACTCGTAATGAGGCAGTTATTTCTTGCATGTGTCTACCTCGAAACTGTGTAGATTAAAGCAAAACCTATGTCTTGCAAACAACAAAACAACCCAAAAAAACTGAACATGGAATCCAAAAGGCTATCAATCTACTTGTATTTACTAGTACCACACTTGAGAGACAGGATTTAGTTTCAGACATTTATGAAATAAAAGAACAAGGAAACAAGTTGCAAACCACTCTACAGAAACAGTTTTTCCAAGCCTGCACTTACCTTCATTAACCCAAAGGTATGATGAGAAATATTGGAGAATTTCTCCTCTAGTGGCTCCTAAAATAAAAAAGTAGACTCGTAAACATTTATGAGCAAGGAACGGCGATAATGATTAACACTGATATAGTCATAATATAGCACAAAAACAAGTATGAAGCCTGGTGTATTTTGTATTTGTATTTTATTGTCATTTGTAAAGCGCTTTCGCCAAAGCGCTGAACAATCATTACATAAACAACATTACAAAATCAATGGTCAAGTAGGCAGTAAAATGCATAGCAGAACAGAATAAAATAGGTATAAAAAAGTAGCAGGAGGAGGTGAGTTTTGAAGTGGGTACGAAAAATGGGAAGAGAGAGGGCGGATGATGAGAGGTACAGAGTTCCAATGTTTGGGGTCAAGAAGAAAAAAGGAAGGAAAGCAGGAGGCAGTGCAGGGAAGTTTAGGAACAGAGAGGCGGTACACTGATTGAGACCGGAGAAGACGAGGGAGAAGAATAAAATGAGAGAAGAAAGGTAAGAGGGAGCAAGACCATGTGCACACTTAAAAGAAAGTGGAAAGAAGAGTCAAATTGTAAGAAAGAGATAGACAGAAGAGAGGAAGTAATAGAGGAGTGGGCAGGTAGTAGGAAGAGTAAGCGGACAACAGAGTTATAGATGGAGTAAAGAGGGATAAGATGAGAAGAGGGAAGGCTAAGAGAGCAGTGCAATAGTCAAAGATTAGAGAAAATAATTGGGTCTGACTCTTTCAGGTCTTAAAACCGTATGGGATGGGCACGAACATGAGGAAGTGGATAAGATTATGTAAGGAACCGAAACGGTAGGGACGTTTCTTCCAGATGGCAGCAAGAGAGAGGAATGCGCCAAGGATGCCTCCTGTCCCCGATCCTGTTTGCCCTGGCACTGGAACCCCTAGCAGACATTTCCAGGGACTAATTTAGAGATCAAGAATAACGATTGATTGCTGGACTCTTGTGATTTCCTTGCATGCAGACGATGCTATTTTGTACGTACAGAATCTGCGTGGGCACATATTGCACACATGCTAGAGGTGCTGCAACATCTGGATTCTGGATTAATTAGGTGAAATCTGCAGTTTCCCACTCGGAAGCCGTAGAGGAAAGTGGATTTGTGAGCCGGCACCACGTGGTTCTTACTGCTAGAGAAATATGTTACCTGGGGTGTGCCTAACTACTTAGTGGGGTGCAAACCCTCCAAAGGCACCTCTGCACATGTGCCCAGTTACCTAAGGGTTTGGTGCGCATTACCAAATAAATAAGCAAAGAAACAAACAAACACCCAAACTGAACTTTGAAAGAAAGACCTAGGTCACCAGGCCTGGGGTGAGGGCTGCAAACCCTATCCACTTATTGTGGTGAACAGTTGCTGATAATTATATGTACAAGCATGCTACAACCAGTTTAACATATTATACTTGTGTGCTTCAGGCTTAAAAAGGGACCCATTTAATTCAATAGTATTTTGGGAGCTGCCAATGACCAATGAATTTCAGACCAGAGTGGTCCTTCATCGGGGCATAAGCCATACAAACAAGATATCAGACAATCGGTCCGATCATCAACCCACAATTAAATGTCAAGAATGTGGCGAACTTTACAACACAAATAGCATGGTGTCATTGTCATAAAATGTAAATTGCAGTACATGTATATGAGGCGTGCATGAGTGGGGGAAATAAAAAAGAAAAAAAGAAAACACAATTATCATTAATGCATTTGATTATGTTGCACTTTTCATAATCCGAACACAACTAAATCACATGATCACTGACACTGCATGCACCTATGGGAAAATTCAAGCAGCAGAAAATGTGTTTTTTTGTCAGAATGCCAGTGTGCTATAGTTCCTCTCCTAAAGTGTCTAAAACCCTTATATGCCAGATGACTCCTCATAGTCACAAAAATAAATTCTCTAGGCTTGTGCTTAATTTATTTATTTATTTTTTCATTTATAAAGCGCCTACACCCGAGAGCATCAAGGCAGATCCAGTTACACGCTAGAAGAGTCAAACAAACAAAAAAGTCACACAAAAGGAGATCAAACGCTTAATGGTCTTAAGACTTCCGATGCCAGAATGATGTGTAACACTAATCTCTAACTTCACAGCAGTGTAAAAAGTATACCAAATCTGCTGAAATATGAAAATGGGATATTGCAATAACGATAACAAAAATTTAAAAGACATTATGCCTCATATCTCCTAACCTGGCACGCAGTTTAGCGAATGTGCATTTTTGTAACTTGTTTTATCGTTATTGCAATATGGCATTTTCATATTTCAATGGGTTGGGTATAGTTTTGGCCTAGGTCTTTCTTTCATAAGCCTTGGGGGGGGGGGGGGCAGTAAGGGAACTACCAGCGAAGGGAGAAAGACTCAGATACTGAGGAATACAGATCCGTCATACTGCGGTGGATATGTTCCAGTATAACATGGGCAGGGCACTAACCAGCATAGAGGAGAGAATAGTGTTTTGGAAGAAACTTCCACTGTATTTAATGGGACGGATAGCAGCATGTAAAATGGTCATCCTGCCCAGGTTGCTCTACTTGTTTGCTAATACCCCCTTCATGATCAGGCCATCTTTTTTAATGCGCTATAGACAGCAACATTTCAGAATTCCTGTGGGCTGGGGGAAGATGACCTCCCAGACTTCGAGTTGTACTTTTTAGTGAACCAGCATGCAGCTAGATGGGACTCTAGAGATGCAGGAGCTGACAGACTGCCTCTCAGGAAGCCCCCCCAAGACATTTCACAGGGATGGAACTGCTTTTGAGAGAAATGGGAGGTAGGCATACGTCAGGCCTTACACAGGTGGTCCAACGGGCATGGAAGAGAACGTGTGTTTAATTGCGAATAGGTGAGGGCTACAGTGCTGACATGACCCTAAGGGCGACCGCTCGGATAGCGGTAGTAATTAGGGAATTTGGAGATAACAGATGCACTAATGCAGGATGTCTCATGATGGGAGACCTATCTGAAGGAGGGTGTTTATTACCGTTTGCAGAGTAAGCCAAGAAATTCGGGATGCCGGGAGGGCAATTCTTGAACTTCGTAAGTCTGACTAAGGGTCTGGTGATAAAATGGGATTCTCTACCAGAGGAACCTCCAATCACCCCAATTCTGAATGCCATACTGAACATAGGCACTCAAAGAAATGCGAGATCAGGGTTATATACTGCACTTCAGGACAGTGGAGCCCAATCTCCTCTAAATGTAAACGAGAAATCGGAAAGGCATGTGGACCAAAATCTGCTCCCGGATTAATAAAGTGTTCAGGAGTGCCTGCTTTAAATTAATATAATTCAATCGTTTATATAGAGAATACATGACCCCTCAGAAACTACACATGATGAATCTGGACAACTCAAACAGATGTCCCAAGTGTGGATGGGATTCAGCAGTCTTCTGGCATATGGTGTGGAAGTGTCTGGTAATACAGGACTTCTGGCGCAATGTGACTAGCAAGATAAATAATTTGATGGGGAACCGTTTGCATGCTCTCCTAAAATCTGCTTGCTGGGGATCTTACCAAGAGGAAAAAGAGAGGGTGTAGCCTATTATGACTGGCTAGACCTTGGATGGCTATCTCCTGGAAAGGCCCCAAAATGTCCCCCGTTGAGCAAATGGCTGAAAGATTTGTAGAGATGGGTGGCAGCAGAGAAACTGATAATACACGAGCAAAGGAGGAGAGTAGGCATGAGTGATTTGGAGTTAGAATGAGGCACGCTTCTTAATGACTTGCAAACCTTACCTGATGATCTACCGCCTTGAAGATGGGAGAGGGAAATGGTACTTGTGAGACGATTACAAACGGGAGCGATAAAGCGAGTGGGAAATGTTTAGAACAATGAACAGGCTTGAACTTTTTACAATTATCAAACAAATCATCAAATACGTGATGATTAGTATACGGGCTGGGGCTGTGGGGGCATGGTTACGATGTGGGAAATTGCTCGGATTGTTTTTTTGTTGTTTCTTCTATACTAAATGCCAATAAAAACTGTCAAAAAAGAGATTGAGAAAATAATCAAAGAGATAAGCAGTTTAGTGGCCTGAAAGGAAAGGAAAGGATGGGCAGCAAGATTATAAAGTTGGAAGTGACAGATATGAGCAGTGTTAATGATGTGAAGGGACAAAGAAAGAGAAGAGTGAAAGATAATGCTGGGGTTACGAGCAGAAGAAGAGAAAGAAAGGAAGGAAGGGGGAAGAAGGCCAGTAGGAGTGGAGCAAAGCGGTGGTGAGGAAGAGGTCAATAATAGAATTTCAGTTTTCAGAGAAATTAAGATGGAGGTGAGCACGCTCCAGGTGTGGATAGCCATAAGGCAAGAACAAATGGTAGAATGCAGGGTTCTCAGAAAAGGATAAGAAAATCTGGGAATCATTCGATTAAAAGTGGCACAAAAGGATTCCAAGATGGCGGCGATGCGGAGAAGATGTGCCTGAGTGCGGCTCCGACCCCCCTCCTAGGCCGCAACAACAAAGATGAACAAAGAAGCAGAAAACTCGTCCTGCATGAGCGGACCCTTTGAAGGATCCACTCAACCAGATGCGGAGCAACGGTGTGGGAGAAAAGAAGAGGCTGACGCGATCAACTGCGCAGCTCGGGACATCGAGGCGAAAGGCTGTCTGAACGGAGAAGCGAGGTATAGCAAGCACCTCACTGAGGCCGCCGCCAAGAACAGCAGAAGGTTGGGAATCAGACTCAGGGACTCACACTTGGAAGGTCTGCAGTTAAAGGGACAGTGACACGCCCAGATGGGGTCGGAGAAGCAAGCCGATCCACAGCGGCGCCTTCGGAGATACGATACGGACCGCCATATTGAATACGCCGCAGGCAACACCCACGGACAGCCCGTAGCTGCTCGACGTGAGGGACTGGAACAAAAAGGATTACATTGCACCCAAGGTACGGTGGATCCGGATCCTGAAGACGGAGTGTATGACCACTTGATGGCTGGAAACTCGTGGCCCCCTTCCTCTACACAGGGTGAGAACGTGAAGAGAGACGATATTAATACGCAGACACCTCCTCTAAATCAATAACACTCCTCCGGTCTGCACAGAATACAGAAGAGCAGCCTCAGAGACGACCAGAGGATATCCCCTCCCCCACCCACGGTTCACAATGATATCAGAATCCAGGACAAGAGCCAGGGGCTAAACAGTGGCCAGAACCATAGAGGAGTCAGAGGGACACAGTGGGGGCACTTCATAACGTGAATACATAAGAGCCACTCAGAAGCAAGGGATTCATCCCTCCCAGGGAAGCGCAGCATATATCTGGCATCAGACCAACAGCAGAAAATCAGACCCTGCATAGTGGGGCAAACGAAAGACAATCTGAAAGTTTACGCTTACAGGACACAAAACTCCCTTAAGGATCTCTACTCAGGGGAGGGACAGAGACAGAGAAGAAACATATTAAGAAAGTCCATATCAAGATATCTGTAGATCAGCACGAAAGGGAAACAGATAAGGGGGAAGGGGACGGATAATAGCACATATGTCAAAGTCAAGGGGTAGAAGAGCGCAACCCACTCAACGGACACCCCAGAAGAAGCAGGAGCAGAGCTTGCCACGACTCTGGGGGGCAGAGACAGCCACACCAGCAACATCTGCGGAAAAGAAAAACCAAGAGGGGGAATCTACAAAGCCGGACACAGAAGTAGGGAATTTTGACATGGGGTCTAGAAAAGATATGAAAAAGTGGTTTGGGGAATTTCAAGCCCAGTTCATGGCTACGATGCAGACTCAATGTGAGTCCATGAAAGACAATATGAAAACTGCATTACAAGAGTTGAGAACAGATATGACAAGTCTAGGTGAGCGGACCGACACGTTGGAAAAAATAACGCAAAACCTAGACGAAGAAGCACAACAATATGCAGAGACCGAAGAACACCTGGTGCGATGGATTTATAATCTCAAAATACGATGCAAAGATTTGGAGAATCAATCAAGAAGGGCGAACATAAGAATAAAAAATATGGTGGAAACAGTGGAGGAGAGAGATCTGAAACAGACAGTCCAGCAAGTATTCAAGGACATTCTTGATGCAAAGGACGAGGAGAAAGTTGCTATAGATAGAGTACACTGAGTGGGCCCCAAAAGATTAGGGGAGCCAGGAACCCAGCCCCGGGACGTGCTGGTGGTGCTGACTTCTTACTCGCAAAAAGAACAAATTTTGAAAAGAACCCGCACCATGGATCACATCAGAATGAACGGAAAGGAAATCCAGCTATATCAAGATCTGGCGCAGACCACTCTCCAGAAACGCTGGGAAATGGGCCCTGTCGTAAAACATCTAGCTGCAAAGCAAATCAGATATAAATGGACATTCCCGTTCAGATTATTGTTCACATGGGAAGGGAAATAACGAAGGGTGACAACATGCGAAGAAGGGAGAAAAATACCGGAGATGCAAGATCAAGAAGGAGAAACTCAAGGACATAACAAAGTGCGAACACCCCAGAGGAATTCATCATGGGAATGGAAGGGCAATGAAAAGAAACTGAAAGGACACCTGAAAAAAAAGTAAATGATCCCGAGAAAGCCCAAGATACAAACGCCAGTGAGGAATCGAACTTGAAAGAAGCTCCAGTCTGGGCAAGCATCACGATGGTAGAGCGAGTATTCCACAACTTCAGGTGCGGAGAAGGGGGAGGAGTGCACTGGGATCGCTTATTGGAATCCAAAGGGTTTTAGGATACCCTACAAGTTATCCCTGAGGAATGGTGGGCATGGCGCAGACCACGCAATGCCAGAGCGATCATAGAAACCAGAGTCCATCTCAGGGCAGTTTAGGGGGGAGGCGGGGTGGGTTATGGGCAAGTTGGGGGCATCACAAGTGGGGGGGGACAGGAAAGAATCACAAAGATTGGACAATACGACGAAGAGTTCAGATAGAAACACAAATTTCTGTGTTAGGATGGGGATAGAGATATTGACATATAATATCTGTGGGTTAAACTCCCCCGTTAAGAGGAGGAAAGTGGAGCAAATCCTAAAGCAGGGGAAATATGATATAATAATGTTCCAGGAAACACACATTAGAGGGCAGGACAAAAATAAGCTACGGTTGAGAGGGTATAATCAGATACTACAGGTCAACACACAAGGAAAAAAAAGCAGGGGTTCTGATCGCATTCCGAGACACTTTGAACATACAGATACTCCAGACAGAGGAGGACAAACAGGGACGATGTCTATTTGTGAACTCAAAAATAGTATGATACCCTCCTAGGTTAGCCTCGCTATACGCCCCAAATGCAGGTCAGGAAGGATTCCTGAAAGCTACACTAGATAAATGAGAACAATTCACCACAGGGGAGATATTCCTAGGAGGGCATCTGAATATAGCATGGAACTCCGGGTCCCAGACAGCAGAGACAGGGAGCACCATCAAAAACGTTATGTTAGAAGAAAATGACTAACCTACCGTTGACAGATATCTGGAGGCATATTAACACCAACCAACTAGGCTTCACATATTTCTCACATGTTCACAACACCATGTCAAGAATAGATTATCTCTGGGCATCAACAAGTATCCTGGGGAAAATACAGAAATCAGAGATAGGCACCATTTCACTCTCTGAGCATGCTCCTCTGTGGGCTGAATTAGCACTGGCTCCGAAAGTTTAAGGATTATGGAGATGGCGACTCCCAGAGGAAATACTTAGGGACCCAGTTTTAGAGAACAACTTAAGGGAACAAATACACAAATATCTCACATGCAATAATCTACCTGAGATGTCTAAAGAAACACAATGGGAAGCGCTCAAGACAGTCACACAGGGACACCTAATAGCATTAAAGAGTCAGAGTGAGAAACAGAACCTACAATGGGAAAAATAGTTAGAGGCAAATATAAATAGGATCCAAGTGGAAATATTGAAAAGACCCACATCTAAACTACAAAAAGCCCTGAGACATGTCTAAGGCCAACTGGACTCTTTCCGTACGAAGAAAGCAGAGAGACTTCTGCTCCGGTTGAAACACTGGTACTACATAAGAGCAAATAGAGCCAATAAAAGGCAAGACCTCTCAATCCGTATATATGGCTATGATAGACATGACATCAGCTTTTGATAACGTCATACGAAACCTCTTATGGAATAAATTGAGATCAATGGGAATTCCTACAGTATTACTATATTGGTTTATTCAATTACATACTAACACCACGTATAAAATAAAAATCTCTGCAGATGGTAAAACAACCGATCCCATCACCACATCCATTGGTCTTAAACAAGGGTGCAATTTAGCCGCAATTTTCTTTAATCTTTACCTTTCTGATCTTGACAAGGAATGGGATCACAGAAATTTATTCTCAGTTAAAGTTGGTGCTTTAAGACTTAAATGGATTGCGTTCGCAGACGACACCATAGTCTTTGATCCTCCGCCTGCTGGATTGCAAATTAAGCTTTTGCTTTTTCAAGACTTTGCAGTTGCTCACAACCTCACTCCAAACCCTGCAAAAACAGCCATTTTAAAATTTGGTACTAAACAAAATAGTAAGGGATACAAATGGGAAATTATGAAAACTCAAATCCCATGTACCTGTAGTGCGATATATCTCGGCTATAACTTGACCGATCAAAACTCATTAAAAGCTTGGACAGACTTAATCAAAAATAAGTCGCGGCCTTTATTATCTCAACTAAAAATGATCTGCGCAAAATATTGCAAATTTTCACTAACTCCATTGATTGACTTTTTTACACTAAAAATTGAATCGGTCATCTTATACTCCATTGACATGTGTCTAAAAGATGTTACTGCAATTTTGAATACCACGCAAGGATCATTGATAAAATCTGCCATGCACCTTCCCTTGAATATACCAAACGCAGTGATACGTCACGAGCTCGGGTTGGTTGCACTATCCACACGCTGGAAATGGCGTCAAATATCAGGTTACGTTAAGATTCATTTTGCACCCACAAACTCCTTGTACAGTGATTTGAACAGTATGTTGAAGTCCTCCTTTTCTGCTTCCTTTAAGGAATACAATAGCAGTATGCAACATATCTTGAATTCCTTAGGTATTACCATAGAAGACGTATATATCAACGTCCTGCTTTTGCAAAAAAGAAACTTTTTGAACAGGACTGGAGGAACACAATCGATACCATATCAACATATCACATGTACAGGGAGTATGGTGCGTTCTTAAAACGACGTATGCCCCGATATGACCATGTGGTTTTATTTCCATGCAACCATACCCGACAAGCCTATATTAGGTACAGGTTAAACCTATACTATTCAAGAGAACAAATTGCTAATTGGGCTAAAACTGGTGAACCCAAGGTAATGAAGTGTCGCTTTCCATCGTGCAAGGAACCGATTGAGACAATGAAACATCTTATACTAGAATGTCCACATTTTAGTTTAATGAGGACAAATCGGTTCTCGAAATTTGTGAATACAGATTTTGAAGATTGCTTGCAATTTTTATGGACACGCATGATGCAAGGCACCCACAAACCGATGATATTTGAATTGGTCAGCCTGTGTAAGCATATCGAAAAATAATTGCTTAAATTTTAAGACTTGGAGGATATAAAGTGTATGACACAATATCCTCCATTTTTGCAACCTGTGAATAATATGATGTAAAGTTTTATGTTGAAATATGAATTTAAATGATAATTGAAATGTAAATTTTTTATTGTTATTTTTTGTAATTGATTTTGTAAAGGTTCTACAAAGTAATTTTCTTTGTAACTGAACTAAATATAAATAATCAAAAAAAAAAATAGAGCCAATAGATTATTGACCAGGCAACTTAAAGGTAAAAAGCAAGACCAGACGGTAAGGGCGCTGCTGAATGACGAAGGCCAAAGGAAAACACAATCGGAAAACACAATCGGCAGAAATTGGGGATATAGTTGAGCAATTCTATCGACGCCTATACTCTTCCGATCGTCCGGACGGGGGGCAACAACAATCATACCTAGAGGGGGTAAATCTTCCAAGAGATAAAAACAATTTCTGGACGAGGACATTGTCAGGTTTCATGGGGTTTGGTTGAATGTGGTGGAATGAGTGTATGATTAACACAAATTATGGTTTGGGCCTTAACTTTAAGTGCAGAGTGTGGAGAGCTTCCCAAGCCAAAATGGAGACTTCAAAAAGGATCAGTGATTGGTCAGAAGGAAAAGAAAGGCATTGTTAGAACATTCTAAACTGCCTTTCATTGTCAGCAGCCCAGCAGGAAGGTCTTATGTTTGAAGCTCTGAAGATTTAGAAACTTTAGCTGGGCCCTTGTGCCTAGGATTTAGTTATTTGGATCAGGAAAGTGTTGGAGAATTCAAGAAGAAAGTCAGAAACGTTCCGGTAAAAGAAAGAAGCAAGTTAAGTGACTTTATAATTTTAACTGAACTTTGTTTAATTCAGGAAGGAGTTATATTTCTATATAATTTATTTACCAGTTCCTGTTTTCTTATTTTTTTTTTTAAAGAGTTAGTTAGTTTTGTTCTTTAAAGACATTATTTTTGAATTTCTTGAACAGTACTCTTTATTAATGAACAGTGCAACATATTTAGAGCGTGGCAAGTCGGAGTGTGGAAGCCTGTTCATTGTTTCAGCGTCGTGTGTTTTTTCGGCCGTATAAAAAGTATTTAGCACCGTTCCTTCTTACGGTAACTGTGCTTCCTTTTAACGCCGGGTTAGCGCTAGAAATTTTCCACTGTCTGCGCAAGTGACAGTGTTATAGATACGCGAACCTGAAACGTTATGTTTTATTTACTAACATTCTAACCTGGCGCGCGTTCCTCATTAAGCTGCCTCTTCAAGGATCTGTGTCCGGAGCTCAGTAATTTCCTCTTTCCTA
Organism: Ambystoma mexicanum; assembly: GCF_040938575.1. Classification (NCBI taxonomy): domain Eukaryota; kingdom Metazoa; phylum Chordata; class Amphibia; order Caudata; family Ambystomatidae; genus Ambystoma; species Ambystoma mexicanum. Next base: position 218,819,610 of record NC_090940.1, read on the forward strand.
CGTGAACAAATTAAATTAAGGAGGGAGAAATACTGAACTACTACGCATGTGCATATGCCATTTTTTTTAACTCTATTCTCTGTTCCCATGCGCGCACCATTTCAGAAGGAAAAGGAATATCTTCACGCATGCGCATTAATCGAGTCAAGTGAACGTTTCCTTGAAGAGCGATATTTATACGCAAGCAAATAGATCTAATTAGTGAACAATGCTTTCTTTCCACATGCGCAAACAATTCTAAAAGGAAGAAGCAAGAGTGTCATATTTGGAATTTGTGTTAAAGCTAGAGATTCACACAGAAACTGACCTAGCATTTTCAGATGGGTGTGTGTGTTTTGGAATTTGAACTGCTAGAAAACTAATTCATGGAACTTTGAGAGTGAGTTAAAGGCAGCTGTTTTCCAATTCTGAATTGAAGGAGATAGTAATGGCATCAGAGACACTTACTATTTCTTCAGTAAGAAAACAAACACTTCCTCTAAGTTATCAATAGAGGATATTCAGGTATGGTGGCATGTTTATTTATTCAATTCGATAAAGAGAAGTCAGAGCCTACAAAAAGAAAGGTTAGTGACTAAAGTTTATTTGTTGTTATTTTATCAACAGGTTAAGCGATATTAAGAAGTGAGCCAAACCTGAAGTTTATTATTTTGTCCCATTTTCCCCATTTCCCTTGGGGATGCTCTCAGCTGAACGGTTTGTTACCAGTTAAGAGGTTAGCATCCAAAGGGGACTGCGGAGGTTCAGCAGCTTCCGCGGACAACATCCTGATTGAAGATAAAGCCTGACAGACATCACTGAAGAAGAAGTCTCCAAAGCAATTAGAGACATCCCTAGAAATAAAGCCCCTGGTCCGGACTGCCCAATTTTATAAAGTATACAGGGATATATTGTCTCCGGTCCTTACAGAGTTATTTAACACCTTCAAAGATAAAAGTAATGTCATGCAATCGATGAATGAGGCTAAGATGCTGGTAATTCACAAACAGGGGAAGGATCCGCAACTTCCTGGTTCATATCGCCCAATTGCGTTGATAAATCTGGATGCAAAATTATACACTAAAATCTTAGCCTCCAGGTTCTCGCAGGTCCTCCCCAAATTGATCCACCAAGATCATTCTGGGTTTGCCCCGGGAAGACAAACGCATGACAATATTAGAAGGGTCCTCCATCTGGTGGAAAAAGTAGGAATTACACACTCCCCTGCTATACTGCTGGCATTAGACGCAGAGAAAGCGTTCGATCGCGTAGAGTGGACCTTTCTGTTCCACATAATGCCGAAAATTGGAGTGGGGGAATCCTTTATAAAAAATGGTTCAGGCAAACTATAATTCTCCAACCATACGAGTGGCAGTGAACTGTAGCCTGTACAACAATAAGGTTTATATCGAGAAGGACAAAACAAGGTTGCCCATTGTCCCCCATACTATACACTATATTTTTGGAACCATTACTGGCACAAATAAGAAATAATCAGGGAATAAAAGGTATAGACATCGCAGGACTCAAGCATAAAACGCATAAAACCGCTGCGTATGCGGATGACATGCTGGTAGCTATGGGGGATCAGTAAAAATCACTCCTGACTCTGATGCAGGAGATTGAAACATTCGGCTCCCTGTCAGGGTTAAAATGAATGCACAAAAATCAGAGGTCTTGATACTGGCGGGCAATGTTAAGGGCAATGGTACGCGCATCCAATCAGTAGCTTCCAACCTACAGCTGCAGACAGTGAAAAGAGGGGTTAAATACCTGGAGATCACATTGACGAACAAGATACAAGATCTATACTTGTAAAATTATCCCCAAATGCTAGAACAGATTAAACGGGAACTGGCAAGAAGGAAGCCTTATCATCTTGGTGGGGTAGGAAAACAGCGATTAAGATGTCCATTTTACCACAACTTCTGTATCTGTTTCAAGCGATACCGGTTTGAATCCCATCAGCTTTCTTCAAATCCCTGATGAAAGAGATGAACAAGTTACTTCTTACCTGGTAACGTTCTTTTGATGGGATGTTCCTCCGACGTATTCCTTATCTTTGATAATTCGTCTTCAGCTTACTGGCCTTGGAAAACATTTTCTCAGTAGAGGGCGGTGCGCATCGACGTCCGTCGAGTTGGTGTCCCTCGACAGCCACCGTATCGGCGCCAACGTCACCATGCCCATAAATAGCCACGCGCAGCGCCCGTTGCTCAGTTCCGTTTTGTAGCATAAAATAAGTCATGCCTGAATTGGTTATTGACCTTGAAGGAGCGTAAACTGCAACCACAAGCGAAGTATTACTGCGGGGATGGGTGGGAGGGGCGATAAGGAATACGTCCGAGGAACATCCCATCGAAAGAACGTTACCAGGTAAGAGGTAACTTGTTCTTCGAAGGGATTGTGTCCTCTGACGTATTCCTTATCTTTGATAGACTCCCATAGCACTGGTGTGTGATTGGAGGTGGGCGTCAAAACGCCATGTTTCCCTTTAGGAATGAACAGAATGTAATACTGCTTTGCCAAACCTAGTCTCTGGACTAGAGGAGGAATCCAGGTTGTAAAATCTTGTGAAGGTATGTGCGGACGACCATGTGGCAGCCGCACATATGTCTCGAACCGGATGCCCTCTTTGGAGGGCTGACGAGGCTGCGATACCCCTGGTTGAATGAGCCCTAAGATTTTGAGGAGGCTCTTTCCCTGCTAGTTTGTAACATTCCAGAATGGCAAAAATAATCCATCTGGAAATGGTCTGTTTTGTTATTGGTAGTCCCAATTTGTGCCCTGAGTAACCTACAAACAGTTGGTCTGCTTGCCTAATCCTAGCAAGTCTGCTGATGTAAAAGCTTAAAGCCCGCCTTGGGTCCAGCCTGTGTAGCGTTTCTTCCTCTTTCCCCGGATGGGGAGGAGGATAGAATGAAGGTAAGGTAAATTTCTGAGTGATGTGGAATTCAGAAACCACCTTTGGGAGGAAATTAGGCTTCACCTGTAGGACAACTTTGTCTTTATGAAAAATTGTATGAGGGGGTTTACAAGATAGAGCTTTTAATTCGCTCACCCTTCTAGCAGATGTTAGTGCCACTAATAAGACAGTTTTAAGGGTGAGAAATCTTAGCGAACAAGAGTGGAGTGGTTTGAAAGGAGTACCCATCAGGAAATTTAAGACTAAATTTAAGTCCCATAAGGAAACTTGGAATGGTCTTGGAAGATATAGATTAGTTAATCCCTTTAGAAATTGTATTACTAAGGGTAATTTGAAATACGATAGCTCTTCTGCAGTGCGCTTGAAGATCGATAGCGCTGCGAGATAGCCTTTGATAGTGCCAACTTGAAGGCCTGAATTTGCCAAATAGAGTAGAAAGGATAACACCGTTGGTGTACCACATGAAAAGGGGTCAATATTCTCTTCCCTACACCAGCTGCAAAATTTGCTCCAACGGCAGCGGTATAAAGACTTTGTTGCTGGCCTTCTGGCCGAAAGCAACACCTCCATAACGTCATCAGGGAGGTCCCAATCCTTGTATCTCAACCTTTCAGAAGCCAAGCGTGAAGGTTGAGGGTTCTGATGTCTGGATGGAGAACCTGACCTCCCTTCTGTGAGAGAAGATTCTCCTTGAGTGGAAGGCGAATTGGAGGGCAGATGGACATGTCCAGAAGGTCCGGGTACCATGTTCTCCTGGCCCAGTCTGGGGCAATTAGGATCATGGTCCTACGAAATCTTCTCAACCTCCTGATCATTTGAGGAATGACAGGGACTGGTGGAAACGCATACAGGAGTGGAAACTCCCAGTCCACTACAAACGCGTCCCCTACAGCTCCTCTCAGGGGAAATTCCCTTGAACAAAACAGATTGCACTTCCTGTTGGTACTGGTGGCGAACAGATCCACTTGAGGGGAGCCTCAAAAGGCAAAGATCTTCTGAAGGACTTCCTGAGCTAGTTCCCACTCGTGGGAGACTGTGCCTTGCCTGCTCAGAGCATCCGCTCTCAAGTTCTTCTCTCCGGCTAGGTGAACTGCCGATAGAGAGATTCCTTCTTGAATTGCCCAAAACCAGAGCTGCATCATCTCTCTGCACAGGGGCAGTGATCCTATGCCTCCTCTTTTGTTGAGGTAGTGCATGGCCACTGTGTTGTCCGTCATTATCAGGACATTTTTCCCCTGTACAGATGGCAGTAAAGCCTCCAGCGCTAGTCTCATTGCTCTCAGCTCTAACAGGTTGATATGTAGTCTGGACTCTAATGGAGACCAACGACCGCTGATGGTCAAGTCGTTGGTATGGGCTCCCCACCCCGTGAGTGAGGCATCTGTGACTACTGTTATCTCCGGCCACGGTTGCCAAAACAGTTCTCCTTTCAAGATGTTCTCCTGGCAGGCCCACCATTGAAGGTCTCGAGCCACCTTGTCCAGAACCTGAAGGTCTGTCATTCTCCCTGAGAATTGCGACCACTGAGTTCTCAGTGCCCACTGAAGAGATCTCAATCTCAGGCGAGCCTCTGGCACAAGGAAGATGCAGGATGCCATGAGGCCTAGAAACTTCAAAAAGTAGAAGGCTGGGAGACGTTGGGCATTTTGAAACTTGGTGACCATCTGCAGAATATCTTGAGCCCTCACCTCTGGTGGCGAGGCTTTTCCCAGGGAAGTGTCCAGGACTGCTCCAATGAACTGGAGTCTCTGTGATGGTATCATCTGTGACTTCTTTAAATTGAGGGAGAAGCCCAGTTTGTGAAGGAAGTGGCAGACATAATCTAGCTGGATCTGAGCTTGTTCCGGAGATACAGCTCTGATCAGCCAATCGTCTAGGTAGGGGTAGACGTGAATCCCTTCCCTCCTTAGACTTGCAGCCACTACCGACATTAGCTTGGTGAAGACCCTCGGGGCGGAGGTCAGCCCAAATGGCAGAACTCGAAATTGATAATGAGAGCCGCAAATTGCGAACCTCAGGTATTTCCTGTGTTTGAGATGGATTGGCACATGGAAATAAGCATCCTGGAGGTCCAGAGATACCAGCCAGTCCTGGAGTTGGAGGGTCTGAAGGATCTGAGAGAGAGTTACCATCTTGAACTTGTCCTTCCTGAGGAACTTGTTCAATTCTCGTAAGTCCAAGATAGGTCTCAGTCCTCCGTCTTTCTTCGGGATGAGAAAGTAGGGGGAGTACCAGCCCTTGTTCCTCTCCGCTACAGGTACCGGTTCTATGGCACCTTTCTTTAGCAGGTCTACGATTTCCTGCAAGAGGAGCGGATCTGGAACTTTCAGAGAGCTGTTCCCCGGTGGATGACTCTGAGGGATGTGTAGAAAAGGCAGGCAGTAACCTTGGGCAACTGTCTCCAATGCCCAAGCATCTGACATAATAGCCTGCGATTCCGTCAGATGTTGAGTTAACCTGCCCCCTACTGGTGTCTTTTGAGGAGAGTCCTCAGAGCGGTTTGGAGGCGGCTGATGCAGATGCCGAGGGTAAAGAGGCACCTGCTGCTGCTGCGGCTCTTGTATTTTTAGCCCGTCCACCTCGGGTCCATTTTTTCTGACCCCTTTGAACCGGCTGTCCTCTGCCTCTTCCGAATGCGGAATAGAAGCGAAAGGACTTACTTCTCCAAGAGCTTCCTGAAGGGCAATATGGTGTCTGACGGATTGCAGCTCCCAGGGATTTTGCTGCTGCCCTTGATGTTTGAAGCTTTTCTAAACTGTCATCCGCCTTCTTACCAAACAAAGAAGAGGCGTCAAAGGGCATATTCAAGAATCTGCTTTGCACATCTGGAGCAAAACCAGACTTTCGCAACCAGGCTAATCTCCGGGTTGTTGTACTTGCCGCCATGGCCCTGCTGATGCTGTCTGCAGAATCAATGCCAGTTTGAAGGGATTCACACATTGAGTCTTTACCATCCTTAATGATGTTAAGAAACGCTTCCCTTTCTTCTCCCTCCGGGAGGCAGTCAGCCGCTGATGAAGCACATTCCCAAAGTGTGTGGCTGAACCTTGCGAGCGTACAAGTAGCATTGATGGACTTCAACGCCATGCTACATGCAGAAAAGACTTTTTTGGCCATAGAGTCATATCTCTTGTCATCCCTGTCCTGTGGAACAGTAGGGTAAGCTGAGTTACTACCTGATGAAGTTGCTGCCTGAACAACCAGACCCTCCGGAGTTGGGTGTTTGGATAAATATTCAGGGTCAGCAGTAGACACCCTATACTTGGCTGATCATTTTTTGTTAACCACCTCAGGGATTTCCCAGTTTGCCAGTATTTTCCTTTGTAATGCCGCATGAAATGGCACCACAGGATCCTCCTGTGGACCTTTAACCAAAATGTCTGAGAGGTCGTCTTGCTGAAACGCAGGTGAGGGTGTAGACCACCCCATAAACTCTATTATCCTTGCCATCAAGGTTCTATAAGGGGTTTCAGCATGTTCCCCTGGGTCTGGTTTGGCAAATTCCACTTCTGGGGAAGTGTCCGACCCACTCGCTTCATGTAAGGATTCTTGGAGGTCCTTAAACCTACCTTCCTCAGAGGTAAATTCCTCTGGTATAGGAGTTGCAGATCCCTGCAACTCAAAAGGTCTCTCCTGATCCGAATTGTCCCCTTCGTCATAAATAGATGCTAAGGCTCTGGAATGATCAGATCTTGGAAATGGTATAAATCCCATTTCCAGAGAAGAAGGGGCCAAATTCGTCATAATTAGCTGAGAAAACATTGATGTCGTCGACGCGGACGTTAAAGGCTTCGAAGCCATCGAAAAAGGCGTCGAGAAAGTTGGTAGAGGCCTCGAGGAACTCGAGAGTATCTGAATTCTACTTGAGGCTGTCGATGACATTCTCGTGATCGAGGCTCTGGGTATGGCCACAGGCTGTGAGGTGGGCGTGGGTTTGTCCTTTCTCGGCGTCGGCGACGGCGTCGAATCGACTGACCTGTGCGTCGAAGAACCCTTCGATAATGGCGTCGAAGACGCAGATCTATGCGTCGAAGGGATCTTCGATGACGGCGTCGAAGACGCGACCTTGCCTTTACTCGAGGGTTCCTGACGCTCTCGAGTAACTTCTTGCGCCGGGTGCTGCGACTTGCAGCGTTTTGATTTTTCGGCTCTTTCACCCAGGGTATCACCCTCAGCAGTCTTCGAGGGGGTCGAGGCTGCTTTCTCGGAGACGCTAAGCATCTTTTTCCTGAATTCCTCCCACTCAGCCTGAGAGCTATGTTTTGTGGGGCAGGAGACCCTTTTCGGGGAAACGGAAGAAGAAGACGGGGAAGGGGATCTTCGACATCTCTTTTTTGAATGCTTAGATCTCGAAGAGTGATGGGAACTGCTTCGAGACCTAGAATGAGAATGTCTTTTGTGATGGCGAGGAGACGAATGTCTCGACTCTGCCGAAGAAACCTTTGAAGAAGTTTTAACTGCCTTACCTCTCTCGAGCTTCCCCTTACGTTCCTTCAAGGCTTTCGTCGTCATGGACATACAGTCCTCGCACTCCGAACAATGGTGCTCGACTCCCAGGCACCACAAACGGATCCTGTGAGGATCCGTCAACGACATTTTCTTTTCACAGTCTCGACATTTTTTGAAGCCGGACCGTGGAGTCGTCGATTCGGATGAGGAAGCCATCGAGTACGAGTCGGTATTCACGAGGAATAATGAAGTATATTTGACTGAAGAAATGAGCAACGATATTCCGAGGCACCACAAAGTGTGGAAAAACGGAACTGAGCAACGGAAGCTGCGCGTGGCTATATATGGGCATGGTGACGTCGGCGCTGATACGGTGGCTGTCGAGGGACACCAACTCGACGGACGTCGATGCGCAGCGCACTCTACTGAGAAAAATGTTTCCGAGGCCAGCAAGCTGGAGACGAATTATCAAAGATAAGGAATACGTTGGAGGACACAATCCCTTCGAAATCTGCATATCTATGGCAGGGCAAGACTCCTAGGGTTTCAAGTGTGGTTTTAACCGCTTCAAAGATAGACGGCGGCTGCGCCCTCCCGCATTTTAGAAAATATTACGAGGCCGCCCAATTATGGGTTCTGAAAGAATGGATACATGACAATTCGCAGAAATTGTGGGCAGCGCAAGATAGGGCCGTGGCGACAACATCCACAAGACATCTACTTTGCCTGAAAAAACAATATAGACACCCCAACGTACAAATCAGTGAAATTATAAAGACGAATCTACAAATCTGGGACACAGCCACACAGAAAGGTACAGTGAAAAAAGACCCAGCCCCCTTCATGCCTTTATCTAAAAACCCTGAATTTCCGCCTGGATTAGAGAAAGGGTCATTTCAGAACTGGGAGGAGGCAGGATGAAAAAAATGGTTGGGGATATGTACCAGGCCGAACAGATAAACATTTGACCAATGTGTGGAGTTGTTAGATCGGAACGCTAATGACAGATACAATTATGAACAACTACACCACTTGTTGGGCACCCCAGAATAAAACGTCTGGGACAAGGGAATTCACCCCCTTCATAAACATGATGTTTAATATGATAAGGTACATGTTGTAAAACCAATAAAAATATGTTTAAAAAATAAAAAAGTGGCACAAAAGAGTAAAAGATTTGATCAGCGAGGAAGGATTGACAGTATAGAAGACATAAAGTAAAAGTCAGAGTACAGAGCTTTGGGGAACATCAAAGAGTAAGGGACATGTTTTTGCACTCCATCGAATTTTAAAAGATTGTACAGGCAGAATGGGGGCAGGGAACAGATTTCAGCATGTCTGCGTTCCTTTATACTGCTCCTGCAAAGACCACATGCTTTTACAACTAGCACATTTTCATGCTACTGTTAAATGGATTCCAATGTGATCTGCCAGTTTTTAGCACCTGCTAAAAGAGGGCCGATCCTATAGTAATGCCTTGTAAATGCTGTCTGCCAAGCATAAATGGCAGGCAGCATTTACACTTTTTGCAAAACAAATTCAAAAGAATGTCAGTGTTTTCACTTGTTTTAACACTTTTTAACACTAGTGAAACTTGCATGCAATTACCACTTTATAGAACATTACGCTCTACATGTTTTTTGAGGGTCAGTGAACCCAGCGCAACAGTGAATAACTCTTTGGTGTTGCCTCGGGTAGTTCATTTTAGGATCATATATGCTAGACATGAAGTTTCAAAGCTAATTCTCTTATTGATTGATTAGAAGTGACAAATCAAGGATCACTTTTTTTTTTTAATTTTTATACGATTTTTACAAACCTTTACAAACTTTTACATACATCAACAATCCCCACCACCCTACATTCAAGATCGCCACCTCCCTTTCCCTCAGTTCATCGGCCTTCTAGATGCCCAGTGATCCTTTGTTCATTTCCAAAGCATCGGAAACCGTATTTAGCTGATGTTCGATTGTTGCTAGAAATTGTGTCAACTGAACTATCAATTTTAGGTCAGTTCCGTTAAACATGTGACCCCACCATTCTTCCGCACACAACGAAGGGTGGATAGCCCCCCATGACCCCAAGTACAAAGTTCTTTCGTTCCGAAAACTGTTGCAGAATAACACTAAATCTTTCAGTGACTCTGGTGCTTTTGTGCAGAATCTGCACCTGAGGTTTAGGTATTTGTTACATTTCCATGTTTGTAAACGCTTTTTAGTTTTGAACAAGTTCATACAGAATAACATAAAGTGTCTCCGTGCAATGGGTTCTGGAAACAAATTGATGTAACGTTGGGGCGTGTTAAAAGAACGAACTTCTAGTGGGACACTTAACATCAGTTTTGCCATGGCTCTTTCAGACCAAGTTCTCTCCCAGTCCAAACGCCAAATTTTCACTTTTGCAGTGAGTGGATTTTCATGGATCTGACCTTGCGCCGTTGCACTTTGAAGGAGTTCAAATTGCAAGATGTTTTCTCGCGCTCGAGTCTTTCGGTATAAAGAAACCAGGTTCCACGTGATCCTTGCTTGTAATGAAATGAGAGATAACTCGTATCTGATACACAAGGCCGACGTCCCTCTAGGGAGACCCAACACCTTTGTCCAGAATTGGTTCTCCAGGGAAGACCACACCTCATGAAAACATCCCAGGGCATTTTCCGCTCCGTAGATCAATACCGGCACGACTTTTTGCTGATAAAACAACCGCACAGGCTCCAATGAAAATTTCCCAAATTTCTTTTTCATAAGCAAAGCTTGATTTGCTAATTGAGTACATTTCCTTTTAGTGTCTGCCACCCACGGGGTATCATTAATGCAGGAACTTAGCACCATTCCTAAATATTTGACGCTTTGTGATATCATCATTGGAATCCCACTCAGATACCATTTGAGATTTTTTGCTTTCCTCGAAGTTGCCCCTTTTAGGTTTTTGAATATTAAGACTTTGCTTTTCTTTGCATTGATCAACAAGCGATTCTCTCTTACATAGACTTGAATTGCGTCTAGTTTTCGTTGCAAGCCGACCGGTGTTAAATCCATGATCACCAGATCATCAGCATATAGGAGCCAGCTTACATGTGTTTTGTTTATTTTCGGTGGATATGAGATCACTGCATCTATCGAGTTGCCCAGGTCCGATATGTACATGCTAAATATTGCTGCAGCAAGCGGGCACCCTAGCTTTACCCCCTTCTACGTCTTGATTGTCATTGACAAGGACCCTAGTTGGTCAAGTCGAATCTTGATAGAGGTATCCGTGTGGAGCTCCTGGATTGCAGCTACTAAATCTTCAGGGGACCCCCACCGGCGCAGTTTCGACCATAGTAGATCCCGGTCGACGGTGTCAAATGCACTGGAGAAGTCAATAAAGGCCAGGTAGATGATGGTATTTGATTTCAAGGCCTCCATTTTTATCAGATTGAGTAGTAGTAGATTTAGAGAACAACCCACCTGTTTGACAAACCCAGCCTGATGGGCAACAACGTGCGCCGTTTTAACAGCGCATGCTACCAATTTTTGTTCCAAGACAGTGGCATATATCTTACCCAGGACGTCCAACAGTGCCACTGGTCGGTAATTTCCGGGGTTCGATCTGTCTCCTTTTTTAAATATTGGTACTATGACCGCCGATTTCCATGATTCAGGGGATAGGCCCGAGTTGTTTATTCTTTTGAATAGGGCCACGCACAGCTCAGCCCAGATCTCGGGGTGTTGTTTGATGGTATAATTAGTTAAACCATCCAGACCAGGCACTCTCGAGTTGTTCGTCTTCAGGATTATGGATATAATGTCCTCTTTACAGTAATCGATTGTTCGAGGGGGAAACATCAATTCGTGTCCACTGTCGGCAATCTTGTGGCCCTTATATAGTTCCTCAAAGTGGGAAATCCAAACCTTCTCCGTCACCAAACACGTTTGCAAGGCCTTTTGTGGAGCCTGCATGGTGTTAATGATCCTCCAAAATTCTCCTGAGTTTTTATTCTTCAGTGCAATTAGGATGGATTCCGCATCATTTTGGATGGTCAGATGTTCATGGGCTTTTAACCAGTTTTTGTACTTCTGTTTGGCCAATTTAATGGCCTTTTTCCGGGAGAACTGGTCCATTAGGTAAGCCTGGCGGATCGCTTGTCTCATCTGTCTTTTATGGGTCTGAATCTCTGGATCGAACCAATGTTTACGCACCATGTTTAAATATTTGAGCCCTACATCCTTGCTCTTAAATTCGTGCAGTAACTGTGCATAGTCTGTTTCGGTGCTGTGGTGAGAATAAACTGTTGCCAACTTGGCAACCTCATGCGTCTCCAGACGTATTCTGACCCTGTTCGATGTAACTAAGATCTTGTGTTGCCACATTGATGGGTCCTCTTTTGGTTTCATTATGAAACTTGTTAGCAGCATGTTGTGATCACTACTAGTTTGATTCCTAACCTTAAAGGACTTTATTCGAGCATGCACATTTTTAGACACGAATATATAGTCAATTATGGAGGTAGTCTCAGCTCGATGCCATGTTGCTGCCGGTACCAAGTCTCCAACCGTGTTCCCATTTAACATTTGCAGGTGTCTGGCTTTCATTTCTTCCAACCAGTTGAGACCCAGCACCTTTTTACAGTTTGTAGTAGGTTTAAAAAGGTCAATGTTCAAATCTCCACAGATCAAAATGTTTTGCATGCTCCTTAAGCACCAGCAGGGAATCAAGAATTTCCGCGATGTGGTCTACGAATTCTTTTTCCCTGCCCTCTGATGGTTCCAGTACACGTTTAGAAGTGTAATTTCATCCGAATCTTCGGGGCACATCTTGTCTTTTATAACCGTTGTTTCCTGTATGAAGGGAGAATGATTGATCGACTTACTAATCCTGAAGCCAGAGGCCTTATTAACTAATGTTAATAGACCCGCCATCGGGCGTCCTTTCTCCAACTTTATTGCGGCATTGAGTGCCACTTCATAGTCACTTGTCAGAGGACATTTGTTTAACCATGTTTCCTGCAAACATGCAATAGATATTCCTTCTAACCAATACGTATTGAAAAGGTGGATGAATCCTCGGGTGTTCCACGCGGCCATTAAACACTCCCTTGAGAATGGTGCTTCCAGACATTATTGTTGGGCTTTTGTGTTGGCGTTGCTGCTACCCAACCCCAATCACAATTAGTGTTCTTAGTACTCAGTCTGTTGGTGTCTTTGACTGGCATTGAGCTTGACTTGAGGTCTCCGCATATCGTGATTCTTATGTCTGTTTTTGTTGCCTCCAAGAGACTCACATTTTTGTTAGGTTTTGACCTGAGATCTTCTTTCTCTTCTAGTCTTGTGTTATCACACAGCGCTCTGGTAGCGAGGCTACTGACCTTTTCTCTAACCTTGCTGTTCTCTGAACGGAGTTCTGCTGCATTATTGTGGCGACGTAGTATAGTACTTTGTTGTAAGCAGCTTGAGATGTCACCGCTGCCTCGTTCAGTTCTGTCTGGAGGATTCGCACTCTGTGCTGCCAACCCCAGTGAAAAAAGAGCAACATTCGCTTCCATGATTGTTTTAGCTATTAACAACGAGGTCACGTGGAGAATGACCTTATCGTTCCGATTTTCATTTGGAAATTCAATGATCTTGACATCCTTTGACTTGATGGCACGTAGACTTGGAATCAAGTCAAATAAATGGATAATATTAGCACGATTTAAAATCAGCTTATCCACAGGGTCGAGCCACTCAATCAGTAACTTGAAGATTGGCGTTGCTCCTTTAACTTTTAACGCTTGATCTTTATTCCTTTCACGAGCAATCACACGTGAGTTGGATTTTGCCCGTGGTAGCTTTTCATTCCCATGGGTGTTGGAAGTCTCACCAACTGACTCTGTGATTCCTGGAACACAGCCGACCTCCAGTTCTACATTTCCCAGCGTATCAGAGCTGGACTCATCCATTTCAGAAGAATTTATGCATTCATGTTTAGTACATAATTTCAGCCTTCATTCATACATGGTCGGAAATGGTGGACTTGTCGGGACAGTTAGATCTATTGTCGAATTCTCTGGTTCAGTGACGAACCGACAGGTTCTAGTATTCTTGCCTCTAGCAAGTGATAGAGAGGCTTCTCGTTCTGCCTTCCTTGGGCTCTGGGCCACCCATACGGGAATCTCCATCGCCTTGGCGTCTTGGGCTGCCGTTGACGGAGTCGTTAGAACCGATCCATGAGGTACTTGAGAGCCCGTGTTGTCGCTTTGCGGCCTCTGCACACCTACAGTGGAGGAGGCCGAAAGAACAGATCAGTGAGGTGCTGGAGTGTCCATAAATTCACTTTGAGGCCTCTGCAGGCCTGGTGGTGCAGCCTCAATTACATGCACTTCATTGTATGTGGACATGTTTAACAGCTCTTCCGGGATGCTCTTTAGCAACACTTTGTTCTCGTCCAGTGTTTGTTGAGAGAGACCTTTTTCTGGCTGTTCCATTTTATTTGCATTTTCTTTCAAATCAGCTTTCTTACAATTTTCTGTCACAATTTGCACAGATTTAATGTTCCTCAAGAATTTTCTGGCTCCTGTATTTTTGCTGCTTTTCTTTGCCGGCATATTTATAGGTTTTTTTGCAGGCTTTGCAGCTTTGATTTTTGGTTCCACCAATTTTACACTGCTTGGGATATCTCCAAAGATGGAGAATACATTACGTTTTTCTTCATTTTAGTTGCTAGTTGGTCCGTTTTTCTCTGTATTTGGTTGAGCTTCCAAGGTCGATGTAGTAGGAATTTGCTCATCAATATCTAGCCGTTTTTTACAAGCTCTTGCTTGTTCAAAGGCTGTGTTAAAGGAAATGTCAGCAATTAGATCACACTCATTGTCAGAGCTATCATCTCCGACCTGCGAGTTAGGTATTGCACTGGTCCTGCCCAAATGAGGATGAGTTTCCATATCTGCACTAATAGCGCTCGTGTGATCAATTGTACTTTCTTGTGGTAATTGTTGTGTCGCTACAGGAGTTTTGACCACCTTCGTTATTCCACTAAGGTCCGCAACTGATGGAACCGTAACCACTTGCAGCATAGATTCTGAGGACACAGCCATAGATTGTTTTGTAGATCGTCCTGGTGCATCAGTGTTGTTAAATATGGCCAACGCATCACGGGCAACTTCTGCTAATGATTTTTCATCAGTTGCATCATTTCTCTTTTGCTCATGTGATGCTTTAAGTGAAGTATCTAGAGTTTTCAATACCTCGTGCACCTCTCCTGAGAACTGGCAACATATTTGCTCTTTAGAGTTCATTAGAGCGGTCAATGTTGTAAGATCTTTCAGTGAGTCATTCAGGTTTTCGTAGAGTTTCATGAAGGGGGCCATAGAAATTGCTATTGATGAAATTATAGCAGATTGTAACTCAGTGGTTAACCCCAGGTTCTTAGACTCCAACAAGTTGGCCTCGGAGGAGCGCTTCATTGATTTTTGATTCCTGTGGACTCTTCTCCTCCTTATTTTAGGAAAGGGGCGCTCGATGAATGAAGAATCAGACAAATCACATGACCCAGATATGATAGAGCTAGGATGCTGTACAGATCGTGAACTCTGGTGCATTGAATTCAGTTGCACCTGTTTAGGATTAATTGCTCTCTTTTGTGAATTTATCTGATTGAAGGACAAATCGTTTGAAGATGTCGTACTTCTAATCTCTTTTGGGTCGCTAGCCGGCGACTTCCTGCGTTTGTATGAGACGTTAGTCCATATGTCTTTGTTGGAGTCAATAAGTTGCTCATTATGCCTTTTCTGAGCTAATTTTTGATTTTGCTCGCAGTGTGAAGACAAGGCCTTCCCTAGCATGCTTTGAGCCTTATTCATTGAAATAATGTTAAGTAGGATGTTGTTTGCGACATCCAACGAGTCGCAACGTTTATCACCTTCTTGATTGGTTTGCCCCTTCACTAAAACTCCACCCAACTCCGAATCCGGAGTAGCCAGGAGTTTTGACCTCCCATGCACAGAAGAGAACACTTCATCATCATGGTCATTGTTCACCTTTTGTAAGGTGCTCAGCCCCGCGCTCACTACTTGCGCTGCAGGCAGCCCCACACTTGTGCTCTCACCTATTTTGGAGGCGTCCCTCGATGACTCAGGAGGAACTGTTCCCGGCCTCTCCCTCACTCCACCGTCTACCGGTGGCATGACAGGAGAAACCAGCGCAGCCCCAGAGGGCGGCTCAGCGTCATGAGCGTAGCCGCAGGGTTCAACAGCCACCGGAGACTCAGCTCCGCCCACACTCTCCGAGCCGTCAACGGTCCACGACCGCGACGTTGCCTCGCCCGCACCAGCACACCCCGAGTCCGCGCGAGCCCACCGGCCCGAACAGGGGCCGCGCGAGAGCTCGTCCACATGACCAATGGAGCACGCTCCACACCCCGCACACAGCCCCGCAGCAGCAGCGCCACGCACGACCACGAGGACTGGACCCGCCGGAACCGCACCGGGTAAGTGCTCATTAGGCGATCCAGGCTGAATTGAAATCGCACTGGTACCCGCCTTGAATGGGGTCGAGCATGCCTGCTCGAGTGTTATTACCGCGTCGGTGTTATGATTCAAAAGTGATGTGCGGGTACACTTATCATTGTCCAAACTCTGATGAACCAGAGACAGGTTTCCTCCACTCTCAGACACTTGATCATCGTCCGATGTGTTCGTGTTGGTGTTATCATCACAGATGGCAATGTTTACATCTTCGCGTGTAGATGCACATGAGAAAAAGCGACTTACTTTCCTGGCGGGAGCACGATTGATAGTGTTTGCATCAGACCCCCCTAGTCTCTCGCGTCTTCTTTGTGCCCGCGTTCTGTGCACAGGTGAGCCCTGGCCCACCATCCCTGCCGTCACTCGCCAAACAGCCTAACAGGCAATTTGTCCAGCCCTTTCTCCACAGGGCTTACGCCACAAGGGCGGAAGAGGCGGCCTTTTAAGGTCTGCTGTCCTAGAATCCTTAAAGGCACACGCACCTCAATGTTGGTCAGTAGTCCACAGGATACACTCTCCACTCGCCACAGCCTAACAGGCAATATGTCCAGCCCTTTCTCCACAGGGTTTACGCCACAAGGGCGGAAGAGGCGGCCTTTTAAGGTCTGCTGTCCTAGAATCCTTAAAGGCACACGCACCTCAATGTTGGTCAGTAGTCCACAGGATACACTCTTCACTCGCCACAGCCTAACAGGCAATATGTCCAGCCCTTTCTCCACAGGGCTTACGCCACAAGGGCGGAAGAGGCGGCCTTTTAAGGTCTGCTGTCCTAGAATCCTTAAAGGCACACGCACCTCAATGTTGATCAGTAATCCACAGGATACACTCTCCACTCGCCACAGCCTAACAGGCAATATGTCCAGCCCTTTCTCCACAGGGCTTACGCCACAAGGGCGGAAGAGGCGGCCTTTTAAGGTCTGCTGTCCTAGAATCCTTAAAGGCACATGCACCTCAATGTTGGTCAGTAGTCCACAGGATACACTCTTCACAAGCCACAGCCTAACAGGCAATATGTCCAGCCCTTTCTCCACAGGGCTTACGCCACAAGGGCGGAAGAGGAGGCCTTTTAAGGTCTGCTGTCCTAGAATCCTTAAAGGCACACGCACCTCAATGTTGATCAGTAGTCCACAGGATACACTCTCCACTCGACACAGCCTAACAGGCAATATGTCCAGCCCTTTCTCCACAGGGCTTACGCCACAAGGGCGGAAGAGGCGGCCTTTTAAGGTCTGCTGTCCTAGAATCCTTAAAGGGACACGCACCTCAATGTTGATCAGTAGTCCACAGGATACACTCTCCACTCGACACAGCCTAACAGGCAATATGTCCAGCCCTTTCTCCACAGGATCACTCTTTCAGATAGAGTATTGCTTTAAAACATTACATGTTGGTTGAACTGTCCTCGACGAGCTGTTTATTTTCAACGAGGGAACCATTAGTTATATTTAAATACAGTCAAAACAGTATTGTTGATAACCTCTGAATTAAATGACTGGGCAGCCAGATTTTGGCTAGCAATATTCTCACATGTGCAAACAAAGGCGTTCATTGGAGTCGTGTAGATCCAGTTTCCTTCACAGGCTCATGGCATATAGACCTTTCAGGTGCCCAATATCCAGATTGTGCACCAAATCTCCAATTCAAGAGAAACCAAGTTCTGCCCACATTTCTATAGCTGGTGCAGAGCAGGGATTATTTAAAAGATAAGTAAATAACCTTTGGTCCAGAATTGAAAGGGTTTCAACGTTAGTATGCATCAGAGTTCTGCATTTCCAGTTGATCCTCTGAAAAGCCAATTCATATATCTGAAACCACTTGCTTTTTACCACCTGCGAGTCGAGTCCCATGGTGGAGAACCAGGAAAACAACTTTGTAGATAAACAAAAATCTTAATCTTTTTCAAGAGTTCTTTTTTAAAATCCAAAACTTATTTTCAGGTAATTCTTGTTTTTTATGGAAATCCCCAAAATACAACATTTGAAGTGAAACTCAGTTTGTGACTAGAAAACATCATCAGCAGCAAGAGGGGTTACCTGAATATTCCACCTACGAACATGAGGAGTCCATATTGTCATAAAGGTTACCATTTCTTACTTTTGTCTACAACTATTTAAGTTCCCTAATGTTATTTTACTTAATCAAATATGTTCAGCTTTTGATGTGGACTCAAATGTATATTTGCAGTATAAGCTAGGAGTAAAGCTTGGCAGAGTTTATTTGCCGAAAAGATAACACATTCTGGTCAGAAATAAGTCCTAAATGTTTGCCCATTTAGGTGACTCATGAAAACAGATACCTGTCCATATAGCAACACATAAATTGTGCGAAAACAAATGCAAATGATTTATCATACAAATCAATTCACTGCAAACAATTGGATTTACAATCCTTTTTATTTGAATCACAATTATTTTCTTAACAGATTTTTTAGGTTGCACTAGTTAGCAACACATTTTATTTTAAGTCTATGTGCTTGCTTTTGTTGATGTAAGCAACCCATTCCAGCTAGAGTCTCAGCCATATGGATGTAAAGAGATGAGGATTAAATGATTGAATGCAGCCTCTGTGAGGATGAAGGAAATCTGTCTGTGCTACAATAACACAAATAAGTTCTACTTATTGGTTCACCACGAGTTAGATCCATCAATGGTTTTCTATGTGCCTTTACTGGATATAGTTCCCAGTGAATATGGGCAGAAACCGTTGTTAGAACTTAGGTTTCTGACAATGTAACACACAGGATACAGAATACAATGCCTCAGATTCCCTTTTAAAGGATACAGACTGGTAGTCGTAAAGGATACACTCGACGTCTTCTCCCAACCGACTGATGGCAGAAGTAGAACAAAGTGCAGTCAAGAGAAACCTTCTAACTGATGTCACTCTTTGACTGGTAATAATTCTTCAGTCAGAGAGAGTAATCAGTGGGAAGTGCGTGAGTGGACCAAGTTTCTCCAAGCTGTTGATAGAGAGGAAATGTATCAGGATATTATAATAAGAAAGAGGACAGTAAGAGCCTATCGGATATACACTAACCTTTTGCACAGCCACTGGTAGTCCAAAGAATCCCAGGAAAAACAACGACAAGGAAGGGAAAGTGAGGAAACAAACCTGTACGGAACGAGGGCCGCACTAGAGCCGGGTTGGTGCACACAGGAAAGCGTCCAAAGTTCAGTGCACTAGTAGTAGATAATTAGGAGAAGGAGATGGAGAATCTTGATCCAGGAAGGAATGCCCTTTTTTGGTAGTAGGAAGAAGTCCAGCTGGGAGAGTTGTAGGACAGAATCTCCGAGAATAAACCAACAGAAACTAACCTCGTAGCATAGGGAACCGGACTCTACAGGGTGTATATGGCAGTCTTGTAGAAATCAGCTGAAGGTTCTGTATGGAGTTGGAGCAGGAAGTTGCTGAGTGCCACTTAGGAACACGGTTGTGTTAGGAAAGATTTCATAATTGTATGTCATTTTCCCTCCATGTGGCAACCCCCAAACCTTTTGCTGTTGTTTTACACCCGGATCTAGACTTTGCCAAAGAAGCGCAGCCTTCTGCCGCACTCCTCTGGGCTTTCGCTCAATTCTTATGGGGAAACTGACATGCCCTTAAGACAGTCAGTACTGGGAGACTTTGTTTCCCATAGTCCTTTCCTCATGTTGCAGCTTTTGTGCAACATGAAACAAGAGTGCACTGTAACTTACTTTACCGCGCTCTTGGGTCTCTAGTCATTCCAAAGGCCCTAGAAACTCTCGCTGGACTTATAATGAACTGTGCAAGTGTGTCACGGACAGGACTGGTGGCAGCTATCGTTTCTCTTGTGTTTTGAACCCTTTTTTGCCATGTTATCCGCGCTTACCGCGTTTGGCACGAATAGGTGGCCTGGCTCCCAAAATGGCTATACCACGAGGTTCTTTGTCCTGTCCGCTGACCATCTTGCCCCTTCACCTTCCCCCAGGTCGACCCGGGGCCGTCCTTATTTGGTCATGCACTTTCCCGCGAAACCCCAAAGCTTTCGCGGGCTTCTACATGCCTTTTGTGTGCCTCCAGGATGTAGGCTGGGATGTCTGTTTCCAATACACATCCTGGGTGCCAGAGAGTCTGGAGTGTCCTGAATGCCTGGGACCACCGTGGTCCGTGATAGGTCCACGTATGGTGTGAGTGTTTGTGAGCAGATCTCCCATTGGGTCCTCTCCGTTTTGGCGCGAAGGGAACTTTGGATAAGAGGAGGCTGAAAACACCACTACTATGTCGATCTCCTGAATTCACACCGAACAAGGGATAAGGAGCCAAGTATCCTGCAACAAGAAGCTGAGTCGAGGAACCGCTGGTAACCCCCGGAAGGTTTGGCACCCTGAGCCGCTGTCGTCCTGCGAGGCCCCCCTGCATCTGATTGTCCTAGAAGGTCTGCAAAGGCGCCTCGACCCATTGGAATAGTGAGATCAACTATTCCCGACACCTTCATCAAACCCTGCCAGTAAGCCTCTTTCACTGCTGCCGTTTCGGGGAAGCTTGCTCTGCGTCCACGGCACCCTCACACCGAATTTCGTACACTTGGCATTCCCAGGTCTGAAGTGAGACGAGTGCGCCCAGACCAGATTGAACGCGGTTGCCGTGTTGCCCTGCTGCGGTAACAACCTGTGCACTTTCGCTGCATTTGGGGCACCCTCGACCCTGCATCCTGCTACACAGAATCTACACGGTGTCGAGAAGTCCTGATGATCGCAACTGAACCTGCCAGCATCATGAACTGAACTGGAGAAGTCTGGGTTTGCCTGCGTCGGGGACCGGTGAGTAGTCCATACCCCAACCGGTGGACCCTCGCGCAGGAGCCCGTTTCTTTTCTACCGCTGTTGTGAAATAGCAACTGTATCCCACACTCTCACCCTGCCTCTGCCCACAAGTGGAGGCCTTGCTTGAGTAGTGGGGACTTGTTCTGCATCGCTTCATTCATCTTCCTGAACTGCCTGATATCCTTGAAGAGGCTCTTTTTTGTCCATTGGCACCAGCGCGTGCAGGTACTTTTGAGCATAAGGCTCCCCTCTTCGTAGGGCTCGGACTTCCTCCTAGTTAGGTGTATTTCGGATGTCGAACTGGGTCTAATTATTACTTGCACTGCCTGTTTTCCTCCCCATCTAGGTGGTCTACATATTACGTGCTTCTAACTCCTTGGACCCCTCGGTCTTGTATACATATTGTATTGATTGTGATGTGTTGGTTTACTTTAGTATTATTGTGATTCGTGCTTATTGTGATTCTTTGCTATGGTCGATGTTACAAAGGCCTTGTAATAAATGTCAATATTTTTAATATAACACCTTTCTGGAGTAATTCGTGAGTGTCCTTGCTTTGTGTGCTCATTGAGGTCTTCCCGTCACCCTCACCCCTCTTGAGACTTAATCTTGACCGCCGCCATCGCTATCCTGATTGGTCTGGCTTGTCCATTGGTTACCCTGTTCCAAGAAACTAGGCTGGCCTTCTGAACCTCTGCCCCTCCAGGTCCGAGTTCAGAAATCCATCTTAACATGCTGGAAGCCCTGTGTGGATTTGGAGCTGGAGGTTGCTGGGTGCCGCGTAGGAACACAGCTGGATGCTCCGTATGGAATTGGAGCTGAGTGTTGTTGGATGCAGCGTAGAAAACACGTCTGAGACTCTGTATGGGAACAGAGTGGGTAATGCGGGGCTCCGCATAGGAACGCGGAAGACAATCACTCCGTGCGGTTGAGAAAGGCAAAATGCCAAATGAACAAAAAGCGTCTGCGAGAAAGCAGCAGATGCCAATCTCCGGAACATTAACTCAAGTTAACGCGATCAGAAGCGCCGTCGCTTAGAATCTGTTCCGTTACATGCGGTCAGCTGACATGCACCTGACCAACGTGATGATGTAATGACGTACGCGTTGGTCAGGTGATCCAAGCGCGTAATGTAGAGAAGAAGAAAAAACACACAAACGCGATCGTAGCCCCAACATGACAGCACCGGCAAGTGCAGTATTAACGGCGCCTGCCATATAGATTCCATTGTGTGTAGCGCGGCTAACCGTTCTAAAAGCTGACGATGCCGGTAAGAGGGAGCGTTTAGGGAGAGTAAAGGAGCCTGATGGTCCTGAAATGGCAGGCATGACAACTGTGAAGCAGAATTTGACTCTACACATATCTATCAACACCACGTTAAGGTTAGGACTAAGGGCCTCATTACACGGACGGCGGTAAGCGTTAACGGTCACCGTTAATGGTACCGGTGACCGTTAACCCTTACCGCCTTACTACGAGGTCCCTTTGCGGGTTGGAGAATTTAACGCCTGCTTTTTGCAGGCGTTCAAAACCAACCTGCAAAGGGACCAGCGAGCTAATTAGGGTACCGCAATTTGCAGTGCCATAATTAGCACCTTCCCCATTTCCATTATGCCCTATGGGGCAAAAATGGGAATGGGGAAGGGCAATGGGGGAAGGGGGAATTACCGCCCCACCAACCTTGGAATAGGGCGGTAATTCCCCTTTCCACCAAGGCGGTGCCGGTATTTTACTGGCATGGACCAAGGTGCTAGTAGCACCTTGGTCCACCGCCGTCCGTGTAATGAGGCCCTAAGTGTGCCATTTTCCAATGTCCATGTCCTATTGTGCAATCAGCCAGAGGCTAGTTGGCAAAGGGCCCAACCTGTTTGCCCTCTCCTCCACTCTGTTCTACATCCAACCTGAGGTTCCAGAATAGCAGTCTATTGCCCACCTCTTTTCTTTTTGACCTATGGTACTCATGATCAAGGAGCATTGATTAACAACTTATTTCATTGCAAGCGTGTGTCGACTAATATCTGTTAAAATTGTATGGTAAAATACTGGCTCCTCCACCAGATAATTTATTTCTGAATTTAGTTGGCGCAAAACGCATGCAAAGTGTTGCAAATCTGGGGTTCCAGTTGCAATGCTAAATTGTCAGCTGTAACTGCAACAAAGGAGAAGCTGACGACACAACCTGACAAGGTTAAAAAGAAGTTGTTTGAGAGAGATTGGATTGTGTGAGGAGTCAGAAATTAGAGCCGGACGCAGTGTTGTCATATTTTCAAACAAAGACACTTTATTAAATGAAATGAGGTTGGGAAAAGGGTTGGGTTGATTCTATCTAATCAAACTGGTCGAATCCGATTTGGTTGAGTTCTTTTTTTACTCTATCTTGAATTGGCTGCAAAAATATGCAGAGACCCCTCCAGCCCACCTATGACCACCCCTTATATTTATATTCACGACCCCCCCCCCCACATATACTTGCGGTCAATTTTGATGAAAAAAACTGCGACCAAATTGGATTTGACCAATTCGGATGCGCAGTAATCTGCAAACACCTGGGAAATGGCCTCGCTGACCCTATTTTTAAAGAGAAGATTTCCCTACCTAGACACAAAAACTAAGGATCTGTCAGGATGTCAGTAACTGAAAAAGTGTCCTTGTGTCCAAAACGCCCTATCCTGCCCTCACAAAAATAAAGGTGCAAGGAAATGTCTTTGGTTTGATGTTGGTAAAAAGTGTTCAACCTCAAAATAACTCCAACCAAAATGTTCTTCAAGGAAAAAGCCCTTGAGTCCAGAGGATGGTACCCTTGCCCTGGATCAGCAAAATAGGACAGCAAAAATGTCTCTTCAACTAATTTATCTTTTGCAACTTCACTGGACTTACAACGTTCTTGATTAAATAAATAGATTCTTCAACAGTCTTTCTTTAGAGTGTTCTTGTATCTTTGGAGATTCCCTGGTATACTCCCCTGCCAGGAATCTCTCATTCAAACTTCATCTACGTGGTGTACTCACCTGCCAGGACTTCTTATGTATTTTACAGTTCTCTGGTTGAATATTTTTTATTCAAATTTCTCCCCCACACTAGAGTCTTATGCACTTGTATTGGATTGGGGTTTGCTTTTGCACTTCTCCTTGTCAACCTTCAAACATTCTTCTTATTAGATGTTGAATTGGTCCTTGACCGTATTCACACAAACTTTGCCTTTGTACTATGTCTTTTCTGCATTCAAACAATCTTTGCTTTTGTACTTTTGACTTGTCTGCATTCAAACAAATTGTATGTATTTTCTGCATTAACAACTTTGCACAGTTCAATCACCTGCCAACGCGGTTTTTGGTGCTTTAGGCAGACTCACTGGTTCTTCTCTGCGTCTCTAATGCATCTTGTGTCTTTTTGGGATGGTTCCTACACCCGTTCTTCAGCTTCAAGAATGCCAACATCCCTTCAGCGGTCCGCACAGCTACCCGGTTACAGGTTTGCTTGCTTCTCCGGTCCGGATATGAGAATGCTGCTTCCTCGAGCAGCCCGACACCTAAGAACTTATGCATGGCTCCCAATGTCTCTGTGGCCTTCTGTTCTCTCCTATGTCGTCTCTCCCCCGGTACCAGCAGCTTTCTCAGTTCCTGCGTGCTTTGCGTCTGTGAGCCTTCAGCTGAGACTCAACGTCCTCTCCTGCACTATCTTCTCTAGCAGTGCGGCTTTCATTTTTTAAGATCCCACGCACTTTAGGTTTTGGAAAGCAACAAGTCATGCGCTTTGTTCATTGAGCTCTTGTCAATCTGCATACACTCCCTAGTCCTCCTCGTCTCACTACATGAGGGATTTTCAAAGTTGGAGTCCATAGATGTCTTGTGGTCATAAGTGGAGGCCTGACTAGAATAGCAATCCTCATGGGGATGGGTGAATACTGTGTCTTTTCCAATGAAGTCACCAGTAGTTGTCTCTTCCCTCATATAACGGGTCAGGATCAGGAAGCGTCTGCCGTTCCCTGGCCACATGGGAAGAGATCACCGCCGGGGAAACTGTGATGTCTCTATTGGATTGATCACAATTGACAATAGGGCTTTGTTAATGAGGTATAATTTGTTTTAACATTTTCGGGTAGAAATCAAGGCTTTTAATATGGTTCCTCAATATTTATTAAAACACCTATCGCATGATTTTAGGAATTGTTTTAAAATTGAAACTGAACTTATTTTTAACAAGGGACGTTACTGGAGCAAGGAGTGGTATTTAAGAGCAGAAAGTTATGTTGTTACTAGAGGTCGAAACCTTAATACATCTAGTCATTGACTGTGCCTCTATCGGTTTTGCGCACACAACTTCTAAATAGATTTGTACATTGAGAGGAGATGTTATCAACTGTTCTTTCTGTTCTGGCATCGTATCCCTAATGCGCAAGACATTTCTCTGTGTTGCTGTTTTATGTAAAAATGGTTTTAAAATTATGAATTTTCTATTGTATGGTATGTAATTGGTATGTTTTCATTTGTGTGAAAAGTTTAATTTAAACTGTAACACACGCAAATAAATAAATAAAATACGGATTAACGCCTTATTACAGTAAGAACTTGACAGCAGTTCTCCAACTTATGTCCTTGGAAAAATGTCAAGTGAGTTGCTTCTGTTTTCCCTACGTCCTCTCCTGTCAAACATAGTACTTAAAGGCTCTATGCAGCCTGTACTGGAAAGGTTTGTGGGAACCGCAAGCACCTGGGCGCCGGATATTTAGTGCTTAGAATTTGTCCAATTCGATTGAATACATAGAGCACGAGAAATGAGAAGTCTTTGTCAACTTAATTGGTTTTGGGTGCTAGTTTATTAACATCTAGGGTGCCAACACGTTTTTCGACCCAACAGGGGTCTGTCTTTATCAAGGCAGGTTGTGAGTAATTCAGAGCAGGTATGCCGGGTGATGAGCTTCAAAAGGTGGCTCTGCTGAGCAGCAAGGTCTCTGCAAGGTCTCTGCAATCAGGATGTGCGGTCATGGTGATCTTTTGATGTACTGCACTGACAACTCTTATGCCGCTTTCATGCTGGTCCCAAACCTAGCAGTCTTATTACCATTCAAGAGTTCCATCTTACTCTCAATGTTCCCACTTTCTCACAAAATCCTATTTCTTACTCTCTCCCTCATCCGTTTCTTGAATGCAGCCTGATCTTAACAGTGAACATTCCATGACCTTTCACACTTTCCTCTTCCAACCCCCTCCCTCTCCTTCATCCTTTTCCCTCAGTACCTGGAATGCGACCTATGAGCTTAGCTATGACGTCCCCTGGCCTTTTCCTCTCTCCTCTCCCTTCTCCCCCTCTCACTTTCCTCCTTTCCAATCAGTACCTGCAATGCAGACCGTGGGTTTAGTAGTAAACCTCCCCTGACCTCTACTTCTCCTCCCCTCTTTTCCACTGTGCTTTGATGTGCTTGTTCTTGTACAATGTAGCACATTACAAAAAACTCCAATTAAATATTTTCTTGAAAACCTAACAAGTTCACCTTCTAGACCCTCACTTACCAACTATTTCCACCCCACTAAAACCTCTTCTATCTTTAAAGACTATGTACTATTCAAACGTTTGTGTTCGCCAACTGACTCCTGCTCCAACAACCCACATCAACAGACTGGTTTTCTCTGGGTTTTGTAAGTGGAGTGGTGTAAATATCCTCTTGCAGTGCACTGTCAGTATACAATTTTATTTGTGAATCCAAACCGCTGCCCATGTTGCAATCTAAACCAATAAAGAATGTTTCCAAAATGTCAACTTACCATATGCTGTGGGTCCGGTATGTTTACTCCATTGAAAAACAGATTAGTACTAAAGGCCTGCTGATGCCTCGGAATTAAATCACCTGGAAAAAAGAGACATTGGGAGAATTAAGCTACATTAAATGTTCCTCCTTTTATCTGAACATACTATAGCAGATTATTTAGCAGTTTTTCAAAACATATCAATCAACAATTCAGAGCAGTAGACTTCAAAGTGTGCAAACGTGCGACCAATCTCCCTGCTAAACGCGGATGTCAAATGCCCACTATAAATATACGCCCAATGACTGGGTAGAATCCTATGCAGGGTTAGCTACAAAAAACAGACTGGGTGTATATCTGGCTGCAATAGCTATGGCAAACGAAAGGAATTAATGAATATTATCCATCTACATAATAACTAATTAGAGCCCTGTGCTGCTATTAGCTTTGATGCAGAGAAAGACTTTGACAGAGTAGGCTGTGAATATCACAGACTGCTGCTACACAAAATGCTCGGTGGTCCAAAGTTCCTAGCTTTATTTTACAACCTCTACGAAAAAACCAAGGCTCATGTGACAGTGAATGGGAGGACCTCCAACGAATTATCCATTGAGAGGGGGATTAGGCAAAAATGATCATTCCTCCACACTGCTTTTTGTTATGCTTATTGATCATCTAGCTATTTGGATTAGGCAAGACCAAAGACTCGGGATTAAATGTGGATACTGTGTTTCCACAGTATCCACAAAGGTACTACTTTTACCATGAAAACTCCTACAGGTGCCTGTTGAAAGACCTGAAACTTTTTGGGTGATCTTATAACTTTAGGGTGAATGGCTCAAATACTAAAGTCTTTCCCATTACACCGTCTTGTTGTCTTGTTATAGTAGTCTTATCCCAGAGGGCAATTTACCTTGGCGAAAGACGGGTTTTCATACTTGGAGTTCAGAGTTAGTAGAGACACACGCCAAATCATAGTGCACAACATACACGTAAAGCTGCTTGAAATTGGGACACTGTGCAGAAAATTAACCAGGCTAAACCTTACCCTTTGTGGAAACTAAATGATCCCAGTGCCCAGCCTACTTTATGTTAACGCTAGCTGAACTACCCGGCTTGTAAGTTTGACTTCAGTTTCTTCAGCAGTTTCATTCCTTC
The DNA here is from genome assembly GCF_040938575.1 of Ambystoma mexicanum. NCBI lineage: Eukaryota > Metazoa > Chordata > Amphibia > Caudata > Ambystomatidae > Ambystoma > Ambystoma mexicanum. Next base: position 218,847,132 of record NC_090940.1, read on the forward strand.
ATTGTTCAGCAGCACTAATTCTCTTCACGGCACGTCGTGTTTCAGTTTCTTCAACAGTTCTGTTTGTTTGTTTTTTAGCAGCACAAATTCTCTAATGAGTAAGTCTCGCTTCAGGTTCTCCAGCACTTTCATTGTTCTGTCTCATGCGCTTGAGATCTTCCTTCTTCAGAATGGTGATCATGTTTCAGCTTTGATGCGTGATGATGAGCAGTTTCTACAAATGACATGTATATGGCGGTGTAACACCACAAAAAGTAATGCCGAAAAACAAAGCCGAACAACCAAAAAAGATTCATTATCTCGGGAAAGCGATGACCTATCGAGCCAGAAACAGTTGCATTAATTCGGCAATGAAATACAGAATATTCCATGCAAAGTTCATGACACCAGAATGCACCGTTCATGAGGAGTTACGTCCCCAAGAACGCCACATACAAACCCAAAAACAAACATGACTTTGTTTTATATATACATACATATATATATATCACCTGATTCCCGCAGAGGCGCCGGTCTTGACTGGGTGAATGCCGTATCTTCAAAGGTGATGTGTAACACACGGTTGGCTCTTTGGGCTGGACCTCTGTGCACTGTATGTCTGACTCGAAGAGTAAAATGTCTGCAGATAGAAAATATGGGATTAATGAACTGGGGTTATTGGGGTGCCTCTCTCCTCCTCCCTTTCTCTTCTCCTGTAGAACCCCAAAGGTTAACGCCCTCACCTTAGGTAAGTGAACGCCGAGCTCTCCATCTGCCTCGTGGCAAGGTGCCGTAACCAGTTTCTTCACTGGATAAGGGTGCAGGCCTCTTGACCTCAGAGGACTGCTGTTCGTCGTTAACTGCACGAACGGTAAGTTCTGGGCACTTCAAATGTCTTAAAAGTCTTTTGTAATGATATCTCTTGTTTTGCAGGGTTCCGGCGATGGCGGATGGCGGGCTGATGAGAGTTGAGGGTCGAACCCGCGTGAGGAATAGAAGCGCCTGGGCGCACGTAAGTAAGCGCTTGTAGCCTGCTTCATGATGCGCACTAACTGTCCCTTTTATTTTGCAGGTACAAGTTCGGAGCTTTAGAGAAGCTGAAGGGTGCTGGAACACCCACTGGATTCGGCGTGGGAAGGAGTAATGGCACGTGAGTAATAAAGTTGCCCAATGTCTTTAAACGCACCTTCTTTTGTCTTTCAGATCCGGGATGCAGCGCCGAAGGCCTCCGGAGCGTGCGAAGAGCTGGTAAGCTTTTGTCTTTCAGATGCCGGAATGCAGTGCGAAGACCTCCGGAGCATGCGAAGAGTAGGTAAGCCTTTGTCTTTAAGATGCCGGAATGCAGCGCGAGGCGTTGGTGACAGCCGATGGACCAGGTAAGAGATGCGCTGCAACTGAAGACCGCAGTGCTAACCTGTTCTTTCTTTGTCTTTACAGGTGCTGCTGAAGACTGGATTCCAGGATGGTAAGCCTTTGTTCCCTTAGGCCCAGGATCAGAAGCAGAAGACACGATGAGCTTTCTGCTGCAGAGAATGCAGAATAACGCAAAGCAAGATTCATCCATCGGGTGTGGTTTAAATAGCCTCCTGTAGTGCTTAGGTGTCTCCTTCCACAGCCTCGCCTAGGTGAGAAAAGAGTTCCTGCTTTCCAGAAGAGTTCCAGTGTTCTGAACCTAGGGAGTGGCTCCTGCCCCACCCAACATGAAAAGTAGTCCCAAACAGAAGAGGATCAGGGGCTCAACTGGCAGGTAAGTAAGCAGCATGGTCTGCTGCAGGTAAGTCCACCCAAGCATTATGAGCCCGGCGCTTCCATCGCTGGGACTGGGCATCTTTATGAGCCTGGTGCCACTGGCGCCAGGACAGGGTCCAAAAGGTCCCAATTGGGACTGGCTGGCACTCGGAACCGGGGTTATGGGTCTGCTTCCAAGGGAGTCGGGCAAGTCCTGATCTTTTGGAAGCAGAGATCATGACAGTGTCTCCTTGGTGGATTGCTTTGAGGTTGCGTTAGAAAAGGAATGCAGTAACCTTGAGCTATTATTTCTAGAGCCCAAACATCTGAAGTAATGGCTCGCCATTTTGCAGATGCTGTGACAGCCTGCCTCCTAGAGGTGTTGTGTGATGCAAGACCTCAGTGGTTTTGTGGTGGTTGCTGCAGCCGCTGATGGCAGAGAGGCTGTACCTGGAGCTGGCTTTGCACGTTTTCTTCGTCCACCGCAAGTGCCCTTTCTCGGGCCCCTTTGACTGGCCATTCCTTTCGCCTTTCCATATGAAGAGTAGTAACAATATGATCGTCCCCTCCAAGATTGACCTGGTGCACGAAAAGGCTGAGGTTGCCTAATAGCAGCTCCCAAAGACTTGGCAGCTGCTTTTGAGGTCTGCAACCTCTCAAGGCTCTCGCCAGCCTTGCTGCCAAAAATGTTGAGACTCGTCAAAGGACATGTTCGGAAGACGGTTCTGCGTGTCTGGTGAGAAGCCCGACTTCCGTAACCACGCAAATCTGTGCATTATTGTGCTAGTGCCCATGGACCTGCTCACACTATCTACAGTGTCCAATCCAGATTCAAGGGATTCCTGCATAGTCTCCTTCCCATCTCTAATGATGGCAAGGAACCCTTCCCTTTCGTCCCCTTCTGGTATATGCTTCGGCACCATTGCAATGCACTCCCACAGAGTGTACGAAAACTTTGCCAAGGCACATGTGGAGTTGGTTGATTTTAACGCCACACTGCCAGCTGAAAATACCTTCCGTGCCCAGCCATCCACACGCTTATCGTCCCTGTCCGGAGGGATAGAAGGGTACGCCAGTTTGTTAGAAGCTGTGGCTGCCTGTATGACCAAACTCTCGGGAGTGGGATGTTTAGACAGATAGCCGGGGTCGCTACTGGCAGGGGCGTATTTTGAAGTGAGGGATTTATTCACTGGCGGAATAGAATCCAGATTCTCCCAATTTTTGGCCACCCTATTTTGCAAGGCTACGTGAAAAATTAGAATTGGGTCTTCAGTAGGACCACAATCCAATATGTCTGTTAGATCATCTTGGATGAATTGGGCTGGAGGTCTGGCCCATCCTAAATAATCTATCACCTTTGTCATCAGCTGACGGTATGATGGACTGGCATGTTCTCCTGGTTCTGGCCTACCAAAGTCATTTTCAGGAGATGTATCAATATCACTTGCATTGTGTAGTGATTCAACCAAATCCCTCATCCTGCTTTCTTCTGAAATCAGACATTCTGGGACATTTGGGGTGCCATATTCCAGCCCAAAAGGTACATTCTCCTCATCAGATTTCTGAAGAACTCCTTCCTAGGAAGAGGTTTGAAAACCTTTTCTGGGAGAGGTGGAGGAGGAGTATTAATGGGTCCTGAAGGCATTACAGGTCTTGTAACAGCCTTCTCTTTCCCTATTTCAGGTTGATTTGGCCGAACTGGAGGTTTTGGTGTTGAGGGCTTCGGGGTCGACGTCGACAAATGCGTCGATGGCGTCGATGTAATACTCGTCGTCGAGGGCATCGAGGCGGTCTTCGAAGACTTGCCCTTCGAGGTGTGTTCAGTCTCGGACCGCGTCGGTGACCTCGAGCTGCCAACTCGACTCGAGTGGCTTTTCTCGCTCTGCGTCCTAGAAGGTTCTCTATCCCTCCTCTTTCGATCATCCGGGCTCGAGGGCACGCGAGTGTCGGAGCGATGACGCTCCCGGCCGGCTTCCGAGGAAGGCGCGGACCGAGGCTTCGCTTTCTCGAACACTTGCAACCGCACGACTTGCACTTTTTGAAACCCGATCTCGGGGTCGTGGTCGGCGTCGATGACGAGGACATATTTGTTATATTTTATGCTATTCTCACAGAACTCGAGGTGCGCCGAAACTCCGAAGCAACGTATACTGTGGAAAAACAGAACTGAGGCCAACGGGCGCCGTGTGTGCTACTTATACACCCGATGACGTCACCGTCACCCTCGACGAAGGCCTTCGAGGGACCATCGACTCGACGACATCGACACACAGCGCCCTCTGCCGAAATGATTTTCCGAAAGCAGCTGAAGCTGGATGGAATACATCTAAGATGAGGAATACGTTGGAGGACAAGCCACTCGAAAAGATTTTTCAGAAAAGGTGCTCTAATACTATCAGTTCCTGGACATGACAGCAAGAGATGTCTCACAGTCTCAACAATTAACAATACAAAAAAGAAACAGTGGATCAGACGACCATCCCCCATCACATGTCAGCTCCTCATTTATTTTCCCTCTTTCGCAACAAGTCCACATTGTTCCCACTATACAAACAAGTCTAGGCATCTCATGTATATCGACTGTGAGTCTCCTTTTTATACTCCCCAACCCGTCCTCGTCCTGCAGCTCACATCATTTCCCATTGTTCAGTATTTTCCCCATTTGCTCATATTGTCCCACCCTCGAAGGTAGACTCCAGTTCTCGCACTTGTGAAATCAGGTATTGTTTGTACGGATCCCAAATATCCTTGAGTTGAGCACCAGGATGACTCGTCGTTCTGTATTCCGTTTCCATCTCATTACAGTATAAAATATCCTCTTCCCACTGCCCCTGTGTAGGACACTGCACACTCCCCCACACCATCGCCACCCTTATCTTTGCGAAGAATAAGAACAACCCTGCTAACTTCCTCATCTGACTTGTGATTCCCTTTGTATATCCCAGTAAATCCCCCACTGGTGTTGGATCCACCTGTTCCCCTACGATATCACTTATTATCTAAAAAACATCCTCCCAAAAACAGGACACTGAGGGACAGTTCCATGGCATGTGAAGATATTTTTCCCTCTATTGTTTGAGAGTCTTTGAAAATAGGTTGAGTTGTTTATGGTTTACTGTTTCATGGGATTGGAATGTTTGACCTTATGTGAACTTTGTAGTCTCAAAACTCACAATGTAACAACAATAAACTGCCAAAAAACCTACAGTAGTGCAAAAGTAAGTGGTGATGATGAGAAACGACATGGCTAAGACCCACTGATGCCCTTCAAATAAATTCAAAATAAATGTCTTTGTCCCTTCTGGTTTGAGCAAAGTTCCAATATGCATTAACAACCACCTTAAACATCTTTTGGATTCAATACTAATATTTTATTTCTCAGTTAATCCTAAATGTTTTCATTTGTGTAGTTTGCAATGTCTCACTGTCAACTACCACCTCAGTGTCTGTCCTCCATCATGCCGATGGCTAGAGATAGCCATTTGTTATAAAGTACAATACGTGCCATTGACATTTCTAATATTGGCCAAGACATGATGCACCATTTTCCATGATACAATTGGCTGCATATTGGACACTGCACATACACTTTCTTTGTTTCCTCCCCTGGTTCTCTGCCAAAAATAGAAGGAAAAATAACTCTGTGAAAAGTGGTAGTCATATTTGAATGGCAGTTTTCAACCACTATTTTGTTCAGCAATGTCGACTATTTAGGTTGATTTGTGTAATGCTAATCATAACGTAAGGGATGGCTCAACTAATAATAGTAGGGACATTTCTTCAGCTAAATTACAAGACACTTAAGTAAATGAAAAGGGTCTATTTACCGCTATGGCCATTTCTAACATACTGAGGATTATGACCAGTTAATGGCTACTTTAATAGTGCTAGACCAGGAAAGTTGAGTTTCAACAATGGGGGGGTTAAAAAGTGCAATAGATTATTTTATAATGCCGGTACCACAATGGGATTTAATAAAAGCTGTTATGGTAATCGACAGATGATACAGGGATCATAATCAGCTCATATGAAAGTCAGGAATCACCACTAGGGTCAAAGAAAATCTGGTGTTCAGCCTCTTTAACAAATAATAGAAAAATAAAAAATAAAATGGGCTTTAGCAAATCAACACCTTCACACAAATATATTAAAGGAGAATTTAGGAATAATATTGTCGTATATTCAGAATGACAGTGTCGGAGAACAGAGGCTGGGATTCTTATAGGAATTAATCAAATCGATTGACTATCTATTATCAATCAATACATCTAAGACTTGGTTGGACAGTAACTGTATGTCACTCCATCAGGCCTATTAAAAGCATTAAAGGACTATCCTCTTTTTAAAGAAAAGGTGGGATCATGTAGGAAAAGTACAAATTAGCATTAGGCCATAACAAAACCTTGTCACGAAGATATTTGGGGTAGGTTTGAAGCTGCTGTTGTAGCTAGGGACTAAGTTGCATTTTGTAAATTGGTAGCGGAGCATAAAAAGAGTGTTGATTAGAATGAGGAGATCCCAATACATATTATCTTGTCAGCTTGGGTGGAGCATTTCACAATAGTATATGGTGGAAGGGGTACAGTGGTGGATGAACAGCTGGCTTTGGGAGAAGAGATGCATAAGATGAATAAGATCAAGGCCATGATAGACATGTGTAACCATAACACTTTGCGTTGAATGAGATCGGTAGGGCCCTGGCAAGCCAAGCCGGAGGCAAGAGTCCAGGCCCTGATGTTGTATCATTAAACATATTTAAATATATGCCATCTCACGGCCTCCCGCCCTCTTACTTGTATCTTCAATATCATGCAAAACTGCAACACGTTACCAGTTAATGGGAACCCAAGCACTATGGTTTATATTTAGAAAAAGGGCCCAAAAACAGCTCAACATCGTACCAGCCAATTTCATCAATTAATGGTGTATCCAAACTTTCTGTAAAAGTTTTTTTTTATGCTCAGGGAATGGCTGGAAGATAATACACTGACATCTACTGTGGGTTTAGAGAAGTTCATGGGAGAAGTATTTCTAAGGTATAGAAACTTAAACATATTTGGCCTCGACGGATTTCAAATCTTCCTTTGACAATGCCAAGAGGGATATTTTATGGGCTTTGCTAAACGACCTAAACATACTGGAGAATTATTAGATATTGTGATGGTATTGCATTTTGAGGCAAACATGAGCGTAGATACAGCATAGATCGGAACTCACAGAGAGCTTTACTCTTACTAAAGGGGTGCACTAGCGTTGCATACTTACACCACTTCTTTTAAAATGTTAAAATAATTTCCTTAATAGGTGTTTGGAAGCTGTGATCTTGGATGTTCCAAGAAAAGCGAACAGACAGACATCTTTTTTTAATGTATTGCAAGGATCCTGTCTGCTCTACAAAAGGTGGCAACAGTTTATAGAGAACATATGAACATCTGGGGCATGTAGGTCAATCCCCCCAAAAAAACGAACAAAATCGTGGTTTGTAAACAAAGGAAAATTAACACATGTATGTCTATTAATCTTTATTTTTTGTCAAATCATGTCTTCTCGAATTGTTTTATAGAGTGTGTGTGGAGACTCATCTACATCACTGGGGGCAAATTCGGCCCAAAAAAATGTTAGAAAAAACTAGACAATTGGATTCAACCAGTTTTTCAATTATCAACAGGCCTACTTCCAGGAAAGAACATGTATAGTGATTTCTTTCAAATGGAGTAAATTTAGATTTATAGATATGCCATCATGGAAAGCACATATGGCACAAGCAGGCCTTAAGGATGACTCTGACTAGGTATTCTTAGATTAGCGAGTAGTTGTTCTCATTCCTCAGTAGATAAACTACTTAGCATATTTAGAGTTAAGTCTATAGCCGTGGCCAGGTATGTTGCGGACATTTGGAGTTACTCGGGGCCAGAGAATTTACAAGTGGTCAAAAACTCATTTTAGGCTTATCACGTACAACATCTGCATTCAATGTACTTGCAGAATTAGGAATGGATTTCTTATATTGTCATCCAGTGTTGCTGTGGGTAACATTGTGTCGGAACAAAAAGCAAACTTAGCAACTACTATAGTGAAAGACTTACTGAACAGTCAGTTAGTTAGTAAAATTTTGGCTATTGCATATCATTAGTACCTTAAGAAGGAATAAGGCACACTAGCTGTTTTGCACATCTGGAATGTATGCCCACGAGTGGCAAATCTGTAATGAAAATCATCTTTATGAATCATTCAAGAGGAGAAGTGCAACCCTACTCAAGTGGGCTGCTATTTAATATTTGCCCATAGCATCTTATCCTGGGGGGCAGAATATGTTTAATTTGTCAATGGATAAAGTGACCATAGTTTGATGACTCACTTTAGGGTATTATCACTCCCATTACTGATAATAGTGGGTAGATGGTTGGCTAAGGACTTATATGAAATATGATGCTATTGTAAATTTGGTGAGCTGGAATCCCTGCTCTATTTTTTGTTATTCTGTCCATTGATTGACAAAGCTAGAAGGCTTTATCTGTGCCCCTTTGTGCTGAAAAATAATTTTGACATGTTAAGATCTGCTTTTTTGCACTTGTTGCTTCTATTCGATGTACATATTTGCTTCTGTGTAGCAGTTTTTCTTATCTAATGCCATATGCATTTGGAATACATTTATGAATATGATGTCCATTTTATATTGGTGTTTTTTAACTGCTTAAGATGTGATTTGTTTTTTAAAAAATTGATAAGCAAAAGCATAGGTACTCATTTTATAGAGACTGACTATTTTTTGTAGATTACTGTAGTGTTGGGTTGATTTAAATATGCATTGTATAGGTGTTCTGATATGACAAAATTTATCTTTTTAGCCATGCAATTTAATGGAAATTGTCTCCTGATAAAGTTTGTCGATGGATTTGTTAATGAACACAGCAATGCAGGACTGTGAACTAGAAATGAGGGTCCATTGTTTTCTTTTCCGATAGCTCCATGTACAGCATTTGGATGATTGGCCTCTTCTTAAGTGGCAAAGAATATCTGCAGTTCACTGCCCAGTCAGGGTCCTTGTTCCAATTACAGATTTCTCTCTTTATTCATGCTGAAACTGGCACTTCTAGCAATAAAGCGAATATGCACAAATAGTATCCTCAAGTACAGTACAAGCTGCTCCCAACTCATCTCATCTGATCTCTCTATATGCCCCTGCTGGTAATCTTGTTCTGTGTTTTAGCACATCGGATCCATGTTATTTCTCATTCAGTTGCCTCTTGCTATATTGAAGTTTCTTTTTTTGTTTTGTTTATTGTGCATTTGGTTAATTTATACAAACCTTTAAGCACAGAATATGCATAACAAAAGTTAATAATTTGTCACGATAAAAAGATGGAAAAATACATCATGGATATTAAAGTTAAAAATGACAATAATACATGGTGTAACTTTAAAATGATTTTCGTTACATAATAGTAATACACATTATTTCCCTAAAAGGAAACATTCCACTCCATAATATTACAGATAAAGCCTCATTCCAAATATAAAAGGCGGAGGCAGTAATTACAATGGATTCGGCACAATATATTGAGGTCCAAAATTGGTCAGTAATGATCAAATCCATTCTGGAACCAGAGAAGCATATCCTTTTTCATTTGATTTATATAAAGTCACACAGGCAGGAAGGATATGCTGAGGAGATTCTATAGATGATTTGCATAAACGACAATATCTTTCTTCATAAGGTATCCCAGTTCAACCACCAATATACTCTCTTGTCGGAAGAATGTTAAATCTCAGATATGTAATGAAATGTTTTAATTGAATACTGCATGCCTTGACCAGATAAGTGCGAGGTTGATCATAACAAAACCCTTGACTAGCAAACATGGCATAATTATTTTTCCGATGCAGATAGCAGAGACTTGCATTTATGTCCCATACAGTTGTCTTATTTTTCATTTCCCTGGCAGCAGCAGGGGAGGAGATCAGATCTTATGTCAGACAAATATTTCAATTTGGAGGCCTGAACTTCGGAAAAGGTAGGGCAGAGAGATGACTTATGATATTGTTTAGCTATCGGGCCCAACAAGCGATTTCGGTGTAACATAGGTAAATGGAAAGAAAGTATAAATTTGCCTTGCTGAAGTAACCACATAGATCTAAGAGAGGGGAGCCCAAACTCAAGCCTCAGCGCCTCCACAGTACAGAAGATGGCACACCAATAATCGAGCGAAGTAATTTTTATTCCAAGATCTCAAGCCATTTCATGCTAGATTCTAGAAGGGAATCAGCACCATATAATATTCCTGGTATAATGCTGGTCTTATATATGGACATTAGTCGCTCTATATTCTATACACCCTTGCTGTTTATATATTTCTTTAAAACCATCCATTTCCTCAAAACCTTATTCACAACAAAATTACTGTGAGAAGATTGTTTAGCAGAAGCCCGAGTTAGGCATAGGTATAGATAGGTATACTTATCTACTATCGCCCAAGCAGTGTCGTCCAATTTCCAAGTAAAGATTGTCTTGGTCCTGGAACGGGGGCAAACAATAAGGACTTTGGTCTTTCCAATGTTCATTTTCAAGTTATTTTCTTTAGTATAGGCAGAAAGTGTGTTAATAGAGTGCTTAAATCCAATTGGTGTGTAGTCCAGCAGCACAGTAATATTGAAGTTTCTAATCCCATTCCATTGGTCCATATTGCCTTAGGTATTGCCTTTAGATAGTACCTTGATTCTGTCACTAATATGTCTGTTTATTGTGTTGGGCCATTGACCTATAGTGGCAGTACACCACATGTCTACAAAGAGAAAAAGTCGGAATCCACAGGATAAAATAACGACAGATTACAAAAGTGCAAAGTAAATGGGCCAGAAATGTCATTACAAATTAGAGCAACATAATGGTGAACTCCAACAAAAAACACATAAATTACATTAATATGGCGTATCTTGCTCCCTCCAGATGTCTGAGTTGCTTGAAGTTCATTTGGGCTTTGTATATCGGGGTTGCAAGGCTTCTCCCTGTGGTCCACCAGCTTCTTCACAGGTCCTTTTTTGCGATTTGTGCCTCAAATTAAGTTTATGTCAGTGTTGCACTGAAATGTTTCTGATACGGGCCAACACAATCTGCATATCCATTGACGCAAACCCCATCGTTATTGGCCTATCTGTGTCCTTTTGATTTGTTTTCAGCTGGGGCTGTTAAGAACAGGCTTCGCTGTTAAGTTTGTCTTCATTTCTACAGCCCCTCCGCCCTACAGCACTTTGCAGATAGCGAGAAAAAGGTGACTAGGTCCTTTTTTCACATCCAATGAAATCCTGTCACATGTTCTTGATGGGCAAATCAATGCCAATGTTTTTTCACGCTAGGATTGCCAAAAAGGCCATTACTCTGGTGGTAACTACGATCCCGGTAGGAATTTCTGATTCTGAGCATTTTACATGGCCTGCCAGGGGCTTGATTCTGGGATAACACTCAATGCTCATGTGGCTAATTCTAGACACTCCTCCAAGGTTTGTACAGTCTCTTGTTCCTGCACTTTTTTCAGTTATGTCTGGGGCGGGGGGGGAATCGGGCCGGTTGTGGGCATAAAGTACTTAATGGCCACCCTGTCTGGTTCACATACCAAGGCTAACAGAATCTCACAACGCAGAGGCTTTTTCATTTCCCTTGGCTCTTCAATGCCTGCCCAGGAATAGGTTGAAGCAGGCACAAACGTATGCTAGTGATTGCTAATTGGGATTTACTTTGTGCTCTTTAGGACCAAAGAGCTAATATAGAACATCTGAAGCACAGTAGCCACAAGTCTCGTACATCATTAATTGCCTTGATGCTTTGAGTCGTATGAAGCACTGTGTCGGCTGCATATCAAGTTGGTGTAGCACCCTTGTGCTATGCAGCATGAAACACACTGCCTCAAGAGAAAAAGATACATGCCTTGACCACAGTCTCAAATGTTTTTAGAGAAGAGTACCGCTGAGCTTTTTGGCTATGGTCTGAGAGATTATTCCTTTGGGCTATCATCAGTTATGTGTTGAACAAAAAAAGCACATAGCCTACGTACTCTGGAACTTGGAGGCATGGTACAACCGTCACTACATTCAAAAGAGCCATACACAAGAAGGCTGCAAACCGAATTGCAACTGAAAGCCGGGCAGAGCTACATGGGAAATAAGATAAAACGCTGTACATAGAATCTACTTATAAAATAACTTGTGCAATGAGTCAGTGTTCATACACAGAAAAGCCAAGATGAAAGATTGACTATTGGAAAGTAGAAATAGAAGTGAAAAAATAGAAAGGTTAATCAGAAAGAGCAATGGCAGACATACATGATTCACCAGCAAAACGTACAGTTCACAGCACTTGAAGAGGCAGAAGAACACATCACACCTTTAACCCCTAATGAGCAAGGGGCAATATCACATACCAAACGTACCCAGTCTCTCAGTAAGGCATTTCATCAAATCCACAAAGGCAGTATCAGAGAAATATGAGCAGTTTTGTTATGGTACTGCGTGACCACCAAGCAATGATGGTGACCCCCCCCACACCCCAAATACAGCAAATATATAAAGTCATAGTTAACCATGACTGCACCTGCACAAACAGCTCAGTATAAACACTACTCATCAAACCACATATGTACAAAAGTGAAAAGCAAGAATACATCAAAAGTCAAAATGATATGCGATGCAAAGCGTTCTACTTGAGACGCTAACTTAACCAAGTCAAGCTCAAGCCATGACTGTTGCATTTTCAAGAACTCAAACTTTTCAGAAACAGGACTATAAAGCAGTATCGTTACTTATTCAGTACTTCTGATGGATGTGATCAACATTTACTGTCCCTTTAGATGCCTTACACACAGGTTAACTTTATATCAAGCACGAAGAATTTTATAGAGATTTCTTATTAATAAACTTTACTAATGCTCGTGCAGAAACATATGCCAAGCAAACCTTAGACAAAAGAAATATTCCAAAATGACAACGCACAGGGAGAATGACAAACACGAAAATTGTAAAGCAAAAAAGCAACTCAAATATTCTCATAGGCTTAAAAATGTGTACTTGCCACTGGCTATTGAGGATTGACTCTCTGCGAATAAGAAATGGCGTGCTGTGTGTATATGGAGAATTTCGGCGGCAAGGAAATTTTTATGCAAGGCTACTAACTTTCAAATTAAAATGTTTACCCTCAAAAAAAGTGATGATATTCTTCATTTTGCAAGGAAACAATATGGCATTAGCACTGCAATTAATAGAGAGTTAGATGCAAACAGACAGCGGAGGAGTGACAGCAAACCACTTGGCATCAGCAGCGTACGAGTAAGGTATAAAGGGGTTGATTCGTGGTAAGGCAGCTGCATGTCAGCAGGCAACCGTACACTAAAACCCCTTGTTTTACTGTCACTGTCTTCAAAATCATATTTCACAATACCCTGCAAGTGACTAGAGCACAGAGGGAATCTGTCCATCTTCAATGCCCAATGTAGTAATCTGTGATGAGAATAGGTAATGGCAAAGAATGCAGAAACCGTCCAAATAAAGAACATTAAAACTTAGAATGCCATGGAGCATGCATCGTTCATGCTGAAAGAACAATGTTATCTAGTGTACCTTCACGTGCATTACACTGGAGTCCCCACTTCCCCTGTGTCACTATGCATGCACATTGCATCAGACACAACATAGCAATCATCAAATGCCTTCATTATTAAGAGGAAATATCAGAAGATGTCAATCAACCCTTCAGAGATATGTGTGAGTAGTGTTAATGTGGCATAAAGGCACATTCACCAAAAATAGCCTCATTGCTTAAGATACACCACATGATGATGCAAAAAGAATCAATGGTACAGCAAGGGTTAAGTGACGGGTACCTACATACATGTGCACTGATGACCTCTTCTGCTAACCAGCAGCATGCTGGCAACAATTGGCATTTCACGGAGTAACTTGTCTCTAAATATAAATGGGGGAATGTCTTAAAAACTACACCTCCCATATCATCATGCCACCTGAGATAGATGCATCAATTGTGTTACTCCCTTGAGCTGCTCCTCCTTCGTGTAGAATCATGCTGTCAATTCTGCAAGAGCATATGGTTGTGATGGTAACAGTAATGAAGGTGGCAGAAGATCCTCCTCTATGCATAGCATAGCAATAGTCAGCGGTTCTACATCAATATGCATTAACGCACTCACGTTCTTTATACACGCTGTTTCGACTCACAATGTATGGAGTACAAGCCTTGCTATGCTCAAGAAATACCTCAAATAAAATGCAACATGCACATTGTGCATTTGCACAAGTCAAATGTTTTGTGCCTGTTGTGATAAAGGATCAATATAAATCACAAGCCAGTAAGGAAGTTGGTCACCTTTATTTAGAAACAACAGGTAGGGTCAACTCCTATAGGGCATAGGGGTTTGACTAAAACTTTAAAAAGATAGCTGACTGAAAGTGTTAGGATGGATAACTCAACATGTAGGAACTTAACAGAAATGTGTTGCTATCGCCTGTGGTTCAAGACTGTCTGCGTAAGGAATAAACTATTAATTAACGATCTCCAAATGGGTTAATCTAAATAAAGTTATAAACACTGTCTGTCCTTCTGGCCTTGTCAGATTCCGTTTTTGCACAAATACCGGGGATAGAACGACCAGCTCACTTCTTCACCAACTCCTACCAGTAAGTGTTTCTTCCCTCTTGCTAAGTCTGCCACCTTGGCATCAGAAGTATTCAACCTATCATCCCCCAGATGCTTTGGACTACAACTCCCATAATCCTTCAACACTGACTTTGCTAGCCAGGGCTAATGGGAGGTGTAGCGCAAAACATATGGAGGATGACAAGTTATCTACCCCTGTTGTGGATAGGCTCACTCTCTAGCTGTGGGTTGTCCTCCTGGACTAGTAGCGATACATTGATACACTCCTACCAGGAGGTATTTCTTCTCCCTTGCTTGGGGCTTTTAAGGCTTCAATATTCTAAACCACCGTCTATGAATCACTCTCCTGGGCCGAAGCCATCAGCCTTCAACAAGCTCTTTTTCTTGGTTTCTGGCTCCTTACAGAGATCTCAGATAAAGCCCTCAGTAGGCTTGTTCTTTCATCCTTTCTTAGTCTCGGCTAGTGTCTGAGTTATTGGCCTCAGCAGGCTTGCAGCTTTCCTCATTCCCCTCAATCTGAGCTCTGCCAGTTCCTGAAATAGAGCCCTAAGCGGTCTTCCCTCTTGCTCTCCTTCTCTGGTTCTAGTATCTCCATCTGCTCACTCTGACTTCCTTTTGCCTACAGGTCAGTAACCCAGGTTTTTATATTATTCTTGATTAGTTTGAGAACATGTCAAGGCTCCTGATAGGTACACCTTGATTCTCATCTGCTAACCCTGTGATTGGGTTTGGCTCAATTCTGTTAGTTATCTTAGCTGTTTGAGCTTTCCCACTTTGCTGCGCTAGCTGAGTGTACTCCAATTCTCTCCTTATCTAAATGAATTAACTTAGGCTTTTGTGCACAGCGGACAAGGGTTTAAAATGGCTGACAGCAATTTTATAATCAGACACTGACACTCGGTTGGCTGTACGACTCTGTCGCTCAATCTATGCTCAAACTATTCACATCTACCTGCACCACTCCACAGACTCCATTAGATGGGGGTTTGAAATGGTGAGTCACTCTGGGAGTGGTCATGGCACTAGCAAAAGTGGTTGAGTTTGCCTTTGCATTCATTTACTGCGTGGGTGCCACAGTCTCCAGCTTTCCAAAGGGATTTAAGCATACATGTCAAATGTGCAGACCACTGCACTTGTCCTGTCATTGGATGAGGGAGGTTTTTCTGATAGCTGCACTGAAATGCAGTTTTGAGGTAAGCCTGTTCTAATTGGAAGGAACTGTAGGTCAAGGTAAGCTCTGATGATTTCTCCTGGGGGGCTCAAATCCAACCTTTAAATAGATGGGCTGGGTGACTATTGGTTTTATTATTAATATACACGATGGCCTGGGTAGTGTGTAGGAGGTCTGGGGAACCATGTATAATCTTCAGTTAGCTCCTCACATAGCTGGTGGGCATCCCCATTCCCCAAAGGCCCCTTGTTGCCAGCGAAAGAGGGCCAAACAATGTGGTTTCATCACAATGTATTTTTACACAGAAATGTCCCCTTATGAGTACTTTTAGTACTTTTAGTTTTATCTGTGTCCCACTGAGTGACAAGCATACCCAGTTCAACATAATTCCCAATTGTTATATCTACACAATTGTATCCAGCATTCATGTCACCAAAATCACATTATCATACATAGAATAGTACAGTTTGAAGGGATCTCCTGGATTATCATGGAAACCCCTTTGCATCTATTCCTATACATATGCACTCACTACTGCCGGAAGACTTGGCCTCATTATGAGTCTGGTGGTATCTCAGCTGTAAATCCACTGAGATACCACCAAACGAATGTACCGTTACCGCCACTTTGTCAGGCGAAATTATGGCTATATTACAAGTCGTGGTATGTCAGAATTCAGTGGAATTACTAGCGGCGATAATTCTGCTGGTCGGTAATTCCATTGAAATTGCCTTTTTTTGCAATAAGGTGACGGAATTACCGACCAGCCTTTTGCTGGAGGTTTTTCCTCCGCCTCACCTCCAAACCCATAGTTCGGAACTGCGGTAATACAGCAGTAATGAAGTGGTAACTCTCTTACCACAGCCTTATCACCATTTTTGGCAACAGAGCCAAACTCATAATGAAGCCCTTAATTTTAAACTGTGAAGTGATTGGCTTATAAACACTTCACATCGGAGAATATTCTGCTAATTAAGTGGTTAAAAATGTTCCTGGTACCAGTACATATTTTTTTTTTTCTAATATCAAGCCATCACACCTTGCTATTGAGCATGTCAACGAAAAAAATCTATTTCCCTTTACTTTGGTATACCTGGCTTAAACCCACTGTGCATTGCTCAGTGGCGTATTTAGACGTTCTGCTGCGCTATGCCCAAATGAGTACATGCGCACCCCCCCAGCTTTACTCCACCTCTGCCAAACTCTGCACCTTCACCAGATTCCCCCCCTTCAACAAACTCTGTCCGAGTTGAACAAACTACAGCCCTTCACCCTCATTTTGGCGTCATAACATTATAAGGATATTTTTAAATTTGCTGAGAATTAAAAGTTATTGCTTCCACTCCATTGATTTAAGCCTGTCATCTTCTATGTTATGTTAATTGAAAGAGTTTTTTCAGATTTCTGCTACCCAAGATTTGGAAAAGGCAGCGTGTTCTACAGCTGAGTGCACTAGAGGTAATAGTTAGCGCTAATTGTCCAAAAATAATCTTTTAGAGGAAGTGATAAGAAAATGAATTGTCTGCCAACTGGGCAAAAGTGAAGGTTGGAATGAGGAATTTTGGTTTCAATGCTAATATCTCGTTTTTCTCACAAATTGTATGCTGTCACTCTATGAGAAGCACCTAGTACGGTCTGTAATATGAATGCAAAATAACTAAATTTCTACATCCGGCCTTGATGAATGATAAAGTTTACATATGAAATATATGCAAGTGATACATGCACATCTTATCAAAATGTTGAATACAAATAACTCAAGCTCCTTCTCATGGTTACAGCTCTGGTGTTAGCAGGGTGCAAAATGGAAATAAGTCAAGTTACCTGCTGCAGCCGATGTACCTCCAATCCCTTAGCCTGGAACGCCATTAAAATATGGCAAAATCACAATTGAAAATTGTAGACTCTGCCTGGGCATAAACACCTCAGTAGAATAAAGACAGTTTAAGAAGGTTCTTGGAATCTTTGATGGTGCATTCTCACAGTGGAGTATTGGATAAGGGCAACCCCGAACATTCATGCGTGGGAAGCAAAAGCACTCCTCGTAGCTGCACAATGCAGGCACCTTTTATAACAATTAAAGTGGTACATACTGTTTACATCATTGCTGTTTGTGCAATTGCTCAAAATACCCAACACTCCAAGAGTAAAATTGAGCAATGAATCAGGCAAGCCAGCACACTATTACCTTTGTAGGTGTGGTTTAGGCTATGGGTCTTGCCAGCTTGTGTTTATGGTAATTTAAAATGTTTGTTAACTCTGTAGAGTTGGTTGGACTGTAAAATACTTAGGAGCATTTTGAGATGTGTGGGTATAGATATAGATGTCCTGCTGTCGTTTGGAGTACTGTTTCACAGTAAAAGTCCTATCTTGTATTTAAAATATTGTTAATATAAACATGATTTATACGCATCACAGTTATGCATTGTATGACATATTTTGCAGTTGGTTCTCCTGGTAGTACTAAGAGTGCAGCAGAATGTCATCAAAGGTGTATGATAAACCAAGTCGGGATGCCATTTGCTTGCTTAGAACTAAGCATCTTCTGTGAAGATGGTTGAATGGATATCTTTATGAGAGACCTTTAAACCTATGAAACAGTGTGTACCTTTGGCACACAGTTTTTGTTCTCACCCTTCTATGGCTTTGGGTATCCATTCACAGGTTTCTTGAGGCACTTGCACATTCAGATTTACTCTTCACAATTTTAACTTCACTATGATCTATTTCATGCTTGCACCTTTTAAGCGGCCACATACCTCTGAAATGTGGGGCCGGGAGGGAAATTAGTGCTTGCTTCTAAACATCATTTTAGTGCCACATGTGGGAACTCTGTGCTTGACTTAAGCATAGGCATGCGTTTAATGTTGTAACATGATGCAACATTTTTAACCTTTATGTTTCTGGAGGGAAACCCCGCATTTTGCAGTGGTTTAAAAAATACATGTGTATCTGAATATAAAAGTGATTGCTTAACACAGTGTATGTGTGTATGGATTAGAAAGAACTCCAAAGGTAATGTGAAGTGGCACCAATAAAACCAATGTGGTATTGGTTGTTTTGCATATTAAGGAGCAATTTGGGAAAATAAGAATGATCAAAGAGCTTTATATCTGTCATATATGTCTGAGAGTTGTAGGACTGAATCACTAAATACCTAAAGCATGCTGGGTTTGGTATGTTTCCTTTTTTACATTTTTTTAACAAATCACCCTAACAATAAAGCTTTTGCAAATATCAAGCATATATATAAGTTTGGCCATCGAAAACTTTAACTATCAGAGTTGAACGACTGCTAACAGCTCACAATTAGTGACTTTAGTGACAGTTTTGTGGATCAGCCAGACTTGGAGAAACACGATTGACTTTATATTTAAGAAATGACAACCAGTACATTGAAAATAAACTGCAATAAAATGTCAGTCCTCTAGCAATCTGCTGCCCTAGGCCTGGGCACAACAATATTTTCACCACTCCTGGTATCTCTTCATTTATCAATATTAGCTATTTGTACAGTGCACAATGCAGAAGTCCTTGTGTGTACAACTTTGGCAGGGAGGGGATTGAAGTTGCTCTGCTTTAAGATTTTAGTTGTGGCATATTTAGGCTTATGAGAAAAGCTAGGGCTTGAGTTTTTGTCTGAAACTGGGAGGATCTTTTATTGGTATGGGACAGAACAGGAGGATGTTCTGCAGTCTTCCGTTTTGCACACTAAGAAGTGCAAAATATGGAATTCAAAGTGTTTACTCGGAAAGTTCTATATTTGTCCTGTTCATTGCTTGTTTGTTCTGGTTTTGATCCATCTGAGCACCCCCTTCTACCCTATATTTCCATTGCCAAACCCATAGACATACTCTCTGGCTTCTAAGGCCACCTCCCGCCATGTTGAGGTCGCTAATGTACCACCCAGCTCCCCTACACCTACCATCTTTAGAGAAACATCTCCGAAGTATTCAGCTGTATATTCCTTGAGTGGAAACTGTGAAAAACCAGAGGGTGTTTCACTGTCTAGACCCCGGGGATCCCTTACTCGAGTAGGCAGGGTACGTCCATCACCTTTGGATGCATACCCTGGGGGTGGACAAGTGTAGGAGGATCACCTGGGTGAGGGGTCCTCGGGAGTGGGGGAGGAATGCCTGATGGTGAGACATGGTATCCCCTTTTCCAAATACCCGTCCCATCCTATTTTATAGGATATTCCAACTTCCTTGATTCCCCCCCCCTTTTCTACACAAACATTGAGCCAAGGAAGAGGAGATCTGAGGCTGAAAGGAGTGCCACCCATGATATGATATGATAGTTTATTTATATAGCGCCTATACACAATGTGTTTCAAAGCGATTTAAGGCAAGGGAGGGAACAAGGGAAAATACAATGACATTCTTATAGGCCATGAACAGTAAGGATGTGAAATTAACTATCATACTGGGCCTGACGACATTTCAGATAGTAGTGGGAAGTAAATGGAAACAGACAGGCGCCTACCGTACTAGGCCTGATGAAATTTCTGGTACAGCTGGAGAAAAACAAAAGGTGAGGGAGAGGGGTGCAGAAAGGGAGGGGATGAACAAAACAAGCGACTATCATACTAGGCCTGACGACATTTCAGATAGTGCTGGGGGAGGCGGTGGGAACAAGTAAGGGGATAAATACAATACATTGGACATGCCCCACTAATAAGACCAGGCAGGGACAGGCACTTGATCTTAATTACAAACACCTGATACCTATTAGCTCTCCCCATGTGGTTAAAAGCTGGAACACCGAGACACACTCTGAGCCAGGCGATGCACGAGAAGGAGCAGTTCTTCCAGAGTGAGGCTGGAGAACAGGCAGAGGACTTTCTCTGGAGCAACTAAAGCAGGGCCGTGACACGCGGGAGATTGAGAGAGCTCATCACCAGGTATGCTGAGTTGTATGGAGATCAGCTGGACGCACGCATTGTCCTGTGACCGCTGAGTGTTTCTACTGGTC
Organism: Ambystoma mexicanum; assembly: GCF_040938575.1. NCBI lineage: Eukaryota > Metazoa > Chordata > Amphibia > Caudata > Ambystomatidae > Ambystoma > Ambystoma mexicanum. Next base: position 218,867,645 of record NC_090940.1, read on the forward strand.
AGGGAAGGAGAGAGAAGGGTAGCGTCCTGCTAGGTGCTGGGGGAAGCAGCACGCTCCCCTCCCATGCGAGAACCAAATGAGGGAGGATCGTGGAGTCTACAGGTGGCAGGCGAGGAGGGTGAAGACTTCGACCACACAGCCGGTGAGTGATGGAAGAAGCCGGGCCGTGCACAACACAGGTTGAAGGTTTTGCAATTGCTTAGAAGTATGAAGTAACATTTTCTGAAATCATGACAAACATGGGATATGGACACTTAACACCGCACATGCGGAACTTATGTGGCATTCAATTCTATAGAGGTTAAAACTCTAGCCTGCATTCATGGGTACTGTGGGATTCCCTTTTTTTATGTTTAGTCAACCCTTCCTCTGTGAGCGTTATAATGATGAAGTTATATATAACGGATGAATTGTAACAATGAAAATGAAATGTTGAAGCATTGATTATCTGTTATGGTCGCTCTTCTATGATATGTTACACGATGAATTTCATGTTTGAACGATGTTTCAGTAAAAATATTTTGACAAAAAAGAAGTCTGAAGTAAAGAAACAAACCTTTATTAAAGACTGTTCTTGAGGTTGAAGATACTGTATCAGTGGTGCCTGCGAGGTACGCTTGCATTGTCGGAAGACTGTGCTGTGAATGAACGTACGATTTAAATTGAAAGGCAACGTGAAAAGGAAAACATGAATGAAGTAGCAAATTGTGAATAATTGTGAGAAGCCCGGGAAGGCTGAGGAACTGAAAAAACGAGGTTTGATCACGGCAGGTGGAGAACTGGATGCAAGAGATATCTTTGAACTTTGAAATAAGTACTGTGCTCGAAACTTTTTAAAAACATTTTTTTATTAGCATTTGGTTTAAAAATACAAATCTTTTAGCTTTTATGCTCAAATAAATTGAAAATTATGACTTAAAACGAAACATGATATACAAAGTAAAAAAAGAGGATAGAAAGATTAACAAAAGCTAAAAGAAGTTGACGTTGGTTCTGACATTGTATAGTATACCTCATCTTATCGCCCGGGGTAAAACCCTTTTTTCTCAGATCAGGGTTGCCCTGCACCATAGAACACAGTCTGCTTCAAAGCGCCCTGGGCACCTTTAAAGTTCTCGTTCAATTTCTCTCAGTTGTCAATGACCGTAAACACTTCTTCCAAGAAAGCTAATAATTCCAAAGTTACAGACACATGTTCGCCCAACATTAACTTTGTCCACCAGTCTTTCGCCGTTAGAGATGAGGACTGATTGACATATGTTCCTAACCATTTTGACCTTACATCTTTTATCCCAGGACATAACAGCATCAGATGATAGAAGGATTCCTTCTTACATTTGGACATTCTGCATTGATAGTTCCATTGCTATTTCGCCTTTCGTACTTCAGTAAGTTCTTTAGTCGGAAACAAGTTTAGTCTGAAGCGCAGGAATTGGCTATGTCTATATTTGCACCACAATTTAGAAAGATAGGTGGGCACCGATCCCCCGGCTCTTATGTCCGGAAAATTTTGGCCATATAACTTAGAGTTGCTCCTTTGCTCCAAGGAACCAATCCAATCTAAGTTATTCAATTTACTCTTCACCTTTCCTGGATTGCACCACAGGCTCGATTCAGACTCATTTAGATGCGTCAGAATTGCAAGGCAAGCCGATCTCCTGGTCTGCAAAAGTGAGTCCGTGTTACCGGACATTGCCTTTCCTATGGCTGCGAAACCGCCTTCCATATTTTCCCCGCCACATTTTCAAAAGAATGACAAAGTTTTCCACACTGTAATGACGTACAGTGAAGTCAAACCCAACTAGGCCATTTGAATGGGCGCACAGTTGGGCAAAGATAAAACTCTTCTCCAAAAGATGCCTTCTAATTGAGGCCAGACCCCGGCAGGCAATGTAAAGGAAGCTTCTGCCCCATACGTCAAAATGGCCATCACTTTAGGCGATAAAAGTCAATTATTGGGGTCAGGGAGAATTTGCAGAATCTCATCAGGATCACTCTTGCCTGTGCAGCTAGGTTCTTGGCTTTGCTCTGCAGTATTACTTCCCTCTGTGCATCTGCCGCACTGTCATTCAAACATATGCCCAGGTAGGTTAGAAATGCCACCTCCAAGATTTGTTCACCCTTAATATACCAGGGTTTTGTTTTAGACACCTTTTTCCCTTTTTTGCGGCCAAAGATAAGGATTCCGGATTTTTGTACATTGATTTTTAGACCGTTGGCATCCAATTGTCTCTGAAGACCTACTTTGATCCAAAAGGATCAAAAAGTCGGCGTACAATAGCTGACTGATCGCCACACCTGCTAAGCGGGGAGCTTCTATTTGACTCGAGAGCTTTGTTCACGTCGGAGATAAACAAGATGAAAATAGCTGGCGCAAAGGGGCAGCCTTGTTTTAGCCCATTAAATGTTTGAATTGGATCAGTCAGATTTCCCTTTCGGTCAAGCCTCACAGACAAAGAAGTATCATCATGAAGCAGCTTCAGCGCCTCTCTTATGTTCTCGGGGCAACCAAGATTTTAACTTCGCCCAGAGGAGTTGTCGATCGATGGTGTCAAACGCCTGAGCTAAATCGATCGAGGCTAGATACAATTCTGATTAGTGATTAAAGTGAGTCCGCACAACCGATTTTTCGTGATATCTCTTTTAATAATTCAGAAAAAATTCTTGAAGTTCAGGGTGCAAACCCGCTGTAGATAGTGCCTCCGTGGAATAGCACTGAAAAATGACAATGTTCAAAGACCTTGGCCGTGAGGCCAGCGGTGCGGGCTGCACTCCTATGTCCACTGCAAAGTGGCTTATTTTCAGTGAGTCAAAAAACCATCTCACTAGTACTCACAATCTGATGCAAAATGCTTATATTATATATATACTGTTTATTCGAACAAAAAAACAAACAAATGTCATCAATTAATATTTCTTCTTAATGCAAATGCTTTCTGGGATAGGCCAATGCATTTCGGACTAGATCCTTCATCAGGGCCTGTATATAATCATAAGTCACACAAGTTAAAGTCACGAAAACACCAAAAAGAATTATCAAACAAGCAATATCAAGTCCATAGTCATGGTTGGCAAGTATGCACGAATGTGCAAAACATAGCAGTCAATAAATACCACATTTCCAGAGCATTAATCCCACGTATAAAAGAAACGAAAATATGCATCACCAATAAAAAGTGCCACCATTTCATGCCCATCAGTGCACAAACCAGATAAAATATTAAATATACGTACGGAAAATTGGAATGTTGAGAAATTAAGCGTATAACCATACCAATGGAGAGAAAACAGAAATGTCATTTAGTCATTACCCAGAGTCACATCACTTAGACATAATGCTAGGGAACCAATATTTACACTGACCTGGTCTCCCTGTAACAAAATAAAGCCTCCAAAAATGGCTGCGCGTTCGCTAGCAGAGATCGCAGTATTTCCTCTGACACGAACAATTCTCGAAACAACAATCTGTAAATATATGTATCCATTAGGTGGTACTCTAGGTCTACTCTAGTTATCATCCTTACGGCTGTAGGCACAAGCTTACCTAGTGCTGTATACAAACTCGTCTCCATACACGGTGAAACCGCAGAAACGCGCGTCTCCCTAAATAGCTAGTGTTGTTTAAAGGTTACCATGGGAACCCCATGGTGATAATACCTTTGCTAAGTCAACCAAATATGGCGGCCATGTTAGAGTGGTATGTTCGCTACCTATCTAGAATGAATGTTAGTGGAAATTCGAATGTGCATCATAACACTACCTAAATCATCTAACTTAGAACTTTGGCTTACCAGTGACTTTTGCTCTTCTGCCTTGCTAAAAGTGTTCCTAAATCTTAGAGTGGTGTATCTTCACATATTCTGCCTTTTTCCCTCCCTTTTTCATGAACTTATTGGAGTGCCATCTATAGTTAAGCGCTCACCTCTGTCTGGAAATAAGTGGTGTTAACTAAGACTTGTCTGATAAGGAATAAGGGTTGTATATATCATAATAGTAACTGTGTTTAGAGTGTTTTACAAATAAGAGTGCTGGAGTGTTTCAAACAGTGTGTGTTTAAATAAATAATTATATACTTTGATACCCAAGCTCTGGTCAGTGTTTGCTTGTGCTATTGTATCTGAGTGCCTATTGTGTATACTTTGCATACTGCCTAACTCTTCTTGAGGGAAGTCTGACTGCTCAGCCACAGCTACCAGGTAAATCTGGGTGCTACAGACTGCTACCAAGTGGGTTTACTGCTAACACCTGTAGTCCTAAATCTTTTGCAGTGTTCCCAAAGGGAACTGCACAGGTTTCTGCCTAACAGGGCCGGCGGCCCTGGATTTACTTGCCTTCTGGATCAGGTCTAATATGTCATTCTTTTCAGATGGAAACGTTCATGGCCCTTCCCTAGGCTCTTCCACACTCATTTGACTGTTATTAGGCAACGCATGCAAAGATGTGATGTGCTTGCTCCAAGACTCCGTCTTGGTTGCTCCGTGATCGGATGTAGGCTCAGAGACTCCTGGGGCGCATAGAGAGCGTTTAGGATTCTCCACATCTCTGCCGTGTTCTTGGTGGCAAATAAGCTCATAATTTTTTCGACGTCCTGATGTAGCATCCAAAATGTATGTTTTTTTTACCCAATTTTGTAAAGCTTTGTTTCAGTCGCCTTATATTTTCCAAAGACTCATGCGTGTTACTTTGAAGATTAGCTTTAACCTGTTTTATTTGTTCTTTTTTCCTCCTTGCCACCTCAACGTCATAGGTGTGGCGTCTAGAGAAGCTGGGCTTTTGCAGATATGTTCCAACTGTGTTGAAGGCTTTGAAACAAGAGGTCTCCCCAACCGGCTCATTTTCCCTTGGGACTGCCCCTGCCACTGAAGTAGATGCTGGATGAACCCTCAACCTGTTTCTCCCAGACGTCACTTCCATATTGGATGTTTCCCTCACAACTGAACCGCTGTATTAAAATGTATGGTAAACCTGTCCAAGACGGGAGGGGACCGCAGCAATGTCTCTTGAAGACAGATGAGGTCAAAGTCCTGTAGATTTATAGATCCCTCACCAAAGAGGTGGGTGAAGCCTCTTGTATTCCAACAGAAGAGGCGCGTAAGGCACTCCAGTGGAGCACTCACTGAACCAACATTTTCCCAGAGGCGCTATGCCAGGGCACTACCATTAGCCAAGGCGCCCGCCAGCCAGACCCAATCATCTTCCAAGTCGAACCATCGAACGTCAGGCGACTCATTGATATCTGTAGGCTTCCAATTGTTTTCCACTACTAGTCCTATCGACCGATGTTTTTCGGGGCAATGGCTCCATCATTGGTGAGTGGCTTTCATACGTCGACGGCCCCCGTTTATGTGTGTTAGCCTTCTGGCATTTATCCACGTGACGTAGTCCATCTTGCTCAAACTTATAGGTCCCTAGCTCCTCTACTTTCGGAATGTCATAGTCAGAAAGGGAAAAGCTCATAGATGGCAAATTTTCCCTTTCCGTTAAGAGGATGTCCTTCTTAAAAGAGGATAAATACATAACGATTTTGTCCAAACAGGCTTCCTTATGGTTAGCGCAGGGATGCTATGAAAAAGGCGCAATAAGTTAGCTCTATTCAGGATCAAGTTGTCTTTAATGACTAGTACTCTTTCTAATGAAAGTCTAGAAGTCTCATTAAAGACGTTGTGGTGATATTTCGATCCCGAGCTTTCCTTGGTGATCGCACTGAGGTGTTTGGCCTTCTGTTGGTCGTGGTCTTGTACATTGCAGTTCTTAGGGGGTTCATGACTCGGATTCCTATTTTCCCTCCATTTTCTTTGACAGACTTGTGTTCTGTCCCCCAATGTTTTAAAGTGAACACATTTCTCTTGCTGGGCATGGACCTTAGGCACCTCCTTTGGATTCACGAAGGTAGCATCTTCAATAACTTGAACTTCAATAATACTTTGATCACTACATCTCTCCTGGCTAAGACTAACCAGGTTACTCACCGTAGTGACCATCTTACTCCTAGTCCATAGGTACCTTTCCTCCAAACTTATGGGACATCTCTCCGTCCTGTGGGGACGGAACCGGAGCACTTTGTAAAAAGCATAAAAAAAATTGTTTTCAAAAATGTGTCCTTCCTCTCTTTCTTGCGCGGGGCCCGGCACGCGGCCGTAACCCCGCCCACCTTGGCTCCGCATCGCCCATCAGTCCTTTTCTATCGCCAGGTCAGAGACCTATTAGCAATAACCGAGGAACCTTATTAGAGGGGACGGCGGGCGGGCCTAGGGAGGAAAGGGGACTATGGACTAGGAGTAAGGTGGTCACTACGGTGAGTAACCTGGTTATACTCCTACGTCCCGTCCCCTTTCCTCCATACTTATGGGAGATTCCCAAGCACTCCTAACAGGAACTACGGGTGGATGAAAATACCCCTTACTGAAAAAGGTTCTTCAGCACAGCCTGACCAAACTGAGCATCAGCTCTTGAGCTCATGTCAAGACAATAATGCTTACAAAAAGCAGATGGGGAGGCCCAAGTAGCTGCCCTAGCGATGGACTCCCAGGGGACATATTTCTGAAAAGCAACCGCGGCTGCCTTGCCCCGCACCAGGTGTGCATGAATACCCTTAGGAGGTTTCAGCCCTTGGACGGGGAAAGACTCCGTAATGCAGGCGGCGATCCACCGAGAAATAGTCGCCTTAGACGCCTGCTTACCCTGAGGGTTACCAAAAGTCATAAACAATTGAGAATAACTCCTAAGCTTGGAAGTTCTGTCCAGATAGAACTTAAGAGCCCTTCTGACATCAAGACAATGCAGAACCCTTTCTGCCTCTGAGGTAGGGTTCGGAAAAAAGACCAGCAGGGAGATCGAGTGATTCAGATGGAATTCAGTTACCACCTTCGGCAGGAAAGCAGGATTTGTCCGTAGGACTACCTTATCCTTGTGAAAGACCAAAAAGGGATGCTCCACCGACAAGGCCTGGAGCTCACTCACCCGCCTCGCTGACGTAACGGCGACCAAAAAGGACACTTTCCAGGATAGGTACTTGAGGTCCACCGTGGCCATTGGTTCAAAAGGCTTGTGGCACAACACCGTCAGGACTACATTTAGATCCCACGGCAGGTGTGGACTACGAATTGGAGGGTAGGGGCGTGCCAAGCCTGCAAAATGCCTCTTAACCACTGGATTACCCAGAGAGTAAGAACATTGGTCCATAGAAAGATAAGCGGAGACAGCTGAAAGGTAAGTTCTGCATGACAGAACGTGAACACCCGACTCTGCTAGGAAGGATACGAAGGACAGCACCGTGTCAATCGTAGCCCCACTTGGGTCCAACTGTTGTTCCATACACCAATGACAGAACCTGAGCCATTTACTTCTGTATTGAGATCTAGTCGAGGGTTTCCTGGCTGCCTGGATAATACGCATGTTATCCGCAGACAAGTTAAGATGTTCTAAAGACTTGAACTCAGGCACCATGCCGTCAAGCTGAGCGATTGTGGGGAGGGGTGCCACATCTGCTGTTCCCCCTGATAAAGAAGATCGGGGGTCACTGGTAACCTGATCGGGGGATACACCGACAGGTGTTGAAGTTCTGAGAACCAAAACCTGGCCGGCCACCACGGGGCTATGAGCAGAAGGGAACAGTTCACCGAGTTCTTCAGCTTCCAAATTGCTCGATGGACTAGAGGTAGAGGCGGGAAGGCGTAAGCTCTCATGTTGTGCCATGGAATCTCGAGTGCATCCCCCAGAAAGGAGGCTCCCAGCCCCTCTCTGGAGGCATACTGAGAAAGCTTCTTGTTTACCGCCGTAGCAAAGAGGTCCACCTCCTGTGTGCCCCAACGCAAGAAAATCCATGAGAGGACCTCCGCCTTCAACTCCCACTCGTAGCTGACCACTGTCCGCCCGGCTGAGGGCATCCGCTGTGACATTCAGCTGGCCCGGGATGTGCACTGCAAGCAGCCAAACACCATGAAGCACAGCCCACTCCCAAATCTGGATGGACAGGTCCACGAGAGGAGGAGACTTGGTTCCCCCTTGCTTGTTGGTGTAATACATCGACACCACATTGTCCGTGCGTATGCGGACCACCTTGTTGGCTATGACCGGTCTGAACGTCCTGAGGGCTAGGAAGATCGCCAGAAGCTCTGAATGATTTATGTGGAGGAGCTTGTCCTGAGGCGACCAGAGATCCGAGACCTGAAGAGGATCTAACGGCGCACCCCACCCCAGGAGGGAGGAGTCCGTCGTGATCGTCACCGTAGGGACCGGGTCCTGAAACCCCGCACCCACCGACAGGTTGCTTAGCCATGACCACCATTCCAGGTCCACTCTCATGGAAGCCGGAATCATTATCAGCTTGGAATCCGGGTCCACAGCCTGACGCCAAGAACTCCGAAGAGCCATTTGGGTCCGCCTTATCTTGAGACGAGCAAGAGGAAGAGCCAACACGCATGAGGCCATGAGGCCCAGAAGCCTCTGGAACCACCAGGCCGACATGCTCTCTGACTGCGCAAACATCTGACACGTGGCTAACAGATCCGCCATCCTGTCCCCGGTCAGGTACACTCTGCAGTTGATCGTGTTCCAGCGGAAAAACCCAGGAAAATCAAGTCCTGCGAGACTGTCATGAAAGATTTCTGCCAGTTCACCGGCAGCCCAAGATAGAGCAGGAGCTGAAGGAGAGACTGGAGGTTGCCCGCTGCTGCCAGCGGACAAGGGCTGCGTAAGTGCCAATCGTCCAAATATGGATACACATGGATACCCTGCAGACGAAGATAGGCCGCAATCACCGACATCATCTTCGTGAAGACAAGTGGCGCCGAACTGAGGCCAAAAGGAAGCACTCGAAACTGGAAGTGCTCCTCTACCAAAGAGAAACTGAGATATCTCCTGCGTGGATTCCAAATAAGAATATGCATGTACGCATTCTAAAGATCCACCACACTGAGCCAATCGCCCATCTGCAAGGAGGACTGTATCTGGCTGGGCGTGATCATCTTGAATTTCTCTTGGGGTAGGAAAAGATTGAACTGGGAAAGGTCTAGGATGGTGCGCAGGCCAGCCTGGTTGGGTTTGGGCACTGTAAACAGCCGGGAGCAGAAGCCCTCCCCTTGTTCCCCGAAGGGAACGGGTTCCACAGCTCTGAGGTCCAGAAGTTTCTGAACCTCGGCTTTGAGGGAGGGAGAGCCCGACAGCTGAAAGGGAGGGTTGAAGGGTGGGGTAGGGCGTAGCGGTAAGCGGAAGCCCGCCCGAGCGACTGACAAGACCCATCTGTCTTCGGTGATGGTCTGCCAAGCCTCCCAATGAGACGCGATGCGTCCTCCCACCGGGGTCTCGTGCGAGCACATAAAACCCTCATTTTGCAGGTTTTTCGGTGGTGTTGCCACCTGAACCTGAAGAGGAGGCTGAGGAGCGGGAGAAAAACAAGAGTCTGTTGTTGCCTGCAGCAGTTATTCCCCGAGGGGGTATCCACTCTGTGAGATTTCCGGTCAAGGAAGTCCCTAAAGCCAGAGGAGGGTCGGCTTTGCAACAGCGGTCTCTGGGTTTTGAATGGGGTCTTAACAAGGACCGACAAGGACTTAGCCGTTTGAGTGCTATCCTTCGTCTTGGTGAGCTCTACGTCTGTTGAGGAATGAAAGAGCTCCTTACCATCGAAGGGAAGGTCCAACACCTTGTCCTGTACCTCTTTTGAGAATTTAGTGGCATGAAGCCACACCTACCGTGAGGTATCAACCCCCCGCGTAAGGCCCCGAGCCGAGGTGTCCAGTGATGAGCCGCAGCCTCCCGGAGATCCTGGGCCAGGACCCTGGCATCAGCCAATCCCCCCTTAAAATCTTCCAGCTTCTCGACCGGGATGAACTTCTCAAACTCCGACAGACCTTTCCACATCCGCATATTAGCCCCCGCTAACACCAGTTTGGCATTGGCCTGCCTGAGCTGCAAGACCGAGTTGGCGAAAATCTTCCTCCCAAGGGAGTCAAGAAGCTTATCCTCCTTTCCCAAAACCTGAGTAGCCGTCATGGAAGAGGATGCTGCAGGCCTGGACTGCAAAGTGGCCGCAGCCACCACTGTGGAGGAGTGGGGCGGACAAGACGACAGGGCCACCTCTTCCGAAGAATGCAGCCTGTATCGCGCGTCAATTTTCTTATTGACGAAAATTCCAGAGTGTGGCTTCTCCCAGACCCTACGGACCCCGGCCAGAATGTACTTCTGCAAGAACAGGCCGGTACGCTCCAAGGGAGACATGGTGAATGCCCCAGAAAGCACACCCTCCTGCGGACCGGGTGACTCGGGCACCGGAACATCTAAGAAAGCCATCCTGTCCAGTACCCAGGCATGGAAAGCTCTAATAGAGCAGGGCAGGTCCTCGTTGTCCTGATCACCTTGCGCGTCATCCAACAGGTCAGGATCTTGTTGAGCCGCGTCGGGCTCTGCCTTGTCCACAGGGGACAATGGTGGCAAAGGCAGAAGAGTCGGGGAAGGCACCGTGGGCAAGGGAGGTGCCGGCGGAACCACCGGAGGAACGGGTGGAGCCGGAGGCGCAGGCAGACATATCTCCCTAAAAAGCCCTTTGAAATATTCCCTCATGGGGTCGGTACGCATGAGCGTTTGAAATTTACAGAAAAAGGCTTCCTCCGGGGACTGCTTTGGAACCTGAGGCGGCCTCTCACGAGAAGGATAATTCTAGGGATGTAACGGGGAAGGTTTCCACACCGGCCCCTCCACAGACGTTTCCACATGAATCAACGGTGACGACCCCACAGGCAACGAAACAGAGTGCGGAAGGGGCATCCGGGCGTTCCAATCATAAACTGGCCGATAAGGATGCGCCCAAGGGACTCTGTGTTCACCCTCGGAAGCAAGCCCTACACCTGAGGCCGATGGCGTAGTTGTAGGGGCAGCACCCAAAATGGCCGCCGCGGTCGTGGCGGGAACGGGCGCCATTTTTTCATCACCTGAGGGGAACTGCGGCACATGAGGAAGTGAGGCAGGGGTCCCATTCGATGGATCAGTGGTCTTAACTTTAGCCTTAAAATAAGGGACCTCGGCAGAGCCGGTACTGTGAGGCCTGGAATGTTTCTGTGACATACCAACCTCCAAATTAGCCTTCAAAGGAATGACCTCGGCACTGCTGGTAAAACAAGAACTTTGCTTCTTTGCCCCCTCAACAGGTCTGGTGTCGCCGCAAGAGCGGGAACGGTGAGAAACAGCTTTCACCGACAAGGCCTTGCCAGGCCTCTCAGAACTGTTGGTAGCTTTAGCCTCTGTACGAGGGACCTCAGACCCAGGTCCAGTAACAGCCTTATCTGCGCGGGCCTCGAACATCCGTTCGGTGATAGCAAGCCCACCCAAGGCCTCGGGGCGCACCCTGGTCTTATTTTTGAGGGAAGCCGACAGAAAGGCCTGAGAGCGAGCTCCGGTACCCCACGACGGAGTAGAACTGGGTCCACAAACAGCCTCCACAGGAGGGGCCTTGGAGCATGCTCCGGTATCCACAGGCCCCTTACGGAGACCCTCTGAGAAAACTCTGGTACAATTATTAGGCCCAACGGGCACCTCAGGGCAATCCCCGGTGACAGAGCGATCAACGCCCCTCCCGCTCCGTGAGGTACCCGGGAAGGTATCCCCCAGCCCGGGTGCTCTGCAAAGTAATGAACTTACTGGGCGTTTCTTCTTTTCGTCGATGAAAGCCTGAAAATGCGAAGGAGGAGTTTGCCGGAACACCTCCTCCCACCGCTCCAACTGACGATGAAGTGCCCGGACCGAGAGGGAGTCGAAGTAAAAACAGGCGTCCCAACGGGGATCCGGACCCAAACACTCTAGGCAAAGAGGATGGGGATCCGCCCTCGCGAAGCGTCGATGACACAAAGAGCAATCTGGAAAGTCTAGTTTGAACGACATAGACAGACTAGTTAACGATCGCTAGCGAGAGCCAGAGAGGAAAAAAGGGAAGAATATCTTCCGAGGATCCAAGTGCGTCCAGTCCCGAACAAGCCGAGAAAAGGACTGATGGGTGATGCGTGGGGCGGAACCAAGGTGGGCGGGGTTACGGCCGCGTGCCAGGCCCCGCGCAATAAAGAGAGGAAGGACACATTTTTGAAAAAAACATTTTTTGGATGCTTTTTACGAAGTGCTCTGGTCCTGTCCCCACAGGACGTAGAGATGTCCCATAAGTATGGAGGAAAGGGGACGGGACGTAGGAGTAAGTCTCTTCTTCTGCCGACCGTAGCTTGTGATTTTAAACATGTGTCATCTGTTTCGGAGTGCTGGATTTTAATCTCGTCCTCGTCTTCACTTTGACTCATCTCATCACTCAGACTACCTTGAGATGGCGATCTGCACAGGGCTGAAGTGTCCTCGCTCTTAACATTTATCATCATCCTCCCGAAAGTAATATGTGGATCGATTCATGAGGTCCCACTGCTCTTCATCCTCAGAAGCTACGACTGTGTTGTCTCGGTAAGTTGTACCCAAGCTCGCTCCTTCGAATGGTGGGAGTGTGGGTTCTTTCACCCGGGGGAATGTGGGCCTCTTTTTTGCACTTTTCTTCCACTACTTTGGATGGAACTAGGTTTCTTAGGATCTGTTGCTTCCTGGCTGATTGTGTTTGGCGTTACGCTAAATGGGTTGTACTTTAACAGTATTGCCCCTTTCTTTAGCCAAGCCAAGTGAAATTCTTTTGCTTTGAGGCGAGTTAATCAAGGAGGCATTCACCTTGCTCCCCTCTGAGAGTTTGGCAAAGATCTCATATTTCTTTGTAGGTGGAGCATTGGCCGTGGATGGCTCTGCTTTGTTACCTAAGTCAGAGGAGGGTACTGTGGCCATTGTTGGAGGCTCCTCAATTGATACAAGCTCCGGAACCGGACATCGCATGACTGGCGTGGCTTCCAGTGACCCCACCTCGATTGACTGAAACTCAGGTACTTGATCCTACTTAGGAGGCCTCCTCCTCAGAAGACCATGGGCAACCCGAGCCCCCTAGGCCACATCTTTTGCAGGGGGTTCACAGCTTGGGGTTCTGACTGTTCTGAGATTTTGGGCCAGAAACTCAATTGATCCGCATCACTACTCCTTTTACTTTTTACTCTGGTCGCCGTTTCAATGATGCTGTGTAGTATAGTAGTAATTTTCTCCTTGTTTTTATCTAAGTTACCCTGAATGCCAGTTACAAAGCCTTAGAAAAATAAGAGTTTTGAATGGAGCATGGCCATCACTGTGGTCTGGTCTCTTATTTGGTGACTCAAGGTTTCGTGCAGCTTCATGAACGCCACCAACATTAATGTCAGGGACACGATAAGGCCTGTATCTAGCTGTGAGGGTACCAGGGTCTGGTCCTCAACTTGTGCGCCCACCAGATCCATCAGGAGGTCATCTTCCGAGAGTGGACGCTCCAGGATCTTTTGTTTTTTCTCTTTCTGTTTAATTTTTCCACCCCAGTGCGGGTTTGTAGACTAGGAGAGGATCTCAGAGTCATCCTTGCCAGGGAACATTGTTGAGCACTGTCCGTGGTCATTTTAGCCTTTTTATTCTGAGAAGGTGGCAGCTCCCAAGCTTCTATTTCCTCAGCTGACCTTTTATGAGAGGGGCTCATTGGAATGGCCTCAGAGCTGTCACAGCCTTCTTGGTCTGGTTGGGCCATCAAGGTCAAAGTACCAGCAGCCCTTTGAGGACCGCAGGGGACTCGGCCAACCTCCGAAACACTCTCTAATCACAAGGGGTTTTGGTTTGCCTCGTCTTGGAAGGAAGTGCCCCCACCGTTGGTTCCATTTCCCATCTCTGGTTTGGGTCCTCTGCTTTCCGGTAGAAGAAACGTTGTTTAGAGAGCAGATTTTCAAGTGCTAGGCCTCTCGGTTTCCAGAAATTCTTCAAGGACTGCTGGTCCTGGTTTTTTTGGTGACTAGTTGGATCGGCTTTACCAAATCTGTAAACAACGGTAGCTGTTTCCTCCGTGGACCTCAGTTCCCTGGCTACAACGGCCAGTGCAGAGTCTTCACACGGAGCAGACGTCCTAGCTGGCAGATTGCTGATCTGGAGTGCACCCTGCAGCAACGGGAGATCAGCTAGCACCTTCGGGGTTACTGGCGCACTTATGAGTGCACTTTGATATGCTGATAAGCCAGGCACATTGTTGTCACCCGTCCCCCCCTCTTTCTCCAAAGGAATGGAAGAGGCAGCCTTTACTGGCGAGGTGGGCATGGGTTCAGAACATTTCCCCACTTTCTCCAAAATGTTTCAGGGAGACGTTGTTGTGGCCGTGATTTGCACCCTGATGTCTAACGGGCACGACCACTACCTATGGTCTGCTTGGTCTTCAAGTAACGGGTCCGGGCGGGGCAATTTTTCACCCCCATTTAGCTCCTCACTGTCCCCTTCCTGGTTGGAGTTATCAAGAATGGTCAAATACAGGTCTTTAGGGGCCAAGGACAAGACCTGCAACCCTGAGCTCTGCCCTTGGTCTTTGACCCCACTATTGAAGTTTGTCAGAATATCTGCCATCCACCTTCCTCATCCCAGTGAAGGCAGAATTAAGGCGGAATTAAAAGTAATTGTTCTGCGGTATGTCCTAGTGGAATTGTCTGTGGAGTTCCCTGAACAGCCCGCTGGGCCCCCTGGGCCTCTCCTGCAAGCGGCTACGACCACTCGCCAAGATAACCCTCTAGCGGGCCCCCAGCCAGCTTTCAACTGCGGTGCAGATTTATAAATACAAAAGCCCACCGTTTTTCACAGCTGTTAGTCAGCGGCAGACTTTATTACACGGGTCAGTTAAAACATTTTTTTTTAAAAGAAAACCGCCTATACGCTGCAGCAGTCTGGCTATTTCTGTTTTGTTTCAATACAATACCTTTTCCCATGCACAATCCGAGTTGTTACACTGAGCATTACACTGAGCGAAACACGGAGCCAACAGAGCCAACTGGCAGGCTGTCCTTACCGGCCAGGCCTCTCCTGGTCGAGTGGTGACCAGTCCCTCACCATCCTCAACGTTCGTGTCATCTGGACCGCTGACACTCACAGGGCTGAAACATTAGAGGAAAGAACCTCAAAACGCAGGGGTAACAGGGTCAAGCTGCAACTCTCAAGCAACCAACAGAATGAGGCCGCTTCCGACTGTGCTCAAAAGTACATTTACCAAGAGGCCTTGGTGTAGGAGAGAAAAAGTGACGTTTGAGGAAAGAAGGTCGAAGTGGTCATGCCAAGGTAATAGCAAAAGCCTCACAGTTTTGAAAGTCTTTGACAGCGGAAGGAAAGTGAAAAGAGGCATGAGCCTGACGGAGGGAAGCCTATGAAAGTGTGATTGAAGCTTGGGCAAGGGAACCCCCACAAATTGTGATTGAAAGGTTTGAGCCCGGCGGAGGGAAACCTGTACTGAATTGTGGTAACCAGAAGGAAACAAACTTTTGTTGAACTGTATTACAAGCTAAAAGGTGACCTGGGCTGGAGTGAGAGAAAGCTGAGAGGTCCAGCTGATAAACTAGTGACTTTTCGAGGAAGGTTAAGTGGGCCGTGGTACACAAAACTAACTGCATCCTTGTGTCCGAAGCCAGAGTGTGTCGCAAGGTCCAAGTTTGTCACCTTACCCCGTGCTACAAAACGTGGGGAAGAGAGTTTACTCAGCCATACTGACATTTCTTTTGAACACTGATTTTCCTTTTTGCATTACACATTCCCTTTAAAGATTTATTGTATTAGAAAGAGGGCAGGCATTAGATTTATTAGTATAGGCCATTTTATTTCGACTAAGGACTGACTACGACTGTATTATCTTTTGTTTGATGGTCGAGAATACTCCCATCTTAGTTATAGAGCAAGATATGAGTTTTCCAACCCCTTTTAAACAATCAATAAAGGTTTTGAAACTTGCAGCTCTTGTATCAGTGTCTACTTTTGATACCATGCCTCCAGCACAAAACAAATATAATGTTTTACTTTAAACCTGTTTACACAAAATATTAAGTCTTTAAATAAGGCAGCAAGCTGAAGTAGCCTTTTAAATCATTATAGTGTAGTGTATGTATGTGTGTCTCAGTGGTGAAGGGGCAAACATTTTTGGGAGTTTTGGTGGAACTGCTGTTGGAATTGTCTAAAATTCTGCATTTTCTCATTTTTGTGGTGAATGTGGTGCAAGATGGCTGGTGGTCAATATTTTTGGAGTTTGGGATTTTTCATTTGCCATGCTGACCTTTCGCCTCGAGAACAGGCAGCCCCCTTATAAAAGGTGAAACAGTTTTTAATGCAGGTACATTTAAATGATCTAAGCTGCATCACCTCATTCTTGATCTAGAAGATGGAAACACTACGTATGGCCCTTTCTAAGTCAGATGGTCACAATTTGACATAAAAGGTATCCTGAGGATCGAGCCACTTGCTGCTGTTCTTCAACATCTATATGAGCATGCTACTAGAAAACATTAAAAACCCAGGCGTCATATGCTTCAACTACACAGACAAAAACAAATACTTTACAAGTTCACTAATGACCCTACAACAAAAACAACTGACATCAGCACATTCCTTGATCACAGGGACTATTGGATGACCACAAACAGACAAATTCAATTAAACCAAAACAGAACTTATGATCTTAGGTATGACACCACTAAATCCCACACCAATCTCCTAGACAGACAAAAAGGTTACCTGCCTCCTGTCAAAGACAACTGCCTGTCAGCAACCTCACAATCAGGATGAATGGAGAGGTTGCTAGGTCCAGATCATGGCGCTGCCATCTTGAAAGATTACGAGAAGGAACCACAAGCAGCATACTTAGGTGCGGTTAATATTGTTTGGACCATTTGAGGGCTGTTGCAAAGCAAGAATTTTACCATACAGGATTTGACCCAAGCATAACTCTTGACAGGGAGCACCTAGAACTTGGAACTTTACCTTTTGACTATTTGAAGAAATCACAACGTGTGAGACAGCTCACTAGGAATGATTTACTAACGAATTGCAGACTGTGTAGAAATGTATTCTAAGAACCATCTGTTTGAAACTGTAACAATTTGAATCTAAATAGACATGTATGTTAAAAGGAGATGTAACTTTATACATGTGGAAAGAACCAAATGTACTGAACGCTTGCCTTAAAATTGGCAATTTTCAAAGTAATACACTGGCCAGAATACAAACTCAACTAACATGTTGTAATTCAAAACGATAACTGGGGTACTGTCTTTTACAGTGATTTAGTAAAACTGTTTATGTGCCTTGAGAAAGCCCAGTCAAGGGCTGAAACAATAGCATGTCCAGTCTGCCCCAGTCCCTGCTTTGTGTTCAGTGAAAGAGGAACTGCAGCCACGTTGTTTTGCTTTTGGAACGCTGGTTCTTTAATTCGAAACTCCACTTATTTAATCTAACTCCAGATGCGGAATGCTTCGCGGAGTCCTGTGCAGAGTCGATTTCGAGGAGACGGAAAATAAAGATTCAGATTCCTCAATCGACCTATGCGAACTTTCTACATACTCAGTAGGCCTAGTATTAATTCCAGCCACTTGTCAGCCTGCTCAAGTACATTAAGAAGAAAAACACCAATACGAGCAGTTCAATCTTCTGAAGGAGAAAGCAGATCTCAGAGCTGTCAGCAAAAAGCAATCCTCAAAACTCACAAGTTCAACATCTAAAGTGAAAGAAAGTAATGCAAAAAGCCTGACTCTAAGCTTGAATCCTAAGTTGACCAACGCCCAAATGCAAAAACAAGGGGGTCGAGTCGAAAACTTGGGCAAACGAGAGACCTCTCTACCAACAACTACGTCCTGGAAATTGCAACTAGAGAACATATTACAAGAAAGGAATAAGGTGAACTTGAATAGGAGCAATACGATGAAATTGTTGCACTGTATTCCATCATTGCGGACAATTAGATCCCAGGATATCGCGATAGTGGAGTATGCATCCGAAAGACATTCGGATTGGGTGATTTTGCATATAAAATCCCAATTCATTGCAAAGACACTAACAGATACAAAAGAAGAACTCCTATTCTTTGACTTTGAGCTATCACCCATTGATGACAAAGTATTAAGCTTGCTGCCCCCCTCCACAAGACTTAGGGCTTCACCACGAGTCTGGTGATAACCCTTAAATGCAGTGGTAGTGCTATTACCGCCGCATTTAAGGGTCCGCCAGATCATGGCCTTGGCGGATTTCCCCCCAGCTCTGAGCTGGGGTGAAATCCGCAGCAAATTTGCTGATTTTTGACGCTATTACTGCCGGCGGGAAATCCGCCAGCAGTAATAGCGCACATTTTCCCCATTGGGCCCAATGGGGATTGAGGAATTCCCGAATGGGCCCAATGGGGAATAGGCACTAACCGTTCCGCCAAACCTGTGATCTGGCGCTAATAGTGCCGGGGGGTTTGGCGGTAAGGCTAATAGCCTGGCGTTACCGCCCAACTTGTGATGAGGCCCTTAGACTTACAAAATGCAAACGAATAAAGGCGACAAATCTTGTGGGCGCAAATAAAAACCAAATAACCTTCATCTTTCGGTGGGGAGCCAAGGTCAGATACGTCAAAAAGGGCAACACCCGCCTCGCACCAATATGAAAGTCATCATTAGCTAAAAAACAACGATCAAGAGGAAAACTGCTCCTTGATATCTTGGAATACTCGAGGGTTTATGCACTTGTTTCATGAATCTTGTCAGACGATTGACAACAATTTTGTGATCTGCCTACAAGAAACATGGCTTCGGGAATTACCAACTAGAAATGAATATTTGCTGCAGGGAAAAATCAAACGGGACGTCCTTTCGCTGGACTAGTAACAATGCTTAAGAACAATGACAGATGGAAAGTGGTTAAATCTGTTATCCCAAACTTATTTGTGCAAGCAACAACATTACAATGCATGGAACTAGAGGGTAAGACATCTAAGCAGATACTTATTATAAATACTTATTGGAATCCTGCAATGATTACGTCAGGAAAATTAATGAACTCAGTGACCACAGAAATTGACGAATGCATGCTAGAATTTAGTGATCCCACAATCATTATATGTGGTGACCTAAATTATTCTTGGTTTGACGGAAACAAGCAACTGAGACTGGTTAACGAAAACAAGGGAAATAAAAAATCTGATTGTGGGCAGCGGTGGGAATCTGAATTGAATAGCAGAAACTGCTCAATGTTAAATGGAACCACCAGGGGTGACATCCCCGCGGCCTACACATGGCATCGAAATCAAACCCACAAAACCCCGGATTACATCTGGCCATCAAGAAACTTGCTAAGCAGAATCGTCCAGTTAACAACTCTAAAGTCAACTAGTAGTGATCACGACGTGAAGAAACTAACCTGGCAAAAATAATGGCAAATCTCCATCCAGACATGTAGAATCAAATTGCAGCTCTAAGTGCAAACATGTTCACGAATGGAGAGATCTCAACACAAGTAAATTGCACCCCACTCCTAGTTCAATTTAAAACCAGGCAAAATGGATGCAAAAAAGATCTCCAAACCAACAAATATCCTTTTAGTTTAAGGGTGAGTGAAGCAAAAAAGATCCTTCACAAAAACATAAAATTGCTGAAACAAACCTGCCCAGTCAATGTAGGTGAGGTGATAAAAAAAAGGCGTCAGATACCGAAACTGGTTGAAGTCATTTTCCCAAATACGAGAACAAGAAAGAGCTGAACATAACATGCGACTGATTGCAAAAAACAACACTAGACAAATCTGGTCAATAATAAATGAAGGCGCAGCAAACCACATTGGAATGATGGCTAATGGTGTAAATGCAAGCAAATGGATATCACACTTTCCTAAAGTATTTGAATCTGCGTTAGTTGAACCAGTGAAATGTACGTGTGAAAGTCCCCCCAGGTGGAATGTAACCGAATCAACTGATGACATATTAGCTGCAATTCAAAAGCTAAAGAACGCGAGGGCAGCCGGCCCGGACAGCATAACAAATATCATGCTAAAATCGAACAAAGTTCAGTGGGCCAAATTCATAGAGGCACTATTTCACAGAATTGCAGCAAGGATGGAACTTCCAGATTCTTGGCCTACTGCAGTGATAGTACCAATCTTTAAAAAGGGCAATTGGGACGATCCGGCAACCTATCGCCCGATTGCCCTACTTGACACAAATGGAAAGATCTTTGTGACATTTCTCCAGAAAAAACTAACACAGTGGGCCACAGAAATAGGTATTATAGATGAGCGCCAAACCGGATTCACAAAGGGTGTAGGTGCCAAATTAAACCTAATTCTTCTTACCACATTGAAACTGGAAGCTCTAGGGGAGAGAAAAAAGTTATTCCTCGCCTTTGTGGATCTTAGGCAAGCGTTTGACAGCATTAACAGACAACTGCTGCGGAAAAAACTGCAAAAGAGATCCTGCCCAAATGATCTTCTTCAACCATTGTTGACACTACAATTCGAGTTTGGACTAACGCACAAGGCGAATTAACTGATGAAATTCCAAAGAAAAAAGGGGTAAAGCAGGGCTGTCCCTTTAGCGGCTCTGCTTTTTAAATCATTAATTGCAGACCATCACCGTTAGCCTTGTGAGAAACAAAGTCTTTTCCACCACAAATAAATGGGCACCAAATTAGATGGGCTCTCTTATGCTGACAACCTTGTGTTATTGGACTTAAATCAAATTGGGCTGCAGAGGCTCCTCACAAATCTTCAAGTATACTTAAAGGAAAACTATCTTGAAATAAATGTATAAAAATCAAACATTTTTGAATTTGGTCCAAAAACGAAAAAACGTGACAAGACCTTTAAATGGACAGTGGCAGGAGAACAGCTTGAATCCACTGGCTGTATACGATACTTGGGAGTCATGTTTCACAAATCGATTCATGAATGGAGTTGGGTGAAAGACCTATCAACTCGTATGCGAATCCTATCCTTGCAAGGAGATAAATTACATGGAAAATTCACGTTCAAACCCATATTATGGTTTTACCGTCAAAAGGTAGTACCAACCATCACGTTCGGAAGTGAAGCTCGGTGGAACTTAAGTGAAAACATGTGTTGCAAAATGGAAGATCGCTTTCGGCGGAAAGTACTTAATATGAATATTTCAATGACTGCTATTCGCTATGAATTGTGCTTAGAATCTCTGCATGGTTCTGTGATTTGAAAATCTATAGCCGTCTCGAGGAAAATGCGATTGACACCCACATCGCCACCTTATCGTATTTTAACTCTGACAAATAAGACCTCTTACACTGGACTGTTGAAAGTGTGGGTGGATAAATTGATAAAATCTTAAAGGAACAGATGTAACTATGGAAACAGTCCTGTCAAACCCTCAAGCGGCAAAGAAAAAGTTAAGAAGATGGAACTGGATCATTAATACAGAAAAACAGAACAATTTAGTGTCTTCGTTAGACGATGGTCCGGTTTCCCGTGGTATCGATCAACAACCAAAGTACTTATTAAAATTCTCATCACACGATCATAAAGACCAGTTCCTGAGGCTGTGGTTAAACTTATATAAAACAAAGGAGATGTTGGTACTGAAAGACGACAAAGTTGTATCGAATAACCTATGTAGGTTTTGCAATAGTGCAGTAGAATCATCAAAGCATTTGATCATCGAATGTTCGGAGTTAATTCCACAACGATCAATATTTCTAGAGAAATTTGCCCCCCTAAATGGAAACGTGGAGGAGTGGTGGATTATGGTGATTACATGCAACAATTTTAAACTTATATGTGCAGTAATTGACTATATGGACACAATTTTGAGAGTGGAGTAAACTCAAACAGGTTTTAGATATGAAGGGGGGTAGTGATTGTGCATACAAAAAATGAAATGTGTGAATGGCGTGAAAAGTGAACAGGTATAAGGAAGTGTATGGTAATAAAAATGTGTAATAAACGAAATGTTACAATAAAAAATAAAAATAGCACGTGCCTCCTAAAAGCATATGCTATTATTTCACCCTTGCCTGGGCTTTCTCAAAGCACGTGCCTCCCAAAAGTGAAATGTTGGCACCATGTACTAACTAAAAATGAGACAACAATAACACTTTAACTCAAATCATTTTAGAAGCCCAGGCACATGATCTGGACCTATCTACCTCTCCATCCAATTTTACAATTCGACTGACTGGTGGGTATCAGTCATCACTAGGTTCTGCTGCCAGGCAACAAACTCAGCAAAGAAACAAATACTAATAAATGCAGGGAAGGCGCACTACCCTATACTCACTGCTTTTTATTGACATTCACAATCAGGGTGGACCGCAATCTTACACATTAAAGCTATTGTAAATAATTCCTCCTCCAGGACTATCTTAACAAATACATCATGTCCACCCTGACTTTCAGGCACAGGACCATGGCAGTTATCATACATGTACTCTCTAGATTGAACTATGCCATCAACATTTACTTTGGACTCCCGCAGCATCTTCAAAAGCAGGGGCTCTGAATCCATCACAAGGAAAATTAACCCGCTCCCAACCATTGAGAGACCTATAAGCTGGTAATGATGCAGTAGTAATGGTGCTAAGATTTAACCTGAAAATGCAAGGAGGATCTTTATCTTTGCTCTAAACCAAGCTCTGCAATTATCTACCAAACACCTCCACCAAGTAGAGGACTCCCTTGGCTACAGAAAACTGCTAAAAACCTGGTTATTCAGCTAACAGCAGCATGAGGTCAGCATAGAAGAACAAGTTACTTAACAACTGTAACGTTCTTTCGATTGGATGTTCCTCCCACGTATTGCTCATCTTAGATATATCCTTACCTTCAGCTTGCTGCTTCGGAAAAAAATGTTCTTCTCTCCACCAAAGGGCGCTCCTCTCGAGGCCACGGCGTTGATGTCCCTCTGCGGCATCCACCGAGCACAGACATCATCCACTGTATAAGAGCCTCGAGCGCGCCCATTGGCTTCAGTTCTGTTTTTTCGTATATTGTAGCCCATGGATTGTAATTAATGGTGTGCCTCTCTTGAGCCAAGCCTTAAAAGAATTTAGAGTGTAATTCACGTAAACTGCACTGTGGGGTTGGTTGGGAGGGTCGATGAGGAATACCTGGGAGGAACATCCAATCGAAAGAACGTTACAGTTGGTAAGGAACTGGTTCTTCGAATGGATTGTGTCCTCCCACGTATTCCTCATCTTAGATAGACTCCCAAAGCAGTTTTGTCTCGGAGGTGTGAGTACAGAATTTTTCTAATCGTGTACAGAATGGAGTACCGATTTAGCAAATAGACTTCCTTGAGAAGAAGTCGAGTCCAGGGCATAATGTTTTATAAAGGTATGCATGGATGACCATGTGGCTGCTGCACAAATATCTTGTACAGGGACACCCCTTTTTAGTGCCGTTGAAGTTGCTATGCTCCTGGTTGAATGAGCTCTCAGTCCACCTGGTGGTTCTTTCCCAGCCAATCTATAGCATTCCCAGCCAATCTATAGCATTTTCCCAGCCAAAATTATTAATCTAGATAATGTTTGTTTAGTTACAGCCAGTCCCAATTTGCGGCCAGGGTACCCTACAAAAAGTTGATCACACTGACGTATTTTTGCCAATCTTGAAATATAAAAACTAGGAGCTCTTCTGAGATCTAGTCTATGTAGTCGCTCCTCTTCTTTGCTTGCATGAGGAGGAGGGTAAAAAGTACGCAAAGTTATTTTCTGTGACAGATGAAAGTCCGAAACAATTTTTGGCAAAAAAGATGGTTTAACTCTAAGAACTACTTTGTCCTTATAAAAGATGGTGTGAGGAGGACCGCTAGAAAGCGCCTGTAACTCACTTACCCTGCGGGCTGATGTCAATGCCACAAGAAGCATTGTTTTTAGAGTAAGGCGCCTTAGCAGACAAGAGTGTAAAGGTTCAAAAGGAATTCATGTGAGGAATTTCAGAACTAAGTTCAAATCCCACACTGGAACCTGAAAGGGTATTGGGCGAAATACATTATTTAAACCTTTTAAGAATTGAATTATTAAAGGTATCTTGAAGTAAGATTCTTCCTCTGAAGAGCACTTAAAAATGGATAGCGCTGCTAAGTATCCCTTTATCCTACCAACCTGGAGACCCAGATTAGCTTAATGTAACAGAAAAGATAAAATTGTGGGGATATTACATTGAAATGGGTCCACATTCTTTTCTCTGCACCAGTTACTGAACTTGTTCAAACGACACTGATACAGAGATTTGTTTGCTGGCCTTCTGGCCAAAAGAAAAATCTCCATCACGTCATCCAGAAGATCCCAATCCTTATATCTCAACCTCTCAGAAGCCATGCGTGAAGGTTGAGTGTGTTGACCTCCGGATGGAGAACATGACCTTCCTCTTTCGAGAGAAGATCCTTTCTTCTTGGAAGACGTATTGGAGAGCAGATGGACATATCCAGAAGGTCCGGGTACCAGGTTCTCCTGGACGAATCCGGGGCAATTAGGATAATGGTCTTCCTGAACTTTCTCAACCTCCTGATTACTTGAGGGATCACAGGGATTGGAGGAATGCATACAGGAGTGGAAACTCCCAGTCCACCACAAACGCGTCCCCTAGAACTCCTCTCGGGGGAAATTCCCTTGAGCAGTACAGTCCACACTTCCGGTTGGTACCAGACACAAACAGATCCACTTGAGGGGTTCCCCAAAGGGCAAAGATCTCTTGAATGACTTCCTGAGCTATCTCCCACTCGTGGGAGACTGTTCTCTGCCTGCTCAGAGCGTCCGCTGCTTTGTTGCTCTCCGGCTAGATGAATTGCCGATAGAGGAACAAGTTACTTCTTACCTTGTAACGTTCTTTCGATGGGATGTTCCTCCGACGTATTCCTTATCTTTGATAGATCATCTCCAGCTTGCTGGCCTCGGAAACATTTTTCAGTAGAGGGCGCTGCGCGTCGACGTCCCTCGACGACCTCCGTATCCGTCACCATGCGTAAAAATAGACTCGCGCAGCGTCCGTTGCTCAGTTCCATTTTGACGTTAATAGATGTTGTACATTAATTGGTTATTGACCTTGAAGGAGCGTAAGCTGCAACCACAAGGGAAGTATTACTGCGGGGATGGATGGGAGGGGCGATAAGGAATACGTCCGAGGAACATCCCATCGAAAGAACATTACAAGGTAAGAAGTAACTTGTTCTTCGAAGGGATTGTGTCCTCCGATGTATTCCTTATCTTTGATAGACTCCCATAGCAGTGGTGTGCAATTGGAGGTGGGAGTAAAACGCCATGTTTCCTTTTAGGAATGAACCGAATGTAATACGGCTTTGCCAAACCTAGTCTCTTGACTAGAAGAGGAATCCAGGTTGTAAAATCTTGTGAAGGTATGTGCGGACGACCATGTGGCAGCCGCACAAATGTCTCGAACCGGAACCTCTCTTTGGAGGGCCGAGGAGGCTGCGATACCCCTGGTTGAATGAGCCCTAAGATTTTGAGGAGGCTCTGTCCCTGCCAGTTTGTAACATTCCAGGATGGCCAAAATAATCCATCTGGAAATGGTTTGTTTTGTTATCGGTAGTCCCAACCTGTGCCCTGAGTAACCCACGAACAGTCGATCTGCTTGTCTAATCCTAGCAAGTCTGCTGATGTAAAAGCTTAAAGCCCGCCTTGGGTCCAGCCTATGCAGCCTTTCTTCCTCTTTCCCTAGATGAGGAGGTGGATAGAATGAAGGTAAGGTAATTTTCTGAGTGATGTGGAATTCAAAACCACCTTTGGGAGGAAATTAGGCTTCACCTGTAGGACAACCTTGTCTTTATGAAAAATTGTATGAGGGGGTTTACAAGATTGAGCCTGTAATTCGCTCACCCTTCTAGCAGATGTTAAAGCCACTAATAAGACAGTTTTAAGGGTGAGAAATCTTAGCGAACAAGAGTGGAGTGGTTCGAAAGGAGTACCCATCAGGAAATTTAAGACTAAATTTAAGTTCCATAAAGGAACCTGGAAAGGTCTTGGAGCTTGGAGGGTAGACATTAGTTAATCCCTTTAGAAATTGTATTACTAAGGGTAATTTGAAATTCGAAGGTTCCTCCGCAGTGCGCTTGAAGATCGATAGCGCTGCGAGATAGCCCTTGATAGTGCCAACTTGAAGGCCTGAATTTGCCAAGTGAGTAGAAAGGATAACACCGTTGGTGTACCACATGAAAAGGGGTCGATATTCTCTTCTCTACACCAGCTGCAAAACTTGTTCCAACGGCAGCGGTATAAAGACTATGTTGCTGGCCTTCTGGCCGAAAGCAACACTTCCATGACGTCATCAGGGAGGTCCCAACCCTTGTATCTCAACCTTTCAGAAGCCAGGCGTGAAGGTTGAGGGTTCTGATGTCTGGATGGAGAACCTGACCTCCCTTCTGTGAGAGAAGATTCTCCTTGAGTGGAAGACGAATTGGAGGGCAGATGTACATGTCCAGAAGGTCCGGGTACCACGTTCTCCTGGCCCAGTCTGGGGCAATTAGGATCATGGTTCTCCGGAATCTTCTCAACCTCCTGATCATTTGTGGAATGACAGGGACTGGTGGAAACGCAGTCCACTATGAACGCGTCCCCTAGAGCTCCTTTCGGGGGAAATTCCCTTGAACAAAACAGATCGCATTGGTACTGGTGGCAAACAGATCCACTTGAGGGGTTCCCCAAAGGGCGAAGATCCCTGAAGGACTTCCTGAGCTAGTTCCCACTCGTGGGAGACTGTGCCCTGCCTGCCCAGAGCGTCCGCCGTCAAGTTTTTCTCTCCGGCTAGGTGGACTGCCGATAGAGAGATTCCTTCTTGAATTGCCCAAAACCTATTACCCTGCAGACCAAGGAGATCGAGCTTGCTATAAATCAACATCGAGAAAGGATAAGATTTGACATCATCAAGTCAGCCCATTACCCCATGGTTTTGGGAATGCCCTGGCTTCAAAGACACAACCCCTATATCAATTCCTACACCTTCGAAGGGATTTCCTACAACTCATCAGAACACAATCTCAGTCTCAAACATCAACCGGGTCCCGGAGGCTTACCAGGAATATTTCGATGTTTTCTCCTCTGCCATTGTTCAGGCCTTACCCTCCCCACAGACCTGAAGATTGTGCTATTGAAACGGAACCTTCCGCGGTGATTCCTTTTGGAAGGATGTTCATCCTATCAGAACCTGAAAAGAAAGCCCTTCATGAATGCCTGGAGACAAATCTTGCAAATGGCACCATACGACCATCTAAATCTCCATCAGGGGCCTCCCTGTTCTTCGTTCCTAAAAAAGACACTAAAGAACTCAGACCGTGTCTGGATTATCGAGGTCTAAATCAATGTACTCTCAAGGACCGCTATCCGTTGCCCTTGATCTCAGACATCCTGGAGGCAGTAAGAGGCGCAGTTGTGTTCACCAAGCTGGATCTCAGGGGCGCCTAACATTTGATTCGTATCAGGGCAGGTGACGAGTGGAAGACAGCCTTTAGAACACCATTTGGGCATTTTGAATACTTAGTCATGCCCTTTGGACTTGCTAATGCCCCAGCGGTGTTTCAACGTTTCATGTATCGAGTGTTCTCGGACATACTGTTCCTTTTTGTGATTGTCTATCTGGATGATATTCTAATATTTTCGAAGGACCCTCTCAAGCATGAAGAACATGTGAAAGCAGTATTACAACGCTTACGAGAAAATAAACTCCTGGTGAAGCCCGAGAAATGCATCTTCCATACTTCTACTGTTCACTACCTAGGGTTTGTCCTTACTCCCGATGGTATCGGTATGGATCAAACCAAGGTTAAGGCTATTTTATCCTGGCCTAGCCCCGCCTCGGTGAAACAGATACAATCCTTCCTGGGCTTGGCTAATTTCTACAGGAAATTCATACCTTTCTTTTCCGAGATTGTCCAACCAATAATTGCCTTATTGAAAAAAGATGTTCCCTTCCATTGGACCATGGCTCAAGAGAAAGCCTTCCACAGATAAAGTCTGAATTTACACAAGCTCCCATTCTTGCTCAGCCTGATGTTAATCGACCATTCATAGTGGAGACAGACGCCTCCAATTACGCCATTGGAGCCGTCCTAAAACAGCAATTTGAGGATAGCTTGGAACATCCCATCGCCTACCTTTCTCGGACATTAACTCCTTGTGAAACCCATTACTCCGTCCTAGAGAAAGAGCTGCTAGCCATCCGTCAAGTCTTCACAGAATGGCGTCGTTTACTTCTAGGAGACAAATTTCTGTTCCATGTCCGCACGGATCATCGAAACCTACAAGTGTTGCAAGCCCTGGAATGTAGGAATAGTCGCCAAGCTCGGTCGGCCTTCTTTTTTGCCTAATATCAGTTTCAGATTCACCACGTCCCTGGAAACCAAAATGTAATAGCTGATGCACTTTCTCGTCGTCCAGACTATGAACCTCGGAAGATTGGACGTATCCCAAGATGTGACCTCATACCATATTCGTAGCTCAAGCAAACAACCTCCTGGAAGAGATTTGTATACAAACTCAGACTTCAGAACTTTTGAAAGGAATTTCAGAAAGGAATCAATGGGACTTGAGAGTCAAGGACGGATACTTTTTCAAAGATACCAATCTGGTCATTCCTACACAAAAATTACAACAAAGAATAATAAATCTCTGCCATGATACTCTTCATTCCGGTCATCGTGGTATTTCCAACACCCTCCGTCTAATACAAAGACAATTTTGGTGGCCCAAGATGAAGACCGATGTACAACTGTATATTCAATCTTGCTCTGTCTGTAATCAGAACAAACATGATAACCAGAAACCAGCATGTCTCTTATTACAGCCTACACCACCAACCAGACCTTGGGAAATAATTGCTACAGACTTCATTGTGGAATTGCCACCTTCCAGAGGTTATACCACTATCATGGTCACCATTGATCTATTCACTCATATGGCTCACTTTACAAATTACCATCCTCCTCAGAACTTGCTGGTATTTTCCTGGAACACGTCTTCCGACTGCATGGACTTCCTTCCAAGATCATATCGGACAGAGGACCCCAGTATATCTCTCAGTTCTGGAAACACCTCTGCAGGATAATAGGGTTTCATCAAGCTCTCTCCTCGGGATATCATCCCCAAACCAATGGTGTCACAGAACGAGTAAATCAAGCCCTTGAACAATATCTTTGTTGTTTCTCTACCAAAGTCCAGGATGATTGGTCACTTTTAGTACCAGTAGCCAAATTCGCTTACAATAATTCGGACCATTCGGCTGTTAAGACCAGCCCTTTTTTCTGCAGCCAAGGATTTCACCCTTCGGTCTTACCTTCTGTTCTTCCACACCCTACACCTGTTCCTACTGTCGATTCCTGGATTGAAACACTCATAAATGTTCAGAGAGAAGCCAAGGAACATCTCGAAAGAGCGTGAATCCAAACCAAACACTATGCAGATTCAAGGAGAGGACCAGGGCCTTCATACTCCATTGGGGATAAAGTATGGCTATCCTCGAAACTTCTACCCCGAAATCTCAGACCGAATAAGTTGGCTCCCCGGTATTATGACCCTTCTCTATAAAAGAGATCATCAATCCTGTGGCCTTTCGACTCCAACTCCCGGACACCTGGAAGAAGATACATCCAGTTTTTCACAAATCCCTGTTGAAGCCTTTCATCCAAACTACCCGGACTACTCTTAGACCTAGTCCTGTGCTTGTCAATGACCAGCTGGAATATGAAGTTTCTCGTATTTGTGATTCCCGATATAGACGAGGCAAATTTCAATACCTGGTCGAATGGAAAGGTTATCCACCCAGCGAACGTACCTGGGAACAAATCTCAAATTTGAACTCCCCCAGATTGCTCAGAAGGTTCCACCGAATTCATCCAGGTAAACCCGGTGGAACGGGTTTTAGAAGGGGGCATGCTGTCATGATCCATCGATCACGCCCTTTCTGGTCTTCCTGGTCCCTGGCACATCGGGGGTTACTCGCTGTAGTACACCCAACATGGTTGTATACACGGAACGCAGTCTATCGACCTTTACGTCCTATGTAGCACGTTCTATAAATTAGCCACTCCCCTGCGGTTCCGCGCGTCTCAACGCTACCGATAGCTGTGGCCTGACGTGCTCTGTAGTTCGTTCTCCTGAACTGTGTTGCTTCCTGGTTCCCGGACCTTCCTCCTTCTCCTTTCCTTCTACCTTCCTTGATCCTGTTTCTTCTGCGTTCCGCGCAGACCACCTCCGTGTGCTGCCTCCATTCCAAGCTTCCTGGAGTTTCCATAGATCCCGGACAAAGAAGCTGAACGAATCCTGGAATCCAAAGACGGCCGAGCGGGCTTGTACAAGACCCGAGATGCTCGGAAGAAAGAAAACCCTGACAAAGGATTCCGCAAAACAGAGAAAACAGGTGAGAAAAGGGGAAACCTGTGACATTTTTGCCCTTTGCAGATGGCAGAAAAGCCTTCAGCTCTAGTCTGATTGCTCTCAGCTCTAACAGGTTGATATGTAGTGTGGACTCCGATGGAGACCAACGACCGCTGATGGTCAAGTCGTTGGTATGGGCTCCCCACCCCGTGAGTGAGGCATCTGTGACTACTGTTATCTCCGGCCATGGTTGCCAAAACAGTTCCACCTTCAAGATGATTTCCTGGCAGGCCCACCACTGAAGGTCTCGAGCCACCTTGTCCGGAATCTGAAGGAGGTCTGTCATTCTCCCTGAGAATTGAGACCACTAAATTCTCAGTGCCCACTGAAGAGATCTCATTCTCAAGCGAGCCTCTGGCACAAGGAAGACGCAGGATGCCATGAGGCCTAGCAACCTCAGAAAGTCGAAGGCTGGGAGACGTTGGGCATTTTGAAACTTGGTGACCATCTGCAGAATATCTTGAGGCCTCACCTCTGGTGGCAAGGCTTTTCCCAGGGAAGTGTCCAGGACCGCTCCAATGAACTGGAGTCTGTGTGATGGTATCATCTGTGACTTCTTTAAATTGAGGGAGAAACCCAGTTTGTGAAGGAAGTGGCAGACATAATCTAGCTGGATCTGAGCTTGTTCCGAAGATACAGCTCTGATCAGCCAATCGTCCAGGTAGGGGTAGACGTGGATCCCTTCCCTCCTTAGACTTGCAGCCACTACCGACATTAGCTTGGTGGAGACCCTCGGGGCGGAGGTCAGCCCAAATGGCAGAACTCGAAATTGATAATGAGAGCCGCCAATTGCGAACCTCAGGTATTTCCTGTGTTTGAGGTGGATTGGCACATGGAAATAAGCATCCTGGAGGTCCCGAGATACCAGCCAGTCCTGGAGCTGGAGGGCCTGAAGGATCTGAGAGAGAGTTACCATCTTGAACTTGTCCTTCCTGAGGAACTTGTTCAATCCTCATAAGTCCAAGATAGGTCTCAGTCCTCCGTCTTTCTTCGGTATGAGAAAGTAGGGGGAGTACCAGCCCTTGTTCCTCTCCACTACAGGTACCGGTTCTATGGCACCTTTCTCTAACAGGTCTACAATTTCCTGCAAGAGGAGCGGATCTGGAACTCTCAGAGAGCTGTTCCCCGGTGGATGACTCTGAGGGATGCGTAGAAAAGGCAGGCAGTAACCTTGGGCAACTGTCTCCAATGCCCAAGCATCTGACGTAATAGCCTGCCATTCCATCAGATGTTGAGTTAACCTGCCTCCTACTGGTGTTTTGTGAAGAGAGTTCTCAGAGCAGTTTGGAGGCGGCTGATGCAGATGCCGAGGGTAAAGAGGCACCTGCTGCTGCTGCGGCTTTTGTGTTTTTACCCCGTCCACCTCGGGTGAATTTCTTCTGACCCCTTTGAACCGGCTGTCCTCTGCCCTTTCCGAATGCGGAATAGAAGCGAAAGGACTTACCTCTTCAAGAGGTTCCTGAGGGGCGATATGGTGTCTGACGAATAGCAGCTCGTAAGGATTTTTCTTCTATCTTTGATGTTTGTAGTTTTTCTAAACTGTCATCCGCCTTCTTACCAAACAAAGAAGAGCCGTCAAAGGGCATATTCAAGAGTCTGCTTTGCACATCTGGAGCAAAACCAGACTTTCGCATTCAAGCAAATCTCCTGGTTGTTGTACTTGCCGACATGGCCCTGCTGATACGGTCAGCAGAATCGATGCTAGTCTGAAGGGATTCGCACATTACGTCCTTACTATCCTTAATGATGTTGAGAAACGCTTCTCTTTCTTCTCCCTCTGGGAGGCAGTCAGCCGCTGATGAAGCACACTCCCAAAGTGTGTGGCTGAACCTTGCGAGCGTACAAGAAGCATTGTGGATTTCAACGCCATGCTACATGCGGAAAATACTTTTTTGGCCATAGAGTCATATCTCTTATCATCCCTGTCCTGTGGAACAGTAGGGTAAGCCGATTTACTACCTGCTGAAGTAGCTGCCTGAACAAGCAGACTCTCCGGAGTTGGGTGTTTGGATAAATATTCAGGGTCAGCCGAAGACACCCGATATTTAGCTGATCATTTTTTGTTAACCGCCGGGATTACCTCAGGTGTTTCCCAGTTTGCCAATATTCTCCTCTGTAATGCCGCATGAAATGGCACCACAGGATCCTCCTGTGGACCTTTGACCAAGATGTCTGTGAGGTCGTCTTGCTGAAAAGCAGGTGAGGGTGTGGACCATCCCATAAACTCTATTATCCTTGCATTCAAGGTTCTATAAGGGGTTTCAGCATGTTCCCCTGGGTCTGGTGTGGCAAACTCCACTTCTGGGGAAGTGTCCAACCCACTTGCTTCCTGTAGGGTTTCATGAAGGTCTTTCAACCTACCTTCCTCAGAGGTAAATTTTGCAGATCCCTGCAACTCAAAAGGTCTTTCCTGATCCGAATCCTCCCCTTCTTCATAAATAGAAGATAAGACCTTGGAGTGGTCAGGTCTTGAAAATGGTATAAATCCCATTTCCAGGGCAGAAGGAGCCAAATTTGTCATGATTGGCTGAGAAAACGTCGACGTCGTCGACGCAGACGTTAACGGCTTCGAAGCCATCGAAAAAGGCGTCGAGAAAGGTGGTAGAGGCCTCGATGAACTCGAGAGTATCGGGATTCTACTCGAGGTTGTCAACGACATTCTCGTGCTCGAGGCTCTGGGTATGGCCACTGGCTGTGAGGTGGCCGGGGGCTTATCCTTTCTCGGCGTCAGTGTCGAAGTCGGCGTCGACTGACCTGTGCGTCGAAGAACCCTTCGATAACGGCGTCGACGATGCCAATCTATGTGTCGAAGGGATCTTCAACGACGGCGTCGAAGACGCAATCTTGCCTTTACTTGAGGGTTCGTGGCGCTCTCGAGTGGCTTCTTTCACCGGGTACTGCGACTCGTGGCTTTTTGATTTTTCGGGTCTTTCACCCAGGGTATCACCCTCAGCAGTCTTCGAGGGGGTCGAGGCCGCCTTCTCGAAGACGCTTAGCATCTTTTTCCTGAATTCCTCCCACTCAGCCTGAGACCTATGTTTTGTGGGGCAGGAGACCCTTTTTGGGGAAACGGAAGAAGACGAAGACGAGGAAGGGGATCTTCGACGTCTTTTTTTTGAATGCTTAGATCTCGAAGAGTGATGGGAGCTGCTTTGAGACCTAGAATGAGAATGTCTTTCGTAATAGCGAGGAGACGAATGTCTCGACTCCACCGAGGAAACTTTCGAAGAAGTTTTAACTGCCTTACCTCTCTCGAGTTTCCCCTTAAGCTCCTTCAAGGCTTTCGGCGTCATGGACATGCAATCCTCGCACTCCGAACAATGGTGCTCGATTCCCAGGCACCACAAACAGATCCTGTGAGGATCCGTCAACAACATTTTCTTTCCACAGTCTTGACATTTTTTGAAGCCGGACCGTGGAGTCGTCGGTTCGGGTGAGGAAGATATCGAGTAGGAGTCGGTATTCACAAGGAATATATCGATATATTTGACTGAAGAACTGAGCAATGATATTCTGAGGCCCCACGAAGCGCGGAAAAACGGAACTGAGCAACGGACACTGCGCGAGTCTATTTATAGGCGTGGTGACATTGGTGCCGATACGGAGGCCGTCGAGGGACATCGGCTCGAGGGACGTCAACACTCAGCACCCTCTACTGAAAACATTTCCGAGGCCAGCAAGCTGGAGATGATCTATCAAAGATAAGGAATACGTCGGAGGACACAATCCCTTCGAAAGATCCCTTCTTGTATTGCCCAGAAACAGAGTTGCATCGCTTCTCTGCACAGTGGTAGTGACCCCACTCCTCCTCTCTTGTTGAGGTAGTACATGGCCACTCTGTTGTCAGTCATTATCAGGACATTCGTTCCCCGTACAGAGAGCAGGAAGGCCTTCAGCGCTAGTCGATTGCCCTCAACTCCAAAAGGTTAATGTGTAGTTTGGACTCCGATGGAGACCAACAACCGCTGATTGACAGATCGTTGGTATGTGCTCCCCACCCCGTGAGTGAGTCGTCCGTTACTACTGTTATCTCCGGCCATGGTTGCCAAAAAGATTCTCCTCTGAGGATATGATGTCTGCAAGCCCACCATTGTAGATCCTGTGCTACTTTGGCTGGAACCTGCAACAGATCTGACATTTCCCCTGAGAATTGGGACCATTGAGTTCGGAGAGCCTAGTGAAGGGATCACATTCTCAATCTGGCTTCTGCCACGAGAAAAATGCAGGATGCCATCAGGCCGAGCAACGTGAGAAAATCTAAGGCCGGAAGATACTGAGCATTTTGGAATTTTGTTACCATCTGAAGAATGTGGTAAGCTCTCTCTTCGGGAGGCGAGGCTTTGCCCGAACAAGTATCCAGAACTGCTCCGATAAATTGGAGTTTCTGTGCTGGTATCATGTTTGACTTTTTTAAATTCAGAGAAAACCCCAGTCTGTGAAGGAAGTGACAAGTCCTGGACAGATGATCCCGGGCTTGTTCTGGAGAGTGCGCCCTGATCATCCAATCGTCCAGATAGGGGTAGACATGAATTCCCCCTCTCCTGAGACTCGCTGCCACTACCACCATTAACTTGGTGAAAACTCTCGGGGCGGAGGTCAACCCGAATGACAGAACTCAAAATTGATAGTGAGAATTGCCAATCGCAAACCTCAGGTACTTTCTCTGCTTGAGATGGATTGGCACATGAAAGTAAGCATCCTGAAGGTTCAATGATACCAACCAATCCTCGAGTTGGAGAGCCTGAAGGATCTGAGAAAGTGTGACCATCTTGAACTTGTCCTTCCTTAGGAACTTGTTCAAGTTTCTCAAGTCTAAGATGGGTCTCAGTCTTCCGTCTTTCTTTGGAATAAGGAAATATGGGGAATAACAACCCTTGTTCCTCTCCGCTACAGGTACATGTTCTATTGCACCTTTCTGTAGCAGGGTTAAGACTTCCTGCAACAGGAGCGGATCCGGATGTTTGACAGAGTTGTATCCCGAAGGGTGATTCTGAGGTTTCTTTAGAAAAGGAAGGCAGTAACCTTGGGATACTGTTTCCAGTGCCCAAGCATCTGAAGTAATGCCCCGCCATTCTTCTAGATGCTGTGAGATCCTGCCTCCCACGGGGTCTTGTGGGTCAAAACCTCAGAGTGGTTTTGTGGCAGCTACAACAGCGGCTTGCTGGGGCAGGTCTAGCACCTTTTCCTCGCCCCCGAGGAAACTTCCTTTGACCTTTCTGACTGGCCTGTCCTCTTCCTCTTGCAATTGAGGAATAATAACGAAAAGGACGAACCCTCCAGGAAGATGAGCCTGTGTAGGGGCGTTGCTGAGGTTGTCTTATAGCGGCACTGAGAGATTTAGACGCCGCTTTGGAGGTCTGCAGCTTCTCCAAACTTTCATCTGCCTTGCTGCCAAACAACCTCGAGCTGTCAAAAGGCATATTACGAAGTCTGGATTGCACATCCGGTGCAAAACCAGACTTTCTTAGCCACGCAAATCTACACAGCACCATGCTAGTTGCCATGGACCTACTGATACTGTCAGCTGTGTCCAAACCTGATTGAAGGCATTCTCCCCATGTCTGCTTTCCATCCCTTATTATGGCTAGAAAACCATCACGTTCTTCACCTTCTGGGATGTGTTCAGCTGCCGCTGACATGCAGTCCCACAAGGTATATGTGAACCTTGACAGGGTACAGGTTACATTAGTAGACTTCAAAGACATACTCT
Source organism: Ambystoma mexicanum (assembly GCF_040938575.1). NCBI lineage: Eukaryota > Metazoa > Chordata > Amphibia > Caudata > Ambystomatidae > Ambystoma > Ambystoma mexicanum. Next base: position 218,903,603 of record NC_090940.1, read on the forward strand.
CTGATGTAAACATTTTCCTAGACCATGCATCCACCTTTTTATCATCCCTATCTGGAGGGATTGTGGGGTATGAAGCATTTCTTGTGGAGGTGGCTGCTTGTACAACCAGACTTTCTGGAGATTGGTGTTTGCTCAGGTATTCTGGATCAGAATTGCACGGTATATATTTAGACACAAACTTTTTATTTACTGCCGGGATGGCATCAGGGTGTTCCCATGCAGAATTAACCCTTCTTTGCAAGGCAATGTGAAATGGAAGAATGGGGTCTTGCTGAGGTGTTCCTGATAGAATATCAGTCATATCATCATCCTGATAGACTGGTGAATTTCTACCCCATCCCATAAATTCAGTAACTATTCATAGGTTTTCTATAGCCCGCATCAGCATGCTCTGATGGGTCCGGTTTATCAAATTCATACTCTGAAGACGTGTCCAGACCACTTGCTGTTTGCAGGCATTCTTGTGAATCCTGAATTTTTGATTCAGGATCAATTAATTCCTCTGGAACAGGTCTTGTGCCAAGTTTAACACCAGCAGAGATGATTTCTTCATCTGCTGATGATTCTCCCTCGTAGATAGATGACATGGTCCTAAAAAAATCATGTCTACTCTCAGGTTGAAAAACCTTTTCGGGTAATATAGGTTTTCCCCTTGTTAAAGGCTTGGTCGTCGATGGCGTCAATGTCGTTACAACAACCTTCGATGTTGTCGAGGGAAACTTCGATGACCTTGAGGTACTCGTCGAGGGAATTGTGGAAACCTTTGACCCGGTCGAAGGAGTCTTCGAAGTTGTCGATCATGTACTCGATATAACCTCTTTCGAATGAGTCCTCGACGTCTTGTACTCGAGATTCTTCGATGGCGTTGATGTCGACTTCGATGGCGTATGATGTTTTGACGCCATTTTGTAACCCTGTACCCCTGATTTATGCACCGGAAGGTCTTTTTCATGAGGTGATCGGGAAGAGTCCCTGGATGACACCCTCGACAACTTTGTCGGATTTTCTTGTTTTGGACCTTCCTCTGTCACGTTTTTCGTGAGTAGGGGCATGGTCTTCTTTAGACTTTTTTGAGGGGGTCTGAGCCGCGTTCTCAAAAATCTTTAACATGGAAACTCGAAAGGCTTCGGATTTACTCGGTGAGTCATGCTTCGAAGGGCATGCTATCACCTCTTCCGAAGATGTCGAGGAAGAAGAGGGAAATCGATGTTGCCTTTTCTTTGTTTTTTTGGATGACAAAGAAGAAGACTTTCCGGATCTACTCCTTGATCTATATTTTTTATGTTTTTTCGAAGACTCGGCAGAGTCTTTCCCCTTCGAAGTAGACTTCGATGAAGCCTCCCCCATCGCCAGTTTACCTCTGCGTTCTTTTAAGGCCTTATGGGTCATCGACTGGCACGAACCACAGTCTTCAATTCGGTGGTCGGAACCGAGGCACCAGAGACAATTCTTGTGTGGATCAGTCAAAGACATTTTCTTTCCACATTTTAGACATTTTATAAATCCCGTCTTCGGTGTGGAAGGGTTCGATGAAGACGACATTGTTTTTCTTTCACGAAAGACTGAAGCGCCGTTTATAACGATCCGAAGCGAAGCTAACGGAAAAACGGAACTGAAGCCAACGGGCGCGCTCGAGGCTCTTATACAGTGGATGACGTCGGTGCTAGACAGATGCTGCCGAGGGACATCGACGCCGCGGCCTCGAGAGGAGCGCCTTCTGGTGGAGAGAAGACATTTTTTTCAGAAGGAGCAAGCTGAAGGTAAGGATAAATCTAAGATTAGGAATACGTGGGAGGACACAATCCATTCGAAACCTATTTAACTAAAACTAACACAAGACCTGCGCCAAAACCTCAACCAATTATACACCTACTCACAGGCTTTTGGACCCATTTGAAGGTGCTGTTACGCTCACCTGACTCCCACGGAGGCGCTGGCCTGGTTCGCGCTGCTGTGACCTCTTCTTTTTTGAAAATCGACTTTTATTAGGTTTCATTTGTGCATTACGACATTACATTGCATTTATTGACGTGAGTTAACATGAAAAAACCAAACGCAACACACCCCTTCTCCCTCCCTCCTTTTCCCTCCCTCCACCCCCCTTCAGTTCAAATGTTCGTGAATTAGTTAATTGCTTGCTTAACGGGCTCTTTTAGAAACAGAAGTGTCAATGCACTGTGTGCGTGGCACGTCGAAGTCATGTGGACCAATTAGGCAAAGTTCGCATTCGGGTCCGCGGGCCATGGCCCCGTGTCCTTGGGGAGGAGGGGGGTCCCTCAGCTCCCCCACCAAGCCTTAGACTGCTCGGCCGTATTTGTCAAAAAAGGGAAGCCAGATTTCCTCGATGCTGGATTTGGACTCGTCAAGCAGATGTGTGAGGAACTCCATGTCGTAGATGGCCCTTACTTTGGTCACCCAGGTTTTTTCCCCTGGCATTTTCGGATGTTTCCATTTCTGTGCCAGGCAACATCTGGCTGCTACCAGCATCACCTGAAGCGTATGGTCTTGGGTGCCCTCTTGGCCCTCCCCATTGTCAATACCGAAGAGGAGGAGCCAAGGGCAGGAAGCTTGCTCAACCCCATCCACCCCCTTAATCCAGGCCCGTACCTTGCCCCAATAATTCTGAACCACTGGGCATCCCCACCACATGTGAAAGTAGTCTCCTCTTTCTGTCCTACATTTCCAGCAGTGTGGGTCGTATCCTGGCCAATGTCTCTCCTGATTGCTGACCAGAGGGGGGGGAAGTTGGCCACATACAAGTCCTCAAGGTTGCGCGTGATTTGGACTCCCAAGTAACGAAACCCCTCATCACTCCGTTTGAAGGGGAGGCCCTCCACAAAGGCGATCTCCGGGTCCGATAGATTCCCACCCATGAATGCCACCGATTTGTCTAGGTTGACTTTGTACCCCGATAGTTCTCCATACCGTGTGAGGCCCTGTAACAACCGGGGGATTGTTTGGGACGGTCTGGTGACATAAAGCAGGGCGTCATCCGCAAAAAGGCAGATTTTGCAATGCATGTCCCCCATTTGTACACCCCTGATGGCCATATCATTGCGGATCGAAATTGCCCAGGGTTCCATCACTAATGCGTAAATTAACGGGGATAGGGGGCATCCCTGCCTCGTGCCGCGTTCAAGGGGGAATTCTCTTGATTCCATTCCGTTTGCCACTACTCTGGCAGAGGGGGAGGAGTAGAGCGCGGATATCCATCCCAACCACCTTGGGCCCATCCCCACAGATATGAGAACCTCCCTCATGAAGGCCCAGCTGACCCTGTCAAAGGCCTTCTCCGCATCGAGAGCCAATAGGAGTGTGCCCTCGTTTCTGGCCTCAGTTGTGGCTAGTATATGAAGTGTTTTCCTTAGATTATCGGAACCCTGTCTGTTAAGGACGAATCCCGCCTGGTCTGGGTGTATCAGGCGTGGGAGGGAATTTTCCAGTCTGGAGGCCAAGATTCTAGCAAAAATCTTGGCATCCAAGTTAAGAAGTGAGATGGGTCTGTAGGATCCACAAACTGCCTGGTCCTTAACGGGTTTAGGTATAACGGTGATGAGGGCCTGTAGGAATGTCGGTGGGATTGTGTTGCTACCCTTAATCTGGTTGAACAGTTTAGCCAGGGGCTTCACTAAGATCGATTGGGTCTGTTTATAAAAATCTGCTGTGTAGCCGTCAAGGCCTGGTGCCTTTCCGGCCTTCAGTCTTTTAATGGCTCCCTCCACCTCTTCTTCTGAGATCTCCCCCTCGAGGGCCTCTAAGTCTTGGTCGGTCAGTTTGGGGAGGGGATGTTCTGCCAGGTAGGAGGCAATATCCTCCTGTGATTCGCCCCCTTGCCTGGAATAAAGTTTGCTGTAATAGTCAGCAAAACATTCCGTTATTTTGTGCCGGTCCCCATGAATTCTGCCTCCCTCGTCGCCCAGCTGGGCAATCCCTCTTTCCGCTCTGCACCCCCGTGACCTCTGTGCCAATAGAGTGCCTACCCTGTCGCCCCGTTCATAGTATCGCTGTTTGGTATATCGCATTTTTTTGACAACCTCCCCTATGAGAACCGTATGGAGCTCCTGTCTTTTGCCCTGCATCTCGTCCAGGAGTGCATCCCGGTCAACCCCCGGGGCGCCCAATCTGGCCCGTAGGATCTGTAACTCCGCACGGAGTTTGCTCTCGATCAGGCCCCTCTCCCTTTTACGCCTCGAGCCCTCTGCTATAAGGAGACCTCTAAAAGTGGCTTTCCCCGCTTCCCACACCATGGACATGTCCATCTCCCCGGTGTCGTTTGTCTCAAAGTAAGCCAGCATTTCTTGTTTCATGAAGTCGTGAAATACTGGATCCCTAAGGAGCGTGTCGTTACACCGCCATCGGGATGATCTCGGGGCGATGGGCAGAGACCAGTTAGCCACGAGTAGTTTGTGGTCCGACCACGTTATGGTCTCGACCTTAGGTTGGGTTACCACCCCGTCCCCTTCCTCGGAGGTCAGCAGAAGGTCGATTCTAGTGTAGGTGCAGTGTGGGGGAGAGAAGAATGTGTAACCACCCTGGGCCGGGTACGCTCTGCGCCAAACGTCCACCCAGTAGTGATCCCTCAGGAGGTTTTGCAAGGCTAGGTTGTCCCTAGTGATCCCCCTGGGTGTCCCTCCCCTGGCGGACCACCAATCCAGTTGGGGGTCAGCTATGAGATTGAAGTCCCTGCCGAGTATCATGGCTCCCTCTGCCCATTCGTCCATGACAGCAAAGATCCGCGTGAGGAACTCTACCTGACCCGAGTTGGGTGCGTATACGGTGGCAAGAGTGACTCGTTGCCCCTCGCAAAGCCCTTTGACGCCTAAAAATCGACCTCCAAATCCTCTCTTGATTTCTACCCCCGTGAGTTGGAGAGCCCTTCCCAGGAGAATGCCCACCCCCTCCTTCTTTGAGGTCGGATGTGATGCCCAGTAGTTGCTGCCAATATCTTTCCCCTTGATTCTGGACTCTCTCCCTCGCTTATAATGTGTTTCCTGTAGGAATAGGACTGTCAAGTGTTGTTTACGGAACATATTGCCCGTGAGGGACCTTTTATTTTGAGAGTTTAGGCCCTTGACATTCAACGTGCCTATCTTCCCTTCAATCATTGTCATCTTTTCGGGTGTGCGTTATGAACCCCTCGTAGTGTCTGGATTTTAGAGCCCGCTGCCAAGCGAATTTCTGCGGTTTGAACTGACTTTCCCCCTGGACCCCTCTAACTGTCCTATTGTCCCTCCTTCCCCCTTCCCCCCTATTCCAAGCCCCCCTCCCGCCCCACCCCTGAAATATAAGGCGTTCGTCCACTTTCCCCAACCTGTGTTGGGGTTGGTCAATGAACCACCAAGGACTCTAACCCCAGCCCCGGGGTTTTTGTGTGTTTGGGGAGTCCCAATTCTCGAAATCGATACGGGTCGGCCCCGTCAGATCCTCGGTACAAATAGCCGAGGTAGAATTCTGGAATCCGAAGCCCCCACCCCAGTCCACAAACCATTAACTTGGGCCTCGTGTGTGGGCCAACACAAACAAACAGTTAACTTTCTAACAAACTTTCACCCGCCCCATAGTCCGGCGGGGCAGTCGCAGCGCCGACGCGGCTTCCATTCAGGGCACCTCGTGAGCCCAGGGCCTCCAGCGCCCGGGCCCCGAGTCAAAGCTCATCTTGCGATTCCCTCCACCTCCGATCGAACAATGTTATCATGATTTCGAGTGGTCTTCAGAGTTTGTCGACGGGTGTCTAGTTTTCCGAAACTTCCGGGCCCCCTTGACCTTGGATTTGCCACTGTGATTTCCTAGTCTGTCGGGACCCCTGAGGGGGTCTCGGGATCCTCCATCCTGGGCGCCTGAGTGGCCCGCCTGGTCGCCCACCAGATCATCTGTGGCCCTCCGAATATCCTCCTCCGACACCAGGTGGTGTTTCTCTCCTAACCATTCAAATTCCAAGTAGAAGGGATGCCCCCAACGATATCGGACCCCTTTTCCCTGCAACCATCTTGTGAGGGTGCCACATTTCCTCCTCATTGACAGGGTAAAGGCCGACAGATCTTGAAAGATGGACACCTTTGAATCGCCGTACTGTATGTTGCCAAGATGTCTCGCTTTCTCTAGAATTTTGACCTTGTCTCTGTAGTAATGTAGCCGAACCAAGACCGAGCGTGGGCCCCTGCCCCCTCCCCCTGCTCGGTGCACCCTGTCAAAGTTGATCGTTCCAGCATCCTCTATTCCCAGGGCAATCCTCACAATGTCGTGCACTTTGCCCTCGAGTCCTTGTAGGGATTCGCCCTCGGATTCCACCAGGCCAAAGATGCGCAGGTTGTTCCTTCTCTCCCTGTTCTCCATGTCATCAACCTTAAGCCGAAGTTCTTCCTCTCGCCTTTCCATGTCTCGGAGTCTCATGTCCATTTGGGTTTCAAGGAGTGTCACAGAGAGTTGATTATTTTCGACTCCCTCCATTCGGTCTTCTAGGGTGGTGACTTTGGTGGTGAGGTCAGCCAATTTGGCCCCCATGTCAGTCCTCATCCCTCGTATCTCCTCCAGAATCGTTTGGATATTGTTCTGGATGGCCCCCAGGTCTGGGGGTGGGGCAGTGGGGCTACCGGTCGCCATGACACTTTCGTTGGCCACGAATTGGTATTTCTGCAGGTTTTCTTTCCAGCTCATGGAAGGTTCGTGTCGGCTACTTGTCAGCGGGCACCGCCTGTTCGTCAGCCGCGTCCGGGTCAACTAGGGTGTCGGGGGGAGATGGGGTGCATCCCCTGGAGGTGGTCACCTTGTTTGGCTTCGTAGATTAGCCCTGTAGTGGAGGGTTCCCGGTATCTCAGCTGGGGGGGTTCCCAAGGTCTTGCAATGTGCTCCACGTTCCCCTTGGTGCCCCTTTTACTCCAAATGCCCTCCCAGTGGAGGGGGGTCACAGGGGTGCTGAGTAGGGGTCTTTTCCCTTGTGCTTGCCTTTCCTGGTTCCCCAAGCCACGCCGCCGCGGGGATGGTCCCTGTCCCCCTGGTATTTTCCTCAAGTGAGAGTGGTAAGAGGAGGAATGTGTTGGGGGGGGCGCGCTCCCGCTCCGGTCCCCCGGCGTTGTCGTTGCTCCGTGGGCGAATGGGCCCTGGGGCCGTGGAAAGGGCGGGTGGGCCCGGGCCTCCCTGTGACCGAGCGTGCCGGCGGCACCTCGTCTGTCTCGCCTTGGGAGTCCGGGGCGTCAGGCGCGGGGCCCCCGAGCGCCGTGGGCCGTTTCGGTGAGTGCTGTGATGGGAGGGCGCGCTCCTGCGTCGGCCCCCCTGCAGTGCCGTTGCTCCAAGATCCGGAGGATGGTCCTCTCCGAGCCGGGACCCTATAGCAGGCGTGTGCTCCTTGGGCGGGCGGATTCTCTTCGGGTCGGGTCCCTGGGTCATGCGGTAGGCCGCGTAAGGTGTCCAAGGGGGGGGGGGCGCCACGGGCCCACAATCTCGGGCCTATTCGTGAGCGGGGCGGCCCGCGTTGCCTCCTACGTTGCCCCGCGCCAGGTCGTGGGGGAGGGGCAGCTGGTATCGCCTCGGTCCATGTAACTCCGCACAGGAGCGTCGGATCGGGACCGGAGTTGGGTCCAGGTGGGGGCTACAGGCCCCAACGTCTCTTGGTGGGGGTCGCGTGGTTCATGGGACCCTCGTTCCGCTGGTGAATCGCAGTTTACCCGGGGCTGGGTGCGGAGCTCGAAGCTCAGGCGTCCATCCTGCCTGCGCCCCCTGGTGGCCTCCTCGCTGTGACCTCTTCTAAGGTGATGCGCAGGGTTCGGAAGAAAGACGGACTGGACCGGGCCCCCAAATCTGGCTTGTCTGGCTCGCAGAAGTATCCTTCTTAGGGTCTGGAAGGACGAGCTCTCTATCCTGCTTCTGATGCAGGGGCGCGTTGGTATCCAGTTACTTCACTGGATTTTCGGATTGGTGAGAGCCAAACTTGCTTGGCTTCCAGGTAAGTTTTTTGATAAGAGGTTCCCCTTGTGTCCATGCATTAATGTACTAATGCTAGTGTCTTTTTCCCCATAGGGGCCGGGGTACGGAATGCCGGGGAACAGGCACCGACCCGAGATGAGAGGTGAAATCCTTGTAGAAATCAGCTAAGTCTTTAATGAGCGTTTTTTGGTAATGTCTTTTCATTCGCTCATTAACGCTGATGTCTCTGTTTCCCCTTAGGGGCCGGGGTCCGGAAATGCCAGAATGCGGCGCGGACCTGAAATGAAGAGGGAATGAATCAACAGGTAAGTCTTAACATGGAGATTTAGCTTTCCTTATTCCCTTCTCTCTCTCACCTTTTGTTCTGGTGTTTTTTTTCTCCCTAGGCGCTGGGGCGTGACTGCGAATCCGGATGATCGCTGCTGAACATGGAGGCGCCCTGTAAAGGTGAGTGGAATGCGGCGCTGCAGCGTTCGACGCGATGAGCTTTTAAATTAAAGTCTTCCTTTTCAGGATTGTCGGCGAGATGTCTCCGGGATGCGGATTTAGCAGGTAAGGACTTTTCCTCCTTCTGTTCTCTTCTTCTCTTCCTTTGCAGGTGATCCAGGATGCTGGCAGGCATGGCAGAAGTCAGGATGCAGGAGCAGACACGGTGAGCGTCCAGCTGCTAGATGCAGAACAACGCGAAGCACGTGTGGCTGGTCGGGTGGAGTTTAAATAGCCTTGGAAGAAGTTCCAGGTATGTATCCTTCCTCCAATCAGGTATGTATCCTTCCCCGACCACGCCCGGATGGTAAATTAGTCCCACAGGTAAAGTAGTTCCTTTCAGGCCTCAAGGAGGCCGGGATCCTGCAGCATGGTCTGCATCAGGTAAGTGCACCCAAGCATTCCCATAATGAGCCTGGCGCCTATGGCGCCAGGACTGATGTCTTTTATGAGCCTGGCGCCTATGGCGCCAGGACTGATGTCTTTTATGAGCCTGGCGCCATAGGCGCCGGGACACTGTCCAAAGGGCCCCTTTATGGGGTTGCTGGGTCCTTCCTTGGGGACTGGGTGTCCGCTTTCGGGGACGCCGGGCTTGAACCGGCTCCCCGGGAGCGGGCATCATGACAGGTGCCCTCTAAAATTGCATATATCATGAACAAAAAAATCCTGTATGGAATCAATTACCTAAAACTAATCAACAATTACACATCCATAAATACTGCAGAAATCACATTATTACACAATCTGAGATTTAAATACAGAACAAATATGTTAATTCGTTAAAAAAATCTTTTTGGGAAAACAAATGAAAAATACATTCAATTTAAATAGAGAATACAATAACAATATTTGAAGGCATCATGAAGGAGGACACATACAACAGATTCACTAAGCAAAGGTTTATTTCTTAAATGGCAGGATGGAGTAAGGCCTAAGTTGACCTTTGCTAAGGTAGAATTTCCCTAGCTAAAGAAACTAAGGATAGTCTGTGTCATAAAGTTCAACTCAAAAGTCCATCTGTGCCCAAAACCTATGCTTACCCTCGCAACGAAAGATATACAATGTGTATGTATGCCGGGAACCAAAGAAACAGTGTTCAAAATAAGGTTCTGGGCTTCTTCCAGCTCCTGGTTTGCTTTCAGCTTCTGCTTTTCCAATTTCAAAACAATTCCACAAGAAGACCTCTGGGTTCCCTTCCCCAAGTTCAACACAGTTCCACAAAATGTCCTTGGGGTTCTCCTACCCATGTTCAACAGAGTTCCACAAAATGTCCTTGGGGTTCCTTTCCCCAAGAAGACAGCTCTCTTGACTTTCAATTCACAGCGAATTCAACTTTCTTAGCAATTCTACTTTGTAACCTTTCAGGCTTTTCACCAGCTCCCTTTATTCGCCTATTTAGTCACTTGAACATGTATGAGCATAACAGCTTCAGCCTCTTTACTTTCTTTGGTTCAATCGAAGCAGTGGTTATTCAGTCTAGCCGCAGTTGTCGGACCACACGTTCCACCCATCACAGATCACGCAACCGATAACCCTTGGCACTTTGTAATGTTCATTGAATTTCCTTGGACTTCCTTACCAACACAGATTTCCCTTCTGCAACGGTGTCATTAGTCCATATACACTTTTCTTTTACTTTAACAGTCTTCTGATTGTGCCAACACGTAACTTTTACACACTTCAGTTCGTGGTATATCTTATTATCACCACTTTGCTTTCCCACTATCCCGTAGTATTCCTCAAATGCTTTTCACTCAACTCCCAGGCACTCATTAGACTTACTTTTCACACAGTTAAAAAAAGGCTAGTTACTTGATTTCAATGCGTTTGGAAATGTACCTCACTTTCATTTCACTCGTCAGGTATTTCATATATATTGCAAATTTATTTCATTAATTTGGTATTCAATAACCCAGAATTTGCCTATTGAGTATCCGCGCAAGGTTACAGATTTGTCAGAGGCGGCTGCCAGTAATTGACGGAGGCAGTGCGGCTTGACGAATCTAACGGAAACTCCAGCCCTCGTTGACACTCGCTGATACTCGCCGAAACGCAGGGTTCTTTACTCTAAATGACGTGACGAGCAGCGACGCGACGAGCAACGAGTGAACGAGTAAGCGGGAGCAGGACCCGCAGGGACCAGTGCCTGGAGCCACCTGAAAGTTGCCCTCTGAAGCCACATCGAAGCTCCACCGAAGCCACCGGCGTTACCTCCTGCGAACCCCCACCTTTGACCGAGTACGCGGGGGAAGTAGCGCAGGCGGGCCGGAAGAGCGTCATTGGAGCACGAAGAGAGTACGCATGCTCCGGGTGAGTTCAGGGCTGGTTTCCCTGGGTGGGCCGTGCTCACACAGAGCCTGGGCCTTGACAATTTTGGTAATCACGGCCCCATTAGACTAGCGGCAAGACTGCCCAGTAGAGCTGGGCGTTGAGCCGTGGTATTGAACAGCATAAGGGGAGGGTGAGAGCCCATTTGGGCTAAATCCTTTTGCTCTAGTGCTGCTCCTATTATTAACCTCAAATAATCTTGTCCACTCTCCCCCCCCCTGTCCTTTTTATATTGGTAATGCCAGGAAAGGCTTTTAATCACTGCAAAGCAGCAGGCACTAGGGGGAAAAAACCTCATGCATTGCATTCGTCTAAACAGAGGGATGCAATTGATACCGAGTTGCAGAAAGCTGGCAAGGACGGGGACACAGGACGGAAAGTACCTGAGTAGTTAAACCAAAAAAAAGCCCACTGGATGCGTTCTTCCCCGCGAAAACCTCTGCCCAGATAAACTTCTCTACCTGCATCAATTGTGATTCCTCCTCTGGTTGAGGCGGACAGTAGCTATTTACCATTGGACTTGGACAACGACTCCTTACTGCAGCTATGTTATGCACTGCAAGACCGCACCTCCCCTGTTGTAAAGAGGAGGACTGAAGAGTCTGCAGAAATAGTACCAACTCAACCGCTGCACACTTTGCCGGTCCTCTTATCCCCCAAGGAGATTCAAGCAAATGTGTTGCCAAGGGAGGAGATTACATCAGGAAACAAGCCCCCTACGAGTGTGGCAGTGGGTATTCCAGTGGCTGGGGATATACAGGAGTCCCCCCAACCACCACGTTCCAACAAAGGGGAGGCAGCCAGGCTATCCGCCAGCCCTAAAATGTTCTATGGCACTAACTTGCCCTCGAGCACACTCACCGAAGAGGAGTACAGCTCCCCCGAGATCTCTGCAAATCTTAATAACAGCATTTTAAATTTTGCAGTAAAAATTCTTTTAAAATTATGTGGAACTATACACGAAGACTTAAAATTGCAGGGGGTTGCAATTACAAGTATATGTGAACGTCTATCAATTCAACATCAATCTGAAGAAAGGACATCTATTGAACCGTGGGAGATCACCAAACAGAAACCCTCTGCAGCAAAAGGCAAGCGCCAAGACTGCGCCATAGTGGATCCTGGTGTAGTAAACCTGGATGCTACCTTAACACCGTCTCTGGCAGATTTGATAAGGGGTGTATCTGACATGGGGCCTGTTACTAAACAACGGCGGATGCAGATAAAACAGAAAACCCCAATGACAAACAAGAAGATCATCGTTGAGCCGCCGGATAACCAGGGCATGAACCGACCCATATTAAACTCTACTATAAAGCTTGGTAATGCTAATATGACAAAAAAGCAACGGAAAAGAGCTGCAAGACGTAAAAGACGATCAGCAAAAACAGTGGGTACTCTCACTAGCTGGCTGATAGAGGAGGGTTCGGCTTGCGCTGTGCCTCCCCAGGAGGAGGATATAGCTATAAATCAGGTCCATGTAGACTTTAATCTTATCGCTGGATCTGATGTTCCTCCTCATGTGCCTCAGAACCACTACTAACATGGTACCTATTGCTCCTAACACAGCTGTAGAGGGGCGGTCGCTGAATCGAACCGGTCTGTTGACACTGTTTAATAAGGTCCCTTCTCTTAGGATACTTAATAGCGGTGACCTTGATTTTGTGGAGCCATTGAGACCATTGAACACATTCAGTATCCTTGGGATATTTGGGTTATGTTTTAGATATACAGCCAAAGACGGATGCGCCGGAAGAAGGTGTACTAAATGCTATTGTCAAAAGCCCCAAACAATAGACACTAAAGCCGATCCAAAGCCAATAGTTAAATGTAACAATAAGCAAGGTTGGGAATGGCTAAAGAACATGATTGCTACTAAAAGCTGTTCAGACTGAAATTGGTCAGTGGTGAGCTGGAATACCAGGGGGTTTAGTCACTGGCTGATGGGGGGAGTGCTCAGGAAGTGTTGTTCTCTCACAAAATGTTTGTGTTACAGGAGACCTGGATCACATTTGAGGTAGAATTTGATGGATATGTGACTTTTCAAGCAGAGGCCACTAAGGGGGAAAGCGGACGTCCCAAGGGCGGCCTGTTAGTAGGAGTAAAATCAGTATACAGCCCCAGGCTTGTAAGTGACCCTAAACCTGGTAGCAACGTGCTAGCTGTGGCAGTGGCTATAAAGGAGAAAGAAGGAAAACAACAAGATTTGTTAATTATTGACATCTATGATCCACCGGGTACATCGAAGACTGAGTCTATACTCGAGCATCTGGATACCATTTTAGTGAACTGGGTTACTGATCATGAAAGTAACCCGATTATATTATGTGGGGATCTGAATGCGAGATGTGTGGACTTAGAAGGTTGTGGAGAGTATGACAATGTATCTGATTTTAGCAAAATGCCTCTAGCTACCTCTAATATCAAAGGTAAAGTATGGGTTGATTATTTAAACGAATGGAGGTGTATAATCTTAAATGGTCGCACAAGTGGCGACACTCCCGGTCAATACACTTGGAACACGGGTCCAAAGAGGGCAGTTTTGGACTATATGGTGGCATCTGAAGGAATCCTGGGTAATGTTCTGGGCATCCACATTGCCCCTAACACTTACAGTGACCATGCCCCAGTCATCTTGAGCCTGAGTGGGGGTAGGGGGAAAGGCTTAGGGAATGTTTGTAGTGATGTGATTACAACAAATCAAGGAAAGCGGATTTGCTGGTCCCAGATTAATATTGAAAGAATGAGGACCTTGATCTTTCCTGAGGGTTGCTGTTTGCAGAGTACATTAAGGGGGAAATCCACTGAGGAGATAGAGCTATGGATACAATCCCTCACACAATCCCTGTTTAAGCCCACTCAGGGTCCCAAAATCAAATGGAAAGCTGTGGAAAGGGGTAAGTTTGATGCTAAGATTCGACACCGTAAAAGGCAAATGAGGCGAGAAATTCGAACCTATAGACTTTCCTCCGCTTATATCGGGAGCCTACAGGAGAGGCTAACTGCGATTAAGTGAATCAAGCGACAGTACCACACATGGCTCTTTCCCTATCGCAAGTCCCAAGTACGTGAAAAATGGGAGGGCTTCATACAGACCCTTTAGAGTAGAAATACCCGTAGAATCTGGCAACTATTAGGGGAGGCAGGAGGAGATCAGGGTCTAAGAATAGTCAATCCTATTGGTGAGGATCAGTGGGTTGCACATATTAAGCATATGTTTTTTAATGCAAATATACCCGCCTCTAATATGGTATTGAATGTATCCCCTTGGCCCTTGCCTCTAAGCCATAAAGAGATAAAGCAGACCATCATAGCACTCAAACCCTCTAAAACCCCTGGGCCAAATGGCTTGGCAAATGTGGTGCTAAAAAGTGACCCGGATAACTGGGCACATGTACTTTTTGCACGCATTTGTAGTACGGCTGCAATTCCGTCTTCATGGAGAGGGTCTGTGCTTATTCCAGTACATAAAAAGGGAGATCGAAGTAATGCTGATAACTACCGACTTCTCTCCATGTTTGACGTAACTAGCAAAATATTTATGACACTCATCCTCAAAGAACTTGAAGTGTGGGTCACTAGAAATAACATCTTGAACTATGCACAGACCGGGTTCAGACCTGGCTCTGGGACAGCTCATAATATCAGGGTTTTGGATCTTCTGATCAACAACACCCTGAGTAATAAAAAGGCCACCTTGTATATACTTTTTGTTGATTTTAGTAGTGCATTTGACCAGGTCAAGAGGGAGATCCTGTGGGACAAGCTAAGGAACATGAAGTGCCCTGGCTGGATTCTGCATGTACTGGTGAGTCTACATAGTAATAACAGCACCAGGGTCAGACTTAACAACGAGGGAGAGGCCACTGATTCTATATGCATCAACATGGGAGTAAAACAGGGCTGTGTTGGTGCGCCCATGTGCTACAACCTATAAATAGCTGATTTGCTACCCCGGATGGCCGCTAAAGCAAATTGCCCCCAAAACTGGGGGATACCCCTATTGTAGGGGTGCTTCATGCGGACGATTTAATTCTGTTTGATCGTATGTTGACAGGGGTAAAGAGTATGTTAGAAGAGCTGTCTCTCTACTCAGCAGAGCTGGGACTCACCATTAATCTTAGGAAAACCAAGATTTTGTTCATTGCCAAAAGTGGTCCCTGTCGGTCTGGAGTCGAGACCAGCCTAGGGAACATAAGTATTGACCAATCATATCCATACTTAGGGTTGGATTTTGATACTCAACCCAATTATAATCTGATTATCTCGCAAAAAAAGAGGCGGGAAAAACTCCTTACTTTACAGGCCTGTAAATTTGCCAAAAGCACAGCGGGGTTTAGCATTGCAGGGATTATTAGATTATATCAACAGTGTTTTGTCCCCGCTATTTTGTATGGCCTGGAGGCTTTAGCTATACAGGATATGAATTGGCTCAATATACTTGAAGGTCAGTACTGGCAAGCAGTTTTTGGCTTGGGCCCGGCCTGTTCTGTTCAGTATCTTAGGCTAGAATTGGGCTTAACATCTTTAAAAGGTATGGCACTGCGAGCCCGAGGTGTATTCTACCTGAAAGCTATCTCCTCCTCACCTTGTAAATTGCTAAGCCTGGCCGGCTCTACCTTTGATAAAGAAAGGTCACCTCAAGGAAATACCTACAAAGAGCTAAACGAATCTCTCTTTGTTGACATTGACTGGTCATATGATAAGAAGCGATTAATGCCATTTATCCACCAGAAAATGAATAGATGGGATTGGACCCAGAACTATGTGCATCTGTCAACTTTGAAGGGGTACAAAGCTGTTACACATTTAGTTTATAGATATAGAAAGCCTCAACAATTCTTGTTACTATGCCCAGACCCGGAGGTACGCCAATTTATGTTAAAGCTTCGGACGAACCAGTTACAGGTATTAGCGGTCTTTGGGCCACAGCTGGGTATCCTACCCAAGGACAAGAGCTGCCGTATCTGTGAAAAGGAGGAACATGTAGAACGTCTAGGCATGTCCTGACCTTGTGTCCCCGTTTGGGCCCATTTTATATGAGCATATTGGGAAAACTAGTTAACAACTATGAGACTATTAAGGGAGAGTCCTTCTGGGATTATTGTTTAAATTCGGTCTCAAGAAGGACTCAATTGGCTCTATATAGGGTTTGGTGCAAAGTTAAAAGTTTACTACCTATGCTGCCGGCTCTAGTGGATACGAGTGGGGATTCTAAGGAATCTTAGGCATCAGTCCCTTTGTTAGAAGGTTGAAATTGAGGTTACATTATTTGGTTGATACCTGGTACCAAATTGTCTGTGTCTATTTGCGCAAGACATTTAGTGTACAGAGCGGCACATGATAACACATACGGAGTGGGCTACACATTTTACCCATCCTTCAATTGCACCTAATTTCTGTATTGCATTGTAGCATTATCATTGTACTGTACTGTATCTGTTTTTTGACGCACAACTAGATTTTTAAAATCTTAGATGACTTTTATATAATTTACCCACATTTGTACTTAACGTTGTATCAAGTTTTATGTATTTATATTTGTATCAAGTTTTATGTATTTGTATTTATAATTTTGTGTAAAGTTCAAATTTGAACTAAATCACAATAAATTAAATAATAATAATAATAACCCAGAAAATACTTTGCCTCTTGGTCAGGTTTCAATATTTCTCCTTTGGTCACCAGACCCATTTGTTACATATTTGTACTTGATCAGCATCTTCCTTTGCCCACACCAAGCCCCTGTAGCGCCCTGGGCTGAGTGATCTCTCCCTGTCACTTACCGGTGTGCAGCAGCTTCTCTGCGTGCTTTGGCTTTCCTCTATGGCTCTTGCTCGCTCCCCTCTCTCCCTCTGTGAACTCTGGCTTTCCTCTCCAGTTCTCGCTCGCTCCTCTCGCTCTCTCCCTCTCTTTCTCCGGGAGCTCCAGCGTCTTTCTGGCTTTCCTGCAGTAATCAGCGGTCTTTTCATCGGCCCTTCTTCTGCCTACTCCACCTTGGTTGCCACGCTCTCCTGCCCAGCTGGATCTCCTTGCGTCCCTCTCTGGCCTCTCTTTATATGCACCTGTGAACCATTAATAGGCTGCAGTTGCAAGTCCTTTGCCTGACCATAATTACTTCTGTCAATGGGATATGCCTGACCCTCATAGTAGTATTCTACAGTCCTCCTCCTCGTTCAAGTACCAAAGTGGTGTGACAGAGGGTAGTGTGCATTAGTCCTAGTTCCCTCCTCTTCGTCCCAGTCTTAAAGGAATATGCATATGGGACAGTTGGAGTGTGTGACAATGGGGAAGACTGATAATAACCTACAAAGGTATAGGGAGCGTAGAATGTACAGAAGTGAATGTGGGACTATTCTCTACATATAATAAGCTGTTCTTGTTCTCTTACTGGTCCCTCGATACTGAGGATTTACCCGAGGGTTGGTTTGAAAGAAAGAACTGAGGGGTTTTGACAGTACCGTATAAAAGCCTCAGGGACTAAGGGTTCATTGTGGTATGGAAACAGGGGATACTGTGTCTCGCCTAAGGACATCCTCCTGCCATTTCCCAAATCTCCTCCACCCAGGTGATCCTCCTTCACATATCAACCCCCCAGGGTCAGGATCCAAAAGTGATGGCCTTACCCTAGCCAGTTGAATAGAGGAAGAGAGGGAGAAGGAAGTGAGAACGCCCTCATGTTTCTCACAGAATATCCGTCACACAAATAGAATGCAAGACACTAAGCAAGACAAATATTAATACATATTCAAAGAACTGTTGTATAATCCTCACAATCCTGATATAGTAAGCCGCATGAATAAAATAGTAATTATAAAAGAATGAAAGAGATGTTGCTTCATATATGAAAAACTGCAGTATGATCTTTGCAGCCACAATGGATGCCCACATTTGTCTCAATTAGTAACTTGTGTTTTATGGGATTAATTGCGTTGTTGTGTTCTTTATGTAATTTGTATATATTTTTATCCTAATCGGGATTTATTTGTTCATGATAAATAAAGTTCCCTTTTCCTGTGAGGGACCTCCAATTCTTCATATGCCCTGAAATTACATGGACATACCAGAAATCGCCACACACGTCCCCAACAAAAGACTATTAGAGAACAGACTCATATGGGTTGGACTCTATGCAACCAAAATGAAATTGAATGAATACTTCCACAAACATCAAGAGACTGACCTAATCATTTCCCCAGATGGTGCCAATTTCCTCGCCCTTGGATGGAGCAAACACATATCCTTACTCTACATGCCCACCATGTTCATCAACTCCCTCTTCCTGACTAACCCACACCCCTCTAAAATTGCTCACCACCTTACAGAGACACAACTCCCCCCTTTGCAGCCTTCTTAGGCCCATCAATCAATACAACAATAATAATCAAGCTACCACCCCCACCCCACAACTGTGGCTAACCCAGACCCAAAGCTCTGTAATTTATCAGATGTTGGGTCCTGCATCTGGATAAATACAGCCAAACATATAGAACTAGAGAGGCTCTCAGGATTCGGTTACTCCGAACATGTACTATCAACATCAAAGGGCTCACATCTAATTCCTCTATCCCACTAACCCAACAACTCGCCCCCTCTTTTTCTAAAGGTCCATGTGTCGTGATGCCATAAAAAATGGCAGAAGTGCACTATACAACTACTTTACATTACATTGCTTGCTGGGTGTATGGAAAGGAATTGGCATTGCATATAGAGCACAGTAGATTATGATGAGGAGCCCGAAGTAATCTCTTTAAGATGAGGAGTAATGTGGTTGAAGCGACAACCATCTAGTCTTTGCAATATATGTGGGATGAGATTCCATGTGGAGTTTAAATGTCATGTTTGGAAATACATCTATTTATAGTTTCCCAAAATAAGCTTTCTAAACAGCAGGAAATACCAGCCTGTGTTGCAAGTTTTTTTTATCACATACATTAATTGCAAATGTTTGGAGGGGGTTGAGTTTCCCAATGACACTATGTAAAAAAGGAGAGTGTTTGCTTCTCGGTCGCTCACTGAAAACATGAAGGCACTATGTAAAATTGTTTTTTAGCATTGTAAAACTGAAGTTACAAGTGACCTCCCGCAGCAAGTGTTCAAAAACACCTATAGGTGGTAACTGGCCATTCAGTGAATTGTTATTGCCGCAAATAATCCCGTTTTCTAGGTTACAAGTGATAGATTGAAATTAACACATTGACAATTTAATACTCTTCAAATTAAATCATTGAAGCTTCAATTGATGGAAAAAGCATGTTAAAAACAACCAAAGTGTGAAATAATATATGTTTGTAAAGGTAAATAATGGATAATCTTGTGCTAAAATTCAGCTGCACAATACTCAATTGTGCATACTAACCAAACGGCAATAAAACACCCTACCTGAAAGGGATGGTATTAAACCTATATTCATCAACCTTTTGTTAATGCCTAGTTACATATATTTACTAACCTGTGAAAAACAAAATAGAAAAGCAAAAAGTAATTTGTGTTATTATCCTGAATTCCAACATACAATATTTATCCTATTCCCAAAGGATAGTTTGCATCCTTATGGTTACAATCTTGAGTTTGTTTCTAAGTTAGAAATGGCCAACACACCATGCTTTCCGCACCTTTGAGTTCGGAGGTGAAGTGGGGGATTTACCTTCAACATATAGCTGGAGGTAAATCCTTCATTTTATCTATAAAAAAAATCAGCTGCTTTACTGCTCTTGGCAAATCCACCAAAATCCCCATGGAATTCTATGGACTCCGAAAGTGGGGATGAACTCTGTTGTTAAGCCACTCGCAATGCAGTCCAGTGGTAATTCTGCCGGACCGAGTGGCGTTAACAGTATACACTTTTGACAGTAATTCTGCACAGAAAATAGTGAAATTAAAACTCAAAATGAGACTGAATAATTTGAAACACCCGAGTTGTCCTATGACAATGGACAAACCTCATTATGCTGAAATCCATATTTTCACATGCTAAAGAAAGACCTTAAGATATTCAAAAGGGTAACAGAGAACTACAAACATATAAATCCCAAAAGCAAAATACTTCTTTAATTAATTGGGCAATTACTCACAAGTTACATCATGGTTTGATCTCTACCATAAAGATTGGCACTGACCATCTGATCGGCTTTTTTCATGGTATTTTTTACTGCCTTTAAATACTCCTCCAGGGCAGAGGGACTAGGTGCAGCTTATAACGGGTCTAAATATGTCTGAGATCTTCCGCTGAGCTAATAAACATGGGAAACCACTTTCTAATGTGAGACTTACCTAGTGTTTTTCTGATGAGGTACAACTGATCGACATCAGATTTGCCTGGCCACAAGGGAACACCTGATAACAACTCAGCAAAGACGCAGCCTACCGCCCAGACATCTACTGGTGCGCCATACTGAGTGTCTCCTACTAGCAGCTCAGGAGCGCGATACCATCTTGTAGCCACATAGTCGGTGTAATAGTCACTAGGACCCGCTGTTGGAATGAAACAGAGGAATATAACAAATTATCGTAGCCATATTTGCAACAACTGTGGCATTAGATGCTCATTTTAATAAATATGATCAAGTAGCATTTTGAAAGTCATTATAAAACATCTTTATTTGGAATAAAATGAATATTTATTGAAATTACCATCTTAAATTGAACAAAGACTATTTTGTATGCAAACATGTATTTCTGAATTCAGCACATTTGTTTTGAATAGGATATTTGTCTAGTGAATACTGTGAGTGGTCAGTAATGTGAGACTCACGACTTTGTTTAGTTTTCTCAAGGTTCGACATTTTATTTTAAATAAAATTAGAAGAAAAAAAACAACAAAACCTATTCTACCAGGGAATTCCTTGCCTAGTCATGGATCTAATGGAAAACCTCCTAGCATACACAAAATTAATCCCTACACTAAACAACAGAAACATTCAAAACAACATGAAAACAACATAAATAAAAGATTACTAAACAACCAGTATCGTGGATGACTTCTGCTGGTCCTGGGCAGATCTTGCTCCCCCAGGAATGTCCCAAAGTCAATTTCTTCCAAGAAAAGAAAGTCTTGAACAAAGTCTTGAAAAGCTCCAAAGAAACAAAAGTTCACACAAATAAAAATCCACTGGTTCCTTCTTCGCTTGATGAAAAGATTCCCTTTCCAAGTTCCATAAAGAAAACAACAGTACCAATGGGATTCCCGGATGACTTCCTTCCAGGAAAGAATGGGTAAAGTTGAAGTCAAAAGTACCACTTCTGTTTAACAACAACTCTTCTGCTCGCAACTTCTGCAGCGTCTTTTACATACAGTTTGTCAGGATGCTTCTGCTTAGTGTTTGCTCGCTATTCAGCAACTCAATTCCACTGTGTGAGCAGGCTCCCTTGCCCGACAGGTGACTTCTGTTTCTACTACGTTCAACTACTACAGTTCTGACAAATGTATTGGTGACCACAGTTTTACTGCTGCTACTGCAACCTTTAATTTTAGACAACTTCAACAAGACTTCTTTGACCGCTACAAGTTGGCAAGGCGCTCTTTTATGGCAAGCAAGGGCAGCCTTTCTTTTCTGTATTGCAGCTACCACAAAATGTGTCTTTAGCTTCCAGACGATTTCTTCTCAACTTAAACAGTGTCATCTATGCAGATTTTAAATCGGCTTCTTTTAACAAGCATTCAGCTCCCTTCGCCAGCTTCATATCCACATTTTCCTCCAGTAGTTTCCCCAAAGCTGTAGTGCCACTCTTTCAGCCTTGGATAACGTTGCCACCCTTATTTTAGAGGACTCTGGGGTAACAACAGCTTCATTGACTCAAAATAATGGTGTTCAGTTCTTAAATGAGCTGTATTCACTTTCACAGGGTTTGGTCTACTGGCTTGGGTAATACGTGTTCTTTGTTAAGCTTCAACACTTCTACAACTTCTACATTGATGGTCAGTATGTTACAAGAAGCAAGTTTCCTAATATAAATGAAATTAGGGCACACACGATTTCGTATTGATCTTGAACTGCCACTTCAAAGATGCACGTTCCCTCCTTTCGGTCAGCGTCAAGCTTCCAAGGTAATAGGGAAACACTGTCTCATGGGCAACCTATTCAGATGTTAAACTGTGTTCGTAACATTGCAGGAAAGTTGAGTTCTGCTTCAATAGATATACTGGTTGCGTTCTCCTCGCTAATAGGAGCCATGCGACCGCTCAGCAACAATTTACTTCTAACAATTGGAAAAAGAGAAGCTTTCACTACAAGTGGGTACTTCAGCTTTGTTAATATAAGCAGGTGTTACTATTTCCTTGTTAGAATTACTTCCCACTTCTGCGAACAAGTTATCTACTAGCTTTTATGTGTAAGTGAATATGAATATCGCTGGTTACAGTTACTGGCAAAGTATTCCTGTTGATTTTGAATGCAGAGCTTCCGTTTTCCGACTCCACAGTCACAGCGACTGAGGGCTGCTTCTGCTTCCCGGCTTGATTTTGTCTACTGTTACAGGCACTCTTGGGACCCACACCCTTGTGCTGCTGCACGGGTGTCTCTGATCCAGCCTCATTAAGGGAGAGTCTTCCACTCTCCAGCTTCCCTCAGCTTGCTTCTGTACACACGGCTTGGGTGGATGCACGGCTCAGGTCTGCATTCACAGAAATTAGGTGCACCTGGAAAGACACCCTGCTTCTTCCAGTCTCTTCCAATGCTGCCAGAGCCAAACAGTGTTTGTGAGCACAGGACCAACTCGGAGACTGCAGGTGAAATCTGCCCTTTATCTGCTCCGGCGTCCCTTTTGTGGTCACACTTCCTTGTGAACTGCCAGCATCATGCTCTGCTTCTTCTGTTTCTGCTACTCACAACCGTCCAGCTCCTGCTCCAGCTTCTTTCTACTACTCCTCCCTGCTGCAGCCTTTTATGCCCCTCAGGTGGGTTTAATAAAGTTACTCACCGTAGTGACTACCTTACTCCTAGTCCATAGTCCCCTTTCCTCCATACTTATGGGACATTCCTCCGTCCTGTGGGACGGGACCAGAGCACTTTGTAAAAAGCATCAAATTTATTAAAAAATGTGTCCTTCCTCTCTTTTTACGCGGGGTACCGCACGCGGCCGTAACCCCGCCCTTCTTAGCTCCACCCAGCGCTTCGCCCATCAGTCCTTTTCTATCGCCAGGTCTATGACCTTTAAGCAATAACAGAGGAAACTTTTTAGAGGGGACGGCGGGCGGTGTATGGGGGAAAGGGGACTATGGACTAGGAGTAAGGTAGTCACTATGGTGAGTAACTTTATTATACTGCTACGTCCCGTCCCCTTTCCTCCATACTTATGGGAGATTCCCAAGCACTCCTCACAGGAATTACCGGTGGATGCAAACTCCTTACTGAAACAGGTTCCTAAGCACAGCTTGACCGAACTGAGCATCACCCCTGGAGCTCAGGTCCAGACAGTAATGCTTACAAAAAACCCATGTGGCCGCTTTCGAGATGGTCTCCCAGGGAACATATTTTTGGAAGGCAACGGCAGCCGCCTTGCCCCGCACAAGATGAGCATGAATTCCCTTTGGGGCCCGAAGACCCTGAATGGTATACGCCTCAGAAATACAGGCCGCAATCCACCGGGAGATGGTCGCTTTCGAGGCCGGCTTTCCTTGCAGATCTTCCTAAGGTCACAAAAAGCTGCGAAGAGTTCCTAAGATCAGATGTTCTGTCCAGATAGAACTTAAGTGCGGTTCTAACATCCAAGCAGTACAGAACCCTTTCGGCCTCTGAGGCCAGGTCTGGGAAGAATACAGGCAATGAGATTGACTGATTCAAATGAAAATTAGAGACCACTTTCGGAAGAAAGGCAGGATTTTTTCGCAGGACAACCTTATCCTTATGAAAAGTATGGAATGGATGTTCCACCGACAAGGCCTGAAGCTCAATTACACGCCTTGCTGAAGTCACATCGATCAAAAAGGACACTTTCCACGAAAAGGTACTTAAAATCGACAGTAGCACATGGGCTCAAAAGGCTTATGACGTAAGGACCACATTCAAATCCCACCTTGGATGCAGGTTGCGAACAGGAGGATAAAGATGCATCAGGCCCGCAAAGTATCTTTTAATGACTGGATTAGACAGTGAAAAGGAACACTGGTCAGTGGACAAATAAATGGCAACAGCTGATAAATATGTCCTGCAGGACAAGACATGGATGCCAGACTCTGCCAGATGTGAAACAAAAGACAGGACCATGTCGATAGTAGCCTCGCTGGGGTCCAGCTGCCTGGCCAAACACCAGTGACAGAACCGTAGCCATTTGCTTCTATACTGATATCTTGTTGAGGGCTTCCTGGCCGCTTGAATAATGTGCATGTTATCCACAGACAAATTGAAGCGCTCTAAAGATCTGAACTCAGGCACCAAGCCGCCAAGTTGAACGATTGTGGGGAGGGGTGCCAGAGCTGTTGATCGCTCTGGTGAAGCAGGTCGGGGACCAGCGGAAGCTTGAGCGGTGGGCATACTGAGAGAGGCTGAAGCTCCGAAAACCAAAACCTGGCTGGCCAACAAGGGGCTATGAACAGCAGGGAGCAATTCACTGTGTTCCTTAGTTTGCAAAGCGCGCGATGGACCAGAGGAAGAGGCGGAAAAGCGTAGGCTTTCATGTTGTGCCATGGAATTTCGAGAGCATCCCCCAGTGAGGAGGCTCCGAGCCCGTTCCTGGAGGCATACAGGGGAAGCTTCCTGTTTGCAGATGTCGCAAAGAGGTCCACTTCTGGAGTGCCCCAACAGCAAAAAATATTAGACAGGATCTCCGTGTTCAGTTCCGACTCGTAGCTGACAATTGCTCGGCGGCTGAGGGCATCTGAAGTGACATTCAGCTGGCCCGGGATGTGTACTGCTACCAGCCAGATAGCATGATGAATGGCCCATTCCCAGATCTGAATGGCAAGATCCACAAGAGGAAGAGACCTGGTACCCCCCTGCTTGTTGATATAGAACATGGACACTGCATTGTCCGTGCGGACACGGATCACCTTGTTGACAATGTCTGGTTTGAAAGCTTCCAGATCCAGGGTCGCACCCCAACCCTGAAGGGAGGAATCCATTGTGACAGTCAATAGGGGGCAAGGGTCCTGGAAAGGAGCACCCAGCGACAGTTTGCTGAGAGACGACCACCAGAAGAGGTCTGCCCTCATGAAAGGTTGAACCACTATCATTTTGGAGTCTGGATCCACTGCTTGAAGCCATGAGCTCCTAAGAGCCATTGCCGCCTGCCTCATCTTGAGACGAGCAAGAGGAAGAGCCAGCACGCACGAAGCCATGAGGCCCAGAAGCCTCTGGAACCACCAGGCCGACATGCTCTCCGACTGCATTAACTCCTGACACGTGGCAAACAGATCCGCCATTCTGTCCCCAGTCATGTACACTCTGCAATTGATGGTTTTCCAACGAAAACCCAGGAAATTCAAGTCCTGAGAGGCCGTCATGGAGGATTTCTGCCAGTTCATCGACAGCCCAAGGTGGAACAGGAGCTTGAGGAGAGACTGAAGGTTGCTCGAGGCTTTCAGTGGACAAGGACTGTGTAGTAGCCAATCGTCCAAATATGGATACACATGGATACCATGTAGCTGAAGATAAGCTCCGATGACCAACATCATCTTCGTAAAGACAAACAGTGCTGAGCTGAGACCAAACGGGAGCACACGAAACTGGAAATGCTCCTCCCCCATGGAAAACAATAGGTATTGCCGATGCGGGCTCCAAATGAGGATATCCATATAAGCATCCTGAAGGTCCACCATGCTGAGCCAGTCGCCCTTCTGTAAAGAGGACTTTATCTGACCGGGGTGATCATCTTTAATTTCTCTTGGGGAAGAGAAATGTTGAACTGGGAAAGGTCTAGGATGGTGTGCAGGCCAGCCTGGTTAGGTTTGGGCACCGTGAACAGATAGGACTAGAAGCCCTCCGCTCGCTCCCCTATGGTAACGGGTTCCACCGCCTTGAGATCCAGAAGCTTCTGGACTTCGGCTCTGAGGGAGGGCATCCCTGACTGCTGGAAGGGAGGATTGATGGGTGGGGTATGGGGAAGGGGCAAGCGGAAGCCCGCCCGAGGTACTGACAAGACCCACCTGTCCTCGGTGACGGTCTGCCACGCCTCCCTGTGAGATGCAATGCGCCCCGCCCACCAGGGTCTAGTGCGAGCTCCGAAAAAACCCTCATTTAGCGGGCTTCTCAGAGGCGAGACCCCGAGATCCTGAGGAGGAGGCTGAGGACCGAGAGGAAAACCGGCCTCGCTGCTGACCCTGACGGGAGTTTCCAGCTGGAGGATCGACTCTCTGTGTCTTTCGATCTAGAAACCCCCGAAATCCAGAAGAAGACTGAGGCTGCAAAGGCGTTCTCTGAGCCCTAAAAGGTGGTTTTACCAGAACGGACAATGACTTGGCCGTCTGAGTGCTGTCCTTAGTTTTAGTCAGCTCTACGTCCGTTGACGAATGGAACAGTTCTTTGCCGTCAAAAGGCAAGTCCAGAACTTTATCCTGAACCTCCTTGGAAAACTTTGTGGCATGAAGCCAAGCCTGACCAGATGTGTCCACGCCAAGCATGAGGCCCCGAGCCGAGGTGTCGACATGATGCGCCGCAGCCTCAAGCATATCCTGCTACAGGACTCTGGCATCTGACAAGCCAGCCTTAAAATCATCCAGCTTGTTCACAGGAATGAACTCAAATTACGACAGACCTTTCCACATTTTCATATTTGCCCCCGCTAAAATGAGCTCTGCGTTCGCCTGGCGCAGCTGCAGGGCCGGATTAGCAAAGATCTTCCACCCCAAAGAGTCAAGCAGTTTGTCCTCTTTGGCCAGAATCTGAGCCGCTGCCGTATATGACGCTGAAGCCGGTCTGGATTGAAGCGTGGCTGCCGCCACCACTGTGGAGGAAGGAAGAGGGCAAAACGCTAAGGCTACGTCCTCCGAAGTATGAAGCCTGTAACAAGCATCAATCTTTTTGTTAATGTGCAGTCCTGAGTGTGGCTTATCCCAGACTTTGCAGACCTCGGCCAAAACGTTCTTCTGGAAGAACAAGCCGGTGCGCTCCTAAGGAGACAAGGTGAACGCCTCCAAAAGCACCCCTTCTTGCGGAGGGGGTACCTCAGGTACTGGAACATCCAGAAGAGTCATCATGTCCAGTACCCGGTCATGGAACGCCCTAACAGAGTGGGGCTGGTCATCGCCATCCTGATCCACTTGCGTGTCATCCAACGTATCCGGATCGACCTGCGTCACGTCTGGCTCCGCCGAAGACTTGTCTATTGGAGACAAGGGCAGCGGAGACGGAAGGGCTGGAGGTGAGCCAACTGGTAGAGGTGGGACAGCTGCCAGAACAACCGGTGCTGCGACAATTCAGCCCAGGAGGGCTGATTTCCTTAAAAAGACCTCTGAAATATTCCTTCATGGGGTCGGAGTGCATTAGCTTCTGAAATTTTCCGAAGAAGGCATCCTCAGCTGAAGACTTAGCTCCAAAGCCGCAAGGGAGAGGGCTGCCAAGAGGGGCCCTCACCAGCCGGGTTGATATAGATAGACATAGATCAATGGCACAGACGCTGCAAGGAGGGAGACCGAGTGCTGTAATGGCACCCGAGCGTTCCAGTCAAATAACTGGACAAACCGGTGCACAAGGAAAACGCTGTTCACCCGAAAAAATGCTCCCAGCACCCAACACCGATGGCGTAGGTGTAAGGGAAGAGTCCAAAATGCCCATTGCAGTTCGCACAGGAACGGGTGCCATTTTGTCAGTGCCTGAGGAGAACTGCGTCACATGTGTGAGTGAGTCAGGAGTCTCCACAGACAGGTCAGGGGACTTGACTTTAGCCTTGACACAAGGAACCTCAGCAGAGCCGGTACTGTGTGGCCTAGGATGTTTCTGAGACATGCTAATAGCCAAATTAGCCTCTGAAAGAGGAACCTCGGCCATGCCAGTAACAGAGGAATTACAGTCAGCGAACTCTGTGCCCCCTCAACAGAACCGGTATCCCCGCTAGAGCGGGACTGATTAGGAACCCACCTCACCGACAAGACCTTAACAGGCCTCTCAGTTGTGTCGGTCACCTTAGCCTCTGATAGAGGGACCTCAGACCCGAGTCCGGTAACAGCTCCCTCACGAGGGTTCTTGAACCTTGGTTCGGTACAGAAAACCTCAATAAAGGCCTCAGAGCATGCCGCGGTGTCTGTATGGGAAGCTCCAGACAAGGAGAGCTCGAAGCAAGCTCCGGTACCCACCATCTCAGTAGAACTGGGCCATTGAATAGCCCCCACAGGGGGGGCCTCAGACTGCAATCCGGTGTGAGCAGGCCCCTTACAGAGGCCCTCAGAGAAAACTCTGGTACTTTTCTTAGGCCTGGAAGACACATCAGGGGAAACCACAGTAACAGAACTTTTAAAGCTCCTCTCGGACTGGTATGACCCCGGGAAGGAGTCCCCCGGTCGGGGTGCCCTAAAAACTAAAGAACTTACCAGGCGTCTCTTCTCGCCGACGAAACTCTGAAAATGCAGAGAAGGAACATGCTGAAACACCTCCTCCCACCACTCCAGACGATGTTTAAGTGCCCGGAAACGAAAGGGAATCACAGTAGAACACGAATCCGGACCCAAACACTCTAAACAAAGAGGATGGGGATCCGTCCTAGCGAAATGTCGTTCACAGGAAGAACAATTAGGAAAATCTAACCGAAACAGCATAGATGGACCACCACGCGACCGCTAAGCCGGAGCAAGAGAGAAGGACACTGGAAGGAAAAAACGTTCAGTCCCGAACGTGCAGAGAAAAGGACTGATGGGCGATGCGCTGGGTGGAGCTAAGGAGAGCGGGGTTACGGCCGCGTGCGGTACCCCGCATAGAGAGGAAGGACACATTTTTGAAAAATGTGATGCTTTTTACAAAGTGCTCCGGTCCCGTCCCACAGAACGGAGGAATGTCCCATAAGTATGGAGGAAAGGGGACGGGACGTAGGAGTAAATTGGTTTCAGATACAGGCCCTCAGAACTAATTGCCTGACCTTGCCAAAAGCTATTAGGCCTGCTTGCTTGGCCTTGACTCCTGCATGCCTCTTCATCCCTCTTCTTCATCACAGTCCCTGAGGGAGTTGGGGACATGTAGTCCGTTTTAGAGGAATTACATTTCTCTACTTCTTTACAAGGCTTAAGGATGGATTTTCCTATCCTGATATTATTTAAAGAGGAGTTATAAGGTTTAACCTTCGAGAGACAGATGGGACAGGAAAAGTCACATATTTGCCGTTCCTTTTGGCATACCTTTGCCATTGTGGGGGATATGGGAATTTAGGGCTATAAAAGAACAGCGATTTTAGGCACGGTTTTAGTGGGGGATCTGCAGGATTCTCCACAATACCTACTACTGACAGTTCTCTCAACTTTGAAATATGTCCAGGCATAGACCTAATAAGGTCATTTTAAAATAGCGCTTTGAGGTGTGTTTGGGCGACTCCAGCCTCATTGCTTTACGGTGAAACAGGCGTTGCTGGTACCGAAATGAATGTTGAATATATACAGTGTGTAGGCAGATGTTTTGCTGACCTACCTCAAATGCCTTTTCTCTTGTACTATGCAAGCAAAGCTAGGAACTAGCCACAGTTGGATTTTTTGGCTTGTTATCAGGCTTCTTTTTTGTTATTCCTGAAGGCTTTGGTATTCAAGCCTTACCGGAATTCTAAATGTCAGTAACAGATCCTTTGAACAAAACGCATGCAATTGGCCCAGTGACGACAACATTGCTTTCGGAAGGGAAAAGATGAGACGCATAGCTGCTCCCCTTCTAGGTCTGCCTTGCCGTTAGGTCTATCCACTCTAAAGCCTTTTTAATGAGAGTTTGGTAGTTCAAGAGATTCCAAAATTGCCGCTGAGAGGAGAGCACCATAATTGACGCTATCCTGCCCTCTGCACCACTTTGAGGTACTGTGCGGATAAAACCTCCAAGGGCATGCTGCATCCAAAAGTACTGGGGCCAGTGTGCAGTGGGAAGCATCCAGCTCGATCCCGTAGAAGTGCTGGAGAATTCCAGTGGAGAGTGCCCCATGAACGCGGTCCGTGTGGCAGAGTGTGCCGGGGGCACCAACCCATGTGGAAAAAGAGCTGAGCGGTGAGGTGGAGGAGCATGCAGAGAGTGAAAGCGGATGGCCCAGTAAAGATGTCTTGCTGAGTTCGGGCACTGGAAAAGGAGCGGGAATAACTCCGGTCTGAGGGGTGAGATAGAAGGGGAGCTCCAGAGTAGGGGAGGCCCCATGGTGGCACTGGTGAGGGGAGCAGCCCGTCAAAACAGAGGCATTGGAAGTGGAAGGAGAGGCCGTTGCAGTAAGGAAGGTGTGTCAGTAAGGAAGTGATTATTTGTGGACCGCGGCCAGTAATTTCCCCTATGACAGTTCGATTGAGGGAGCCCTGTGCTAACTCAGCTGGAGCTTCCCTCCAGGGAGGAAGGGAAACACTGAGAGAAAGTGCAGCAGGGGCTCAGAAGAACAGGAGCTCCTCCCCTCTCCCCAGCAGAAAAGACTAGAGGAGTTGCCCCAAGAGTGGGGACCATCACTTAACAGAAGGAAGATTGGGGGACAGAAGAGCTTCAGCAACACCACAAGGAGGAGCTTGGAGCAGGGCTAGGAGCGGGGGGAACAAGGGGCATGCCTGGATATTTGTGAAGGCCTGGATTCCCCTGGGAAGAGGTAAACACTGGGAAGAGTGAAACGAAAAGTCATAACAGGAGGATTCTGGGCACATGTGGATCTCGGCCCAACAGGGTGGTCTAAGTGGTGAAAGACTGCACGGTAATCTGAGTAAAAATATACTGGGAGTGTCAGACCACTTCTCCCCACAAATCTAGCAGTGATCGGACAGTGTTAGGCCACAAAGGGATGAGGCTCCTGAAGGTATGTCATAGGCAACAAGCCCTTCACTGAAAAGAAACAGAGCAGGGGCCCCAGAAAACTAACAGTTATGACTAGAGAGAAGGATTTCAGTGTGTAAGAGTCAAAAAGTCTGCCAAAAGGGGCGAAGAAACCCCCGGAAAGCAATATTCAAAAGTTGTGGAGAAAGGACATCGGAACCCTTCCAGAGGGGCCAGAAGTCTGGAAAAACAAGAATATTTGGGAACCCAAAATGAATCGGGGAGAGACCAGGCTGTTACACAAGACATCCTCAGACAATACTTTCAAGACTTTGGCGATAAGATCACGGGGACGGTGCAGATTCAAAAGAATAACATTCAGGAAGACTTGTCTTCGGCTCTACACAAGCTAAAATGAGATATGAATAAGATAGAGGAAAGAGTGGATACGAATGAGAATCTGCTCCAGGAACTGGCGGAGGATGCACAGGAAAAGGCCAAATTGGTGGAACAGTTAGCTAATGCAATCCACAACCTATAGATTCAGTCGGAGGACCTTGAAAACAGGTCCAGAAGATCAAATATCAGAAGAAAAGGGCATGGCAGAGGGAGTGCATGACAAGGATCTAAAGGCTGCGATCAAACAAATATTTACTGAGCTAAGAGAAGTGGACAGGGACGCATTGCTCAAACTTGATAGAGTGCATAGAGTGGGGCCGTTAAGGAAAGAACCGGGAGCAAGACCAAGAGACGTCTTGGTGGCCCTACACGACTAAAGTCGTAAGGAGGACATCTTCACAGTGTCAAGGAAAGCAAAGCAGATAACATATAATGGTTCTGAGCTACAACTTTTTCAGGTCCTGTCCCAAATTACCTTGCTCAAAAGGAAAAGAATTAGCCTGGTTGTGCATGTCCTCCCCGATAGAGATGTCCGATACCGATGGACTTTCCTCTTTGGCCTTGTCTTCGGATAGGAGGGATGCAATACTGTATTTTAACCTGCGTAGAAGGAGCAAGAATTCTAGGTCTTGAAAAGGAGGAGACTGGATCAAGTGATCCTGTATCGAAAATGCAGAACAAAAAGAAGGGATGTGAATGGTCTACAGTGAGGAAAAAGAACATCAAGAAGAAAGGAGTCCTGGTCGACCAGAGGGGTCCCAGTGACAATCAGTTTGAGGAGCAAAGGAAGCGTGTAATGACTTTGCATTCCCCTAATGGGGGAAACACAGATCCAGAGTACGCACTAACATGATGGGATGGGGAGGATGGTCATTTGATTAGTGAAGGTGCCGGCGGTAGCGGGAAGGCGGGAAGCGGGATCTACAAATGGGTTTGGGAGGGCCTGCAATTGTTAAGGCTGGGTTGCAGTTTGGGCTCAATCCCTGAGAGGGCTAATAGGGAGGGGCTAGAGGCTGGCTGAGACCACCCAGCGAGGGGGAGGTGGAGGGGGAAGTGGGGGCAGTGAGCGGTGTTGGGGGAGGGGAATGGAAGGGCTCACAATAGAGAATCCCATGCATATAAAGTTACCCTCACTAAGTGTCTAGATAATGGCTAAGGACAATAGTATGAACATGACTTCATTAAATATGAATGGATTAAACTCTCCTGTGAAAAGAAAGAAATTGGAAAGATTCCTACATAGAAAAAGACCAGATCTCCTCGCCTTGAGGGAAACACATGTGCAACTCAGCAACAAAGACAGAATCAGAACACAGGGTTACCGACAAATGTTTAAATCCAATGATAGGTGTAAAAAGGGAGGGGTGATGATAGCACTTCGAAATAACTTAACACCTCACAGTAGTGAATTGGGAGAAAGACACCATCGGGATTTGGCACTCATTTTACTGGGGAGGGGGAATTATTCATGTTAGTCACTATATATGCGCCCAACTCCGGTCAAGATGGGTTTATACAGCCGAGGCTGAACAAACTGGAAGGATTTGTTAAGAGACAGATAATACTGACAGGGGTTTTCAATATGGCGTCGGATCGGGACGGATAGGAGCGTGGGAAGGATGCATACCCAAGCTAGGCCCTCGAAAGAATTGTGTCAGAAAATAAATAAGCTTTCGTTGGTGGACGCATTGAGGGAGAAGAGGGAACCACCAAGGGCTACACTTTTTGCTCTCATGTCCACAGGACTTCCTCCAGGATTTGGTCCTGGTCTCAGAGATAGAGGTGGACGCAATAGCAATATCTGACCATGCTCCCAAAACCTTGAGTGTGAGAAGAACAAGTTACTTACCAACTATAACGTTATTTCGATTGGATGTTCCTCCCACGTAGTCCTCATCTTAGATATATCCTTACCTTCAGCTTTCTGCTTCGGAAAAAACATTTTTCTTCTCTCCACCAGAGGGCGCTCCTCTCGAGGCCACGGCGTCGATGTCCCTCAGCGGTATCCGTCGAGCACTGACGTCATCCGCTGTATAAGAGCCTCGAGCGCGCCCATTGGCTTTAGTTCTGTTCTTTCGTATATTGTAGCCCATGGATTGTAATTAATGGCGTGCCTCTCTTGACCCAAGCCTTAAAAGAATTTAGAGTGTAATTCACGTAAACTGTACTGTGGGGTTGGTTGGGAGGGTCGATGAGGAATACGTGGGAGGAACATCCATTCGGAAGAGCGTTACAGTTGGTAAGTAACTTGTTCTTCGAATGGATTGTGTCCTCCCACGTATTCCTCATCTTAGATAGACTCCCAAAACAGTTTTGTCTCGGAGGTGGGAGTACAGAAATGTTTCTAATCGTGTACAGAATGGAGTACAGATTTAGCAAACAAACTTCCTTGAGAAGAAGTCGAGTCCAGGGCATAATGTTTTATAAAGGTATGCATGGATGACCATGTGGCTGCTGCACAAATATCTTGTACAGGGACACCCCTTTTTAGTGCTGTTGAAGTTGCCATGCCCCTGGTTGAATGAGCTCTCAGTCCATCTGGTGGTTCTTTCTTTCCCAGCCAGTCTATAGCATTCTGTTATAGCCAGAATTATCCATCTAGATAATGTTTGTTTAGTTACAGCAAGTCCCAATTTGCGGCCAGTGTACCCCACAAAAAGTTGATCACCCTGACGTATTTTTGCCAATCATGAAATATAGAAACTAAGAGCTCTTCTGGGATCTAGTCTATGTAGTCGCTCCTCTTCTTTGCTTGCATGAGGAGGAAGGTAAAAAGTAGGCAAAGTTATTTTCTGTGACAGATGAAAATCTGAAACCATTTTTGGCAAAAAAGATGGTTTAACTCTAAGAACTACTCTGCTCTTATAAAAGCTGGTGTGAGGAGGACCGCTAGAAAGCGCCTGTAACTCACTTACCCTGCAGGCTGATGTCAATGCTACAAGAAGTATTGTTTTTAGGGTAAAGAGCTTTAGCGGACAAGAGTGTAAAGGCTCAAACGGGTTGCATGTGAGAAATTCAAAACAAAGTTCAAATCCCACACTGGAACCTGAAAAGGTATTGGTGGAAATACATTATTTAAACCTTTTAAGAACTGAATTATTAAAGGTAGTCTCTTGAAGTAAGATTCTTCCTCTGAAGAGCGCTTAAAAATGGATAGCGCTGTTACGTATCCCTTTATCGTACCAACCTGGAGCCACAGATTAGCTAATTGTGGGAATATTACATTGAAATGGGTCCACATTCTTTTCTCTGCACCAGTTACTGAACTTGTTCCAACAACACTGATACAGAGATTTGGTTGCTGGCCTTCTGGCCGAAAGCAAAATCTCCATCACGTCATCCGGAAGATCCCAATACTTATATCTCAACCTCTCAGAAGCCATGCGTGAAGGTTTAGTGTGTTGACCTCCCGATGGAGAACATGACCTTCCACTCGTGAGAGAAGATCCTCTCTTCTTCGAAGACGTATTGGAGGGCAGATGGACATATCCAGACATATACCACGTTCTCCTGGCCCAATCTGGGGCAATTAGGATCATGGTCTTCCTGAACTTTCTCAACCTCCTGATTACTTGAGGGATCACAGGGACTGGAGGGAATGCATACAGGAGTGGGAACTCCCAGTCCACCACAAACGCGTCTCCTAGAGTTCCTCTCGGGGGAAATTCCCTTGAGCAGTAAAGTTTGCACTTCCGGTTGGTACCGGTCGCGAACAGACCCACTTGAGGGGTTCTCCAAAGGGAGAAGATCTCTTAAATGACTTCCTGAGCTATCTCCCACTCGTGGGAGACTGTACTCTGCCTGCTCAGAGCATCCACTGCTGTGTATTGCTCTCCGGCTAGATGAATTGCCGATAGAGAGATCCCTTCTTGTATTGCCCAGAACCAGAGTTGCATCGCCTCTCTGCACAGTGGTAGTGACCCCACTCCTCCTCTCTTGTTGAGGTAGTACATGGCCACTGTGTTGTA
Organism: Ambystoma mexicanum; assembly: GCF_040938575.1. Classification (NCBI taxonomy): domain Eukaryota; kingdom Metazoa; phylum Chordata; class Amphibia; order Caudata; family Ambystomatidae; genus Ambystoma; species Ambystoma mexicanum. The sequence continues at coordinate 218,938,542 of NC_090940.1, forward strand.
CGTCATTATCAGGGCATTCTTTCCCCGTACAGAGGGCAGGAATGCCTTCAGCGCTAGTCTGATTGCTACTCAACTCCAAAAGGTTGATGTGTAGTTTGGACTCCGATGGAGGCCAGCGACCGCTGATTGTCAGATCGTTGGCATGGGCTCCCCACCCCGTGAGTGAGGCGTCCGTTACTACTGTTATCTCCGGCCATGGTTGCCAAAAAGAATCTCCACTGAGGATATGATGTCTGCAAGCCCACCATTGTAGATCCTGTGCTACTTTGGCTGGAACATGCAACAGATCTGACATTTCCCCTGATAATTGGGACCATTGAGTCCTGAGAGCCCATTGAAGGGATCTCATTCTCAATCTGGCTTCTGGCACGAGAAAAATGCAGGATGCCATCAGGACGAGCAACCTGAGAAAATCGAAGGCCGGAAGATACTGGGCATTTTGGAATTTTGTTACCATCTGCAGAATATGGTAAGCCGTCTCTTCGGGAGGCAAGACTTTGCCCGAACAAGTATCCAGAACTGCTCCGATAAACTGGAGTTTCTGTGCTGGTATCATGTTTGATTTTTTTAAGTTCAGAGAAAAACCCAGTCTGTGAAGGAAGTGACAAGTCCTGGACAGATGATCCCGGGCTTGTTCTGGAGAGCGCCCCTGATCATCCGATCGTGCGGTTAGGGGTAGACATGAATCCCCCCTCTCCTGAGACTCACTGCCACTACCGCCATCAACTTGGTGAAAACTCTTGGGGCGGAGGTTAACCCGAATGGCAGAACTCTAAATTGATAGTGAGAATTGCCAATCGCAAACCTCAGGTACTTTCTGTGTTTGAGATGGATTGGCACAAGCATCCTGAAGGTCCAATGATACCAACCAATCCTGGAGTTGGAGAGCCTGAAAGATCTGAGAAAGTGTAACCATCTTGAACTTGTCCTTCCTTAGGAACTTGTTCAAGTTTCTGTTAAGCTCACCTGGTATCCACGGGGACACCACCCAGCCAGTTGGTCGTTGGTGCCCTTCCCAATGATTCCCTGGTGTGGTCTCGGTGTCGATGGGATTCTGCCTGGTTGTCGGAATCGGTGAGCTCTCCGTCCTGCTCTCTGGGCAGGGACGCGTTGTCTTTTGTGGACGCAGGCGGTCCAGGTACTTCACTGACTGCTGCCCTTGTAGTGTCTTTCAGGTAGGTCTTATTGCGATTTATGGCGTCGTAATTCTTTCATGCCTTTTCTCTGTTCTAAATGTCGCTTTTATTATCTCCCTAGGAGCGCAGAGTGTCCGCTTGGAGAACTGGATATGCTGGTTCTCACCGGGAGATGATGGCGCGCTATAGCGCTATGATGTGGTAAGGAGGCACTTTGCGTAGCGCAGCGATGTCTTGTCCTCACTGACCTGTGCTTTTCTCTTTTCGTAGGTCGCGGTGAGTTCCCAGCGCAGATGGAGTTCCTCACGCTATGCCAGCCAAAAAGCAACCAACCAAGTAAGTCTTTAAGCGCTTTGTGGTTGTAATGTCTCCACTACCGCCTTTAATGATGTCTTTCTCCTTTTCTCAGGTCCTTCGATCCGGGCGGTGAACTCCACCAACAGAGCTGGCCAGGAGCTGCAAGCAGTGAAGGATGATGAATGCAGGTAAGATTCTGCTGCTAACGATGTTCTTGGTTTTTCTGCAGGTCCGGAATTCACCAGGCTTGTGAGAAAGCTGGACACGGTGAGTGTCACGTTGCTAGAAGCAAAGTAACGCGAAGCGTGTTGTCTTGTTCGGGTGTGGTTTAAATAGCCACTGTAAAGTAGTCCAGGTAAAGTAGTCCCTAGGCCACCACACCCAAAACACTACACCGCATAGCTTGATTCTAGGAATCAAGCTATGTGGATGCCTCCATGTTGGCTGAAAGCCTAAATAAAGTAGTTCCTCAAGCAGATGTCTTTCCTTACTGATGAGCCTGGCGCCAAAGGCGCCAGGACTGGCTCCATGAGGGCCTGAGAAGTGGATGCCAAGGCCTTATTAGTGATCCGAGCCCTGATTCCACCTGGCCAATGGGCTTGCCAGTGGGGATCAGGGCTGAGGGTCGTGACAGTTTCTCAAGTCCAAAATGGGTCTCAGTCCTCCGTCTTTATTTGGCATGAGGAAATATAGGGAATGCCAACATGTTCTATTGCACCTTTCTGTAGCAGGGTTAAGACTTCCTGCAACAGGAGCAGATCCGGATGTTTGACAGAGTTGTATCCCGGAGGGTGATTCTGAGGTTTCTTTAGAAAAGGAAGGCAGTAACTTTGGGATACTGTTTCCAGTGCCCAAGCATCTGAAGTAATGCCCCGCCATTCTTCTAGATGCTGTGAGATCCTGCTTCCCACTGGGGTCTTGTGGGTCAAAACCTCAGAGTGGTTTTGTGGCAGCTGCAGCAGCGGCTGAAGGGACAGATGCCGCTGCTGGGGCAGATCTAGCACCTTTTCCTCGCCCCATAGAATGGGTTTCTTACTCAATACAAGGGGACCATCAGGGATTTTTGGTGGACTGGGACTTAGTAATGAAGTTCTTGCAAAAAGAATCCAGAATGGCTTGGTGCCTGAGGAAGATGAGACTTTTGGGATTGATATAAAACTCTGCGAATCATCTATAGGTATCAAGGAACTTTATGATGAAGAGGGGGGATATTCTATGAAGGGACTTGGTTGAAGCTTATTGCGAAGGTTTGTCACGACATTATCTCGGGGGGGATGGGAAGCCAACTTTGGACCAAGGTTGGGGCAAAAGGTTGGGACCAGTGGGGTAGACTGGGAAGGGGGAGGTGTTACAAAAAAAGTTAATGTTTTATGAAAATGCCAATAAAAATGTACATACAATAAAAAGAGAGTAAGGTGAGTGGAGATGAAAGGCAGGTCTGAACGAGCTGGGAGGTGCTTCTTCTGGGAGGTGCTTCTTCACCAGGTGCTTGTCTATGGCTGGAGTTAATGTAGTGTTGAGTCAGGCCCACATGACAGGGCCAGAAACTGAAGCATTGAAGAGGAGGGTGGGTATATTGGGTGAGGCCATGGGTCATATTTCTTCTCCATCCTAATTTCAAATTTTTCTCCAGTTCTATCTCCTGAGAAGTTCTACAGAGTCCTGCTTTTATTTTAGTTCCAGCATGGGCTTGGCTCCCTTCCTGCACTAGTGGAAAGAGGGGGCAGAGATCCTGTTTAAGCAGGGGCCCTGTACGATAGGGTCAGCACTCCCATTAAGCAAGCACCCACGACCAGAAAGAGGGCAACTCACTAAGAACCCCACTTATCGCTAGCTTCTGGAGCAACCTGCGTCTTCCCTGCCAAATATCTGTGGAAATGGGGGAAGACTTCATGGGCAGAATTACAGGGAAAGGATACAGGGGAAGATAGCCTACTCATACGGTTAGGTGCTACCTTAACAGGCTATGCATTGGCATCATAGCATCACCCCCAGCTGACCCCACCTCACCCCTAAATACTGCTCCTGTTGCTTAACTGTAATGTGACTGAGTCATGTTATAACTATTCCCCCTAATATGTTATCCGATTAACCCCTGATGCACAGTACTCTTTTGCTTCTCGAAGCTAGGTCTGTGCTCAATAAATACGCCAAATAAAACAAAAATTACATATGCAGAGACACCTATACAATGTGCCACGTACTGCAGTAATACGTCCAACTACTCCAAATATAGGTCAGATGGTGCCCTAATATGAAGGAACTTCCAACAAATTCCAACATACACCCGCAGCATGTCTGATAATTACTGTAACTATCCAGTTACTCAATCAATGTGCGTGCTAGTCCATCCATATCATTATGTCATCGAAAATTAACATGGGGCAAAGAAGCACAGAAGGGAAGGAGCATGGGGAAGTTCACAGGAGAAGAAGTAATTGGTGATGGATACAGGGACAGAAGAAAGGGGGAGTGTAGATTTACAAGGCTAAGAGCCGTCTCCAACGTCCATCATATACAGCGGTAAGGCTTACACAACACATAGCACAAGGGTATATACCTTTTGGCGGGATGTTTTGAACAGTTTGGATATTGTGCTAGGGGGCTCACTACCGCAAACACCTTACTCGATGATTTTATTATCGAGCAGAGATGGGGGGGACATGGTTAGTGGGAGAACAGGATGGATAAACAGGGTATTGGTGTTAGCGGCTAAAGAAATATTAAAAGTTTGGAAGTCAAGGAAAAAGCTGGTTGTGGATGAATGGCTGAGTGATGTCTGTACTTTGTCTGATTACGAGAAAATAATGCTGACGAAGTAGAAGAGGGAGGAGCATTACCTTAGAATTTAGGGCTGTTTCATTGAATTATACAGTTGATGTTCATTGGCTGCATGCATTATTTTTGAATGGAATAGATGGGAGGTTATTATATTCATATTTGATGTCATGTTGTGTGTCGTGTTTGTTGGTGTTGTTCTGTCTGTTGTTTTGAGATGTTTGTTTTTCTATTGTAGAATAGGGATTTGTAGTAGTGTGTTAAGGTTTTGAAGTTGTAAATTCAAGTTGGGTTGGGTTTGGTTATTTAGTTATTATATTTATTATACAATTTGAATGCATATCTCTGGTGTAATGGATATGTACATGTTACTTTTCTCTTATATGTTTTATTTTCAAAATGAAAAATAAAGTGATTAAAAAAATATGTATACATAGCACAATCAAAAGCTTAGGTGTATCACATGAGGCCCATATGTTTAGTTATGAAAAATTTCCTAAAGTTTTACGAACAAGACCTTAAGTCTGCATGCACCCTTACAGGCCCCTACTGCCTTCATGCTTTTCCCTATCCTTTTCTCCTTTCAGCGCTCTGAAGCGGCAGTTCGAGTGTCTTACAAATCACCAATAAATCTACAAATTTGGCCATGAACTACCATATAGAGAAATAGAGAGAGGGCGCAGGGATTCATGGGTCCAAGAGTGGATTTAAGTAGCCATGTACTGCCATTATATACCTAGGTAAGGCCTCAGCTGCAGGCCTCATATGTCTAAGTATGCCCTCATATGGCCATGTACTGACATCACAGGTCCAGTTACTGTCATCAAGTCATCAAATGTCCACATACTCCAACAACAAGACAGGTGATGAGATCCAAATCCTTACACAATATACCAGGTACTGCAATCATAAACCCATTTACTGCCAGCATATTGTCATGATATTCCGGTAATGCTATCACATGCATATTAAGCCCTAACCACACACCCAGCCACAAGTGTGTGTTTTGCTCCTCCCACTAGCCGCATGGGAGCAGGCTGCACTATACTAGCCTCAAGGATATAATTTCAAAGGGGCATAGAGGCAGAGCTGCCCCAGAAGCTAAATGCAGTGACATGAGCAGAGACAGGGGAGTAGTTCAAATTAGTGTAAACCCAGGCACGAAGCCTTGGGATAAGGAATGCTTCAGCAGAGGGCCACTCACTATCGTAAGGAGAATGAACTAGGAATATCCCACTGCCTCTCTTAATGGGTTCAGTCGGGGGAGGCTAAGTATTTGCTATCCCCTTTTCCCTCACTCACCCAACTGGCATCCAGGGCAGGGCCCAAGGTGCATGTTTGGTTAAACAGGTCTTTTGCCCAGCGCCCATACATTGATAATTGGTGGGGGCTGTTACACGAGTAGTGAATTATCAACAGCCAGCAGGAATGTGTAGGAGCACAAGAGCATGCCCCATGGCCTCCAGAGGTGGAGGGCATGCCCAGGGAGCAGACTGCAGAGCAAAGCTTGCATCAAGCATCTTTGTGCATTTAACTAATCACATGATAACATGATGTCTTCAAGGAACTGGCTTTCTTGGAAAGATATGAGGTTGTCTACTCACTGCCTAATTAGCGCAATGTCCTACTCACTGCATAATTAGCACTATTTCCAAGTTAAATAAAAAGCACACAATTGTCCATTTGCGTATTTAAAAAAATTACTTGAATGAGAAACATTTTAATACAGAATGTATTTTTAAACAAGCATTTAAATGAGCAATATGAAAATAACATTTCTAGCTAGTTGAGCAATTCAATGAAAAGTGTATTGCTACTATTGATGGGTCCAATTGTTTCTTTTCCAACCTTATAAGGCCTCTTCCAAGATGACAATTAAGTTTACGTTTCAGGCGGAATGATTTCTGGATTTCAGTTTCTTCAATATCCATGATTTAAGGGGGGCTGCCATTTTTCGTCAATCACATTATTCAGTAGGGCTTCTATAGCCTCCTCTGCAAGACACTTGTTACAGCATGGGCATAGGCCAGAAAAAAATCTCAGATTAATTAGCCTTAATTTATATGGAGTTTTTGCACAGTGGGGCAAAATAATAAACAAGGCAACTAAAGTCAGAAAACAAAGCTCTCTTTCAAGGTTCGCCTCCACAGGTTTTCCTCCTCTTTTCTCTCAAACCCCTAAGTGTCTCAAATTGCGATCCTCCTGTACCTGCCAAAATGAGGTTTTTTTTTGGCTCATCTCGCTGCTTGACCACTAAACCATGGCTTAAATTTCTTCTGATGCAGTTGCCTCAGATAACAAAAATAAAAGGTTGGAGTCTAAGCTAGCTCATAAAGAGAAGAATCACAATCAGTCCCTATCCTGCTAGGCACCATCCATCTGCAACCCAATGCTGACAGAGGCATAAAATACCCCCGCCCACAATAAGATGACTATAATATCTAAATATTTCTCAGAAATAATTGTATCCTCATTCACAAAGTACAATTTTCATAATGAACTAATATGGCACTTATCAATTATATTCTGCACTATCTTCTAATACAATCTTCATCACATTTATTGTCTCTCTACTAATGCTGCACAGGTTGTCCCATATATTTGCCAAGTTTAGAGTCATACACATATTTCTAAAATGATTGGTCCAGGTAATAAGAAAACATCTGCATATTCCTGTATTCCAGTAGGGTTCTTTATATTTCAGTAGTTCAGTGTTTACCCATAATCAAAGTCAGTAATAAGATCTAGGCAAACCTAAGACAAGTTTTAGAAACACATTTTCAGAGACTATTAATGTTTTAATACTACTCTGTCGCAAAACGTCTGCGCCATTGAGAGATTTTAGCCATATTTAATCTTGTTTACTTTAAAGATAGGGCCAACCGCATTGTTCCCGAAGGAACTTGACAATTTTGCAACCACTCTGCTTCATCTCGTTTGGTTAGTTCTCTGACCGCTCCATGCTACAATGTGTAGGTACTGAGCTGCTAGGGACAGGGTTAGTCTGGCCTCTATACTATTAACCTCCCTGAGGTTGGATAATGTGGGATCCTGTAGGCCTGCTACTGACCCAGAGATGTGCTATTACCACATCTGAGGAACCGTTGGGGGAATAGGACTTTCAGAATCACAGGACCCAACAAACAGTGTGGCAGGCACTTGCAATACAGGAACTAAACTAACAGTGAACTTAATCTATAATCAGCCTGCACGTGAATCTGTGACATCCACGCAGTTAGAGTGGAGCATTGCCTGAAAGAGACTAGAAGAGAAGCATATTTTATATAGCACACTTTGCTGCTGTTCCCAGATTGAGGCCAGAAGCAGAACACCAAAAGGCAGACAGACGGACAGCACTTCGAGGCAACCAGGAAGAATTTTCAAGATGGTGTCAAATTGGTATTTGTAGTTTGTATTTATTTGTGACTTATATAGCGCTTTACGCCAAAGCAAAGAACAGAGAACACAATTAACAGTATAATAAAAATACAGGGTTTAAAACTACAAAAATGTATTCATAGTTGTCATTCTAAGTGAAGAAGATAGGTCTTAAGAGTAGTACGGAATAGTGAATAAGAGTTAATAGAACAAAGAGGTAGGGAAGATCATTCCAGTGGAATGGAGCTAGCAAAGTAAAAGAGCAAAATTGTGATTGGGTACGGGGGAGGAGGAACTGATAATAAAAACTGAGACTGAGAACGAAGAACGCATGAAGGAGAATAAAAAGAAACAAGAGAGTAAAGATAAGAGGGCGAAAGGTCACGAGAGTGAAATGAAAGCCAGCCAAGAGAAGACAATGACAGAGAAACTGAGTCACGAGGGAAAAGAAGTTGTAGAACATGAACAGAAGCATTGAAAACAGACTTTAAAGGGGCCAAGCAACAGACAGGGGGTCCAAAGAGTGTGGCACAGCAATAAAATAAATGTAAAAAGGGAAGAAATCAAAAGCTTGGCGGAGTTGGAAGCTGAGGTATAAGCAGTCTGGTGCAGTCCCTCTGTGCTGTTGAGTCTGTTGTCCATTGCTATTGGTGTCTGGAGGTGGAGTCCACCCTTGAAAAACCTCCACACACCGCGGAGCGGATGCGGAGTTGGAAGCTGAGGTGGAAGCAGTCTGGTGCGGTCCGGGGCTGCACGGGGCGGCCTGCTCGAGACCAACTATGGAGGATGTTGGCCGTAGTATGCAGAGCAAACGACCAGGGCATGAGGACTCTGGCCTGGACAAGAGAAGTCCGCTGAAGCGCCCACGACTGCGCCAAAGACGACTAGTATCAGCGTCACCAATGAACATACAGGTCGAGGCAGGTATGCAACAAAACATTTTCCTTTTTCCCAAAATGACTCTGACTAGTACTGGCATTCTAAGTTGCCCTGTCTCTGTCCCTGTCTCCCCGTCATATTTGGATGAAACCATCGACAGTCCCTTGATGGGAGCGGAGGAGGAGAACGCGGAAGACGACCACGAATCAGCTTCTCCCTACTCCCCCTCCCACCCTGAAACACAAACATTTCCTCAATCTGTCTCCCCAACCACGCTGTCCCTCTTACATGCCAGCGGACTTGGAGTGGAGGTGGAGGAGCGAGTGATGATCGGCCCGCTCCCGGTGGGGGGAGGTGGAGTGATGGAACTGCCCGGTGCCAGCGGGCGGCAGTTCCAGTCCCTTCCGAGGGAGCCGCGCTGGTTCTGCGGTCCCCGACGGGAGGGGCCCCCGGGAGAGTGAGAAGTGAGGAGCGGATAGTGGGGGACGAGAGGTTCCATGGCGAGGAGGGAGGGGAGGAGTCCCGGGGATCGAGATCGGCGGGAGCCGTGGGGGGAGCAGCTCCCGAGACAAACTTGCCGGGCCTGCCCTCGGAGGGGCTGACAATGAACTTATGTACGGAAGTGTCTCATACAGCCCAAAGTGCGACTGAAGTTAAAGTGAACTTTACCAACCTGACAAACATCGGCATACAGATCCACCCATTAATGACAGGGCCAGATTTGATTAGCCTGTGTGAAGAAATTCGACAAGAGAACCCAATATCACCAGGTGACATCCAAGTCCTAGAGTCTACAAACAATAATGAAAAAAATGTTGATAAAGAAAATGGAGTTGGCGATTGTAACAGAGGTGAAGCTGAAGATACAATAAAGAGTAATAACTCTCTTTCATCAGAGGATGAATTTACGGCCCTGGACTCCTCAGATCAAGATAAAGACACTCGGAAAAAACCTGCTAGAAAATGCAGTATAAGAAGAGCAATGATATCGTCGCACAACATGTCTTTGCAGGAAAAATCAAAATCAATGAACAAGAGAGCAATCCACAAAACTAACTTAGGGCGAAGGACAACATTTGTATCCTCAAACCCTGTGACAAGATTCTTCCAAAAAACTGTAAGGAAAGAACAAATGCAGATGGAGGAAGTCTCTGATGCAGACTTATTAGATGGGGCAAGTATGCCCCCGAATGAGAAGATACTAGGGAAAGATTGTGCTTGGTCAGGAACAAGAGAATACCCCCTGTACATCTTTAAAAACAGGAATTCGTTATTTTAAGGATCCCGAATTATAACTTGAAGGGAACCAACAAACCATTTTCACTTTAAACAAACGACCGCAAGAGGAAACTGTGAAGTGTCGGGCATTTAACCCTGTGATGAGTCAAAACTATACGGCAAATGGCCGTGTCTTGGAATTGTGTGAAACTTCTAAAACAAACACAGATGAGAGCATAGAGCTAATCCCCAGACAAGAAGCAACTGACACATCGTTATGTGATAAAAACCTCCCTTTAAGAGAAACAAACTTGAGACCTACCTCAAGGGAAATATCAATGATGAGTGAGGATCAAAGGGAGATACCGCCAAAAGTTTCACTGGATGAGGGAAGTGGTGTTGAGAAGCCTATAAAGAATTTAGAGCAGGGACCTAACACCACACCTAGTACCCATCTACATTCTCCGCTGCGAAGCAGAAGATCTTCAACTATGGACTCTAATAATGAAAAAGAACTCCCAGAAAAAAAGTGGACATCCTAACAGTGATGTTAGCATCAACAATTGCCCTGACACCGTTTTGTAAATTATATGAATCCATTCATGACACCTTAAAGGACCAGATAACCTTGGTGGCAATGCTCTACACAAAAATGACTTACATTGAAGGGTATATTATGGCCCTAGAAACAAGAGGTGGGGGGCTTGCTTCGTCTAATAAACCACAGGACGACACTACAGGAAACTCGGAGAAACCAGCTGAGATTGAGGGGAACAAGGCGACTCCTGGACTTGCACCGATTGTTGCACAGTCTGAGGAACTTGCAAAAGTACTCTCAAATACATTTGCTGTAGAAGACGGAGAGCCATTGAGTGAAAATAGGAATGAAACAACTAACCCGAATCCCCTAGGGGACTCCACCGAAGTCTTGAAAATAGCCCCGCCAACAAAAGCACGGAAAGAACACAGGCCCCCCCCCCGCCCTCCACATTTAAGAAACAACCATCTAATGGATGTGTAATCACGCCCGAGGAAAATAGTACACTTGCCACGGTTGAAATAGTAGAGGAACTAGACCTAGAGCCACATACTGAACCTCGGGGGACACTTACCAGAGGATCATCCGTTCCAAAAGAACTTGACAATCGAGGGAAGACCCCAAAACTATATCCGCTTTTTGTAAAAGGGAAAAGACCAGTGAACAAGCAAGGAGAACATGTAGTAAGAGAAGAAGTTCAGTCCTCAAAGTCAGTTCTAGCAAATGACCAAACAGAAAAACAGAGAACTAAAAAACGGACAAGAAAAGAGGTAATAAACAGATCGGTGGTCTTCCAGGCTTTGGAACCTTCAAACCTAGAAGAAGTGAGACCAGCGGATAGCTCAGCTAAGAAGCATCAGATCATTATTGACTCTGAAGAGAGTATTGATCTACTAGAGCTATCGACATATTCGGTTGAAAGTTCAGAGCTAGAATCCCCAAGAGAGATTCAACATGTGGGGGTCTTGGGAAATGATTGTGGAAACAAAGTAAACAAAGACGTCCAACAATTGAGCCCCTTCCTTACTTTGGCAGAAAAATGGGAAAAGGCAGTAAAGGCCCACGGAGGAAAACAACTATTGAGCCTGAATTCCCTAGAAACTGAGACTTAGTGAACGACCATAAAAGGAGCAGTAGAACTGCCTTAGCAACAAATCCAAGGCCCACGGTCCTAGACACCAAAAGAGAGATCAACACTCGGACATGGGAGAAGCCGCACTCAATAACTTATAACAACAAAGAGGAAAAGAGTCGTTCACATCGGATCAAATTAGAGGACATAACGCAAGAGCTGACAGAAACAAGCTACAGTCAAAGAACAAGATACCCACATCCTGTACAGCAAAAGACTAGATAGTGAAAGGACTTTTAAGCTGGAACGGGTAGGGGAGTCCAGAGATAATTTGATCCTGAATCGGAAAAACATCATGGCACTAATGAATTGTATCCCAAAACTGAGGCAGATTAGCACGGAAGACATAAAAATCGTGGAGTTTAGCTCCACGGGTAAAAGAGATTGTGTCTACCTGCATATTCTCTCCCCTATAATTAGACTAAGGGTGATCTCGGAACAAGAAAGTTTCCAAATGTTAGGCTACGACTTGTGGGACTGCCGAACAAGTGGTGCTCAAACTGAACAAGCAACCCAAAAACAGGTGCAAAAGGATAAACTGAGACCAAGACAAAAGGAACTACCTACCTGTCAGGATGACACCGCTATTCGATCTACTGCAGGTCGTACAGAAAGAAAGGAAGCTACCAGGAATGAGAAACAGTTAAGTACCTTAGAAAGAAAAGATCAAAGAGCAAAATCAAATGAAGTAAGTGAAGATGGAAATATTCATCAGGATGCTGTGAACAACGACAGATACCCAAAAGGTCCCCTGCAGAAGATAACAATCACATTTGCCCAAGAAGTTACTGAAATGGTCAACGATCAAAGAGCGGTAAGAAAAAAGTCTGGGGACGGAGAAGATGAGGAATATGCGAACAGTCCGGGGAAAGCAACAGGGAATAGAAGTTAGCCATGCAAGGCACAGAAGGTCAGCAAGGCGGAAGCTGGGACCAAGGGTCGGAAGGCCTTGAGAAAGGATAATATCACCATGGCATGTTGGAACACCCGGGGGTTTAGCCACCTCTTGGCAAACAGCGATGTTAACCTGGGAGAGTTCGACATCATTTGTCTCCAGGAGACATGGCTAACTAAGAAGCCATTTTTGGAGGGTTATGAAACCTACCTGGCCCCCGCTGACTATTTGGAAAAAGGACGACCCTCCTCAGGTCTGCTCACCGCTATTAGATCTGGATCAGGACTATGCTATGTTGACTCAGTGACTTCAAATAGCCACTTCCAAGTGTCTCTTCTGAATTGGTCACAGCAATTGTTAGATAATAGTCATCATATTCCAAGGGAGGAAGTAATAATTGTGGTGAACACATATTGGAATCCCGCAGCGATTAAAAACGAGGACTACCTAGAAATGGCAGTCAACATCTTAGAAAGACATCTGGAGTGGATGCCGAAATTTGTCATTTTGTGTGGAGACCTAAATGCAGTTTGCCCGAAATCTAATATGCTGTATGAGAATGGTAAAAAGGTGCCTTTGAACATGGTACGTGGACATCTTTGGATTAAGGCAATGGCCGCTTGGGATCTTCAGAGTCTAGAAACATCAATACACAGAGATAACCCGAGAATACCGACATGGGAAAGAAATAACTCGACAGCAAATTTGGATCATATATTTGTTTCTGACGAGTTACTTAAGATCATAACTGAATATGAGGTTGTGAGAACGGTTAACAGTGACCATAACCTCTTAAAGGTAAAATGGGCTTGCACAAGAAAAGCAAGTTCGAAAATGGATGCAAAAATTGAAGTCTGTAATAGGGGCACACAGTTAAGATTGTCGGCTAATGCAGATGTGGAACTTACAGATTCATATATAAGCATCAGTAGAACAAATAAGCAAGTAGCCATGAAAGATAACATCGACTATCAACCTCTGTTAGAAGTCTACGAAGTTAAAAGAAAGTTTGGTCCAAATGATACGTCAAAAACCCATTTACATGAATTCAACAAGAGAATTGTCGAAGAAAGGAAAAAACAGAGAAAACTAAAGCGACAAGTTAAGAAGACACCTACCTCTGAACTGCTGAACAAATTAAAAATAGCATCAAGGACCTATAAAAACTGGTTAAGACATCATAGAGAAAACATGCTTCAAGCAGATGCTGCTGGTATGCTAAAGACACTGTGCAGTAGGAAAACCAGAGATGTTTAGACCTTAATTAGAACTACTTCAGACACACAAAATAATTCAATAAATAATTTTGTGGGGGAAGAAGCCTGGTCGGCCTACTTCACAAAAGCATTTCAGAAAAAGGGACATCCTTACCGTCCCAACCAAAAGTTGGTAAATCTGTCCCATAACCATGAGGTGTTAGAACCATCATGGGAGAACTTCTGGGATAAGGAGGACATAAAAAGAAAAGTCGTCCAATTGAACAACTCAAGGGCCCCCGGGCCCGATGGCATTTCCAACGCAGACTTGAAGGAAGATGCTATAGAGTGGACACATTTTATACATGAGGTAATTAAAAACTGTATTGAAACAAGATCGACACCTGCTTCATGGACTACAGCAACAATTGTTCCGATTTACAAAGTAGGGCTTAGAGATCAACATAGGAACTACCGGCCGATTGCACTACTAGATGTAGTTTGGAAAGTGTTTGGTTCACTGTTGCTAGAAAACTTTCAAAAATGGTCTAGGAAATCGGGACATGAGGACCCTCTACAATCAGGGTTTGTGAAAGATGGGGGAAATGCACCTAACATTCTCTTATTAACCACCTTAAAAAGCAAGATCCAAGAAGGAAATCCAAGGATCTATCTTGCTTTTATTGACCTGGTCCAGGCTTTTGACCTGGTCAATCGTGAAATACTCTGGGAAAAATTAACATTGAGAAACTGTCCGGAAAACATCTTAGGACTCATAAGAGCCCTTCATCATGACACCTCTATCAGAGTGTGTTTAAATGAAGGGGGGTTGCTATCTGAGCAAATCCCAACGGCAAGAGGGGTGAAGAAGGGTGTCCTCTTGCACCAACACTCTTTAACGCATATCTTTGGGACATTGAAGAAAGCGGCCAGGGGATCCGGTCTTTCCCACCCACAGCAGGGAAGGTTAAGATCCCAAGATTACTCTACGCGGACGATCTTATTCTAATGGACTACACCCCGATCGGCCTCCAACGCCAATTGAACGAACTAGTGTCGTACATAAAGAAGAAGAATCTAGAGATCAACAAGACCAAAACCAAAGTTATGATCATGGAGAAACAAACCACCCGCATTGAGAATTTCAGTTGGTCTCTGGAAGATGAGAAAATAGAACAAGTGGTACAATTTAAATATCTAGGGGTAATTCTCAGTAACAATAAACAAGAGCGTCCCATGCAACTCCACCTTTTGGAGAAGGTAAAAAAATTGTCAAGTCAAGCAAAAATAATCGACAGAAGATTTGGACGATTAACAGTAATCCCCCTGATTCAATGCTATAAAGGGAAGGTGGTACCGTCTTTGATTTATGGGGCGGACGCATTGCTGATGATTCCACAAGACTTCTGGAAACGTCTAGAAGGTTTGTTCTGGAAACGTACCCTGAATTTACCACAATCAACTCCAGTCAAGACCATATGCCAGGAACTCTGTCTACAATCATTGGAATCGATGGTCGCTAGAAATTCATTAATGCTATATAGGAAGTCCCTGATTACCACTTGCCCAAACGTAATGTCCATTATTCATACAGAAATTGAAGAACAGAAAAGTAAAATTTTGATGTGTTGGAAGAAAGAACATCAAAAAACCCTTGCGGAAATAAAGAGCTCTGAGGAAGAACTTATTCAGAATCCGAATAAAGTAAAACAAAAACTGAAGGAACATGACTGGATATAGACTACATCCTTGGACCAAAGAAGCAAATTGATAAGCCACTTGCCACCAACAACAAGAGGCTTAAATGACCTGCCGAATTAGATGCAAGATGTTGCGAATGAATAAGAGTGCAAATGAATCTCCTACCAACGAACGAGATTAGAACGATCAGGAAAATAACAACTGACACTAGCTGCCGATTTTGTAAATACAAGAAACAACCAGAGACATTGCGTCATCTATTATTAGCCTGTACTTCTTTGTTAAGGCTGAGAATGGCGCAATTGGGTAATTTATTCAAGGAGTCAAGAACGTGCGATGAAGAAGATTGGTGCAACCGCTTAATTGAGGGGGATAACATCAGATATGTGATAGCGGTTTCCCAGTTCTTCATGAACTTGAAGCTCTAAGAAAACTGGAGCCACGCCGTGGGCTGTGATTCGAAAAGATCTGTCCGTGCGTTACTTTGGACCTTGGTTACAATTTGGCAGCTGAAGTGATGGGACAGTGGAGTTGAGAATGTCATTATATTCTCTTTTTCTTTTCTTGTAATTTTTTTTTGTAAATTGTGACAAGTAAAATAAATTTTAAAAAAAAGCTTGGTTCATCAAACATAAGAAAAGGAAGATATTTGTGAATGGTAAACAGATGATAGTGACAAGCACATGAACTAATAGATATGCGATGAGAAAAGGATAAATCAGTATCAAGATAAATACTAAGATTACGAGCAGAAGATAGGCTAGGCAGTTGTGAAGGAGGAAATGAGACAAAGAAGGAAGGAGAAGGAGAACGGATAGTATTAGTGGGAAAAAGAGAACTTCAGTTTTGGTAGCATTTAGATGAGAAAATGATACGACATCCAGTACTTAATAGCTAGAAGACAAGACGTGAGATTATTATGAATAGAAAATGAAAATTAATAAAAGCACAGAAAAAGCTGGGTATCAACTGCATAGAAATGTTGGGATATTCCAAAAGACAAGATGATAGCAGCATGAGGAGTCGTGTAGAGAGAAAAAAGGTCCTAGAACAGAACATTGAGGAATGCCGTGAAGAAGAGGCAGTGTGTCAGAAGAGGACCCAGCCCAAGATACCAAATACGTTGCTTAGATAAATTTGAACTAAACCAAAATAAAACAGAATCAGTGAACCCAAAAGAAGAAAGAAAAGATAAGAGAAGAGTATCACTCACCTTGCCAAAGGCCGCTTTTCAATCCAATAGAATCAAAAGAAAAGAGTGCTTGGAGTAACAAGCAAAAAGCAGGGAATCACAAACAGAAAGGAAAGACGTTTCAGTGGAGAGGACGAAAGCTAGACTGGGAACAAGGAAGAATAGAGTTTTTAGTGATAAAAGTATAAACCTGGGAATAGACAAGACACTAGAGAAGCTTAGAGAGATAGACAAAAAGTGACATGGGTAAGTAATTAGCAGGAAGAGAGGGGTCAAGGGAAGATTTCTTTAGAAGAACAGAAGCTTGTTTAAATGAAGGGAAGTAATAAGAGAAATATTAAAGAGAGCAATAAGATAGGAAACCAGTGAGGCATAGACCGTGGGAATAAGTAAAGCAGGAATCGGATTGGAGAAAAAAGCAGTAGGGTGGGCTCGAGCAAGTAAGAGTAGGGGCTGGAGCCCTCCCCCGCCCAGCTCCCAACACACAGTGTTGCCACGTAGACCAGCCAACGACCGCTACGCAGCCATATAACTGGAGCCGGTAAGCACGGCAGTCCAGTCCTGTCCTCCCCTGCAAAATCCCCATTGATTTGCACATTCCAGCTCCACAGATTATCTCTTCATTCTGGCCACAGATTTCAACACATTTCGGCCACTACCATGAGGACCTGACCCAAGATGGCGGTCCTAGCCCACCATTGTGGTTGCTAAGCGAACTCCCCACACCCAGGATTGGCTGATTCACTCTACGAATACAGCCATACGAAACCGGAAGGCGAAAACTGGTGCCACATATGGGCGATCTTCCTGTCTGCGCCTGTCCGTGACAGGACAGACAGATAACTAGAAACTTCTGATTAAGCACGCAACGACCAGTCACTTCATATTGTGCTTGCAACCCCCTCACGCCTCTCCCACGACCGACTCAGCTGCGTTTCACAGCCTCGGAGGACGCCGCCTCTGCACAACTAACTACCGATTGCTTGCTCACATTCATTTTCATATCTGGTAACAAGTGAGTCCTTCGTCCCACCGTGCCTGTGCTATGGTACCGAACTTGAACTGTCCATTTTATTGGCACCAATCCCAATTGGACCGTTGGCACAACAATCTGTGCCCTGTTAGCCTTTAGCATCACTCACCTCTGTAACCACTTTGATAAGCAACACAGCTATGTTAGCCCAACTGCTTTAGCCACCTTGACTGCGTTCATTTGAACAAGCCCTCGCGGCTACCCTATTTCGCATTGTGCTTTGCTCTAGCCCAACCTCTCCTAGCTGGTATTGCTTCCACTAGCACAAGCACAGATTGTTAGACCAGCCTAATCTGTTAAATACTGTTTTGCACCTGAATAATCTGCTATCCCCATAGCTCTGGTTAGCATTAGTGTGGACTGCGACACTAGCCACTCTGTTAATTCACCAATGCTAAATGTGATGCCAATTACCTATTGCTAGCCCTACCATCTTTAAACCAGCTTACTTGGTTTTCCCCCATTGTTTCTGAAATAGCCTTCTTTGTTTCATCATTGTTTCTGAACTAGCCTTCTTTGTTTCACCATTGTTTCTGAACTAGCCTATTTTGTTTCACCATTACTTCTTAACTAGCCTATTTTGTTTCACCATTACTTCTCAACTAGCCTATTTTGTTTCACCATTACTTCTCAACTAGCCTATTTTGTTTCACCATTGCTTCTGAACTAGCCTATTTTGTTTCACTATTGTTTATATTGAACCTACCCACTCCATCAACCTACTGTCCTACTTATCTACCTTGCACTATGAATAGATATACTAGCCTAATGCTGTCACCAATAGTGGAGTGATCCCTAGGATATACCCTCCACTCACACATTTATTTTACAGACAGGGGACACACCATGATTAGCTTACTCTATACCTTTCCACTTATACTCACGTCCGTATGGCCCGATACTAGACCATCTCACTATTTCAAGATGGAACACTGTAGCCCCTTGTTCGTTACTCACCTTTCAATTCCACCCATGCCATTCCTACCAGTACTTAATCCCACCATCTGAGACTCCAGAATCAAGCCCACCTTGTTTCTACCTACATTTCATCCATTCACTACATCTAGTACAAGAAAGGGCATACCCATCCTGTATGGCACACCTTTTTCTCCCACTTTCGTGAAGACTCCCCCTTTGCGAATAGCTACACCTACCACCAACCTTGACATAACTAAGCGTAATGATAGACTAGGTAGTAGATTACCAACAAACCGGCATTCACTAGCTAAACATAACAATAAGACCACCCTAACATCCTGCATAGAATTCACTAATGACAAGCCCAGGCCCAAAAATAAAACACACACTATCACAACTAACACTCCAGCTGATATTAGTCCCAGCCTATCCCTGAAGGGCATACCGATGCAGCCTATTAAGGAGCACTACTAAATGTCAGGTCCCTTGTTGCTCATGCAACGGAGATTGCAGACGTCATACTGAATAACAACCTCGACTTCCTTGCTGTGACAGAAACTTGGCTGCATGACACAGCGGGCCCATCTATTACACTAGCTGTCCCCAACAACTACTCCATCCTCAGAGCTGACAGACCAAATGCTAGAGGAGGAGGAACAGCCATTATCTTCAAATCTACTCTCAACATAAGGCTAGCTACCACCTACCCTTTGGCATTGTGTGAACTTCTCTCAGTTAAGCTCCAATCTTCGCCTAACAACACCATTACAATCCACATTATCTACAGGCCTCCAGCTCCTCCCAGGTCCTTCGAAGAAGACATTACATCACTAGCAGCGGACACTACTGAACCTTTGGCTCAAAACATCGTTCTAGTTGATTTCAACCTTGGCTACAATGACACTAGTGACCTACATGCCACCACTCTAGCTAACGCACTAACTGAACAAGGCTACACTCAAATAAGTACCAAATCCACCCATGAGAAGTGCAGGATACTTGACTGGGTAGCAGATTTTAATTGCAAAATCACCCTAATGGATTCTACACCACTCGTGTGGTCAGACCACTACCTCATCTCCCTAGAAATCAATGTTAATAACCAGGGGAGGAAAAATCCTACTATGGCACCACCTTGTCTCACTTGGAATAAACGCAATATCACAGCGGAGACTCGATTACCCTTGGTAGTCCCTATACTCAATGCTCTACCGGATACTAATGATCCCAACCTGCTGGTTGATACTTACAATGACTCCATGACCAAAGCCATAGACACTATTGCCCCATTAAAACTGTGCAAAAGTAAACCAAAAAGCCCACTTGAACTCTTGGTTTACTCCTGAACTTAAGGTACTACATACAGAAAAGAGAAAATTGGAAACACTCTGGAAATCTACCTCCACCCCTGAAAACAAAACTAACTTAACCAATATCACTGCCACCTACAGAAATGAGATCATCCGTACTAAAAAAGAAACCTTCAATGACAGAATAAGCTAAGTAGGAACCAGTACTAAAGAATGATTTAACATCTTAAGAGAGCTAAAAAACCCCAACCCTCCAGCAGATACTTGCACTAAGGATAAACCCTGGTGCACCAGCATACAAAACGCCTTCTCGAACAAAATTAACGGGCTCCAGACCAAAATAGCTGACAAAAGATTACAATTTACCACTTGTAACCAACCCTACTACGCTGACACCACCCTCCACCGCATACCTCAATTCAGGCTTCAAATTCAATAAGGTTTCCATACCTGAAGTTAAAAAAATCATTGCATCTCTAAAACCTTCTCACTGTAAAGGTGACAGCTGCCCTGCTCAGATTATAAAAGATGCAGCTAGAGATCTAACCCCATTCATCACAAAACATATACATTCCTCCTTTGCCAGTAATCCGTCCCAAGTAACTTGAAACAGTCTTGGGTTCTCCCATTACTTAAGAAACAGAAACTAGACCCAGCTATACCCACCAACTATAGACTGATTACGACAGTCCCCTTCTTATTGAAAATTTTAGACAGAATTGCATACTTGCAAATTCAAGACTATCTAGAATCAACCAACTACTCGGGACCCGCCAATCTGGCTTCAGACCTCAGCATGGAACGGAAACTGCCCTTGTTGACCTCAAAAGCCAGATCGATGATCTGAAAGACAAAGGCAAAGTTCCCATCTTACTCCTCCTAGCCCTATCAGCTGCCTTTGTTTTATTTATTTTTTATTGGTTTATACAAACCTTTAAAAAGAAACACACAGTAAAAATACATTTCCCTATGCCTAGGTCGTCATCTGGGCAACATTTTTCATCAGAAATACACAATATTTCGCCACTGAGCTTTAATGGACTGACTCGGCATCTAAGTTCTCTTTTAGGACACAGAGAAAAGTGACCAGTGCGCATAAGACAGATCTGTTTGAGCCATCAAACAAGGCTCTCTACCAGTCCTCAATGGACAGGGACTGATATGTGTTTATTACTGGGCCAAAAATAGTTTTTCTTTGGTGCTCTAGCCCAGGGCACGACATCGTCAAATGTTTTAGAGTCTCATTATTGGCCCCGCAGAACCGACACAGCAGATCCGAGTCAGCATACTGGGACCAAAAGCTTAGGCGCTCCTTAGTAGGCAAAGCATTGAGCCTAAACTGCATGTATAAGGCTCTTATGCATTGGTCCGGGAAACAAGTTAAATACTCTGGTAACTGTCCGTATGCTCTGGCTTCTCCAGGAGCCTCCTTCATCGACCTTGAGTCAGATCTTAGTTTACATGTATTAATCCAATCGGTTCTCCACATCTTCAATTTGGCAGAGTCTGGGTTTTCAATCAGGGTCTGTATCGTAATATCATATGTGTCTAGCACCTCGAGACACAACGTGTTCCATTGTTACAGAATCGCTTGTGTTTTTTCGGTTTCTGGGTTGTGTAGTATACCGATTTGAGGTGGCGGATTCATTTGCATTGTTTTCCTAAATAGGCTCAAGAGATTCCAGGCTACTCTGGCTTGGATTGAAATGTATCTGAGTTTGTATTTTATACAAGCCGTTGAAATCCCCTTTGGTAAGTGTAGAACTCTAGACCAAAAAATGTTTTCAAGAGAGTTCACACCTCCTACCCGCAACCGAAAACGTTTTCACCACCATAAATCAGAGCAGGCACCACTTTTTGCTTAAAGAAGACAATAGTTGGTTTTAAAGAAAATGTGCCAAATTTTCTGTTGATCAGAGACGCCTGGCATGCTAGCTGTCGGCATTTGCTCTTTGTGGTCTCTACCCAGGGGGCGTTATTTCTGCTGGCACTAATTCTCATACCTAGATAGGTGGTGTTCTTCACGACCCTGATCAGATCTTTATCAAGGTATCAGTTGAATTTCTTCTTGTTTCCATTATTGCCCAGCAGTTTTTCAAGAACCAGAATTTCACATTTTTGTTTGTTTATGAGGAGGCCATTCACTGTTAGATACTTTTCAAGAATAGTTAATTTTACGTTGTAGACCTATGGATGTTAAGTCCAGAAGGATAAGGTCATCCGCATAAACAAGGTAATCAATGTGAGTGCCGTGGATTTTTGGTGGAAACGTGGTCGACTCCGTGAAGATCTCTTTCATATCAGATATAAACAGGTTGAAAATACTAGCTGCTAGGGGGCAACCTTGTTTGACACCACTAAACGTGTCAATTGGGGCTGATAGTTTGCCGTCGAGGTCTAATCTGATCTTAATCAAAGTATTTGTGTGTAACCCGCGAATGGCAGCCAGCAAACTGGGGGGACAGTTCCACACATTCAGTTTTTCCAAAAGCAAATCCCTGTTTATACTGTCAAATGCTTGTGATAGATCTATTAGGGCCAAATAGACCTTAGAATTGGACCGATGAGCCTTCATCTTCAGTAGATTTAACAACAGGAGATTCACACCACACCCCAACCCCTTGACAAATCCTGTTTGTCTCGGGTCAACCGAATTGCATTCAGTAGACCACTTTAGGAGTTTCTGTTGCAAGAGGGTGGCGTACACTTTCCCCCTTATGTCAAGCAGTGCAATGGGTCTGTAGTTCATAGGGTTTCTTCTGTCCCCTTTTTTGAAGATTGGCACGATCACAGCAGATTTCCAAGATTTTGGGGTGTTACAGCACTTAACAATTCTGTTGCAAAATTGCACAGAAATCTGACCATTCCTCTGGGTGCCGTTTAATGGAGAAGTTTGTGAGCCCATCCGGGCCAGGTGCTCTTGAGTCATGCACATTCTTAATTACTTGCAAGATGTCCTCCTTATCAAACACAATTTCCCAATGCGTTAGAATGGGCAGTTCCCATTCTTTTGTTGATGCATCTTTACGAAAGAGGTCAGAGTAAAAAGATATCCACTCCGCCTCTAAGACCAAGCTAGCCTGCAGAGCATGTTGTGGCGCGAGGTTGGTATTTATCAATCTCCAGTAGTCTGCTGAATTTTTACTCGCCATTTTAGACAACATGAGCTCAGCGTCATTTTGTAGCATAATGGCTTTGTGAGACTTACGCCAGTTCTTATATGCTTGTTTAAGAGTTCTTCTTTGGTCATAGGCGTCCACAGTAGGGGTTTTTAGAACATTTCTCAGATGGCGTTGCAAAGTTCTTTTTCGTTGAAGAATTTCTAGATCGAATTTGTGTTTGGGTGCAAATTCGGCATGTTTTAGGTTGTTTTTCCATTATACATATTGTGACAACAGGTGGTCATATTCCAGGGAGCCAGGATTCAGTTGAAATTTGGCAGTGATGTGAGTAAGGTCCTCAGTGTCAAGATTTAAATGGATTCTGCAAGCTCCAACTCTTACAGCATGAGGCCATCGTTCCTGATTACGCTGAGTGGAGGGGTTACATTTCAGAGTCACCATATCATGGTCACTATGAGTCATTTTTGTGGGAATTGCACATCGAGGATTATAGGTGGGACTCATACCGGTGATATTTGTCCATAAGTGCATTTTTCACACTATTGTTCCCGTTCGGCGTATATTTCTGTCTTTTGTTGAAAGAGATTTAGCGCTTGGTTCGGGGCAGAAGGTGCCAACTTCTCGAAAGTACTGTAAAATCTGGGCCGTGGAGACCCAAAACTAGTGTCACAACATTCACTCATACATCCGTTGTTCTGACATAGTTTTTCAACTTGTTTTTCTACATGGGCACAGACTGTAACAACATCAGCGCCAGCCGCACGCACCAGGTCGCTCAAGGGTGCCGACCCATACAAAGGGCTGGGGCCGGCAATTACAGCAAGTTTCTCAGTGGAGACAGTTTGTTCCCCATTTTTCGCCGTCGGGCCGCAGTCACACATACCTCATCAGAAAGCTTAAGAAGTCTGTTCAGACAAGGGATGGATTTCAACTTGAGTGATTTTTAGAGTCGACCCTTCTTCCCTCAGTGCGATTAAAGTGTCAGGTGCATGGTGCGTGTTAGGTATATTAGGCACATAGTCACTTACTTGAGTCCGAGTCGGGGGCAGTGGTATGGACACGGGTCCAGGTGCGACTAGCACCGGGGAAGAATCCACTGGAGGCAGAGAGGGCTCCACACCCGGGCTCAGAGTGACGTTTCCCAACTTCCGTTGGGCTCGCGTTTCACAGCAGCAGAGTTTACTTTCACAGTGTCACGCATAGTTCAAACAGCGGGGCGCTGGGAGGGCGAGCCGAGGGGAAGCAGAAGGGAGTCCAGGATTCCACGGACTTCCTCGGACTCCTCAGACTCTGCCAGACTCCGCGCCAGCTCCGCGGGCTGACACCGTTTTTAAAGCAGCACACTCCCACAAGTATGGAAACAATAAAGATACTGTCAGCAGCAAGGAAAGCAGACTCCACTCCTTTGCACTCCTCAGGCTCTGCCAGACTCAGCTGCCTTTGATCTGGTAGACCATAACATATTATATGATCACCTCTCATTAGCAGCTCACTTCTCTAACTCTGCAGTCACTTGGATCCAATATTTCCGTGCAAATAGAACAATGCATGTCTTCTCATCTACGGCTGCGGCTGATCCTATCCCCATTACCTGTGGAGTCCCACAAGGCTCCTCCGTATCGCCCACTTTGTACAATATTTTTACAAAGCCTCTATTCGACAAACTGGACCGTCTGGGTGTCACCTACACTAATTATGCAGATGACACCCAGATACTCCTACCATTATCAGGAACCTACGACACAGATGTTCACCGGATTAACGAAGTCTACACCATCATACAGGCATGGATGGCCACACATGGCCTCTGCCTGAATGATGATAAGACTAGGTTACTCCTAGTTGGATCAACTAACAACCTTCTCAAACTGAGCCCTAACTACACAAGCATCCTCATTGATGGGAATAATATACCTATAGGAGTTGAGGTGAGTGTGCACTACCTTTAGTGGTTAATCTATCTCCTTCTGTTATTCTTAATCAGTTCGTAATATTTAGGGTGTAAACCTGCTAAAAAAAAGTGCCTCTGTGATCTAGCACTGCAAAAGACTATCGTTCCAAGACCTTGGCACTCCCTTGTCCACTACTATGTGGTGTCTTTAAGTTTATGGTAAGTATATATCAAAAATAAAAAGAATCATATATTCAGTCTGTTTTATCTGATTTTACTGAATTTTTATTCATAGTAATCTGAGATTGTAGAATCTCTATTCATGCAGGTGCCATAGGAAAGGCCAATACATTTCGGAATAAACTTCCTTCATCAGGGACCTATTAATCTCTATTCCTAGTTGCGTGGCTTCTGCACGTGTAACGTGTGTCTGGGGATTTTCCCGGTGTTGCTTAATGCAACCGTAGGCATTTGACACGATCTCTCAAAGTGGAAACGCTGTGAAGCTGCCAAAAACGTTAGGTTTTTACCTTGATGCCCACTCTAATCTAACCAAACAGGTAAACATGACTGCCTCTGCCACCTACACCGGCAAGCTGATCAGGGCCTGTAGACACCTATTGTCACCCATCAGTTGCCTCACACTGACCAGAGCACTTATACAATCCAAAGTGTACTATTGCAACAGCCTTTACCTAGGCGCTAATAAATCCATTACAAATACATTGCAGATTCTGCAAAATAATGCGCTTAGAGCAGCAGTAAACATCCCAGAAGAGAGCATATTTCAGCAACCAGAAAGCAACACAAATGGTTCTCCATACAAGAATAAAATTTACCTAAACGATCTGCCTTACTCATAAGGCACTCAACCACCAAGCCCCTCCTTATCTCACAGACAAATTAACATGGAAACAGGCCCACACATTCACAAGATCATCCAACACACCCTGCCTGGTGATGCCTAGATACAAACGAAAAAGAGCTGGCGGTGCCAGTTTCCTGGTTCTAGCTGCACATTTATGGAACACACTCCCGCAGGACATTAAAACCATTCAAGCATTTGACTAATTCCGCAGACACGCTATCGCATGGATACTCAACAAAACCTTACTATACCATGCCTACGTTACATTCTCCTGTTCCTACCGTTCTGACCTCCTATTATCATTGTATATTGACTATTCTAAAAACTTGTGTACTTCAATTATATTCTGACTTTACAAACGGCATTTCTCGTGTATAAAATGTATATAATGTACCATGTAACCATTACCTTCATACAAGCGCCCAGATACCCCCGGGTCAGGTGCGCTATATAAAAACAATAAACAAACAAACAAACAAAACTAGAATTAGATATCTGAGAGAAAGATGAGATAACCGAGGTGGACAAAGAGATTGGGGAAGAAAAGAAAGATGAAGGGACGAAGGCCGATTGAAGAGTGGCTACCTTTGAGAAAAATTAGGAAGAAAAATCAGAGACATTTAGAATGGAGTTAAGTGAATAATCAGGAGAGGGGGGAGAAAGAAGACGAGAGAGCTATTGAAACAGATGCCTAGGATGAGTAGATTGAGACTGCAGAAGATCAGAAAGAAGAACGTCATCTTATAGTGTGTGATAGGAAGAGAAAGACAGCTGATCTGCGGCAAAAAAGGAACTATGCCAGCGTTGCTCAAGGTGGCAAAGTACTCATCGCATAAAGTGAAGGTGGGGGTTAAGCCATGGTTGAGAGGGTTTCCGAGAAGGACGAAAAGAAGTAGTGGGGTAAAGAGAAACAAGAGAAGAAGACAATGTAGTAGCCGCATTATCAGCAGAGAGGACAGCAAACAAAGGATGCGTAGGAAGATTTGAGATATAAGAGGAAACAAATAAAGGGATATTAAAGACACGAACATCTCAACAAACATATGTCATAGCTTCAGAGCCAGGGGAAGTAGATGAGAGGAAAGAAGGAAGAATCGAAAAAAAAGGATAGAAGATAATCATCAGAAGGGTAAACATGGTGTACAGAAACAGGTGTGGTGAATAAAAATGAAATAAAAATAAGATCAAGACAGGAGCCAGGTACATGAGAAGGAGGAGTAGGGAGGGCAAAAAGAAGATAGGAGTCAAGAATGGAAAGAAACAGAAGAGATGAGTGAGTAGTAGAAAGAGGAAGATTGAAATCACTGAGAAGTATAAATGGAGTAGAACAGGGTCAAATAGCAGAGAGGGAGATATCAATAGCATCACAAAAGGTTCCCACAGGACTGGGAGGGCGATAGATAAGGAAAAAAGTCAGAGATTCAGGTTTAGAGAAAGAGGTAAGTGAATATTCAAATGAAGAAAATGTGGGAAGAGACAAAGAACTAGGAGTAGAAACAAAAGATGAGCACTAAAGAATACCAATTCTATCCGCTGCAGGCAAAGGGTCGAGGTGTGTCACCAAAAGCTGTGTCAGAGGTAGAAAGGGTTAGCAGTATTATAAGACAAGAGCCATGTCTCAGTAATACACAAAAAGTGAACGGAGAAAAGGGTCTAAGACAGAGTGGGATTTATTACAAAGAGAGCAAGCATTCCAGAGAGCACTATTAACAGGTGGAGGGTAACTACAACAGGGAGTCTAGATAAGATTAGAATAATTAGAGAGAGAAGGACAAGAATGAGAAGGGATACAAGAAGTAAAATTTGAGACGGGTATATCAACAATATCAGAGAGGCAGAAACAATCAGGTTGGAGGAGTAATAATGGAGCAAACACTATGATGGTCAATAAGCATAAAGCAATAAGCATAAACAACAAGTGAGTAAGCTGGGTGTGCTGCGGCAAAAGAAGTTGGAGCAGCTGCTGAGCATCGCATTGGAGCTAGAAATAATGAGAACAGAAACAAAAACAGAAAAGGCAAAAGATAGAGAATAGGAAATTAGCATCCAACTGCGGACAGCAGCAGGCAGCAGCAACTGGACTTTGATGGACTTTGCCTTGGGCTTCGCTCAGGAAGTAATGTTAAAGAAGTCTGGAGGAGATGGGCATGCCAAAAGGGGCGTGGCTAAAGTATGTGACTCTGAAGTGTCCAGGAGCAGGCAGACCCTGACGGAGAAGCAGGTGGAATACTTCAGTCGCCCTCACAACCCGGAACACCATATACGTTAAAGCAGCACAAACAGCTCATGCTGCAGAGGGAGCATGGCAGATGCTGCACACACCTTGAACTCCATGACCGCTCCAATTAAGAATAATTAGGGCAACCAGATAATGAACTAATCCAATGAATAGAATGTTATTCTCTAAACTTTCCCAATTCTCCCTATAAAGGAATTAACCATTTGAGAACAAGGATAAAAACACAGGGAACAAGAATTCAAACAGTAGTGCAAAATGGCTATGGGGAGGTGGTCAATAGCATTTAATGTGTGACCCATGCATATACAGCTCTCACTGTAAGGCTTTGTAGTCCAAACTCGTTGGAGAAAGTCTTCAAATATGCCAGCCGCCATCCTGGATCACTTTCTGGAATAGTTTTCCTAATGGATGGGCTGCAGCTGCTGCTTTCATTCCCTGTTTGGGGCTGGAGGATACCCTACCTCGAGTTCGTTTTGGCTTTTTGTTCCTACACAATAGGTCAGTGTAGGTGCTGAGAATTCTTTTTTAGAGTGTTTCTCTACATTAGGTTTTAAATGGGTGTTTCTACCATTGATTTTAATGAAGGACAGGGTTTAAGAGGACTCTATCTCCATCATGCTTGCAGCTTTACAGAAGACATGAGCTTTCCTCTTTCTGCCTCTCTCCTCATTGTGGGCCTATGAGTCCCATGACTTTGGGGTTGTAAAGCACTTCTGTGATGTGCTCAGATCCTACCCATAGCCTTCCTGCTGCTGAATCCATATGTTTATTTCCCTAGTTCGGTAAGGGGTTTTCCCTCTGTAGAAGAGTGGGATTATGTAAAATCAAGTCCTTCTCAATGAGGATTGTTTGTTGGATCTGTATGGCTTGGGCCATTTTCTCCAATGCCACTCCTCCTAAATCCATAGGTGGCGAGTCATGCCCTTATACTATACACTTTCTCAGGTTATAGCCTGCCTCGAGGACCTGCAAGTGGATGTGACAATGATGATGAGGTAACTTCAACACACTTGTGAAGAAATCATTAACAGGATTTCCTCATATGGAGTTTAACAGACAGTCAAGCTTCTCTGTTCTTTTAAATCATACCAATACAAGATCTATCTTAATAATGTATGTAACATCTGAATAATTTAAGCAAAATATCCCTTTATTGGGGACAGTGGGTGTTTTAATGATAAATTCTATTATCTCAACATTTGTATGGTCTCGGCTTAGCACCATCCACATCAACCCTGCATACAGAAAGTGAAACTATTTTGCTAGCCTTGCTTCCTGTCCGAAATAGGAAGTGAAAGTTTGGTTCCAATGTAGCTCCTGTTTCCAGTTAACCCCAATAAGAGATTGTCCATCCTTTTTTGCCTGCCCATCTCACTAAGTAGAACAGTAGGTAGGACCACATTCCATCCACTTCTTCCTGTCAATATGCAGGTGCCCACTGTACCACATATTATCCCCTGCACCCCAATGAGTTCCACCTTTGATAGTTCCTGCAATCGGCATTTATTTCTCTCTTCACCCAAGACTTTCTCCCTCCCCTGATCTATTTTAGTGTCCGTCACCTATAACAAACACCTCAAATAGGACCAATAAACATGTATTATTTGTATTTTTTGTATTTATTTGACGAACAGGGGTATCCATTTTGATCAGAAATGACTCAGAATAATACATTTACAAATGGCAGAAGCACTCCCACGAAGGGTGCCTGTGCAATAGTGTAAAAATGAGAACAAGCAGTGAGCCAGTTCATGAGGGTGTAAATAATTAGGACATATACCAGGGACAAAAACAGAAACAAAATGTATTTAAGAAAACAGGTGACTTACAAACGGTAACATTAACCTACAGTGGCAAATGCTCCAAAATAAAGAGTACCAATTAAATATCTAAAATTACATTATTAAGCATTGCTGGAGGCAGTGGAGAAGTTAGGTAAGGAGAATTAGGGAGAGGGCAGTGGGAGCTCCCCTTTAGCAAGTAAGTGAAGTTTGAACCGAGTTTTGAAGAGATCCACAGTTTGGCTGGCTTTGAGTCTTATGGGCAACAGGTTCCAGTGGAGAGGGGTGAGTAAGGAGAAAGAGGGGAAGTGAGAAGAGGCACACATAGGGTATGGGGCAGTGAGGTTGAGTGCAGAGTAGGATTGGAGGGAATGAGATGGTGAGTGAACTGAGATACAATCAGGGAGGTACTGAGGAGCAACACCATTGGTAGTTTTGTAAACTGGGAGAAGGAACTTCGAAAAGAGCGTGGTTGTGCACAGAGAGCCTACCAGCATGTTGTTGGTAGGAAGAAGTGGGGGAGGATCTGGGTAGGTTGAAGATAGTGCGGGTAGCAAAGTTGAGGACTTCGTCTAGGGGCAGGTCGGAGTAGAGAGGAAGGCCAACAAGTAGGCTTGAGCAGTAGTTCAGTTTGCTGAGCACAAGAGTGGAGAGTGGAGTTTTTTGTAGAGTGGTAAGAAAAGTTTTGATTTCTGGGTGGAGAAGGCAAACCCTCTCTTTGAGGAAGACGAAATGGAGGGCAGATGAACATTTCCAGAAGTTCCGGGTACCACGTCCTCCTGGCCCAATCCGGGGTAAGCAGGATCATGGACTTCCCGAACTTTCTCAACCCCCTAAGAACATGACGAATTAAGGAAACTGGAGGAAATGTACACAGGAGCGGAAATGCCCAATCCATCACGAACAAGTCTCCCAGAGCTTCCCTCTGAGGAAATTCTCTCGAGAAAAACAGGTCGCACTTCCTGTTGACACTGGATGTGCACCGATCTACTTGAGGGGTTCCCCAAAGGGCGAAGATCTCTAGAAGGACTTCCAAAGATAACTTCCACTCATGGGATAATGGGCTCTGCCTGCTCAGACCTTCGCCTTCTTGTTCTCGTCTCCGGCTAGGTGTACAGCCAGCAGAGAAATGCTTTCTTGCAGTGCCCAAAAAACAGAGCTCCATTGCCTATCTGCACAGTGATAGTTACCCTACACCTACTCTCTTGTTGAGGTAATGCATGGCCACTGAGTTGTCTGTCATTATCAGGACACTTCTTCCTCATTCAGATGGCAGAAAGGCCATCAGTGCTAGTCTGATTGCCCTCACCTCGTGAAGGTTGATATGCAGTGTGGACTCTGACGTAGACCAGCGACCGCTGATCATCAGATCGTTGGTATGTGCCCCCCAACCTGTCAGGGAGGCATTCATAACTACATTTTTGTCCAGCCAATGTTGCCAAAAAGGTTCCCCCTTCAACACGTTCTCCTCGCAGGTCCACCACAGGAGATCATGAGTGACCTTTCTCTGGACCTGAATACGGTCCACCATTCTGCTTGAGAACTGTGGCCATTGGGATTTGAGGGTCCACTGAAGGGATCTCATCCTCAGATGGGCCTCTGGCACCAGAAAATGCAGGATGCCATGGGGCCCCGCAATCTCAGAATATCGAAGGCTAGTAGACATTGGGCACTGTGAAATTTGATTACCATCTACGAAATGTGAGGAGCCCTTGCCAAAGCTTTCCCTGAGGAGGAGTCCAGGACTGCTCCAATGCAGCTTTTGGGAAGGTGTCATGTGTGACTTTCTTGAAGTTGAGGGAGAAGCCCAGTGCCAGAGTAGCAGGTGATGATTAGATGTTGCAGAGCCTGTTCGGGTGAACGGGCTCTGATCAGCCAATCGACCAGGTAGGGTTAGATGTGAATCCCTCCTCAGATTTGCTGCCGCCACCACCATCAACTTGATTAAGACCCTCGGCAGAGGTGAGTGCGAAAGGCAGAACTCGAAACTGATAGTGAGATCCGCCAATGGCGAATCTCATGTACTTCCTGTGCTTGTGATGTATTAGCACATGGAAGGAAGCATCCCGGCGATTCAATGACAGCATCCAATCCTGGAACTGAAGGGCCTGGAGGATCTGCAAAAGAGTGACCATCTTGAACGTGACCTTCCTGAGGAACTTGTTCAAGCATCTCAAGTCCAAGATGGCTCACAAACCTCTGTTCTTTTTGGGGATCAGAAAATACAGTGAATACCAGCCTTGATTACACTCCGCTGCAGATACCAATTCGGCTGCACCTTTCTCTAACAGGTTTAACATGTTTAACATCTCCTGTAAGAGGAGCAGATCTGGATCTTTCAAGGACTGGCCTCTTGGGGGGCAGTTTGGAGGCCTTTTTAGAAAAGGAAGGCAGTAGCCATAAGCAACTGTTTGTAGTGCCCAAGCAATGGAGGTAATACTTTGCCACTCTTCCAGATGTTGAGATAACCTGCTTCCTACCACTGCTTCCTACCACTGCCCTGTGGGTTAAGGCCTCAGAGTGGTTTCAGAGTCTCAGAGGCTGCAGATGGCAGATAGGCAGAGAGTGTTGAAGCATCTCTGCCTTCACATCCTTGTGAACCACGAAGCTGTCTCCTCTATCCTCTCTGAGAGAACTGGCCCCTCGATCTTCCGATAGAAGAGCAAAATCGAAATGACCGACCCCTCCAACCCTGAGGAGTTGACTAACCTTGCTGCAGCTGACGAATTGCAGCACTAGGAGACTTAGCAGCATCTTTTGAAGACTGCAGCTTTTTTAAGCTCTCATCTGGCCTAGAGCCAAAGTGCTGAGGGCATATCCAAAAGCCTAGCTTGCACATCCGGTGCGAAACCAGACTTCTGCAGTCATGCAAACCTCCTTAAAACAGTACGTGCTGCCATTGAGCGGTTGGCATAATCTGCTGTGTCTAACCCAGACTGCAGAGATTGGCACATGGCATCTTTTCCATCTTGTATTATGTGGAGGAAACCCTCTCTCTGCTGCCCCTCAGGGATGTGCTCACCAGTCATCGCAACAACCTCCCACAGAGTGTAAGAAAACTTGGCCAAGGCACAAGTGGAATTAACTGCCTTCAATGCCAGGCTCCCTCCTATGAACACACTCTCCTCATCTCTTCCTAGATGGGACACCAAGTGTGTCATAATCAAGTCCAAACCCAAATAATGGGCTCTCCTCCTCCTTACGAGGACGTAAATGGAGTTCTTTTGACTTAAAAAAGTCTTTCTTCATCTGTGGCTTAAAGACCTTAGATGGGCTCAATGAAGATGTCAAAGGATTTGACAACAGAATGGAGTTGGAATGGAGGTGGAGTTAGAGTTGGCTTTGATTTTACTGGAGGTGCCGAGTCCACAAGCGGCGCTCGTGGAACCTTTGGGACCTTTCTGTGTGGGCTACTGGGTGCGCAAACAGAGGTTTTCATCCACACCCTGTTGGCCAGACGCAACGTAATGCGGTCGTAAGCCTTCTTAGATTTATCCAAAGGGGTAGGTGTTGCCGCCTTCGTAAATACCTGCAACCTTTTTTGTCTGATTTCTTCCAACTTAGCTTTAGAAGCCGTCTTGCCCCGGAAGCTTACCTGTTTTCCTTTGTGGGAGAATTCGCGATCTAGACTGATAGTGCTTCTTCCTAGATTTCCTCGAGGAGGACGATGAACAGTAATGAGACATTGACCTGGAACACTTTGCATTTGTACCTCGCTTCTTGGGCTGGCGAGGAGAAACCTCTCTTGAACTCTTGTTCTCCGAATATTTTAACTTCGACGGGGTGGTTGAAGCGGACTTGGGAGAAGGCCTACCCAGGACGAGTTTCCCCTTCCTCTCTTTTAAGGCATTCATTGTCATTGACTGACAGGAGCCACAGTCATTGACTTTGTGGCCCTTACCAAAACACCAAAGACATATCTGATGCAGGTCCGTAATCGACATCTTGTAACCGCAATCGGAACATCTTTTAAACATGGTCATCGGGGAAGATATCGTTGAGTAAACTCGAATACACAGTTAGGAAAAAGTCGCTTAGGTGACGGAACCGTTTTCAAGCAGATACTGACACCGACATCATGGTCGAGAGCGATGGAGGCCTTTAGGGACACAAGGTCGGCAATGACGCACAGCACCCTCTGCTGTGAAAAGCTTTCCAAAGATGCCAGCAGGATATCAC
Organism: Ambystoma mexicanum; assembly: GCF_040938575.1. Taxonomy (NCBI): domain Eukaryota; kingdom Metazoa; phylum Chordata; class Amphibia; order Caudata; family Ambystomatidae; genus Ambystoma; species Ambystoma mexicanum. Next base: position 218,972,223 of record NC_090940.1, read on the forward strand.
AGTATATCAAAGATGAGGAATACGTGGCAGGACACAATCCATTCGAAACACAATGGGCCTCATTACGACCCTGGCGGAACGGGTTAAACGGCGCCGTAAAAGGCTGCAGCGCCGTTCAACCCGTTCCGCCACATTACGAGGTCCCCTCGCGGGACACGTTAAGCACGCCTGGGAAAACCAGCCGTGCATACCGGGTCCCGCGAGGGGAAGAGGGAGCAAACAACGGGCCATCTCGTAATGGCCCGTTGTTTACTCCCTCTCCCATTCCCATTCAGCACTATGGGGGCTGAAATGGGAATGGGGATGAACCGTGTCCGTGTCCTCGAGTGAGGAATTACCGAGCCATCCGAACTCGGAATGGTCCGGCAAGTCCTCATTCCGAGGACACGGACACGGATGCGGTTTCGCCGGCAGCCATGCCGCCAATAGCGGCATGGCTACCGGCATACCTCGTAATGAGGCCCAATGTCAAGAGAGTTCCCATCAGAATGGTTAGTTTGGGATTAGCGGGAGTGGTCAGATAAGAGGGATTTAAGTTCAAGGCAGGTGGCTGCAGAGGGTTTGGGAAGGTAGGTTAAAGTCCACCAGCATGACAATGGTGATGTCGGTAGGTAGTGACTCAAGGAGAAGGGTCAGATCAGGGAAGGAGTTGAGAGATCCAGGGGGAATTGATACAGAGTGACAGGAGTGGGAGCTGAAGAGTGGCATATTCAAACGAGGGGAGTATGGGGGCAGCATGGAGTGCCTTCTTGTTAAGGAATCAAAGGTAGCAGATCAGTATGGAGAGTTGTTAGTGTAGCAGTCATGAGGGAACATCCAGGTTTCTATGATGGCAAGAAGTGAAAGTTAAGGGTGATAAAGAGTCTAAGTGGTCAGTAATGTAAGGCTTGTTGCAGAGGGATTGCGCATTCCAGAGGCCAAGTAAAAGAGTGACAGGGGGTGGGAGAGAGGAGTAGGAGTTGTGCGGTAGGCAAGGGGGATGGATGAGGCTGGAGAGGGTGCAAGCGTCTTTTTTGAGGGGCGCAGGTGCCACAGGAGAGATAGGGAGGCCGGACACGGATGCAGAAGTTACACCAAGTTGAGGCTGAAAGATGTGAGCGAAGATAAGGAGAAGAGTGAGTAGGAGGAGGAATGGAGCAAAATCATGATGCGTGATGTAGGGTAGATAAAATAGGTAAGTGAAGCCAATGAAGAAAGGGTGCAGCCTAAGAGAGAGGGAGGATAGGTGGGTAAGCAGAAAGAGAAGGTGTGGATGACTGGCTGAGAAGAAGCAGGTGTAAGTTCTGAGCTGGGGTAGAATGGGGCTATAGGTAACCAAATGAAGTTAACATACCAAAAATAGCAGTGTTCCTTGGTCCTCTGAGGTAACAGAAGCTCCACAGTGAATGGATAGTCAGTGGGTGGATGGATCCCTATGTGTGGAAGCAAAGGTTAAGTAAAGGGTGAGCTTGGTGAAGTCCTGGCTTAAGCAGGGGTTCTGGACCTCGGGCTCAGGTGGAGTTTCTTACAGTCTTTCTCCCTTTGGGGAGACTTTCCTCTGGTTTGTTTCCCTACCCTATCCCAGTCCCTTCAGTCTCTTTCTCGCCACTCCGGGCCTTCTCTGTATTCTCGCCACTCCGGGGCTCAACTCAGTCTCTCACCCCACGCTGGGCCTTCTTGATTCCTTCTCCACTCTGGGGCTTGTCTCTGTCTCTCTTACCACCCTTGGCTTTCTCTCACCTTTCCCAGCTCATGGGTTTGTTTTGGTTTCTCTCCCCACTCTGGTTCTTCCTGCTTCTTTCCCCACTCCAGGGCTTGTTTCTCTCCTTCTCCCCACTCTGGGGTTTCTTGCTTTATTCCCTGCTACGGGGCTTGTCTCTGACTCTCTCCCACACCCTGGGATTTCTCTGACCTTTCTTCACTCTGGGGTTTGTTTCTGATTCTCTCCCCACTCTGGGTCTTCTTGTTTCTTTCCCCGCTCCACGGCTTGTTTCTCTTGTCCTCCCCACTCTGGGGTTTCTTGCTTCCTTCCCCCCTCCAGGGATTGTCTTTCTCTTTCTCCCCACCCCATGGCTTCTCTGATCTTTCCCCACTCCGGGGCTTGTGTTGGACTCCCTCACCCCTTTGGGGCTCTTTTCCCGCTTCAGGGCATGTATCTGACTTTGCCCCCACTCAGGAGTTTCTCTGTTCTTTCCTCGCTCTGGGGTTTGTGTCCCCCTGTCTTGCCTTGCCGCCCGTCTCACGATCCAACAAAGTTACTGTGTGGCTGCTTGTAATGGCTGATGCTCCTCAGGAGGGCCCTGCAGTTTTTCCGGTGTTTCTCTCTCTGCAGAGCTGCTTACATGACTCGGCTACTGGACTCCACAGCGGGCAGCATCTTCTTTCTTTTCCTGATCTCCCTGTTTGAGGACAGGTGGCCGGTTTATTCTCAGGACCTTTCAACAGCCCCACATGGTTGTCTGCTCAAGATTGTGTTGCGGCACAGGCCGCTGTCAGTTACCCATCCATGAGGCATTGCTGCCAAGTGCACACCGTTGTGTGGGGTGCCTCATCTGGCATACTCTCTCTACTGCCAGCCACACCTCCTGTGGGCAGCGCAATGTCTTTGAACTCTGCAGGCTGTGCTGATACCTTCTCCTGACTGGTTCCTCATACGTTGTGCCTCCTGGAGACTGTTCTGCTCTCCTTCTGCTGTTCCCCATAAGGACACAGTAAAGGTTGGGTTAGACGCACAGCCAGCCATTAATGGGGTCACAGGGTTGTCATATAGCTTAGTTCCTACATACCACAAAAAGGTGTTAGTCTCTTGGGGGTAGAGGGATGGTGACTTAAGTGCCTCTTTGGGGGTTTCCTGTGTCCTAAGGGTGAGTCACCTCCAGAGGCATCCGCTTATCAGTCGCATAGAGGGTGTTAAGTGTAGCAGGCTCACCTCCCTAGTCCCAAGGAGGGTTGCTCCTCGAGGTGAAGAGGTGACAAATCGCCTTGGACTCGTCACACAACACTTTGACATATTATGTTTTTTTTTTCGTTGCTCAATGGTATTTAACTTATCTCAAGTGCTGGAGAGTTTGCATGTGAAGCCTGTAAGAGTCTCCATAAACTTGAGTTAAGATAAAAAGCCTTATGTCACTGTGGCAAGGACAAGGACTCGACAAGGGGATACAATAGACAGCAGGATTTTAAACAAGAGTTCTATCATCTATCATCAGATAATAAAAGACAAAATAAGCCTTACACTAGAAACAAACACTTTTTATTTAACAATTACAAGTTAATGACAAAAATAAAAAAACAGGACTTACTGAGTATCCTGGCAAAACCAAAATCGCAAAGCTTGATGACAGAATGCTTTGTTATCAGGATGTTTTCTGGTTTAACGTCACGATGTATGCACTAAAGATAAAAATAAATTAACAAATGTACATTACAAGCTTCCTACCAACTATTAAATAGGTACTGTTGAATGAACCATCATTTTGTTTAACTGTATTAGTCTTGAAACTAACCATCTCTCCTCAGATTTTTCCACATTAACGAGGGGGACCTATAAAGGGGGAATTTACAACAAAAAAAGCAGTTATAGTTATAAAGATCCCTCCAGAGACGAGATAGATGATTGGTAACCAAGGATGAATGTGTCTACACTGGTGTTTAGCCGTCACATTTCAGTACTTACGTTAAAGGTGTTCTTGTTGCGTATCATTTCCATTTAACAACTCAAGCTTCGCTCTTGTTGTTTTTCATGTGTCGCGTAGAACCATTTGGACAAACATATGCCTGTTCCGAGTTACCAATCTACAACTGTATATTGAAGTTCAATTGATACACACATGTGCCATTAAGGTAATGTGTGATCTTTTGTTTTTGTTGACTCTAGTAAGTGTAGGTGAGTGGGAGAAGAAATTATTTAATCAACTTTTCATACTTCAAGGTGGTCATTTGCCTAAGTGATGAAAACATAAACACCTAACACACTACTCATTTAAAAAGGGGGATTTTTGTTAGTTCTGAACTTGGATGGGAACCTCAGCTTAATTGGGGGAAACTCTACTGGCTTTCACATGACAACATCACCTAGACTGGAATGGTCTCTGTGTCATAAGATATAAACCCTGCATGTAGAGTGAACAAGATCTTCAATGGCATTTTTGCATGTGCCCTGGCACAGATGAATATGCCATTTTCCACAACAGATAACAATCTGCATTTAACTATTTCTATTGGAATTTCAGTAATCCAATTGTACAATTCCAGTATCCAAATATCCACAATGTACAGCAATTCCACACTCCACTGTCCAATCATAGATGTAAATACAGGATCAGTCTGAATTATTTAACCCCCGTCACAGATGGCGTAAAGAATACACCAATTCCCAGAAATGGTTCGAAGGATTTGTATTAGATTATTTGGCAGGGCGCTAAAGGCTGTTCCTCTCTCTCTCATCTATGAAAAGCAATTCCTTCCCTATCTCAGGCATCCTTAGTCCCTAGGTTAGTGATTAGAGCATATTGGCGCTAATGTCTAATGTCTGCTTTTATGTTTTTCTGTTGGGGAGGGCCTAAAGGCAATCGCCGTATCTATCTAATCTCCCTCCGGGACTTGCTAGTCTGACCCAACACTATTGTTGGTTAGTTCGAAGGGGTTATAGGGTTGTTCCCTAAAGATACTCAGGCTCCACTTAGTCTTCTTCCTCTCATGCCCTGACGTGCCTCTCCCTATTGCTCACTGCTGTTCTTTCCTTCTTCAAAATCCCTTCTCTTCTGTTACTTCGTCTTTCTGATCCTCCGAAGTCTCTCTCTCCCCTCTCTACCTCCACCGTCTGACGTGGCATCCCCCATTTGCCCATGAAGAAAACCCTTTGATACCAAATACCCTGATGGACTACTGCCATGCATCTATACCCCCTTTAGGGAAAACCGAAAAACCTTTTCCCAAAACTCTTTAGGCCAAACTTCCATCCCTGGTCTAAAAAGTAAAAGCTCCAAGAATACCTTTCCCAGGTCTAATTCCCCTCCATATAGAACTGGTTTGTCATATGGAACCATTGAAAGTGATTTTCCAAGTAATCTGCATCAGTTAACATCAATAGACTCCATCTCCAACAAACACCCAAGTACTGGGACGTGGAGGAAGAAGGGAACGATGCAGAGCCAGAAGGAGCCTCAAGCTCAATAAGCGTGCTAGTTGTTTTCAGAGTGCACCTGTGCGCAAGACATTTAAAGATTGAAAACAAACTCTTGGAGGCTTCTGTTTGGGAGAAATTGTCGTACCTCTCAGCGATATGTGTGAACCTTGGAAACAAAGACTGGTGTGGCAGAGCCAAAGGGCTTGCTAGCAAGGAGGCGGAGGAACGTTATGAAAGCAGGACGTGCTGCAGAAACACCAGGAACCGAGGGAAGATTCCTTGGCGTTCAGCAACCAGAGAAAGCAACGTTTCACCTACTGGGCCCTGCAGGAAGGCAGGCGTGCTGCTTTGCTGTGTAAGCGCGATCAGGACCGAAGATGCCACACAGAGCCGGTGAGTAAACCCAAGCAAAGTGGGGACCCTGGGGCGTTATGGCGACCGCGCCAAACACAATTTGTAAACTTTAAAGCAACAGACACAGAGGCTTTAAGGAGATTGTTTGCAAACCAACAAGGCATATTGCAAATACAACCCCCAGCCATACACAAGTGTACGGAATGCAGATGTGGGGGAATCCCAAAGCAAATGTTAAACAACCAGATATACAAAACCAAAGAAGATATATGCAATTGTGGAAGTAAAAGAGGAACTGTTAACTATGAATATAAGAAGTCCTGGAAGGGGAGTATACCGGGCAGTTGCAAATCTACAGGAAGTCCCAAGAAAGGACTGTATTTGTTGAACAAAAGAAGGAACTTTTGAAAGAAGGAACTACAAGGCTAAGCAGCTTTGTAACTAACAGGATTGTTATAGGCCAAGAAAGACACAAAGAACTGTTAGACCAAGACTTGTTGACATAGTGCATTGGCAGAGAATGGAATCACCCTCTGGAACCATGGTTCTTTTATCTTTGAGAAATTATACATTGGAGCCATTCTATTTTTCCTTTATGAACTCTTTTTGCAATCACCAGTTTAAAGACATTTCCTTTTTCACCTTATGATTTGGTTTGTGGTGTCAGGATCAGGATACAACGTTTGGAGACCAGGACCGTTTTGATTATGACATCCTGACACAGACAGATCCTTAGTTTCTGGTTTTAGGTAGGGATAGTCATCTTATCATAGAGGCATTTTCCCAACCCGTTTTATGTCAATAAAAGTCTTTAACCAAAAACATGGCAACTTTGTGTCCGCCTTCGATTTCTGACTCCTCACATATGGTGATTGGGCTGAGTTGACATAAACTGGGTGACCCTTAGATTTGAGAAACTCAGCAACCGAGCTTCTGATCCGTCAGTTGCCACAGAGCATTCTATTGGGTTTGACTTATGCAGTAGCAGGGAAGAAATGATCCAACCCGGGGACCAAGTTTTAATACTCACAGACTTAGAGCCTCATTACATGGAAGGCGGTAAGGGTTTACCGGTACCGGTAAGGGCACCGGCACCGGTAAACCCTTACCGCCTTACTACGAGGTCCCTTTGCGGGACCCAACCTTAACGACCAGCCGTTAAAGTTGGGACCCGCAAAGGGACCTTGGTGCTAATTACGGTACCGCAATTTGCAGTACCGTAATTAGCTCCTTCCCCATTCCCATTGAGCCCTATGGGGCAAAAATAGGAATGGGGAAGGGCCCTGGAGAAAGGGGGAATTACTGCCCCGCCAACCTTGGAATGGGGTGGTAATTCCCCTTTTCTCCATGGTGGCACCGGTATGGTGCCAACGGCAACCATGGTGCTAATAGCACCATGGTTTACCGCCTTCCGTGTAATGAGGCCCTTAGTCCTCATTTCCCGACCCAGAACTTACATCAAACTTGGCTCTAAGTCGGATCTAGCCTGGCGACATGGCCTGGATGTCTTGGCAGGCGTAAACCCTGACTAAACAGGAGGCATAAAAATCTTGATGCAGAATAACGATTAAAGAGGCATATCAAATAAAGGCGGGAGAGAGAATAGGCCAGGGGATTCTGGAAAAGGCTCTATTTCCTAAACCCAAGGAAGTTAAAAGCTCTAACAAAACTGAAAGGGGAACCAAGGGTTTGGGGTATGCAGACATAGATTCTCATAACACATCAGAGGCAGACCAACCTCAGATGTCGGGAGAAGAGGCCGAAGTTATTCCTGACCTAGCCTTTTCCCAAAGGAATGATCCCTTACTTGCTGAACCTTTCCTTCAGGTCTGACACGAAGAAGAGGGTAGGAAAATGGGGGGGGGGGCATTTATCTTCCTAAAAGCTGGACTATTATACAGGAGAGATAGTGGGCCAGATCAGATGGCACCCCTAGATCACTAGATCACAAATAATGGTGCCCAAAGTTACAAATTACTGGAAATTGCCCATTCCCACTTGACAGGCAGTTATCTAGGAACCACCAAAACTCAAGCACATATTCTGAACTATTTCTATTGGGCCAGGATCTATGCAGATGTAGAAAATGTTGTTCTTACTTGTTCCCTATGTCAGAAGACTAGTTTCTAAATTCCCCCTCCAGGTCCATTAAAGTCTTTGCCGGTCTTTGATATACCTTTTGCATGCATAGGCATGGATATAGTTGGGCCCCTTGAGCCAACAAAATTGGGAAACAGATTCACACTGGTCATATTGGATTATGCAAACCGTTATCCTGAAGCCTTTCCTTTACGGAATAACATGACACATCAAATTCTCAAACATTTAATTCCATTATTCTTGAGAGTTGGGTTTCCAAAGGAGATCTTGACAGACTAAGGATCCACCTTATGAGTAAACTCATGTCAGAAGTAAAGACAATGTTTCAGATAAAAACAAATTTTAAAGAAACTAGTTGAATCCAATGGCAAAAACTGGGATGTTATGACACTGTGGGCCCTCTTTGCCATTAGAAAGACCCCACAGTCCTCAACAGGCTTCTCCCCCATTTGAGCTCTTATATGATAGAGAACCACGAGATGTCCTTGATATGTTGCGGGAGACCGAGGAAGAATGGGAAAAAGCAATTTTAACGCTTCCCCAAACAGTCCAAAGATTAAAAGAGCATATAGCCATGGTTAAAGCGATAGTACAAGTCAACATGATTAAAACCCAAGAACACCAGAAAGGCTATCATGATAGAAAAGTTGTATTGAGATCATTTTCTATTGGACAAAAGGTTCTGGTTCTCATTCCCCCGTCTGAGAACAAAACGCTCTCCAAACTGCATGGGGCCTTTGAAATAATAGATCAGAGGCTCATAGCTACAATGTAAATCTTCTTAAAGAATGGAGAGAAAATCCTATCGAAGATACTACAGTGGTACTAACAAATGTGTTATCTGATGAATCAAGAAGAAATACTTTGATTCCTTCCGACTTGCCTCAAAACCAAAAGGAAGATTTAATGGACCTCCTAGAACATTTCCCTGATGTCCTTGGAACTGAACCAGTCCAGGTAAAAGGATTATACCATTATGTCCGTACACCCTGTTATGCAGAAACCTGTGCCGTTCCCTCTGGGACCACTGCAAAAGATTTAAGACTACAGGTGTTTGGCAGTAAACCCACTTGGTAGCAGTCTGTACCACACAGATTCACTTGGTAGCTGTGGCTGAGCAGTCAGACTTCCCTCAAGAAGAGTTAGGCAGTATACAGAGTATTCACAATAGGTCAAAAGAGCACAGTAGAACAAGTAAACACTGACCAGAGCTCGGTGTAAAAGAGATATAATTATTTATTTAAAACCACATCTAGTAAAACACACAGGCACTAAGGTTAAGCAGTTAAGAAACACAGGAGGCCGTTGCACTGCCAGGGAAGAAACCAGCCGCGGAGTTCTCAGGTAAAAGGAGCGGTCCTTTTATTCGCGGTCCAGTGGTAAGTGGCTATCGGGCTGCCGGGGTGCTTGGCACGGGCAATTCGACCACAAGACGTCGTTGGATGCGAGGAAAAGAAGGTAAACTGGTTGTGCCCACCAGTCAGGGGAAGAAGCCTCTCCAGCCGGGAGATTTTCTCTGTCGTCGGGAAGTGGTGAGTTGGTTCCGCAGGGCTCCACCGGTGGTGTCGTCGTGGTAGGTCGGCTCAGCTTCTCCCTCGTCGGATTCTCAGGTCCTGTGGCGACTTCTAAAGTTCCAATCCCCAAAGCCCTGCTTTTATGCAGCACACCCCCATTCACTCAGCCTAGCTGTCAATCAAACATGCTAAGTGGTGAGCCGGCCGGCTCACCACTTGGGCCACTCACACAAGAGTGCGACTTGAGTTACCAAGGTAACTCACTCCAGAGTGCCTAAACCCCCTCCCACACCCCCTCTGGTACCCAGACAGAGTGGCACCACTTTTGGAGGCTTCTGTGGAGAAGCCCGCCAAAAAGTGGAACAAAGGGCTCGACTTGGGTTGGAGTCACAGAAGAGAACACAAACGCCATTTTAGAATCGAGTCCTGGCAAAAAATACCAACCGGCGAAGTAATATTAATTAAATAAACCGGCAGTATGTTCGAGGCTATGAGAATTAAATAATTAAAGTTGGTAGCCTCGAACAATGGGAAAATCCCATAGGGATATATTCGCGGTCGAATATAAAAAGTAGTATCCACTGCCACCAGCCAAAACTCGATCAGGGGGGACAGAGACGTGCCCCCTCAACTAATAGACCCCGGGGCAATCGAATTGCCCCGACCAGTACGTCCACAATATGATGGTTTGTACCGGTTTCTGTTAATGATTTGGGACTAGTAAAGCCAATGGTGACTTTACATTCCCTGGGAGACAGTAGTCAGTCCCAGGGTATGGAGTCAATGGTGGGGTGTCACTATGACACCCCTGTGTCACTGCACGGAGGGTGCTGTGTGACACACATAGTAAAAACATATGCGGCCCTATGGAGTAAAGGATCCCATAGCCCATAAAACACGTTAACTGTCAAAGGAACACCATAAATCATGTCCAAGAGTGGGAGAAAAAGAGTCTCACTCTTGGCAGGAGAAAAAAACAAACTCCAGAAATCCAGCAAAGCTGCTGGGGGACTCACTACGTTAGGAAATTCAGCCTAAACAGAGAATTCTCCCTAACACACCCAATAAAGGTAGTCCATTTAAAACCAGGAGTCAACACTATCATGATGTCATCGTATTGATTATGTTCACAACCATCCTGATTATTGAGAAATTACAGGTATAGCGGATGTTAAGAGGTGTGTGTAGGTTTTACACGTTGGGTGTGATTAATTGGAAATTGAACCTAGTGATGTATAGCAGTGCTTATATGTAATTGTGTATGTATTGGTGTTGTCTTTTATTGGTTTTTATCACAGTATTACAGATTGTGATAGTCTGTGAATACGTGTCAAGAACACGGTAGAAGAACTGTTGCCATCCATATGAGTATTTCCTGTGTATGGGTACAAAGATGTTTAAGAGATAGTATTGAATTTCGCCAACCCTGAAGAATGTCAAGCATAGAGCGTTTCTTACAGAAACATGTTGGGTATAAGTGTGAATTGTGTAACGTGTTGCAATATTGATATCCAAATATCGGGTGTATCTATGATGTTGACATTTCTTTAGACAGAGGTATAGGTAATTAAATCACATTCCTGTTTTAGATTGTAGCGCCCCCTTATTGGGTATTAGTTAGAAGTTTGGACACTTCTAAATTGTATATAAAAATGTTTTATGATGTTTTGTATTATTGTGATTCTTTATATTTGATTGACTTTGTTGTATTTTGTAATACAATTTATTTTTTGTAATTGTGTTGTATGTTTGGGCACTACTGAATGACAAATCGCCTTTTGCGTTTATACTCTCTATATTACCATAAAAGTGGACATTGTCACCACACCTCTCAGGTTTTTGCGTTACCCAATGAATTCAGAAAAGCCTAGTTACCTGAACATTAAGAATACCCCTCTATACCCATTGCCCTACTGCCATGCATCTATACCCGCCTTTAGGGAAAACAGAGAAACCTTTTCCCAAAACTCTTTGGGACAAACTTCCATCCCTAGTCTAAAAAGTAAAAACTCCAAGAATACCTTATCTAGTTCCAATTTATTTTATTTATATTGATCATTTGTAAGATGCTTTATACAGCAGAATTGTGTTTCAAAGCAGTACAAGGCTAAATGGGAAGGGAACAGGGGAAACAAATACACTGGCAAAACAGTAATATATAGTTGTGGTCCTACTAGGTCTTGTGGCATTCAGCTGTGCAAATGCATTGAGGAGAAGTGCAGGGAAGGGGATGAAGCGGGGAACAGAGGAGTGGACAAGTGCTGGAGGAGGCCCCGGGAGGGATATGTTAAGGGGAGCCGAGGAGGAGAACCTCAGGCTAAGCGCTGGAACAGGCGACTGTCATGGTGGGAGGTGGCACCACCAAGCAGGTGCCTGCAGGGCAGTACAATGGGGCCGGGGGTGCTGGTATTGACTGGGAGGAAGGAAATGGCATCCTGTGAGATTCATGAGGTCCAGGCCACCAGTCACAGCGGCAGTTGGGTGATTAGCAGGGAAGGGAAAGGGGGAAAGAGGTAGAGAAGAATAGAGTTTTTAGCAGTTTCTGGAACTTAAGGAGGTCCGGCTCAAGTCTGAGAGGGGCAGGGAGGCTGTTCCAGAGGGAGGCACCAGCCGAGGAGAGAGACCTGCACCCCAGACCTGCTTGGAGGAGCGTTTGACAGTCAGAGAGTTGGAATTAGAGGAGCGTAGAGCTCTACCCAGGGAGTATTTAGGGAGGGAAAGCTGGAGATAGCATGGTCCCAGGTGCCAGAAGGCCTTGTGGATGATGCATAGAGTCTTGAATTTGATCCTTGCAACCACCGGCAGCCAGTGGAGAGACTTTAGGGCTGGAGAGATACAATCCCTGGACTTGAGGCCAACGTTAAGTCTTGCAGATCTTTTCTGGATTAGCTGGAGGGGGCAAAGGGAGGAAAGAGGGAGATTGAGAAAGAGGCTGTTGCAGTAGTCCAGCCTGAAGAGGGCCAGAGCTCTGGAGACATTGAGCTTCTGGGGAAAGGGGAGAAATGGAAGAATGCCTCTGAGAAGGTGTAGCTGGAAGTGGGACTTCTTGGTAAGGTCAATTATGTGAGGGGGAAGGGGAGTGCAGAGTTGAAGATGACCATGAGGTTTTTGGCCTCACAAGATCATGGGGGTAGAGGGCCCAAAGAGGGTGGGCAGAGGGCCGGGAGGATAGCTCAGGGGCAACACGCTCGCCTTGGAAGCAAGACGACACGTAGCAACACAGGTTCGATCCCCAGGTCCGTGCTTAGAAATCTCTGGGTATTAAGCGTGTTATAAATAACTTATTATTCATTATATATCATTATTATAAGGGTAGTAGTAAAAGAGGGTAGAGGTGTCCCAATGAGGAGTATCTCATCTTATTGGCATTGAGACAGAAATCATTTATTGCACACCATGCCTGAATGGCAGACAGATAGTCGGGGATGAAAGAGTAGGAAGAGGGGCAAGTAGTTGGAAGTTTGAAGGAAAAATGTGTGTCATCGGCATAACACTGGAAATTAGTAGAGAAGGAGGAGGTCAGGTGAGCAAGAGGAGTGAGATCGATATTGAAGAGCCATGGCGATAGGAGAGAACCCTGGGGGATGCCACAAGTAGAGCGGGTGGTGGTGGAGGAGAAGGGGCCCAGTTGCAGCTGGGAAGGGCGGTTAGTGACAAAGGAGGTCAGCCAATCCAGTGCTCAGTCAGTGATGCCGAGGGTGTCATGGAGTCGTTTTATGGGGATGGAATGGTTGACCGTGTCAAAGGCAGAGAAGAGATTGAGGAGAATGAGAAAAGCAGGACATTTGGAGCATGGTTTCACGGGTGTTCAGGAGAGCAGTTTTTATGCCTCTGGATGCCCGGAACCCAGATTGATGGTCATAAAGGCAACCAACAAGATCAGTGTGGAGGGTCAGTTAGGGAGGACCAACTTTTCCAAGAGTTTACCCAGTAAGGGAGTAGTAGAGATAGGGCGACAATTAGCCGGGCAGGAGGTGTCAGCAGATGGCTTTTTTTTTTAGGAGAGAGTGCGCAAGTGACTGCTTGAGGGATAGAGGGAAAGAGCCAGTGGTTACAGAAGTCAGCAAGACCTGGGACGAGAAATGTTGTCCTTGATGGTTCTGGAGGAGCAGGGGAGCACCTGTTTGGAGGAGGCCTTCATAGAGTGGACTACCTTGGAGACCTCATCCGGTGCTATGGGCAAGAGGGGGGAGAGTGATTGGGATGGGAGGAGGGGGGCCAAGGGAGGCAGGGGAGCAGGCGTGGGAGTGGAGATGGGGATGGAGGAGAGTGAGGACAGGGTGTTTTGAGTTTTGGGCCCAAAGTGGGAGGCCAGCGCAGTGCAGAGAGCCTGAGAAGGAAGAAGAGAGGTGGAGAATGTAAGTGGATTGGCGAGTTCATTGCTGAAAAGTTTGGCCGTGTTGTTAGTTGCTCCAGAGATGCTGGCCCGCTTCTTGGAGCAGACAGAGAAGCGATATTGCCTTTGCAGCAGGAAGCAGGCCGGTTTGTCAGAGGATAATCCCAAGGTCTGCCACTTCAGTTCATCAACTTTGCACTTGCGTTTCAGAGATGCTAGATTGGAGTCATACCAGCTGTTGCTATTGGTGTAAGGTTTTAGGGGGATCCACATGGCAGGGGCAAGGATGTCAGGTGTGTTAGAGATGGCAAGGTACAGGCTAGCAAGCACAGAGTCAGAGGGAGAGTCAGGAGCGGGGTGGGGGATGAAGTTGGAGGCAAAAGCAGCAACTGACACTACCTTCATCTGTCGAATGGCAGTGAAGGAGGCTGGCAGTGCAGGGGGTGGCTCGGATAGAGGGCCAAGGGACCCCAGGAGGGAGGTAAGGAGAAAGTGGTCAGACCAGGAGGGTGGGGTGGTGACCGGATTAGAGGTAGGGATGTCACCAGAGATGAGGGCGTCAAGAGTGTGGCCGGCAGAGTGAGTCAGGCCGGAAGGAAGAATGGTGAGAGAGAGGGAGTCACAGAGGACCCGGAACTGAGAGGTGGCTGATTCAAGAGAGTCAAGGTGGATGTTGAAGTCACAGAGGAGGAGGAGTTTGGAAGAAGAAGTTGAAAGGGATGAGGCAAGGTCGGCCCATTCAGAGAGGAAGAGGGATGGGGTCAGAGGGTCAGTAGATAGTGGCGAGGGTGAGAGATTGAGTAGGCGAGACCCCAAGCCTAAGCCTACAGATGAGGTATTCAAAAGAGGAGTAGGATTGAGTAGGAATGATGGAAGCAGGGAGTGCGGTACTCCCATCGGTGGTGGTGGAGATGTGAGGGGAGAGGAAGCAGGGGTGGCAGGAAAAAGGGAAGAAGTTTATGAGAGAAGGCAGGCACCGGTCAAGAAGGAAAAGAGTAGGTTTAGAATCTTTAGCCATGATAGTGCCATTGTGATAGACATTAATGATACAACTAGAGGATGAGAAGCATGCAAGGAGTACTTCCCTACTGGTGCCACCATTAATGGGCGAGGAGGAAAAAGGAGAAAGAATGGAGACCAGATGGGGGTCCATAGGTCAGGAGAGGGGACAGTGAAGAGGATGTCCGTAATAGTCTGTATGTAAGTGGTACTGACGTAAGTGTCAGCGATAGGTATGCCTGGATTAGAGTCCAGCAGAGCTTTTATCACCTTTTTTTCTTCCAGACATTGTGAGGGAGGAAGTATAAGTGATTGAATAGCAGTTAGAATAGATAGGAGAGATGGAGAGTGGCAAGTGGGTAGAGTGTGGAGAGAGAGAGAGATATGCAGTGGAGCTGCACAGTGCACAGGAATTTACCAAGTTGCCTAGCAGCCAGGCAGGCACAGAGGAGGAGGTGTGGCGGAGCCAACGAGCTTGCCAGCAAGGAGCGAGAGGAACGTTGCGTGATCAGGACGTGCCTCAGATACGCCAGGGACCGAGGAAGATTCCTGGCCATTCGGCTAATGGAGAAAGCAATGTTTCACCTACCGGGACCTGAAGGAAGGCAGGCATGCTGAAGCGAAGCAAAGGCGCAAGAGGAACCGGAAACAACATGGAAGCAGTCCAGAGTGGAAAGCAGGCGGCAAAGATTTGCCACATAAGCATGAACAGGACCGAAGACGCGAAAGGGTGCCGTCGAGTCAACCCGAGCAAAGTGGGGACCCCAGGGTGTACCAGCACCAAACACAAATTTGTAAACTTGAAAGCCACAGAAACAGAGACTTTAAGGAGATTGTTTGCAATTCAAGAAGGCATATTGCAAATATAAACCCCAGCCATATTGTATGGAATGAAGAAACCCAGAGCAAATGTTGAAACAACCAGATATACAAACCCAAAGAAGATATATGCAATTGTGGAAGTAACAGAGGAACTGTTACCTATGAATATAAGAAGTCCTGGCAGGCAAGTAAACTGGGCAGCTCAAGTGCATAAGAAGTCCTGGCAGGGGAATATAGCAGACAGTTGCAAATCTTCAGGAAGTCCCAAGAAAGGACTGTTTTTGTTGAACAAAAGAAGACACTTTTGAAAGAAGGAACTACAAGGCTAAGTAGATTTGTAAATAGCAGGATTGTCGTGGGCCAAGAAAGACACAAATAACTGTTAGGCCAAGACTCGTTGGCAGAGTGCTGATGAATCCAGGGGAAGGGAAACACCCTCTGGAACCAAGGTTCTTTTACCTTGGAGAACTTTTATGTTGGAGCTGTTTTATTTTTCATTGATGAACTCTTTTTGCAATCACCAGTTTATAGCCATTTTGCTGTTCCCCTTATGATTTGGTTTGTAGTGTGAGGGTTAGGATAGAAAGTTTGGACACAAGGACAGTTTTGATTTTGACATATTGACACAGACAGATCCTTCATTTTTAGTTTTAGTTAGGGAAATTACTCTTAGAGCAGGGTCAGAGAGGCATTTTCCCAAGCCGTTTTATGTTAATAAAAGTCTTTAATTAAAAATATGGCAACTTTGTTACCAACTTTCATTTCGGACTCCTCACAATTACTTCCTCTCTCCACTCTACTACTCTTCCCTCTCCCCTCCACTGCTACTCCATGCCACCTTCTACTCAGTCACTCTTCTTTCACTCTCTCATCCACCCTCCACTCACCCTCAATTCTTTCAAGAACATGCATCCACCTTAGACACACACAACACTGTACCAATTGCTCTCACAAACCAATAGCTCAGCTGTTCTACCAAACGCCTCCACTCCAGTCCACCATCCTTTGGTCTACTATCTCCTCCTCCTCCTCCTCCGCCTCACCTGTACAAGCTACACCTTCCTGTCTCCTTTCTTATCTTTTTATCCCCTGTCTCCTCCTTCCATTGGTTTTCTTTCCCCAAATAATCTTGTCCTGACTTTCTCCCCTGGGAGGTGTTACAATAGATGAAAAAACTAACTAAGTGCATCTGTTTAATTTATTTTACTGTGCTTAGACTAGGGGAACTATGCCTCCAGCAGGTTTTACTATATCCTATGTATTTTCTTTGGCAGCCCGCTGGCGCGTTCAAAACGGTTTGTGCTGGTTAGCAGCTGGATTCTTTAGGTAGGCTCCTTATTTTTATGTTTATCTGCGTTGTCATTTATAATATTGTATGCATGCTGATATGGCTGGTACTCTGGGTTCTGACTCCTGTGATATGTTGAGTGGAGAACCCAACTATATTCAAAATGTCACGTTTAAGTCAAAAAGGGCATATTTCAGAATCTTCTGGCAAATGTCTCCACTAAGGCTGCAGTGATTTATAAATTCTTTAGCTCTGATTCCAACATGGCAATTGCTAATCAGTGCATCACAAATGGGGGTGGAGGGGCAGTGATCATTCTAACCAATATACTGCTACCATATGGAAAAAGGTATGAATGCAAGTCTTTAAGATAACTAAAGCCACAAATCTAACTCAGACTGCTTTTTTAAATATTTTGAGTAGAGCCTACCTGACTCCTAAATGTATTTCTAGATTTGCTTCCAATTTGACAACCTTATGCGGGTCTTGTAAAGAATATACTGCTGATTTTAAGCACTGTGTTTTTTACTGTAAATTTGCTTTTTCTTTCTGGGAAAGGATTCGGACAACATTACAAGAAAATGTTCAATTTTACAGCTCAATTGAATCTTGAAAATCGAATTCTGGGTTGCATGGATACTCTGATTTAACCAATATGTCCTCTCCCAGGTTATTTCAACTACTAGTCTTCATTGGTTTTCATCTAATATCTTCTGACTGGAAATGTTTTGATCGCTTATCATATGCTACTTGGTGGAATTATATAGGCTACATTCACAGAATAGAAAAAGGTTGTGGCACTTCTCTAACTGATGTTAATAAATATAATCAAAAGTGGAGTCCAGTTATTGATATCTTAATACCTCTTCGATTCTTTTTATTGCTTCAGTTTTAGTTTTGTTTGATCTTCCCTCTCCTCTTTTGTCTTCTATTGTCCTGTCTGTTTGTTCTTTGTTTGTGTTCTGTAGTCCATTTAGGTTTATATTTATCGTCTATTGCTTCAATCAATGTTTTCTAATGTGAAAGCTTTGCTAATGAAATGTTAGTGAATTTCTACACTTTTTGTAACCTTGATACACTACGTTAATGCCTTTTAATTGTTAATTTAGCTTACAGTTTTCTCTTGGATTATTTGATTGCCAAGTCTTATAATGATTGTTAAATATTGTTTTTTACATTCTGTATTCATTCATTACAAAAACGTAATAAAAATTACATAACAAAATAAAAAAAGGGCGGATAGTGTGCTGCAATGGTTCTTGTCAATAGACCTTTCCCAACATGGGTGGCAGCATCATGTAGTTGATGAGGAACAAGGTAAGGCGGCCCACAGGGAGAAGACAGTGCTGGGCGCTGCTTCTCAGGGGACTAAACTGAGTGGCCCATTTAGAGATTCTCCTTTATGTACGAAAAAAGGGAAAGTCAAATGCGGTGGTCTCACAAGTACCATTTCCTATTGTCAGAATCGAGTATTGCAGGTCAAATCTTAGAACGCTGTAATGTTGCCAGTCAGAAGTGCATTTCCTTAGTTAGGAATGAGCAGAAATCTGCTCTTTATGACAGGGTGTGAAGTTTAGTTCTAGTAGCTGTGAGGCTGATCCATGTGTGAATTTTAATTTAGGTGTAACGTCACTTGGATCAGCTCCTGCTACTGCAGAGATGCAGGTTGCAGGCAGAGGTGAGGGAGGCTGTAGTGTTGGGCCCCTTTTTGATGGAGTGAAGGCGGCTGTCTGTGGGTCTAAGCCCCTGAAATGGGTGTTACTTAATACAAGGTCACTGATAAAACACGCTTCAGAAGGGGTAGATTATATTTTAGCCCATCAAATTGATATATGTGCCATCTCTGAGTCTTGGCTACATGAGGCAGCCGGCCCTTCCCTCTCGCTGGCCATGGCTGAGGGATATAGTATTTTCTCTGCTGATAGGATAAATGGGGGGAGGGGGTTGCCTGCATCTCTAAGTCATTGCTGAATGTGTATGAAGTTGAGGTTCAGCGGCCAATTGACTGTGACATTAGTTATATCAAGATTCAAACTGACCCAAATACCACGTTTAATCTTTTGCTTTTATACAGGCCACTGTGATGAATCTCAGGATGTGGTCCCTTCTCCCCTAGGGGAAGACCTTTCCCTTGGGGCCAGGGCGGTGTGTCCACAGTACAATAGTATCCCTGGGGTGGTGTACCAAAGGAGGATTACATGGGGAGGGAAGCCCCCTATGGGATTGGGGATGACTATTCTTCCTCCCTCTATAGGTAGAGCAAATGTACTCGGTTGCAAGGTCAGTCACTTTTAATATACTTGACAAACAAAAAATACAAGTGAATAACAAGTATCTTGAATCTGAGTTGAAAATGAGTACTGTGAAGAAGAAGATAATGGAGAGTCTGAGTATCACTCGGAAGAAATAGAGTGAGCGGTCTAGCTTTTCTCGAGATTTCATTCACCCGAATGAATACAGCTGGCCGACGTGGGACTTTAAAAGGAACTGGGCCGCTATGAGACAGGGGATGATTGATCCTCCTCCGAGGAACTGCGGGACTCCTGCATCAGGTGGGAGGGAGAGAATCCAAAGGGGAAGAAGCCACGAAGCGAGGAGGAGAACCCGAACACGGTCCATGTTGGAGGGACCGTTCGGGTTGCTGATGATATATACCTCAGGGTACCACAGGCTCCGCTGCCCGCTTGCAATGCAGGATGTGCAACTCGGTGGAGAGAGACGCCTGCGGAACCGCTGCAGAACCTGTCATTCATCCGAGAGCTGCCGGATACTCGAAGAGTAATGCAGAGGCTTGGGAAACACTGGTACCTGTCAAGAGGAAGGAATGTGGGTTTACCAGGAGGAGTTGGAGGACCAGCATAGCAAAAGAGTGAATACAGACATTGAAGAAAGAGGTCTGGGACCATTAAGGGGCAGTGCGAGTCTGGCACCCGTACCCACAAGGAAATGAAAGTATAAGATGGTTGGGGAACCTGGTAAACCCCAAGCGAACAGAATCATATGTTATAAGAGGGTTGGGGACCCTGGGAAACCCCAAGTGAAGAGAATCATATGTTTGGCAGGAGAGTGAACCGAACAGATATGAAAACAAATTGCAATTCTGCGACCTGCACCTATGTGAGAAGCTGAGAACAACCACGATAACAGAATCATGTGTTTGGCAGGAGAGTGAACCAAGCACCTATGATACACCAAGAATAAGTAAAACAGAGGAGTGATATGTTTGGCAGGAGAGTGAAGCAAATGTATATCATACCAAATTGCGAGTCTAGGCCTCGCACCCATGTGAGGGACTGACAGGGTCAAGGAGCCCGGAGTTGGCAAAGCAGAGTCCTACAACCTATAACAAACCATATCAAGTTGACAAAACAAAGGATTGTGAAGCTAAACAACATACCCTTGTGGATTATTCACTGACATTTGCCTAAGAAGATAAAAGGGGCTCAGCAGCCCAAAAGGAGCGAACCTGAGAAGAACTCTAGGGGAAAGGAGCATAACCCTAGTATGGGAGTCTTACATTTTTGAACATTGTTTATTTCCTCACTTTTATTAACAGAAAGTCTGGGGACTTTTCTGTTGATTGAAGCTACAAAGAACACTTATTACTTTAAGAAGAAACCATCCTTGCACAGCTACTTTAGATTTTTAGTGTTAGGGTCAGAGAAGGTTTTTAAACATGACAGTGATAGATTCTTTATTTTCTGACTTCCTGACAATGTCACTAGTTTCGTTTGAGGTAGGGAAACCCCTCTTAGCGTGAGGGATAGACAGGCATTTTTACAACTTTTCCTTTTCAATAAATCTCTATACCCAGAAAAATGTCACCATTGTGCCCGAGCCTTACTTCTGCACCTTTACACCCCCTACAACTCTGCCAGATTTCCCAGAACAGTTTTCAAGTATGCCCATTGCCCATAGTCAAATGCCTATGCTTAAACCATTGTCCTAATTTACTGTGATGGACCATTTTGATGTTTGGTTATCAGAGAGTAATGGTCATGTTGCACTACGGGTGGACTCTGCCATTTGGCACTTTGGGTTTTCTCATCAAGTACTCAAGCCTACTCATATTGTCATGACCCACAGAACGCGCCCCTTCTGGACTTCCTGGTCCTTGTCACGGCGGGGTTTGCATTCATTGTTTCTCCCAACATGGCAGTATCACGTGACACGCCTCGCACTAGCCTTCACGGCGGACGTAGTACGTTCCATAAATATGCCACACCCCCGCGGCCCCGGGCGTCTGAATGCTATTGCGAAGTAGCGACCAGACGTGTGCTCCGTAGATCCCGGTATTGTTTCCCTTGCTTCTTCCACTCTAACCCAATTCTAGTCCCTTTCCTTCCTTTCTTGATTCCTGAACTCGTGTGCTAGTTGCGCATCCTGTTATTTCCTGGATTCCTGGAACTCTGCATCCTTGGACCTATATCCCCGCAAGAAAGAATGAGAAGGATTCATACGGGGTTGTGCATGTATTGTACCTCAGACAAACACCTAGTTAGGGAGTGTCCTCTGGCCCCTCCTTGGCGTTCGGGAAAAGCCAGCTCCCGATCCTAGATGGAGCACAGCTTCGGGAGAGAGATGTTTGCTCCACATCAATTCAATCCTTGAACTCTCCTGGACAAAACAATTTGGTGATACTATAAGCATTCCTGTCGCCCTCCAAGAATAAGACCTATCCCATTCTGGCCTTGGTGGACTGCGGAGCTATGGGAATTTTCATTGATCAAGACTGGGTTGTTAGTCATTATATTCCGTATGAGACACGAAGCACCATGCAGCCGGTGGAAGCAATCGACGGAAGACCCCTCTCTTCAGGACCCTTAAGCCTGCAGACAAAAGAGATCCAACTTTCCATAAACCATCACCAAGAGCGGATTACATTCGACATCATAAAGTCAGCCCATTACCCCATGGTATTGGGTATGCCCTGGTTACAGAAGCACAATCCGTATATCAATTGGACAGCAGGATCACTATTCCTAGGCTCAGAGTTTTGTATGTCCCACTGTCTAATCCTGGATCCCTCCTCGACACCTCTTAAAGAACCACCAAGAGACCTGAAAACACCACTCATGGTTTCTAATATCATACAAGTCCCAGAGGCCTTTATGGTGATGTATTTTCAACTGCCATCGTCCAGGCCTTACCCCCTCACAGACCTGAAGACTGTGCCATAGATACAGATCCCTCAGCAATGATTCCTTTTGGCAGAATGTTCATTCTTTCCGAACCTGAGAAAAAGGCCCTCAGAGAATACCTGGATACCAACCTTGAAGACGGCACCATAAGACCCTCAAAATCTCCAGCGGGTGCGTCATTGTTCTTTGTTCCCAAGAAGGACACCAAGGAACTCAGACCTTGCCTCGACTATCGTGGCTTAAATCAATGTGCCCTCAAAGATCGGTACCCACTACCCCTGATCTCGGATATCCTGGAAGCTGTGAGAGGCGCTGTAGTATTCACGAAGTTGGATCTCCGGGGTGCCTATCATTTGATCCGTGTCCGGGAAGGAGACGAATGGAAAACAGCCTTTAGAACACCCTTTGGTCACTG
Source organism: Ambystoma mexicanum (assembly GCF_040938575.1). Classification (NCBI taxonomy): domain Eukaryota; kingdom Metazoa; phylum Chordata; class Amphibia; order Caudata; family Ambystomatidae; genus Ambystoma; species Ambystoma mexicanum. The sequence goes on from NC_090940.1 coordinate 218,994,299, forward strand.
TGTAAATCTAGTCATGGCCTTTGGACTAGCTAATGCCCCCGCAGTTTTTCAACGTTTTATGCACAGGGTGTTTTCTGACATGTTATTCCTTTTTGTCATTGGGCCTCATTACACGGAAGGCGGTAAGCCATGGCGCTATTAGCGCAACGGATGCCGCCGGTACCTTACCGGGTCCACCTTGGTGGATGGCGGAATTAGCGCCATATTCCAAGGTGTGTGGGGGCGCTAATTCTGCCATCCACCATTGCCCCTTCACCATTGCCAGTCAGCCCCATAGGGCTCCATGTTAATGGTGAAGGTGCTAATTACGGTACCGCTAATTGCGGTACCGTAATTAGCACCAAGGTCCCTTTGCGGGTCCCGTACTTAACGCCTGTAAAAACCAGGCGTTAAGGGAGGACCCGCAAAGGGACCTCGTAGTAAGGCGGTAAGGGTTTACCGGTACTGGTGCCCTTACCGGTACCGGTAAACCCTTACCGCCTTCCGTGTAATGAGGCCCATTGTCTATCTGGATGACATATTGATCTTTTCCAAGGATCCTCTAAAGCATGAAGAGCATGTAAAGGCAGTACTGCAACGACCCCGTGAACACAAACTTTTAGCCAACCCCGAAAAATGCTTGTTTCACGTTACTTCTGTTCACTACCTGGGTTTCATCCTTAGCCCAGAAGGAATTGGCATGGACCCTTCAAAGGTAAAGGCCATTCTGGCATGGCCTGCTCCCACCTCCGTGAAACAAGTTCAATCCTTCCTGGGGCTTGCCAACTTCTACCGGAAGTTCATTTGTACCTTTTCCGAGATTGTCCAGCCGATTGTTGCTCTCTTGAAGAAAGACACTCCCTTTATCTGGTCTACACCGCAAGACAAAGCATTACAACAATTGAAGACAGAGTTCACGCAAGCCCCCATCCTGGCCCAACCAGACATAAATCGCCCATTCCTGGTGGAAATGGATGCCTCTAACTACGCCATAGGAGCGGTCTTGAAACATGAACTTGAGGATAAACTGGAACACCCCATTGCTTACCTCTCACGAACCCTGACTCCCAGTGAGACACACTATTCCGTCCTGGAAAAGGAACTGTTAGCCATCCGCCAGGCCTTCACTGAATGGCGACATCTACTTCTGGGTGCTAGATATCCAGTTCAGGTCTGCACGGACCATCGGAATCTTCAAATTCTACAATCATTGGAGTGCAGGAACAGTCTCAGGCGCGTTGGGCCTACTTCTTTGCCCAATACCAATTCCAAATCACTCATGTTCCCGGATCACAAAACATGATTGCTGACGCCTTATCTCGACGTCCTGACTATGTAATTACTGAAGACAAGGCCTATCCTAAGATGTTTTCCCACACTATCTTTGTAGCTCAAGCAGTCAACCTCCTGGAAGAAATGTGAGTACAAACCCAATCCTCTGACCTCGGGAAGGAAATTTCAAGGAAGAATCCATGGAACCTAAGACTTAAGGAAGGATACTTATTCAAGGACAATGCACTGGTCATTCCTACACAGAAATTACAACAAAGAATGATAAACCTCTGTCATGATACCCTTCACTCCGGACATCGTGGCATAACCAACACCCTCCGTCTTATACAAAGACAGTTTTGGTGGCCTGGAATGAAGACCGACGTACAGCAGTACATCAAAGCTTGTGCTGTCTGCAGTCAAAACAAACATGATAACAAGAGACCAGCGGGTCTTCTAATGCAACCATCGCTGCCAACAAGGCCATGGAAATTCATTGCTACAGACTTCATTGTGGAATTACCACCTTCCCGAGGGTACACAACCATCATGGTTACCATAGATTTGTTCACTCATATGGCTCATTTTACACCCCTGTGTAAGTTACCATCCTCATCCGAACTTGCTGGAATCTTCCTGGAACACATATTTTGTTTACATGGACTCCCTTCCAAGATCATATCTGATCGAGGACCTCAGTACGTCTCTCAATTCTGGAAACATCTCTGATGCATTCTGGGAATCCAACGCGCCCTCTCATCTGGTTATCATCCCCAGACCAACGGGGCCACAGAACGTGCTAATCAGACCCTGGAACAGTATCTTCGATGTTTCGGCAGCAAGGTTCAGGATGACTGGTCGCTCCTGATACCCGTGGCTGAATTTGCCTACAACAATTCTGACCATTCAGCAATTAAGACCAGCCCCTTTTATTGTAGCCAAGGTTTCCATCCATCAGTTCTACCCTCTGTTCTACCTCATCCTACACCAGTACCTACTGTAGGCTCTTGGATTGAAACCCTCATCAACGTACACCAAGAGGCCAAAGAAAATTTAGAGAAGGCCAGTACACAGACTAAGAGGTATGCAGATTTAAAAAGGAGACCAGGTCCTTCTTATGCAATCGGTGATCAAGTCTGGTTGTCCTCGAAATTACTACCCCAGCATCTACGGCCAAACAAGTTGGCCCCTCGGTACTATGGTCCATTTCCCATCAAGGAAATTTTCAACCCAGTCTCATACCGGATTAGTCTACCAGACTCCTGGAAGAAAATTCACCCAGTATTCCACACATCCTTATTAAAACCCTACCACCAATCCTCCCGGAAACCCCACCGACCTCCTCCTGTACTGGTCGACAACAAATTGGAATATGAAGTATCTCGAATATGTGACTCCAGGTATAAACTGGGTCAGCTTCAATACCTGGTTGAATGGAAAGGATATCCTCCTAGTGAAAGAACCTCGGAACCACTTTCTAATCTCAAGACCCCTCGACTACTCAGAAGATTTCACCTTATACACCCGGGCAAACCTGGTGGAACAGGTTTTCGGAGGAGGCATGCTGTCATGACCCACAGAACACGCCCCTTCTGGACTTCCTGGTCCTTGTCACGGCGGGGCTTGCATTCATTGTTTCTGCCAACATGGCCGTATCACGTGACACGCCTCGCACCAGCCTTCACGGCGGACGTAGTACATTCCACAAATATGCCACGCCCCCGCGCCTCTCAATGCTATTGTGAAGTAGTGACCAGGCGTGTGCTCCGTAGCTCCCGGTATTGTTTCCCTTGCTTCTTCCACTCTAACCCAATTCTAGTCTCTTTCCTTCCTTTCTTGATTCCTGGACTGTTGTGCTAGTTGCGCACCCTGTTAATTCCTGGATTCCTGGACCTCTGCATCCCGGTACTTGAAGCACGCTGGAGTCGGAAGAGACTCGTGCAGCCTTATTCAAGACTCAAGCAGTACGTAAGAAGGCATCGATCAAGAAATCCAGCAAAGATCGAACTCAGGTGAGAAGGGGGGAACTCCTTGACACATATTAAGGGTAATATCTTGGATTGGCTCTTAACCATGAATATCCAGAGTAGAGAGCAAATGTCCTTCTTTGTCCCTGGTCGGACCATAGTTTGTTTCTTTCAACCTCTTATCACGGATGAAGAGGAATAAACCAGTAAGGACTACCATCACGACAAGAAATACTCGCAAGCTTACTTTGAAAGCTATGGGTCCTTTTATTTCTTCTCTTGATCAGAATGTGTCAAATTTAGATTCTGCAAAGGATCTTGGCCAAAGTTATCAGAAGACTCTCTTCGATGCTGTTAATCTTCTTGCCACTTTGAAAATGTGATCATTGCCACTTAAAAAGCAGAATGCATGATACTCATCTGAAATCCATGAACTGAAGAACTGAAGATTATCAAAAGGAAATGCTTCAGTAAGTGGTTTAAATTTAAATCAGTTGAAGACAAAGCCCTTAATAGTACAGTGGCGAAAAATCATAAAGTGGCTATCATTTATGCCAAAAAGTCTGAATACAATGCCAGAATTCTGAATGTGGGATCTAATACTCAGGAGCTAAAATTGTTAAGGATAGTGCGTGGTGTACCTCTTTCCAGGATGCCATGTTTGGGAAACTGCATGGCATTAGAGAGAGTGTTAATGCCAAAAAGAAAATGAAAGGGGATGATACACTGTTCAGTGACATGAGTTCAACAAAGACAGCTCGTTTACCACTCTTGGTAGAGGCTCAGATTCCTTTTGAGTTTAGACCTATCTCAGAGGCTGAAATGCTAGACATTATCACACAGCTTAAGTAGACCAGTTGTAAGAGGGACGTTTCCCCAGCTGTAGTAGTTAAGGATTGTTTGCTGTCATTAATACCATTGATAACAGCATGTGTTAAGCAATCCTGGAAATCAGCACTGATGAAAAAACCTAAACTTGATCCTACAGTACCAATTAACTATAGGCCAATTACCAACATGGCCTTCCTCCTCAAGATCTTGGACCGGACTGCCTATTTGCAGGTTCAGGATTATCCAACCACTAAAAATATCTTGGGCAAAAGGCAGTATGGATTTCTAGCAGCACATGGTACTGAATCAGCATTATTAGATTTGAAATCTAACATCTTACATTGCATCAGTAAGGGACAAGCTATACTGTTGATGTTTGTTTGTTCATTTATTTGGTAATGCGCACCAAACCCTTGGGTAGCCGGGCGCAGCAATATACACAAAAAGTTTTAAGCTTAGTTACAGTATTTGGCACAAGTATATACAACAGAGATGCAGACATGCATACAAATACAGAGCATAGTTTAGAATGTCAAGGGACACTAACATGTTTATCTGTATGGACATATATACAAATCATATTTATAAAATGTAAATCATATAATTATGTAATTATAAAGCATATGCAACTTTCTAGGTGCTCATGCATGCAAGGTACCTAGAGTGCACAATTAGTTCTCAGCAGGTTAGGTGGGGGCCGGGTGTAGTAGAAGAGGTGTGGATCTAGTTATGTGTTGTTGGCGCGGAGCCATTTGAGTGCCTTATGTCTAAATTTAGGGTAAGGTTGTTCAAGTCTAAGGTCAAGTGCTAACTTATTCCAGCATTGCGCAGCTTTAACTGGAAAGCTAGTACCTCCCGCTGTCAATCGTTTGAACCTAGGAGTCTCTAGCATAAATGTGTTAGCAGATCTTGTAGGGCTGGTGGCTATTCTCCAAGTAATTTTTTCCATTAGGTAAGGGGGAGCTAGGTTGTTCAGGCATTTTGGATGTAAGGGAAACTGTTGAGGAGGCTTCTATCCGTTATCTTCAGCCAGTTGACCTCTTTCCTAAATTTAGTACCTTTTCGCTGCGTTTGATCTCGTTGATCATGCTCTCCTAACTGATTAGCTTTTTCACCATCTGCTTCAGCATGGGTTATTTTCTTTCTTATGAATCATTTAGTGAGAGTATACAGCGGGGAAGCAGCAGCGGATCCTGTTAAAATCGAGTATGGTGTTCCTTAGGGTTCCTATTTCTCGCCCATATTATATAACATTTATACCATGCCTCTGTTTCAGTTACTAGATGACAGAGGGATTAGTTATACCAACTACGCTGATAATATGCAGGGTCTAATCCCTCTGTCTGGTGTATAGCTTAAAGATCTTAAGGTGATAAATAACATCTACTCTTTGACAAAGCATTAGATGATGTGAAATGGCCTGGTACTAAATGACTCAAAAACTGAGTTTATGGTCATAGGTACAGCTGACAAGTTCAAAAAGCTGGGCCTTGAGTATCAACCATTCGACATTGCATGCTGCAAATCTTTTCTGACCACAAAATCCAAAAAGACCCATTGGGCCACTAGCCTTAGCCTAAAAGTCCATAAGGTAATCACACAAAGAATTCCAGGCAATTCCACTTTGCTTAGAATTCTTTTTAAAGCAATCCAATTTAGCTGAACTTCCCCTCCATCCACCGCTAGATGTTCTTCGTGGGGTGACTAGCCCTTGTAGGATCTGGTGTGCTGCCTATCTATGGTTAGGGGACAGATAGAGTATTGACTTGTTACAGACCAGAGTCTCAAAAGAGTGCATCGAAATAGGTAAGTAGAGGATCCCACCATATACTAAAATCCAGAGATTCCAGGAACAAGGAGCACAAAAGGGAGTTAAATCCAATGCAGTACTCCCTACTTATCTGCTCACATGTGGAGTTTAGAAACAACATAAGTAGTTTCACCAGGATGTCTGGTTAGTTTACAACCATTCCGTAAATATATGGTCGACCGATTTCAGTGGGGTATCGATCCCTTCATTCCCACTTTCTTCAGGACCCAAACACATTTAAGGTTCTTGTGCCATAAGTCACAATGGTGATTGACCAAGATTTCTGCACCTTAACCCGTTTGATACCACATGGTTGGTGATCACTTCTTAGGGGATTATTTAGGTATGAATCTTCAGTCGTCACTGTCTTGTTTCTCGGATCTGCAGTGCGTTGCTGTTCCTACAGGGTGATAGGGGCTTCTGTCTCCGTGTGCACTGCTGTCTAATTGAGCAGTGCTAATTTCTTTCTATATAAAGTTGTACAGGGAGAATGCATAGCAAATCGTTCGGTCACTAAGATAGTCTTTTTTGACCAGCATATGAATATGAGAGCTCAGGTCAACTATCTAATTTCTTCACAGCCTATTAAATCAGGTACTACAGAACAGTGCTGTACGTGCAGTAGTAGGGTTGAGTAGGCAAGATCATGTGTCACAAGCCAGAAGAGAGTTACACTGGCTCCCATTGGCTACTAGGATTTCATTTTGGCTCTTGACCATAACACATACATGTTTGTTTAGTACTAGCCCAGCATATCTATCTGAAAGCCTTTCTAGGCTCCCTAACCGAAGTACACTTAATTCTAACAATAGCAGCCTCTTGGTGGTACCTAGGACTAAGTTGGCCCTGGTCACCAAAGGTGCTTTTTATGCCGATGCTCCCACGCTCTGGAACTCTTTGCCTCCTGATCTGAGGGGCATTTCATCATTGGATACTTTTAAACAGTCCCTATACACTTGTGTTTTTTTACGAGCTCTGTGCTTACCGTTTCTGCTCTGATCCTGGATTAATGCATCTTGTTGTTTTGGATTTGTTCTTGTTTCTGCACCCTTGTGCCTATGGGGCTGGATTTGGTGCAAAATAAATAATAATAAATAAATAAACAATGGTGGTACGCGTTGGTCCGTATTAGTGAGCTGCACTACGGTGAAATCTCTGGTAAGTATAACAAAGTATTCCCCGTTCGAACAGCAAGTTCGTCAGAGTTGTTGTTAGCAGGCTCTATTGTAGCTGTTGGAACACAGCGTACACTGGTAAGCAGTTTGCGGTTCCCCTGGCAGCTGTGCTTAATTCCCGTTACTTGTCTTAGTGGCTCTTTTACTTCTTGCTGGCTGTAACGATCTGATCACTGGAGTTATCGGCTGAAAGGCCCTGGTGGATTACTGTCTCACGGGTAGTCTGCCCAAACCTTGGTTGCATGTTGCGCTTCTCTGAACGGCACAGAAAGAAACTGGCCATTATTGTGTTCAGGGGCATGTAGTGCTACACAAGGGAACCTCTGACACACATGCATGCACTTAGGGAGAAGAAAGGGACTCAGACCCTCCCAACCACTCCCATGCCCCTGTGGGGTTGGAATGGCTCTGGCTTCTATCCTGGTGAGCCTCCCATCACAGGCTGAGAGAGGTCCCCAAACCCTCTTGACAAGGTCAGATTACTGACCTTGTCACACCCCATTAAAGGAATAGTGTGCTCAAAAATATTATTGTCCCCAGCGTTCGGGCATGTGGTTTTAAGAATACATTGATTGATCGTAAAAACATTTCCCATGCATCTTACCGTAGTTTTCCTCACTTTTACACATGTGAAATCAGGCAGCAGGGCATGGCCATCTTGTGCTTATCTTATCCGTTTATCCATCGCCGTAAGGTGTACTGCCCTGGCGGCACTAAATCATATCCCCCATCACCCACCCCTGAAGCTGACATCACCATTCCTTGCGATATTCTCCACCTATCTCCATGACTTTATTGTGCAGCGTAGCCAAATGCACCCAGTTTTCACCTACGTTTTCACGTCAGTTTACGCAGAACCCGGAAAATCAACACACATCCTCTCACAGCACAGCGCGTCCCAATTCTGAATACAAAACACTATATTTAAAGGAAACCGCAATACTATGCAATTTAGAATGTGCTTTTATTTCACAATAAATGCTGCAAGAACATCCACCAATTTCTATATTCAACAACATTGGTAATTTCTTTCTTTATTCTCGATCCACAAATGTTTATCGTGAGTCACACTGTGTTCCTTTGGATATAAAAAGCGCATTGGATGTACTGTGAATCGCAAGGCTTCGGCATCAGCTTGTTGCTAGACCACCGTAAACAATGTCAAGTTGCTCCGTGTCGCTGGTACTGCGAAAGGGCATATGGGTCCGGCACGATCGTCCCACAAAGCGTAATAGCGATCCAGCCATTTAGGTGAATCTGCAACTGCCTGCTGAAGAAGCCGTCAATTGGTATCTGGAAACTATGACATTCGCAGAATGGGAGGATGTAGCTGTGTAGAAAACATAACAGAAATGTGTCTCAGTAGCCGTTCTTAATTCTAATTTATCAACTTACACCTTAATTATGCACCGTGTGAAAACTAATGATGAACACAAATGTGAAACAATGCAAACACAGAGAAAACTGTGTTGAATGTTGGAGTCTACGATGTGCTTGAGAGGGTAGTGCTATGGAGTACGTTTAGCTCGCAATGTGATGGGGATACGGAAGGTGATGGAAGAATTATAACAGCACACAGATGGCATTTTAACGGAATATTAGCATAGAATTTGGCGTTGGTGGAACCTGTTGGATCCCTGACGTGGACTACATGCATTTCGGTGCTGGACCGCCCATGTGCCCGGGACAAAGACAAGTACACATTGTTTTTTTTTTTTGCGTGTCGTTACAATATGCCAAAAACACCACCCATTACAATGTTAGCCAGCAATACCGGTCATAAAATGAAACCTTGACTCGTTAGTCTATAAACTCGTCTACAGTAAAACTTACATAATATTCGGCATTTCCATTCTCTCAGCGTAACGCAGAGTGTCCATTCTGATCAACAAATTTTCATAAAATGAAATTACATGTTCCTTTGTCCAGTTTTGGAATGGTGAACCTTATCATATTTGACGGTGTTACACACCTCCCTTCATTCATTCCATTCCGAATCCTCCCTTTCTGCCAAGAACGAAAAACAATCGATCCTGCTTAGACGTGCCTATGCTAAGTTTGTTTTGGTGAACGGAAGCCACAAATTAAAAACATACAGTCTATGATGCGTGAGTGTGCACAGCTCACAAGCAAAAATCAAACTTAGTGAACTTCACTCCCATGGGAGCGATTAGCCCTGCAGACCAACGGGACATTTGAAATATTTTTGAAAAAGAAACAAAATGTTTGCTGGCATCCACCAATGCCGTGTGAAATTTATAGTGATTTACTTATTTTATGAAAACAGTAACAGTTAGTGTCCTCCCCATTGTCACACCTGCGTGTGCCCTGTTTTCTAGGAGGAATGTGCTCTGCGGATAATGTTAGACACTCACAAGTCCTAAATAGAAGTGCCCTTCCATCTCCACTAAACTTTGTGTGCACTAACAAATGTTGGAGGAGAGGCGGTATATCCCACCCCACTGAAGCATTCTCATACCGGTCAAATTACGTCTAAGCTAAGGTCGGAGACACCTCTACTCCTCCTGTACATATTTACATCACCTATGTGTCATATAAGTGTATTAACGCTCTGCTAATGTGCATGCTTTGAACCTCCTTTTGTTTACTTCCAAATGCCTTATTTTTAAGAGTCCCTCTGCCCCTCTGGTGAACTGCTCACTCTCCCAGCTCTCGCAAAGCCATCCCCCACCACCTGTCAGCTCAACCCATCTCCTGTTCTCACGGCAATGCAGCTATTCATTTTTGCAAGTAGCGAGTCTCGAGCCCTGACATAATGTGCTTGGCTGAGAATGTCAGACCAAGCCCAGCTACAACCTTTGTGCACAATCTGTCTCTGCTGACTGACTCATGCCATCTCCAACACCTTCGTGCCAGGCCACGGTCCCCTGAACTCATGACCCTTGTTCCCTTTGAACGCAGCTGTTCCCCAGACCCTACCCCAGCACCACCTCAAATTCACCTCCCATATAATGAATCTGGAGTGGTCATATATTTTGGTAACACTAACACCTATCCCCACTGTGTTTCAAATCGTTAGACTCCAAAGGCTGCAAATCAAAGATCGTCCCTTCTGATAAGGCATCCGATAGCAACAACCCCTAACACACGCCCCCATAAAAACATATAGGTCAGAATGCACCTATTTCACACCAACAGCCCCCTTTCATGCGTTGTTTTGCTCACAGTCAGTAGATCTTGCATGCCAAGTTTGTTATCTAGCCTACGTCTCATTCCTTAGTGTGATGCATATTTATTCAGCAATTAGGACATGTGCTTGCTAAGGCAACTGCAGACACCACAGTTGCTTTCATGCTGATATCCATCAGACCCTGCCCTGATCAGCGAAGGACCCACAAGACTTCAACGAAAACAGGGAGTGTGAAAGCACAGAGTTATGAAGTGGGAGAATGGAAGACCAGGCTCCCGCCCTTCCCCTCTCGCGCTTGGCCTAGAGGATCACGGCCTAGACACCCGCCACGAGAGGAGTTTGCCTATCTACCAGACGACCAAATACCCTGGTACAGGAACATACGGATGTGCCCATCTACCTGCCCAGCAGCCCGCCCTGTCCATGCAGACACCTGCGGCACGGATCAACTCGACTAAACCTACACGTCGTTAGAGATGCCATGACGACCTAGCCAACGGTCAGCACACCTGTGCAAATATACACACCGGACACTCCCGCACCAATCTACACGAAGAATATACTCAGTGCTATGACGTAGGCGACAGACATACTCACGGACGCGCATCTTTATTATTTTCCACATAGGCTCTCAAAATGCAGAAACGCAAGACGCATCATGAACTTATCTAAAAAGGATTGCTCACGCTTCTTCTAAGAGCCATGTACCATAATGAAGAATATAACGGGGACACGATACTGAGGATAAAGCAATATGATACCGTAACCTAAAGCGCTCTGCATCAAACGGTTCCACCTATGCACCAGGCCCAAGTAGGCCGCAAATAAAAGCTTCCATGAACATTGAATGAGCAAGAACTGGGTTGCTGACCCTGCAAAATGAGCCCGGCGAAAGCACACCGCCAAGGGCACGATGTTGCAATCTCGCACGCTGCAAGCCAACGTCAAGGTCGCACCTGCAAGATAAACCAGGCACACAGTAGGAAAAACAATATTAATTATGTTGAATTTTGCCTCAAACCCGGTCCCACCTCACGTGACAAAGCCAAACCTGACAAGATGCCAAGCCCAGGAGGAAGGAGACACCTGAGTCCCACGTTTCAAGACACAGGCAGATACAATTAAAAGACTCATTGGACATCTGCAGCAGTGGGAGTAGTCGACCTCCCAACATATGAATAAATCCTCATATTGTTTACACCTACCCATATTAAAACATTGTTGCAAATGACAGGTGCACCGCGAGCTGGGAACAGCGATAGTCCCAGACTGGGAGGCTCGCGAGCGGACCAATCAGAACATGGGGCTCTTATCACTGACGCCATTAACATTGACCAATCCTCAGAGGTCTTCATGTAACAATTTTCATGTATCAAATTGAAGGGACAGCCCAGGTATACCACCCGACTAACCCTCAGCCACTAACATCGTTCTCTATATGTGCGCTATACTAACCCTACCACTCGAGTAACCAATCCAGAGTGGAAATAGGTTTTTTACTAAACTTTGTAAGATGACGCAAGTAGCGCGTCATACTAAGGTAAAAAGGGCCTGCGAGCCCCACGATTGTGTGTGTGTCAGGACGGACGCGTACGCTCCTTGACCCATCCCTGCCGTTTTGTCTAATAAACAGCAGAGTCACCTTGCTTCTTGCGTGTGTCTCATACTCTATCTCTTTTGGGATATACGGGAGGAGTTGGGGCCTCCCTGCCCGGAGGTCTGCAGACGGCCCGGCCGACCCCGGCAGAATTTCCCCCCCCGACAAGTTGGAGGCACTGCTGAGATCTGTTTAAGATCTGCTTTTTTATTTTTACTTTTTTCCAGTTACTACTGTTGCGAGGAGGCCCGGCGGCGCGGCCCCCTCTGCCGTTGCCCCCTTCTGAGGACTACAGGACCATCGCGGAACTGCGAGAAGACCGGACAGCGCAATCCGGATATTGGCCTTCGGGAGCCGGTTGAGAAGTATCCCGCCCGCGGTTGGCGAGTGTCCAGACGTGGTCCAGACGAGGGGAGATGGCGAGCCGCTTGGAGGGGTGCACGCAGTCGAGCGGCCCCGCATCAAGAGAACTTGGTGAGCATGTCACGCACAACAAGCAATGTGAAATTGTGAGGGAGGGGGGAGGAATTAAATACGGGAGGTGGGAGGTGTTGCACAGGTGCGCGGCGAAGGTTTTGACAATTTAGTGTTGGCAATGAAATGAATGGTAGCCAAACGAGTGCGAGAGCAGTCGGCTACGTTACGCGAGAGAGGGGGGCGGAGCACGAAAACATCACATGCGGCTGCTCGTAGACACTGATTGGCCTAGGTCGTGACTACGTGTAAGGGTGTGTGTGTGTGTGGTTTCCTACGATTTGGCATTTATTGATCAATGAGTAGATGAGGATCCCTATTGTTCGAGCAAGAAACTCGATAGGTAGATGACGTTTCCCTGTAGGCGGTAGCTAGTCAGTTGCCCAATACGGAAGATAATTGGCTGGTTAAGCCCTCCTGTCGAGGGGCGTATCACATATTATTGATTACCTTGTTCCAGGAGTGACAGGAAGACAGCTGTGAGGTTAACGGGGGTAGATTGCAAGTGTATTTTGAACTTAAAGAATATATGAAAAACTTACCAGTAGCTCGAAGAGATCGGTGACGTCACCAATAGGGCTTTCATAGGATATCCCGAGCACAAAGCATCTTTCCTTCTGAGAGTGGTGGGGAAGAGAACTGTGGTAAGGGAGTGGGAACGGAGATAAACGGTCATGAATTGATCAAGGAAAGGCGAAACGGGGGACGTGGCGGCGCACGGAGAACGCCGGCCACGGCAAGTGTAGAAGAAGGAGGAGGAGCAAGTGAAAATAGGACGACTGTATAAGAACGTCACAAGGGGTACGCAGCCGCAGGAGGCTACGTGCGCCTCGGCCGCAGGGGGCCGTAAGGGTGTTGTGTAAAGGAAGAAAGAAAGAAGAAAATATATAAATGTAAATACTATATTTTAATAATTTTCCTTAGCGGACTATCGAAAGTCCCCAAACTTACGGGGCCAGGTAACGATATAAGGCTGTATATTGTAAACTGCTAGTGAGATAACCGCTACCAAATAGGGGAAGGGTAACAAGTGGAGCGCTACTATGTCATATGGGACAGGATCGGGAGGGTGGGGGAACACCCTCACTACCCCACTACAACACATATGTACCACACTGTCACCCCATAGGGAGAAACTGATTAAGTATAGCATAGAATGGACCCAGGGGACGGACAACAAAATGATAACACCGTGGCCGCCTAATGGTAGCTTCGATCCATATGCCCAACATTCACTATTAAACCACCTGCATAATACATACAAAGGGAAGAAGTTGGCAAACCACGTGGAGGTGTTTAACTTATGGAGGATGTTCCAAGGGTCCCGACCAGGACCAAATGGAATGTTCACTGTGGGGGAAATACCGGAAGAAAAAGAGATTAAGGAGGAAGGAGAGGATGGGAAAAAGGGGAGTGAAGACCCAAAGAACACGGGGAACGGACAAGAGGGAGGAGAAAAGAATAATAAATCAAATGAAATAAAAAAGGAACCGAGCACCGATATACCCCTAGCAAAGGGAGTGAAAGCAGAGGGAAGGGGGTTGTACCCTTTAAGGGAGTTAGGAGAAATAGAAAGAGGTCAGTTAAGGGCGGCTGAGGGGTACTCGAACCCGGCATACAGCCCTCCACCATATGTGGCTCATAGGAAGATGCCAGCAGGGGAGGGGAGGACTGGAGAAGAACAAACTGTGGAAATAGGAAATGATGAGTGGGTAGCTGCACAGATACTATTAAAATTACGAGGTTCATTAACAGGAGAAGAGAAGGAGGTAGTAAGGAAAACAGACAAGGATAATACCAGGGAGAGTGGAATGAGAGGGGAAGAGCTGTTATGACAAAAGGAAGAGATTTTGGAGGAACGACTAGCAGAGTTAAGGGATGACCAGAACGAAATGATCAAACAGCTCGAGAGGGAGGAAAGAGAGAGAGCGAGGAAAAGGAAAGAAGGTAAGAACGAATTGGAAAAAATAAGGGAACGAACTGAGGAGCAAAGGAGAGAAGCTGAACGGGTAAAGGCAGCAGCAGAAAGGGTATCAAGAGCAGTGCTGCGAGAAAAGAAAAGGGAAGAAGAAGAGAAAGAAAAAGAAATGGCAATGTGGAAGAGGAGATTACTATCAGAAACGATTAAAAAATACGAAGAAGGGAGGGTGATAGAGAGTATATTAGAAAGGGAAAGGGTGAAATGGGAAAGGAAGGAAGAGGATGAAAGAATATTGGAACAGGTGAGTAGTGAAGTAATGGAGGAATTAAAAAGGAAAAGGGAGGAAAATGGTAGGGAGATGGAGGAGAGAAATGAAGGAGAAAGAGAAGATAGGAGAAGGGAGAGTGAACTGTGGGGGGATGTATATAGAGACACAGAGGTAGCAACAATATCAGCGCAAGAGGGAGCGGTTAATAAAGGAGAAAAAGGAGGACTGGACCTAATAGACTTAAAAACAGTAACAATCAAGGGGAAAAAGACCGAGTGGGGGTTACCGTTTATGACTGACTTTTGTAGTGAAGAAGAGGAAGGAGTGGGGAAGGAACGAAGAAACAGTGAAAGGGAAAGCCTAGATAAACTATACATCACCCGGACCAACACAGACTCACCATGGATCTGTAGGAGAAAGGATGAACTAGAGAGAAGTGAGGAGGAAGAGCAAGGAATAGTGGAAAGACAGACACATGAGGCCACACCGTCCCCATCACGCCCTCTCCCATCCCACCCTACATGCTCAACCACCTCACGCTTGTCACGTACAATAAAACTTGCGCCCTTTACAGACGAACTGACACCCTATGCATGTCGGCTTAGAAACCTCCCTAGACGCAGGCAGGAAGGACGAATACACATGCCCATATTAAATACAGGAGGTGGTGGAAGAAGGGGAAAAGATGGAGAAGAAAGAGTTACGAGCAGGGGAAATACAGACGAAATTGACGATGTAGAAGAGAGGGAAGAAGAGGAAGGGTGTGAGGACTTGATTTTATGGAACACAAAGGGTAAAACGAGACATAACTTAATGCCACTTCTGGAGAGGGGAGGGGTTAGACCACAGTACGTCCCTTGGAAGCATACAGACAAAGAAAATATAAAGTGCAGGCTCCCATCATTGAGTGGCGGTGCGGGTAAATGGATATATGAAATGGAAAAACACACCGCAGGACAGAAACTGGCAGTGGGAGATGTAAAGGGCCTTCTAATATCGATATTAGGTGATGCAGCGGATGACATTTGGAAGAGAGCGGGATTCCCTGGGGTAACAATAGCAAACACATCGCATGATGGGGCACCATTCGCAAACTGCAGACATGCACTATGGCAGGCACTGAGGGTACAGTACCCAGACACATCAGACATAGGAGCAATTACCTCACGCAAGATGCGTGAGAACGAAGATCCTGTTGATTATATCCAGGAAATCCAAGAGAAGTGGCGCATGGAAACTAGAGAACAATGGGATAAAACGCAAGCAATATTTTATCATATACTAGTACAAGGGCTCCCAGAAGGAGTTCAGAAACAACTGAAGAAAGTAGTGGGAATGGAAGCAAAAGCATGGCCAGAAATACAACTGACTATAGTGCATCATTGCAGGACATGGCAAGGAAAAATGAAACAAAAGGAAGAGGACAGGAAAACGGAAGAGGCTAAACTAGTACAGAAAAAGCTTACTAAATACACAATGGAAGGGGCACTAATAACTACGCCTACAACAATGACCCAAAGCCCCACACAAGTAGTGGCTGCACAAGATCCCTCCCAAATACCACCTTCACAGACTATAACACAACAGGTGCAGCAACTCCAACCATACACGACCAACATGGGAGGAGGATACCCAATGCCAGGAGCTGGGTATTATAATTACAACAGGGGGAGAGGATACGGATATAATACCCAACAGCAGGTGGGAGGACTTAGAAATTCCTACCCCACAGGGCAACCAGCATACCAGGACAACACAGGGAGCTTTCCATGGCAGAGTAGGGAACCACCGGTGTGTTGGAGTTGTGGATTATTAGGGCACATGTCACGCACGTGTAGAGTAAGACCAGGAACACCATCATGGAGTGAACAGGGACAACCAAGCCCCACACAGGAACAGCAGGGCATACAGCAACAGCAGACGTTGCAACAGGGAAATGAACAGCAACAACTAATAACACAACAACAGCCACAGACACATTCACTGCCACAACAACAGGGAGCGATAACACAACAACCCCAAGTACAACAAACACAACTGGGTAGGGTGACGGTCCTGGGACACAACCCTTACACAGGAAATGGTCAATCGTTGTATCCTCAATAGGACAGCCCACAGACGGCCTTGGTGTGTCCCATCCTGTCAGTAACACCTAATAGTGCGGAGGAACCACGCATAGAGGTAAGGATAGGTGACAAAAAGTTATCATTCCTTGTTGACACCGGGGCGACCCGGTCTTGCATAAGGGAAGGTAAATTTAAGATGTCAGGCGAAGCCATGAACACCCAAGGATTCTCTGGGGCTAGAGGGTTGGTTCCTTTTACTGATAACATTCCCTTATCTATAGGAGATTATGACCTGTCAGTTCCTCTTCTATATTATAGTGCCTCACGAGTAAATATACTGGGGAGAGACATAATGAACAGGTTGAATATGACGATCTCCTTTACTGAGGACGGCATAATTTTCTCTACTCCAGGGATTAACATGCTCACAGCACGACAGATTATGGAAGCATACTGCGGACAGACAGCGATTAGGGCGGAGCCAGTAGATGGCGAACTCTTCCAGTACGGGACAGACATGGCATTTGCATGGATGCCAGGGATAGAGGGAAAAATATGGAGGAGGCCAGCAGCCTATCTGTTCAGACCAGAAACACCAGTCAATGAACCAGAAGGGAAGGTGGTTCCAGTGGCCATTGAGAGCATTATAGCAACAGCTGATTACATTGCTGTACATGCCCAAGACAGAGAAGGAAGGGCATGGAGGGCAGTGATAGCACTAGCAGAAGGATGTAGACTCACCCAGGTGTCAGATGAGGAGCTGTTCTCAGAAGAAAAGGAGGAAGGTGAAATGGTGTTTATGATGAGTGTGGAAGTATGGCTAAGAGTGGCGTACAAACAAGTAGCACAGAAAATTGCAATGGCACTTGAGGCACCTGCATGCACCCCAGTCCCCTTCTTTAAGGAGGATATGACAAAGGTACCCACATCATTGTGGACTACTAGCCCCTATGACGTGGGGTGCATAAAAAGTATAGGGGGAGTAAGGATAAAATTGAAAAAAGGTGCAATACTCCCCAGAGTGAAACAGTACCCACTATCAAAAGAGGCAGATGAGGGCATATATGAAACCATAACGGCCCTTATAAATAATGGCATATTAGTCCCCTCAGAATCACCATGTAACACGGCTGTATACCCAGTGCGCAAGGCTAAAGGGGGTTCTTGGTGCTTCATACAGGATCTCAGGCCCTTGAACAACATAGTAGAAGCAGAATACCCCATAGCAGCAAACCCGGCCACAATATTGTGTGGCATTCCAGCAGAAGCATCACGATTTACAGTGATCGACCTTAAAAATGCATTCTTCTCAATACCATTGCACCCAGACTCACAAGATCTGACAAGCTTCACTTACAGAAACACAAAGTGGAAACACACCAGATTGCCACAAGGGTATTGCGAATCACCTTCAATTTTCAACAGAGTAATACAGATGGATTTGGGTAACATTGAAGTGGAAAGCACAGTGTTGCAGTATGTCGATGACATAATAATTTGCAGTACAAACGAAAGAACATGCAGAGAGGACTCATTAAAGATGTTGACCATATTGGCTGAGAAAGGTTACAAGGTAGACATGGAAAAGTTACAGTACTGTCAAGAACAGGTACTTTACATTGGTCAGCTCATATCCCAACATGGAAGAAAGATTGCACCACAAAGAGCACAGGCCATTTCAAACACACCAGTGCCACAAACAGTGAGGGAACTGCAGCAGTTCCTGGGTCTGTGCAACTACTGTAGAGCATGGGTATTTGATTACAGTTCATACATAGGACCCCTGCTTGAGGCGTTAAAGGAAGCTAATAAAGGGGAGAAAAAGCTGGGGTGGACAATTGAAATGAAAGAGGCTTTTGATGAGTTGAAAAATGCGATATCAACTGCTCCGGTACTGGCATCCCCAGACTATGAGCGACAATTTTTTATACTCTCACATTGCGACTCAGCAGTAATGAAAGCAGTGTTGGCCCAAAAAACAAGCATGGGCTACAAACCAGTAGCATTTTACAGCGGCCACTTAGATCCTGTGATGTTAGGTCATTTCCCTTGCGAACAAGGTCTTGCCGCAGGTGCTTTTGCGGTAGAGAAAGCATCAGCAATCACCATGGGGTGCCCAACTACACTGTTTGTGGAACATGCACTATTTGCCATATTGAATAAACCTAAGTCCACCCTAACCACGCAAAGGGCATCAGGTTATGAGATCATCTTATCCAGAGCTGAACTATCAATTGTTAGATGTAGCACGGTCAACCCTGCAAGGTTCCTAGCAGAAGTAATTGAGGAGGGAGACTATGCCCACGACTGTACGCAAATAACTGACATGTACTCATGTACTAGAAAGGTTGAAGAAAACGCACTAGAGGGAGGTGAGCTCTTGTTCATTGATGGGTCATCAACTATCGACCAAAGGGATGGTATAAGGAGGACTGGGGCAGCAGTGGTAAAAATGATGGAGGTACCGGTGTGTGTGGCAATGAAATGTGTACAATTACCACAGCATTACTCCGCTCAAGCAGCGGAATTAGTTGCACTGATCTTGGCGTTGAAGGAAAGCTTTGACAAACGAGTGACCATATATTCCGACAGCGCATATGTTACATCCACTGTCCACCCAGGGCTGTCGAAATGGAGAAGAAGAGGGTTTAGGAGAGCTGATGGCACTCCAGTGCAACATGCCCTCCTATTGGCGGAACTAATTGAAGCAATAAATGACCCCCAAGAATTAGCTTTGGTCAAATGCACCGCACACACCAATGGTGAAGACCACATTTCAAAAGGGAATGCAGCAGCAGACGCACATGCGAAGTATGCTGCATACTTTGGTGAGATATGGAACCCCCCAGAGTCACAGAGAGGGAGAGGGAGGGGAATGGCTAAGGAGATGTTGATAAGAGAAGGGTACACCCATCTCCCAGCCACACAGATTATGGAGCTACAAGCGGCTGCACCAATGGCCGAAAAAGAAATATGGCTAAAAAGAGGATGCGCAATGTCACCAACCGACGCACTATGGCGCCAGGGTGACACTGGAAAGATTGTGATACCACTGGCACTATTGAACACCGCCCTGAGCCAACTACATTACCCAGCCCACACAGACAAGGAAGTAATTGCAGCACGAATTAGGGAAGACTGGTTCTGCCCCGAGTTAAATTCTCATGTGTCAAATTTTATCAGCAACTGTCTCAAATGTCAACAGTTTACGGCCGGTCATACTCTGAAGGTGATAAGAGGTACTATACCCCGGCCAGAGGGACCTTTCCGGCATCTCCATATTGACTATGTTGATATGATCAACGTATGTCAAGGAAATAGGTATATGATTGTAGTAGTATGCCCATTCTCGAGGTGGATTGAAGCAGGGCCCTGTTCACACCCAGATGCATTTTGAGCAGCTAAATTCCTAGTGAGGGAGGTCTTCCCCAGGTGGGGAGTGTGCGAGGTACTGAGGTCAGACAATGGCCCACATTTCGCAAACGAAATGTTCCAGCACATCACATCCTTGCTGAACATCAAGCATAAATTTGCATGTGCATACCACCCACAGGCCAACGGTATATGTGAACGCCTGAATGGCCTACTAAAGGAGGCAATTGCAAAGATACAGCAAACAACAAAGAAGAGTTGGTTGTATTGCCTTCCATTAGCCCTATTTGAGCTAAGGAATAGACCAGGGTCCGACCACCACCTCACCCCTCACGAGGTGGTTACCGGACGTCAAATGCGCCTTCCCCTAACGCCAACATCAAGAGCATTTACTGACCACGAGAGTACTGCGAGTGTCCTTGGTGATGAAATGTACCAATATGTGTCTTCTTTGATTACTAGTGTAGTGTTTGTGTCTCAACAGCTCG
Source organism: Ambystoma mexicanum (assembly GCF_040938575.1). Taxonomy (NCBI): domain Eukaryota; kingdom Metazoa; phylum Chordata; class Amphibia; order Caudata; family Ambystomatidae; genus Ambystoma; species Ambystoma mexicanum. Next base: position 219,014,670 of record NC_090940.1, read on the forward strand.
AGCGCACGCAGGGCGGGTCTAACAGCGATCAACAAGAGGACGTGGATAAAGAATTGGAAAAGGAAAGACTGTGCAAAGTTGCTAAAGGTGACCACGTACTACTTCGCAATTTCAACAGAAAGTGGAACAGTCCACAATTCTCTGGCCCCCATCTGGTAGAGGAGGTATCAACGAGAGCAGTAAAGCTACAGGACAAACGTGCTTGGAACCACCTACACGACGTAAAGATCTACAAACTCCAGACCCGCCCCAGCGCCACCGACAGGGCCACTGGAAGAACAACAACAGCGTCACCAACGGAGGAAGAGACTTCTACCACAACTAACAGCCTAAGTGTCCCCATACCCTGCCACCCCCCAGATTCCCCAGAGACAACTATTAGAAAAGAAAGGAGTGATCCCCATACCGCCCACCCCATGGTTACACGATCAAAGGGTAAAGAGACTTCCGCCAGTTGAGCCCCAAACCCGCTGCCCATTGACCCCCTGCCCACTGTAGTAACAATTGAACTGAAGGACATTGTTTTGCACATATACACATGTAAACACCTGAATGTTCTCTTTCTTTTCTCTCGCACATGCAGGTACAGCGTATTATTGTACTGTTAAGAAAGTAGATAACTTACCAATTCAATGCCCAGGAGTAGATGGTACCCTCAGACGATAATTACCTGGAAGAATTGTCACACCAATTTGTATATGAAGTAAGAAGGCCAACGTACCTGAAAAGAAGGAGGGTACGTGTCTACTACACAGCATTCCTCTTGGCCATAGAACATTCAATGCCCCACCTCCACCCATACTTGCCTGCCCTGAGAGATAGATCGCTTAGATTGGCGTGGGAACAGCTCTTCGCCTGGGCACTGAATGACTACTTGATAGGGAGAGCTTAATAACAATAACTAACCTTAAATAAAGAGCATATTAAGAATTTTCAGGCGGGCAACTGTAACGTCGCAAGAATAAGCTGCCGGACTGCAGCAAGGTAAGAGCAAAATGCCGGTGAAATTAGCATTTGTAATAAAATTGATAGGGATTTTAATGATCACCGGGTTCTTGGCTGCCTCTGTATGGCAGTACAGCTATGCTATCAATATTATTGCTGTTCCCAAACCTAATACACCCCCACCCCCAGCTGCAACAGGTGTTATGTCAGGTGGTACTAGTAAAATCCCACACAAGGAAAATAGAGTTAAACGCAGCACATACTCAGATAATAAAGGCATTGACAACTACGTACAAGATTCAGCACACATCTCAAACAACATATGGTACCAACACATAACCCACATAGGTAAGCAGACAACAGAAGACAGCTGCTACGTTTGCTCATTGATCCCATACGCCATGAGCGCTTCTCGAACATTTGTTGCCACGGAAATAGATGGAAAAATAGCACGATGTATAATATACCTGGCACTGTTCCAGACGAAAGGAAGATTTCAAGGGACAGTGGTGCATCTGGTGTGGAAAACACGAGATACATATCCATATGAAAACAACTTCCTCAAGACTTATTTGAGTTACCACAAGAGCAGTTTACATGCTGAAAGATTCAAATACATAACAAGTGGTCCTGAAAAAGGAGAAACAAAGAAGGTAACACTGCAGTACCTGCCATGTGATTGGTACACCACTGAAGTCCCTGGTAAAAACGGATGTTGGGAAAGACCACTGATGATAATAACAGGGAAGGTGTACATGGACAACAAATGGGACATAGGAGTGGTTGGCAGTAACATGGTAACAAGAGAAAACATTTCAACTATTGATGGACATAACCATAGATGTTGGATGACTTGGATCAAGTACGTACCCATGCTCACATGGATGGAGAAGGATGAAGACCCAATAACAATATTGCCGCTAACTGCGCCTAAGGTATGCTACCAACATAAAGGAGAGGTGGATGTAGGATACAATACCAACTGTGAAAGCGTGATGGAGCTACCTGAGGGGGGAGCAGGAACAGCAGTAGTAATGGACCATTACTGGGCCTGTGGAGACAAGGCATACCACACACTGCCCCCTTTGTGGAATGGTGTATGCACTATAGTACACGTTAATGTACCATCACTGGTGGTACCCCAGAAGCATGTAAATATGGCGAATTTCCCCAAGATGGATGAAGGGAACAAAAGGAAGAAGAGATCTGCACAGCCTCGGAAAGGGCCAGAGAACAGACGCAACGGCAACAATACTGTCCTCAACAGAAGGAAAAGACAAGGAGAACCTCTGACAGGAAATTACCTGTGGGGAAGGTCGAAACAGCACTGACCTCAATTCCGCCGGAGCACAGACTATTCAGCAGAGCAGCTATGTTCTTTTCCTCAATAATACATCCTGGACTGCAGGCCTACGCAAACGCGAAATGGCTCCAGATAACTAGATGGGAACTAATGATGACAATTAACTCTACAGTAAATGGATTCAACGCAATAAAAGAGGAATTGCGAGCAGTAAGAATGGTTGCACTACAGAACAGATATGTACTGGACCTCCTCACAGCAATGGAAGGAGGAGTTTGCGCAAAGATAGGACAATCATGCTGCACATTCATTCCTGCTAACAATGCTGACAATGGTACACTCACGGAAGCTGTATCACAATTGGCCCAGATGCACTCAAAAATGATGGATGAAAGTAAAGGTGTGAAAAAGGATGAGATTTGGTTTTCAATATTATGGTCATGGATGCCATCTTGGCTGTCAGATGGACTGAAGATTATAGTTGGATGTACTATTTTGGCTGGAGCTACACTGATCATAATAAGATTTTGGAAAGCCCGGAAGGCACGCACCACAGACGAGATGATCAAAATGGTTGGTATACACCTCTTGATGCCAATAGATGACGGCCAGCACACAGGCACAATCATAAAAGAGAGAGAGAAGTTGCGCAACCAGATCATCACCAACCACCTGGACCCACCATCTGTCAAGCTCGAAAACCCAAGAAACCCAAGGAGCTACATAGGGAAATGGGTATACTGCACTCCTGGAGGAACCTGTGAATATATGTATTGGTCATTTGAAGACCATGTTAACCACTATGGACATTTGGGAGGAATAACTAAAATATGGAGAGTAACAGGAGATAAAGAAAAGGATATGTTTGTGGTCGACAAGTCGACCAGAGGGGGGACTGAAGTGGGAGAATGGAAGACCAGGCTCCCGCCCTTCCCCTCTCGCGCTTGGCCTAGAGGATCACGGCCTAGACACCCGCCACGAGAGGAGTTTGCCTATCTACCAGACGACCAAATACCCTGGTACAGGAACATACGGATGTGCCCATCTACCTGCCCAGCAGCCCGCCCTGTCCATGCCGACACCTGCGGCACGGATCAACTCGACTAAACCTACACGTCGTTAGAGATGCCATGACGACCTAGCCAACGGTCAGCACCAACTCCCGCAGGACACTCCCGCACCAATCTACACGAAGAATATACTCAGTGCTATGACGTAGGCGACAGACATACTCACGGACGCGCATCTTTATTATTTTCCACATAGGCTCTCAAAATGCAGAAACGCAAGACGCATCATGAACTTATCTACAAAGGCTTGCTCACACTTCTTCTAAGAGCCATGTACCATAATGAAGAATATAACGGGGACACGATACTGAGGATAAAGCAATATGATACCGTAACCTAAAGTGCTCTGCATCAAACGGTTCCACCTATGCACCAGGCCCAAGTAGGCCGCAAATAAAAGCTTCCATGAACATTGAATGAGCAAGAACTGGGTTGCTGACCCTGCAAAATGAGCCCGGCGAAAGCACACCGCCAAGGGCACGATGTTGCAATCTCGCACACTGCAAGCCAACGTCAAGGATAAACCAGGCACACAGTAGGAAAAACAATATTAATTATGTTGAATTTTGCCTCAAACCCGGTCCCACCTCACGTGACAAAGCCAAACCTGACAAGATGCCAAGCCCAGGAGGAAGGAGACGCCTGAGTCCCACGTTTCAAGACACAGGCAGATACAATTAAAAGACTCATTGGACATCTGCAGCAGTGGGAGTAGTCGACCTCCCAACATATGAATAAATCCTCATATTGTTTACACCTACCCATATTAAAACATTGTTGCAAATGACAGGTGCACCGCGAGCTGGGAACAGCGATAGTCCCAGACTGGGAGGCTTGCGAGCGGACCAATCAGAACATGGGGCTCTTATCACTGACGCCATTAACATTGACCAATCCTCAGAGGTCTTCATGTAACAATTTTCATGTATCAAATTGAAGGGACAGCCCAGGTATACCACCTGACTAACCCTCAGCCACTAACATCGTTCTCTATATGTGCGCTATACTAACCCTACCACTCGAGTAACCAATCCAGAGTGGAAATAGGTTTTTTACTAAAATTTGTAAGATGACGCAAGTAGCGCGTCATACTAAGGTAAAAAGGGCCTGCGAGCCCCACGATTGTGTGTGTGTCAGGACGGACGCGTACGCTCCTTGACCCATCCCTGCCGTTTTGTCTAATAAACAGCAGAGTCACCTTGCTTCTTGCGTGTGTCTCATACTCTATCTCTTTTGGGATATACGGGAGGAGTTGGGGCCTCCCTGCCCGGAGGTCTGCGGACGGCCCGGCCGACCCCGGCAGAATTTCCCCCCCCCCCGACAGTTACACTATATGGTATTCTCGAACAGGCAATTCTTGCAAAAGAAATTGATAGAGGATACAATTGAACAGACAATTTGGACGCTTTATATGGACAATTGACAAAGACGATACATTTGAAAAAACAATTTGGACGCTTTATTTGGGCAATTTATACTTTTAATAGTTTTGAAATTCCAGTTGAACAGATTTACAATGGTCATGTACAATGAATAAACATTGTTGAACACTAAATAGCAGCTAATCATTTGAACCGGGAAGTGAACTGTTCCACAAGGTCTGCTTTCGGTGGACAGGGCACGTTTGCAATGTTTTGTGGCAATGTATGTGTGCTAGGAACAAAATCATGAGCGATTCCATGAGTATGCATGTCCAACACAGTTAAAGTGAGATCTTTCACAAAATCGAATTCCATTTCCTGGTATATTGGCTTGACGACCCATTTTTTGCTTTGTTTTGCAAAGGCCATTAAGTAACAAAGCATCCCAAAGTTTCCTGCAGTTCTCGAATGTTCTCTTCCTATGTTCTCGTTATGCGCTAATACTGCCAGTAGTGTCCTATATTGCATCCTGTCTATGCCAAAATGCAATCTCTTGGGCCTGTACATATTGTGGAACACCTCCATATCTCCTGTGTGACATAATTTTGTGAGTGCCTTCAGAACTCTTGATAGAGTTTTATCAAACACGATCTTCTCAAGAGCTTTGTGTGGAAGTGAAGATGGAACCAACCACTTCTTCTTGCATTCCTGCTCCTCCGATAACGGTCCATGTGCACATTGGTGAGAATGTAGGTTTCCTGTCCATGAGTGGACGTTGGAACAGTGGTGCATCAATGAGCGCCATTTTTCAAGTACAATTTCCACAGACCCATCACAAGTTTTGGAGCACCACCAAAGATGGATGCTGAAAGACTGGGACTACTGTAAAATATTTTCGGAACCCTTTTTTTTTACCAGCAGCTGTACATTTTTTATTGATTGATTTGGCAACATGCCATACATCAAATTGATGGCGAATGTTTGGAAACTGCTCTCGCATTGCATTGGCTATTGAAACATGTCTGTCGGTGGCTATGAGCTCTATTTGCATTCTCCTCAATTGGAGATCTTCCAGCGATTTTATAAAACCATGTTTTTCCATGGCCACTGAGGATTTACATTTGGACACCTGCACAACCACCAAACTCACAATTTATTTAGTTTCCATGTCCTGAAAGTGGTATGTGCAGTACATTGCTGAAATTCCGGGGCTGTCACACTGTACATCGCCAGCTAACTGAACCCAGAATGTCCTTTCAATTGACATTTGTTCAATTTTCCAGGCTTGACTAATAGCGGGGAATAAAAATTCTTGTTGATATTTCTAGTACTGCGTTTTAGCGACAAACTATAGTCCCTCAAATTTACAGAAACTGGGCAAGTTACTAAAATTAGAGCCACTGAAAAGTGAAGCTGATGCACACAGCAGATTTCCAGCTGGCACCTTGGCCAGCATCAGGTGAGCAGACCATGAAAATGTAGCATGGAGCTGGGCACAGGTGGCTTGGATTTTCAGGTTAGTGGCTTGTGATACACAAGTCACATTCACCAAAGGCTGCCTGCATACTTCCCCCCTCACTGGATGGACACATTTCAGCATCAGTATAATCTCTACTAGGCAGCTGTCGAATATAATGTACTTGTGCTCCTTTATTAGACTATCGCCCTGCATGAATGTGGTTTTTGACTGGACTGTGGTGGACATATCGGCCAAACTAGACACACTGAAGTCGAGATCTTTAGCAAGTTCCTCTGACAATTCCGTTGAGGCTTCAGTCTCTGTCATATGAGCTTGTGATATTTGCACACGAATTGGAGAAAGCATCAATGTCGATTGTTTATTGGGTGGCCCTTTTTTTGCGGGTGTAGATTGTGTGAAGTGGTCACTGAGTAATTCAAAAGCATCTTCCTTATATTCAGTTTCTTCTTCATCTTGTCGAGTTCTCACACTGTAGCAATGGTCCAAAGACACTTTGCTTGCTTCGCGGGTCACATTCAATTCATTTTATGGCCATTGGACATAGGCATCTCGAGTCTGCTTATTGACTGGACCACGCCACACCTCAAATAATAGTTGCTCACTGGTGAAATCTGTTTGGCAAGCAGCATCTTTGGTTTCATTTGTTATCTGTGTCTTCATACTTCTTTTCCTTCTGGGCCTCTAGGAAATGGGTTGTAAAAACATGTTCAATGTAAATCCAACATACAGTACATAGCACTTTAGATAATAAAAACATGTTATGAAGACAACACCAGCCCAAAATACTTTTTGTAAATGAAATTGTTTGTAAGTTACCCTTGTTTTCTTGATTTTCTGTGAAACCGTGTTCTTCAATTTAATGACCGCACCAGCAAGCTGGTCCACCGCCGCTGATCCATTTGCCTTCTCTTCTAATTCCCGACCTTGTATACATCCCTTGAATAAAATATTCATTAAAAAAAAGCCAATCGTATTTGAAATCAAATTCTTTCATCTCACACATTGCTTACATACATACCCTCGTAAACAGTGTAAGTCATTTAGTCAAAATAGACATTTTGAATTTCACCTGATTGATGGCAAGTGTACTCGATCAGATATCACTGTGCAAAACCTACTGAATGTAATGTTGCACTCAAGCATTTTGCATTGTATTCTGCATTAGGGTAGAAATTGTAACATTAGAACTGAAATGATAAAAGTTTGAAACCCTGGACGTTTACATGAATGTCACTGTCTTGTAGTATCAGATGTAGGACTTTCTTTCATTCAAGGGAACTGTCAGTACGCATACCTCATACTCTGGACCAGCTCCAAAGGATGATGTAATTGTAGTGGAAGTACCAGCATCCCTCTGCAACACAGCACTTGTTTTAGTATGGATGAAAACAGTGAAATTGAACAGAGCCAATCGGATGCAGACAACGGTACATATAAATAAAAACCCATAAATGAAGAATGATGTAAACAAACAATAGGATGCATACACTATTTCATAATATTTAAAATTCCATTCATAATACATTCCCGTAATCGAAAAACCGAACTAAAACTACCTGATAGGCACTCAAAGTTGTTGTTGACTCCGGAAAAGAAATAGATGCAGAATCTTGCTCCTTCATTTTCAGTGTATTGTCACAAAGTGGTAAAGGTAAAAAAAGGTAAAATTAGATTTGCATTAGATATGTGGGATGATCCACCTCTCAATGATATGAACTTCTGCAAGTTTGTATGGCTCACCCTTGGTATACTGGACCTGTCGGTGATGTTGTCACTACCGATGGTCTGTGCTTCAGTCAATATGCTTACCTAAAAGAATTGACATGTGAAGCAACCGATTATTAAAAGATTATGCTTATTTCCAAGAGCTCTATGGCATACTTTTCTATGTTCATAATGTCAGGAATGTACCTAGATTGCCCATTTCTACCACTAATCCCTCATTACATCGTTTATCTCATTCCCAAGACACATATTTAAGGCCACATTTTCTCTCCCTCCACAATAGACATTGTTCGGCACATTCCATGAGTTGTTTTCCAAGGACTCTGTTTCCCTCAACCAAGAAGGGATGTTTCTCCTTTAAGAGGCGTTGGCAGTTGCTTTGGAGATTAGGACACTCATGCTAACGTTGTCACGTCACTCCACGTTATGGAAGGGAAGTGCTTTTGCTAAACTCTGTATACCTGATATTCTGGTTAACGTTTACTCTGTTTTTGCTTCCTGGATTCCTTTGATCTCACATCCTCTCAAGTTGTTTTGCCTCGGACCCTCTGATTTACTATGATTTACTGGAACTTTTGACCTCAGATCGCTTCCTCGTCCTGTATTCAGCCTTCTCCCTGGATTCTACGCTGCTGTGTGTTGCCGACTCGGATTGCCTACCTACGTTTTGCTTCTTGTGTTTCCCTTTGATTACTTCAACTGCCTGCCCTGGTTTGTTGACCCGGATCAAGTTTAAAGGACTGTTTCTGCAGGAGTCATCGATCAGCCTCTCCAGTGCTCCACGCACATTCTGAGTGTTGTCTTAAGGGTCTCTTCTGTTTCCCAGCCCCGCACGGACTTGAGATTGATGGTGTGCATTGCCCAGGCTCAGAGGAGCGTCCTTGTGCCGTCGGGATTGGACTTCCAGTGAGTTCCAGGCCTTTAGGCGTTCGCATTCCAATGGAAATAGTTCCTCTACCCTAAAACCCTGTTGGCTAACTCAGTTGTGCTGCTCTTCCTGCATAGAGGGGTTTGTCTATCTACTCTATGGTAAGATTATTTCCTACCCTGTTGTCTCTGCTCTATCAGTTTCTTGCTATTTTCCTGATTCTATGTTAAACTTGGTATTATTCTACTCTACAATACTGCAAGATATTCTCTCACCTCCTGAATAACGAACCTCCTCACACTTCCCACACTTCCATATCGTAGTCAATCACAGGTTAGTGACAGACACTCTTTATTGCTTTCTTCCTTAGTTGTTCAGACATTGTATTCCTAACATTGCGAATTCTTTTCCGGTTTAAGAACTTGCAGTCCGGTCAGGTCCATTCTCCCAAATAATAAACCCCTTGGTATTGGTATTATTCATACACAGGGTTATATTGTTAGGCAGAATTTGTCACCTACACTACGAGGGCAAGATCTAGACGGATTCTGACATAATCAGAAACCGCCACTATGGACCTGGCCGAAACCTTAGCCCAGATCACGCAGTTAATTTCTGAACTACACGCAGACATGTCTGCTGCACATGTTTCCACGCAACAGCGTATTGACGAGTTGCAAGCCGGAATGCAAGCCACTATTCCGCCTTTTCCCGGTCCTGCCCAGCCTTCGGGTTCGGGTTTAGGCATGCGTGGGCAGGGACCTGGGCCAATTTACATGACGGCCCAGTTTCCACTTGCCCCCCCCCCCCTGAGAGGTTTAACAGAGACCCCAAAACCTTCCGTACCTTTCTGAATCAGTGTCGTCTACATTTCCTTTGTAGACCTGCTTCATTTCCAGATTCCACCACAAAAGCTACTTTCTTGTTATCCCACTTAGGTGGCACAGCCGCCTCCTGGGCCAATCCATTGTTGGAACAGGGCAGTCCACTGTTATTCGGCTGTGACGCCCTTATAGAGGCCATGAGCAAGGTCTTTGATACCAGATATAAGACTCAGGCTACGGACATTGAACTCCTGGGGTTGCAGCAAGGCTACTCGACTCTACTGGCATACTTAGCCAGGTTCAACCAGCTTGTGGCCGAAACGGGTTGGACAGAGGATAAAAGGGCGTCTTTATTCTATAAGGGGCGTTCAGATTCCCTCAAGGACATTTTAGCGACTGTACCTATTGTCCCTCCTACCTTTCCAGAACTTCTTGACATGGTTTTGCAAATAGATGCTTGTAAGATCGAAAGGAAAGGGGAAAAAAGAACTATGGTACCCATGGCCATGAGCACGTCAGCCCCTGCTACAGGGGTATCTCAACCTATGCAGATAGGCGCAGTAAGGGGTCCTCTATCCGCTCAAGAAAGGGAGTTGCGAAAAAAGAATAACTTATGTTTCTATTGTGGATCTTCAAAACACCTGTTAAAAGACTGCACCAAGAAACCCAAGTGATCGGGAAATGCAAGGGCTCGGCAGTAGACAGGGTTGGACTTCCGGGCTCTACTCTCCTTGACTCCATAACCTCAAGACCATTCACTATTCCTGTTCGATGTTTGTGTTCTATAGATCAAGAATGGTGTATTGACACGGTGTTAGATTCGGGGGCCTCTGGCAACTATATCGATAACACCTTTGCCAAGAAACTTGGAATCCCCGTAGTACCCAAATCGTATCCTGAACTTGTCAATGCTGTGGATGGTACTTCTTTGCTGTCTGGTCTCGTTACGGAACAAACAACTGAATTGACCATGATCACCGCTAACGGACACCAAGAAATCATACGTTTCGATCTCAATGCCGCACCCCAATACCTCCTGATTCTAGGTTTACCTTGCTTGGCTAAAACGCCACAACCCTGTGGAGGATTGGCATTCTGGGGAGTTGGAATTCATCTCTAACTACTGCAAAACTCTGTTTTTCTAACGACTCTGAACTCACAACTCCTTGTCGCCCTCTGAGTAAAGATTCCGCTTCTATCGGGGCGGTTGTATCCACGTCTTTGCTTAAAGAGTATGAGAGCTTTAGGGACGTCTTTGATGCCAAAGGGGCCCACGTCCTTCCCCCACATCGGCCTTATGATTGTCCCATAGACTTGGTGCCGGGAGCCAAGGTCCCCTCCGGTCATATACATTCCTTATCACAAAAGGAGGACGAGATCCTTAGGGAATGACAAGTCATTACAGTCGGGGTTCATCCGTCACTCACGTTCTCCAGCAGCCTCCCCACTGTTCTTTGTACCAAAGAGGGAAGGGGATCTTCGGCCGTGGATTGATTATCGTACCCTAAACACCATCACTATCAGAAACCAATATCCCATTCCTCTTATCTCTCTCCTTCTTGATCAGTTGGGCTCTTCTAAGATCTTCACAAAACTCGATCTTCGTGCAGCGTATAATTTGGTTAGGATCTGACACGGTGATGAATGGAAAACCGCTTTCAAGACTGTGTAATGCCTTTTGGTTTATGTAATGCCCCGGCAACCTGTGTAATGCCTTTTGGTTTATGTAATGCCCCGGCAACCTTCCAACATTTCTTTAATGACATTTTTAGGGACATTATTGATCAATTAATCGTCTATCTGGACGATATATTGTGTATTCTGCGTTTTACGAAATGCATGTGCAACATGTCACCCAGGTCCTACAGCGTTTACGAGACCATTCACTCTATGCTAAGTTAGAGAAGAACAAGTTACTTACCAACTGTAACGTTCTTTCGATTGGATGTTCCTCCCACGTATACCTCATCTTATGATATTCGCATCCCAGCTCTGCTGCTTCGGAAAACATTTTCACCAGAGGGCGCTGTGTTTGAGGCCGCAGAGTCGTAGTCCCTCGAGAGCCACCGTCGAGCGACGACATCATCCGCTATATAAAGGGCTCAAGCAGCGCCCGTTATATCAGTTCTGTTTTTACAGTGTTCACGGTCGCATCAGCTGATCAGGCTTTAAGTCCTCAGGCTCTTAAGGAAGTACGAGCGCAACTGGCGTAAACTGTACGGAGGGGTAGGTTGGAATGGTCAATGAGGAATACGTGGAAGGAACATCCAATCGAAAGAACGTTACAGTTGGTAAGTAACTTGTTCTTCTAATGGATTGTGCCCTCCCACGTATTCCTCATCTTATGATAGACTCCCCATAGCAGTGGTCATTTTGGAGGTGGGAGTACTAGATATTTTAATTATGGACTGAATGAAGAACAGCTTTTGCAAATAGTCCTTGATATGAAGTAGAGTCCAAGCAGTAATGCTTTACAAAGGTGTGCATTGACGACCAGGTGGCCGCAGCACAAATATCCTGCACCGGAACACCCCTATGAAGAGCCGTGGAAGTTGCCATGCCTCTGGTTGAATGAGCCCTTAATCCATCTGGAGGCTCTTTCCCAGCTAATTTATAGCATTCAGAGATTGCTAGAATTATCCATCTGGATAGAGTTTATTTAGACACTGACATTTTTTGTGACAGAAGAAAATCAGAAACTATTTTAGGTAAGAAAGATGGTTTGACTTTTAGAATAACCTTGTCCTATGGAAAATGGTGTGAGGAGGCTTACAAGACAGTGCCTGCAACTCACTTACCCTGCGGGCTGATGTTATAGCCACTAACAGAATTGTTTTAAGAGTGAGAAGTCTTAATGGGCAAGAATGTAAAGGTTCAAAAGGGACACACAGGAGAAATTACCAGGTTACTCACCGTAGTGACCACCTTACTCCTAATCCATAGTCCCCTTTTCTGTGGGACATCTCTCCGTCCTGTGGGACAGGACCGGAGCACTTTGTAAAAAGCATCCACAATTTGTTCAACAATGTGTCCCTCCTCTCTTTCCTGCGCAGGGCCCGGCACGCGGCCATAACCCCAACCGCGTTGGCTCTGCCCCGCGCATCGCCCATCAGTCCTTTTCTATCGCAGGGTCCAAGACCCATTAGCAATAACAGAGGAACCTTATTAGAGGGGACGGCGGGCAGGCGTATGGAGGAAAGGGGACTATGGACTAGGAGTAAGGTGGTCACTACGGTGAGTAACCTGGTAATACTCCTACGTCCCGTCCCCTTTCCTCCATACTTGTGGGAGATTCCTAAGCACTCCTTACAGGAACTATGGGTGGATGGAAATACCCCTTACTGAAACAGGTTCTTTAGCACAGCCTGACCAAACTGAGCGTCAGCTCTAGAGCTCATATCGAGGCAGTAATGCTTACAGAAAGCAGATGTGGAGGCCCAAGTAGCTGCTTTAGCGATGGACTCCCAGGGAACATTTTTCTGAAAAGCGACCGCGGCTGCCTTGCCCCGCACCAGGTGTGCACGGATACCTTTAGGAGGTTTCAGCTTTTGGACGGTGAAAGACTCTGTGATACAGGCGGCAATCCATCTGGAAATAGATGCCTTAGACGCCGGCCTGCCCTGAGGGTTACCGAAGGTCACAGAAAGTTGAGAAGAACTCCGAAGCTCGGAAGTCCTGTCCAGGTAGAACTTAAGAGCTCTTCGGATGTCAAGACAGTGTAGAACCCTTTCAGCCTCCGAGACAGGGTTCGGAAAAAAGACCGGAAGGGAGATCGACTGATTCAGATGGAATTCGGTCACTACCTTCGGTAGGAAAGCCGGGTTTGTCCTAAGGACTACCTTGTCCTTGTGAAAGACCAAGAAAGGATGCTCCACCGACAATGCCTGGAGCTCACTCACTCTCCTTGCTGACGTAACGGCGACCAGAAAGGACACTTTCCAGGACACGTACTTGAGGTCAACGGAGCCATTGGCTCAAAGGGTTTATGGCACAGCGCCGTCAGGACTACATTTAGGTCCCAAGGCGGGTACAGACTACGAACCGGAGGGTAGAGGCGTGTCAAGCCAGCAAAATGTCTCTTCCCCACCGGGTTAGTTAGAGAATAAGAACACAGGTCTGTAGAAAGGTAAGCGGAAACCGCTGAGAGATAAGTCCTGCAAGACAGAACATGAACCCCTGACTCTGCTAGGGAGGATACGAAGGACAGCACCGTGTCAATCGTTGCCACCTTCGGATCCAACTCTTTCTCCAAACACCAATGACAGAACCTGAGCCCTTTACTCTTGTATTGAGATCTGGTCGAGGGTTTCCTGGCTGCCTGGATAATGCGCATGTTATCCGCAGACAAACTCAAATGCTCTAAAGACTTGAACTCAGGCACCATGCCGCCAAGCTGAGCGATTGTGGGGAGGGGTGCCACATCTGTTGTTCCCCTTGGTGGAGAAGATCGGGAGTTACTGGTAACCTGAACGGCGGATACACCGACAGGTGTTGAAGTTCTGAGAACCAGAACCTGGCCAGCCACCACAGAGCTATCAGTAGAAGAGAACAGTTCACAGAGTTCTTCTGTCGGTCTAAAAAAACAGACACCTCTCATGATTGACGGCAAACGTATTTTGGTGGCCGTGGGCCACCCGTCTCATGTACATAACGATAGAAATACAGGTTTCCAAGTTTGACCAATGAGCGGCCATTTTGATGTAACAAGAATCGCCATTTTGCTCTTTAACAATTGCTCATTGCTTTCTGTTCAAACTGCTTCGCAGCTTCGGTTTGCCAACTCTGCTTATTCTGCTGACTGTTAACATTGTTGTCTAAAAAGTGAAAGGGCAAGGCAGCGAGGCTAATAAAGAGTTCGCTGAAACACAATGTGGGCAGCCCAGAGAGGAATGCCCAGCTCCCTCCCGGGTGTAGCCTTGAAGGAGTGCCGCAGGGCCTTTAATCATTTCACAGCTGCCAGCCAGTCTCGATATATGGTAGAAAATGTTAGAATAAGGCAGCTAGAGGCCTGAATTATGTTCCTCTTACGGACCCCCTTTTCTAGCCCTGTAGAGTGTGTCGGCTCCCAGGACACGAATAGCAACTCAAAGATAGTAAGGTCTGGAATGTGACTCTTCCCCCGTATGTAGCTCGCTTACAAGAACAGAAGCACGATGTTCTGTTCAACAAAGAAGTCTATCTCTACACTTGCAAAATTGCATATTGTTGCATATTGTTACTAGAATAGATATTTGAAGGTGTCATATTCGTTGAAATTGTCCATCATCACACTGAGTTCAAAGAAACCCAATAAAGGGCGGTGTTAACATGTCATACCTGATTATAAGATGTGCATTTTGTATATATGTAACTGATATATGTAGTTCGCTCTCTTGCATCCCTCGAGGTCTAGAGATACACGTCGCGGGGCTTGAGACCGAGTTGGCCAACTGAGACTCTTTTGCTTTACAATAAACCCTAGCTTTGGGAATTCAACCTTGTGTCTGGCGTATCTATCGTGTGTGGTGACTTGCCTTGTTTCCATAACGCGAGGGACCCCTAGGGGCCCCTTTCAAGATGGCGCCCGAATAGGGACCCTCCCCCACTTGTTCCATCGTGTACGTTGTAATTGAGTAAAGGCGGAGAATGGCGAGGACGGGACGATCGAGCCGGGATCAAGAGGTGTTTGGGGCGCCCTGTAGAAGTGATGAGATTCCTTTGCAGATCTGCACACATCTGATCCCTGATCAACGTACCTGGCTAGAGAACAAGGAGGCGAGGGTCCCGAAATGAGGCAGAAGCCAAGAAATGCAGACACAACGTCATTGGTTGCGTCAGTATACAGACAAATTGTGTCCTGGAGGACAAATTGATTTATCAGGTCAGTCATACCCCGATTCAAAATAACCCTGATATTGGTTGAGAGTTGACTTTGCAAAATCAAACGCCCTAAGTAAGGTTGATTAACCAAGGGGAGGTTGAAACATGCCTGGGGTATTGTCCACCCTAGCAGGGTTTTTTCGCTGCGGTAGACAATCTTTGGAAGATGGCCAAATTGCACCATCTGGGGGAACGTCGGCGTATGAGATGTATGTGAAGTATGGTGTGAGAGCGATAATATTCTGTGAGACTTGGCATAGGCAAACCAGAAAGCAACAAGACCATCAGTGGCCGATAAATGGTAGTTTTGAGATAGCGAGAATAGATAACCTGGAAAGGGTGCTGATAAGAAAGAAAGCGCGTCCTGCAGCATTTGATATCGTTAAGGACTGGTGAAGGGAAGCAATGCTCCGACTTAGAAGTAGAGCGAAGCATGCGCGCAGGCATAAATCGAAAGGTGAACTAGCGGAAGAAAAGGAGGAGGAGGAGTGGACTGAGAGTCTAAGGAGGTCCGGTAGACGTGACCAGTTGAATATAGAAAAAATATACCCACAACGAGAATTGCACATAGCAGATGAATTGATAGAAAACATATTGATCCATACAAAACAAGGCCCAAGATCAGAAGCGAGGCCAAACAAGCCCTCCCACAGCCAAAGACCGCGCACATAACACTTCCTATTAGCCAACCAGGCCCACAGCAGACACTCCCAGCTCCTGTTGTCCCATCTGCACCTCCCGTCTTAGATACAGACTCGGTATCGTCCGTCCCTTCCGGGGTTGAAGTTGAAACCGCGTGGGCGAAAGGCAGGACTGAATAAAGTAGATGCACAAGGGTAACTCGCAGCGCGATCAGCAAGGAAAGGAAGGTGGAATTGCAGCAACAGGCAGAGATGTATATAGACGGGAATGATGGGACGGCAGCATTGGCCTCGATGTATAACTTCCGAAGAAGCAACGAAAGACAGGTAGTGTTGGAATGTATGGGTGAATATTTGGTGGAAAGATGGAAAGAGTTAATTGGGAAATTACCACTGCAGCGATTGTTAGATTTGAATGCATTAGCACGCTGTAGAGAAAGAGATGAAGAAGTAAGGGAACATGTGTATGGACTTTTTGAACTTAAAAATGAATTGGATAATGATTATGCTGAAATGTTTACTGAACCTGGGTACAGGGGTAAGGATATCGGGAGAGATAGGAAGGAAATGCTAGGGCCACATAATCAAAAGCAGCAGTTACCATCGCCGGGCGAAAGGCGATGGTGGCCGAATTATTGTTGTTAAAAAAGGTGGGGGAAGACTTGAAAGCATGCATACTAAAGACACGGGTGCTACTGCAGCAAGTAGCAGGACATAATAGAGGGAGAGGGAATGCACAAGGAAGGAGTAAATCGAATATGCATGGGGGGACATTGGGACCAAATCAGTGTGCGTACTGTAGGGAGGAAGGACACTGGCGAGCGCAATGCCCACATCTGCACAATAGAAATGGGTCTGGCCAGAGAAGGCAGCACAGAGGGCACCAAGGAGTGAATTGACCAAATAGGAATAGTATGCAGCAGCACCACAATAATGGAGGTAATCAAAACCAAGCCCAAAACCAAAGTGCTCCTAACCAGAATCAGGGCCAGCAAAATCAACAGTATGGAAACCAGATTGGGGGAAACAGAGGGAACAGTGGGAACGTTTTCGATACACAGCCAAATACGTATTACAGTAATAGTAGTGATTACACATCGTATGATGTGTTATTTCCCCAATAGGACAGCCTAGGGCAGGGTTCGGAACCAGTGTCTATTCCCGTGAATCAGAAAGGACCCTACGTAGAAATGAGAGTCGGGAATGAGCAGCACCGCTTCCTTGTAGATACCGGAGCGCAAAAGTGTTCAATAGACCATCACTTGGTTCTGGATATACCACTGTCAGGGCAAAAGAATGTTTCCGTAGGGTTCGCAGGTACACCAGTCATAAACCCAGTGTCCCAACCAGTCCCAGTTACCATAGGACCATTCGCTGAACATTGTCCTTTTCTCCTAACAGGAAATTGTGGGGAGAACCTGTTGGGATTAAATTTGTTGAAAAACTTAGGTGCAGTTATACATTGCACGGCAGACGGGGTGTTCCTGACGATTTGGCCACAAAATGCCCCTGTGTCAGAATTCATGTCTGAAGCTTTACCAGGAGAGTTAAGTAAAGTGCCAACCTGTATATGGGCAATGCATGATAATGATGTAGGATGCTTGAAAATAGAGCCAGTAAAGATCATTTTGAAAGAGGGTGTTACACTGCCGCAAATTCCCCAATACAGAAATTCGGCTGATGGTGAGAAAGGATTGAAGAGTATTGTTACAGATTTGGTGAAATTAGGGGTGATTGAAGAAATTACAGGCAGTACATGCAACAGCCCGATTCTTCCAGTTTATAAAAAGGGAGGCAATGAAGTACCATACCGTTTCATAATTGATTTGCGCACGCTGAACAAAGTAGTAGATCCACAATTTCCTTTGGTCCCAGACGTCACTACAATATTGACAATGATACCTGTCTCAGCAGAATACTTTAGTGTAATTGATCTAAAAAATGCTTTCTTTAGCATACCGGTGGACAAGGACAGCAGATATTTGTTCGCGTTCACATTAGGAGGACGATCATTTACATTTACGCGGATTCCGCAGGGAAAGTCCGAGTATTTACAGTAGAGCATTGAAAGAGCAGCTAGACATGCTAGAATTACCAGTGGGTTGCGTACTCTTGCAATACATAGATGATCTGTTGTTAGCTGCTGACACCGAGGGGATTTGTAAAGAAAGCACTGTATTACTATTGTCACACCTAGCGGCACATGGCCATAAAGCTAGTCCGAAGAAATTTCAATATAATCGAAAGGAGGTGGCCTATTTGGGCTTCCTACTTTCGAAAGAAGGGAGAAGGCTAACGCCAGAGCGGATAGAAAGTATTTCTTGTATGCCTATTCCAAAGACACAGAAAGGAGTCAGAGACATAATAGGCATGGCTTCGTATTGCCGACAATGGATCGGTAATTTTACGTTAATTGTGAAACCGATGGTGAACTTGACTAGAAAGGATGCGGTCATGCCTTTACAGTGGGATGAGGAATGTCAGAGAGCATTTGATCAATTGAAAACTGCATTGTGTTCTGCTCCAGTTTTGGGCACACCAAATTATGAAAAGGTTTTTAGACTGTTTGTGTGTGAAAGTGAAGGATGTGCATTGGCGGTTTTGACACAGGAACAAGGTGGAAGAAGTAGGCCGTGCGGCTATTTCTCTTCTGCGCTGGACCCTGTAGCGCGCGCACTACCACGATGTTTGCGATCTGTCGCGGCGGCTGCTGCGTCGGTGAAACAAACGGAAGGGATGGTATTGGGGCATACTTTAATTCTGATGGTGCCGCATGCCATAGACGTTCTATTAAATAGGACACAGACGCAACACCTCACCTCTGCTAGACTGACAAGATATGAGATTATCTTGTTCGTGCCCCATATCCAAATTATGAGGTGTAGCGCTTTGAATCCTGCAGAATTAAGGCCACTACCCACAGAAGAAATTGGTGACAACGATTCACCCCCCCCCCATGATTGTTTAATGGTTACTGAGGAAGAAACGAAGGGAAGGGTTGATTTGACAGATACCCCACAGAAAGAGCCGGACGGCGAGTTATTTTGTGACGGCTCTTGTTTCAAATTACCTGATGGCACGACAACTGCCGCCTACGCTATCACTAGGAAAGGGAAACGCGTTTGCAGACAGAATTGCGAAACAAACTGCCACTGATTTAAATACTAAGATGATGACAGTCCAGTCTGAGGAGGTGCCCTGCATGATAGAAGATGGAATTGCCAGTGTCAAAGAAATACAGGCCGAAGCCACGGCCGATGAAATACAAGGGTGGGCTGAGGGCTCTGCTGAATAAGATCTGGAGGGTTGTTGGGTGGACAAGGGAACTAAAAACTGGATGTTGCCAAATTCTTATGTGACTGCAATGGTCACAATGGCTCACAGCCCTACTCACATCTGTGCGAAAAAAATAATACAGCACCTGTCTACGGTATGGCAGAATGTAAACATAAAGAAGAATGCAGAGAGGTTGGTGCAGAACTGTATCACGAGTTTACAACACAATGTAGGAAAGGGAACAGTGACTCCCGTAGGGAGTTTTGGCCCGCCCTCTATGCCTTTTGAGGTAATCCATTTTGATTTCATAGAGATGGACAGATGCCAGAACTTAAAATAAGTCTTATTGGTGATCTGTGCATTCAGCAAGTGGGTGGAGGCATATCCCTTAAAAGATTGCAAAGCGATGAGTGCGGCAAAAGTAATGCTTAAAGGATATTTTTCCCATTTTGGCTTGCCCCGTGTCCTATGGTCAGACAACGGTCCACACTTTGTGGGCACAGTGATATTACAGATATGTGCAGGTCTCCAGATTAATAAGAGATTTCATAGTTCAAGACATCCGAGTTCGGCCGGTCTTGTGGAGAGGCACAACAGGATCCTCAAGTCAAA
The DNA here is from genome assembly GCF_040938575.1 of Ambystoma mexicanum. Taxonomy (NCBI): domain Eukaryota; kingdom Metazoa; phylum Chordata; class Amphibia; order Caudata; family Ambystomatidae; genus Ambystoma; species Ambystoma mexicanum. The sequence goes on from NC_090940.1 coordinate 219,034,634, forward strand.
AATAAGCAAGATATGTGCAGGAAGCAAGTTGAGTTGGGTGGATGCATCGCCAGAAGCTCCAAATGGTTTATGTGCAGGAGCTTGTCCTGAGGCGACCAGATGTCCGAGACCTGAAGAAGATCTAACGTCGCACCCTACCCCAAAAGGGAGGAGTCCGTCGTGATCATCACCATGGGGGCTGGGTCCTGAAACCCCGCGCCCACTGACAGGTTGCTGAGAGATGACCACCAGCCCAGGTCCACTCTCATGGAATCCGGAATCATTATCCGCTTGGAATCCGGGTCCACAGCCTGACGCCAGGAACTCCGAAGAGCCATCTGCGTCCGTCTCATTTTGAGACGAGCAAGAGGAAGAGCCAGTACACACGAGGCCATGAGGCCCAGAAGTCTCTGGAACCACCAGGCCGACATGCTCTCCGACTGTGCAAACATCTGACACGTGGCCAACAGATCTGCCATTCTGTCCCCGGTCAGATACACTCGGCAGTCGATCGTGGTCCAACGAAACCCCAGGAAAGTCAGGTCCTGTGAGACCGTCATGGAGGATTTCCGCCAGTTCACCGACAGCCCAAGATGGGACAGGAGCTGAAGGAGAGACTGGAGGTTGCCCGCTGCTGCCAACGGACAAGGGCTGCGTAAGAGCCAGTCGTCCAAATAGGGATACACATGGATACCCTGGAGACGAAGATAGGCCGCAATCACCGACATCATCTTCGTGAAGACATGCGCCGCCGAGCTGAGACCAAAAGGAAGCACCCGAAACTTGAATTGCTCCTCTCCCAAAGAGAAGCGGAAGTATCTCCTGTGCGGATTCCAAATCAAGATATGCATGTACGCATCATGAAGATCCACCACGCTGAGCCAATCGCCCATCTGCAAAGAGGAACGTATCTGGCCGGGCGTGATCATCTTGAATTTCTCTTGGGGTAGGAAAAGATTGAACTGGGAAAGGTCTAGGATGGTGCGCAGGCCAGCTTGGTTGGGTTTGGGCACCGTAAACAGCCGGGAGTAGAAGCCCTCCCCTCGCTCCCCAAGGGGAACGGGTTCCACAGCTCTGAGGTGCAGAAGTTTCTGAACCTCGGCCTTGAGGGAGGGTGAGCCCGACAGCTGAAAAGGAGGGTTGAGGGGTGGGGTAGGGGGTAAAGGTAAGTGGAAGCCTGCTCGAGCGACTGACAAGACCCATCTGTCCTCTGTGATGGTCTGCCACACCTCCCAATTAGATGCAATGCGTCCTCCTACCGGGGTCTCGTGCGAGCGCGGAAAACCCTCATTTGGCAGGCTTATCGGTGGCGGTGCCACCTGAACCTGAAGAGGAGGCTGAGGAGCGGAAGAAAAACCGCGTACGTTGTTGTCTACGGCGGTTATTCCCCACAGGAGTATCCACTCTGCGAGATTTGTGGTCGAGGAAGCCCTTAAAACCAGAGGAAGGTCGACTTTGCAACAACGGTCTCTGGGATTTGAAAGGAGCTTTAACCAGAACAGACAATGATTTAGCTGTCTGAGTGCTATCCTTGGTTTTGGTGAGCTCTACATCAGTAGAAGAGTGAAAAAGCTCCTTACCATCGAATGAAAGGTCCAGTACCTTGTCTTGGACTTCCTTCAAAAACTTAGTGGCATGCAGCCACGCTTGCCGCGAGGTATCAACCCCAAGCATCAGGCCCCGAGCCGAGGTTTCTACGTGATGAGCCGCAGCCTCCAGGAGATCCTGGGCCAAGACCCTGGCATCGGAAAGGCCCCCTCTGAAATCTTCCAACTTCTCGACCGGAATGTGCTCCTCAAACTCTAACAGACCTTTCCACATCCGCATGTTAGCTCCCGCCAAAATCAATTCTGCGTCGGCCTGCCTGAGCTGCAAGGCCGAATTAGCAAAGATTTTCCTCCCTGGGGAGTCCAGGAGCTTGTCCTCCTTTCCCAAGACCTGAGTAGCCGTCGTGGAAGAGGATGCTGCAGATTTGGATTGCAACGTAGCCGCAGCCACCACTGTGGAGCTGGGAGGCGGACAAGACAACAAGGCCACTTCTTCCAAAGAATTCAGCCTGTTCTTCGCGTCAATCTTTTTATTGACAAAAAGTCCCGAGTGTGGCTTTTCCCAGACTCTTAGGACCTCGGCCAGAACGTCCTTCTGCAGGAACATGCCGGTATGCTCCAAGGGAGACAAGGTGAACGCCCCAGAAAGCACGCCCTCCTGCGGAGCAGGTGCCTCGGGCACCGGAACATCTAAGAAACTCATCATGTCCAGCACCCGGTCATGGAAAGCTCTGATAGAGCGGGGAAGGTCCTTGTTGTCCTGATCGCCTTGAGGGTCATCTGACAGGTCAGGATCCTGCTGAGCCGTGTCAGGCACTGCCTTGTCCACTGGGGACAATCGAGACAAAGGCGGAAGAGCAGGGGGAGGCACCACGGGCAAGGGAGGCGCCGGCGGAACCACCGGAGGAACAGGTGGAGCCGGAGGCGCAGGTGGACATATCTCCTTCAAAAGCCCTTTGAAATATTCCCTCATGGGGTCGGTGCACATAAGCGCATGACATTTACCAAAAAAGGCGTCCTCAGGAGATTGTTTCGGAACCTGAGGAGGCCTCTCATGAGGTGGACAAATCCAGGGACGTAACAGAGAAGGGTGCCACACCGGCCCCTCCACTGACGTATCCACATAAATCAAGGGAGCCGCCCCCGCGGGCAACAAAACATTGTGCGGAAGAGGCATCCGGGCATTCCAATCATAAACCGGCCGATAATGATGCGCACAAGAGACCTTAGGTTCACCCAAAGGACCGAACCCTACACCAGGGGCCGATGGCGTAGTTGTAGGGGTAGTACCTAAAATGGCCACCGTGGTCGTGGCGGGAACGGCTGCCATTTTGTCCTCATCTGAGAGGATCTGCGGCACGTGAGGAAGTGAGGCAGGGGTCCCCGTCGATGGGTCAGGGGTCTTAATTTTAGCCTTAACGTAAGGAACCTCGGCAGTGTCGGTACTATGAGGCCTGGAATGTTTCTGCGACATACCAACCGCCAACTGAGCCTTCGAAGGAAGGGCCTCGGCACTGCCAGTAAAAGAAGAACCTTTCTTCTTTGCCCCCTCAACAGATCCGGTGTCACCACAAGAGCGGGAACGGTGAGCAACCGCTTTCACCGACAGGGCCTTGCCCGGCCACTCAGAACTGTTGTTAGCCTTAGCCTCTGTACGAGGGACCTCGGACCTAGGCCTGGTAAAAGCCTTATCGGCACGGGCCTCGAACATCCGTTCGGTAACCACAAGCCCAGCCAAGGCCTCGGGGCGCACCCCGGTTTTGTTTTTGAGGGAAGCCGAAAGAGAGGCCTCAGAGCAAGCTCCGGTACCCCACGACTCAGTAGAGCTGGGCCTACAAACAGCCCCCACAGGAGGGGCCTCGGAGCGTACTCCGGTGTACACAGGCCCCTTACGGAGACCCTCTGAGCAAACTCTGGTAGAATTATCAGGCCCGACAGGCACCTCAGGGCGAACCCCGGTAACAGAGCGATCAACGCCCCTCCCGGCCCGAGAGGAACTTGGGAAGGTATCCCCCGGTCGGGGTGCTCTGAAAAGTAAAGAACTTACCGGGCGTTTCTTCTTCTCGTCAATGAACGCCTGAAAATGAGAAGGAGGAGTTTGTCCGAACACCTCCTCCCACCGCTCCAACCGACGTTGAAGTGTCCGGACCGAAAGGGAGTCACAGGAAAAACAGGAGTCCCAACGGTGTTCTGGACCCAAACACTCTAAACAAAGAGGATGGGGATCCGCCCTCGCGAAGCGACGGTGACACGATGAACAGTCTGGAAAATCTAGTTTAAAAGACAAAGGGCCTCATTACGACCCTGGCGCTAAGTGAAAAACGATGGCGGTAAATGGTTACCGCCATCGTTTTCCGCCAGGTCCGATCATGACCTGTGACCGTTAACTACGATGCCATTAGCGGCATCGTAGTTAACGCTGCCGCTAACTGCGCTAAGGGTGCGCGCACGCGACCGGCCACACCGTACTTAGCGCCATGGCGGAAAGGTATGCAAATGCCGACCCAAGCGGACATGCACCTAACGCCATCACCCAGCCCGTTAAGTACCTTACCGCCATGGTGCTAATTACGCCATCGCGAACCAACCGTAAAGGGCCATGTAAAGTAAATGCAGCTGCCACAGGTGCACAGAAACAGCACAGGTGAAGGCAATACAGACTCAGGAAGTACAAAAAGAGCACACCCCACCCCTTCCCACACCCAGTCACACTCCACAATGATACCAATACGACTAGCAATGTTGGGGCTGGAGGACCTGATAGCAATGCATGTGCTACAACAGCAACAACAACAGACAGCACAGAGGAGACGCAGGAGGAGAAGGAGGGCAAGGCAGGCCCAGCATGCCCCACCAGCACAGCCAGTGCCACCACGCAGGCAGCCCCCAATCCCACGCATCAGAGCCAATCCATTCAACCTCACTGCTGAGCAGATCCACACCCTGTACCGATTGGACCGGGACACCATCACCGCCATCGTAGACATGATACACAACAACATCGTCAGCATGATAGAAACTCCAACCGCCATCCCCCCCCTACTGAAGGTAGTGTCTGTACTCCACTTCCTGGCCACAGGCACCTACCAGCACACAGTGGGGCACTTGCATGGCATCTCTCAACCATTATTCTCACGAACACTCATCCAAGTGCTCGATGCCCTCCTCAATCACACAAACGACCACATCTCATTACCACTGACTGCCCAGGACATTGCAAACACCAAAGTGGGTTTCCATGCACTAGCCGGCATACCCGGTTGCATTGGTGCCATCGACTGCACCCATGTGGAATTGGTGGTTCCACGTGCCATGGAGGTACCGTACCGCAACCGGAAACAGTTCCACTCAATCAACGTGCAAATGGTCTGTGACTCCAACAAGATCATCACACATTGTTGTGCCCGATTCCCCGGATCAACCCATGATTCTATGGTCCTGAGGAACTCCACAATACCATGCTACATGGAGCGACATGCAGGCCCAAGATCCTGGATACTCGGTGAGTCCAATGTCATGGAAGTGGGCAGGTGAATGACGTACCGATGCATACTCCGCCTGGCTGAAAGGGGGGGGATGATGCATACTCCACCTGGCTGATAGGGGGGGGGGGATGATGCATACTCCACCTGGCTGATAGGGGGGGGAATGATGCATACTCCACCTGGCTGAAAGGGGGAGGGGAATGATGCATACTCCACCTGGCTGATAGGGGGGGGGGGGGGATGATGCATACTCCACCTGGCTGAAAGGGGGGGGAATGATGCATACTCCACCTGGCTGAAAGGGGGGGGGAATGATGCATACTCCACCTGGCTGATAGGGGGGGGATGATGCATACTCCACCTGGCTAAAAGGGGGGGGGGGATGATGCATACTCCACCTGGCTGAAAGGGGGGGGGGAATGATGCATACTCCACCTGGCTGATAGGGGGGGGGAATGATGCATACTCCACCTGGCTGAAAGGGGGGGGGAATGATGCATACTCCACCTGGCTGTGAGTAACACAGAGAACGGAGACAGAGGATGGGCACTCACAATGCACTCAACCCCTCTGCATACATTGGGTGATGGCATGCAAAACAGGCCATGGGAGCCATGAGCATATACTGGTTGCATTGTGTGAATCAATTAGTGCATGTAGAAGTGAGCCGAAGTAACAGTTGGATGCAAGCCATGGTGGCACATCATGTTCTTGATCAGACGACATGACTGACACATACATTCTCGCCTACATACAGGTGATGCAGGCTATCCCCTGAAGAGGTGGCTCCTTACACCAGTCCGGAACCCGCAGAACCAGCACGAGGAGGACTTCAATCGTGCACATACACGTACTCGTGTGGTCATAGAGCAGACATTCGGCCTATTGAAGGCACGGTTCCGAAGCCTCAGCAGGTCTGGTGGGGCACTCCTGTACCACCATGAGAAGGTGACAAAGATCGTCATGGCATGTGTCATGCTACACAATATGTGCGTCAGACGGAATGTGCCCCTGCCCCCTGACGCAGAACTGCAACCACCTGACGATGAGGATGAGGAGGGTGCAGATGGGGCGGCACCCCATGGAGGAGGCGACGCACAGGAGGGGCGTGCAATGCGCCAAAGTATCATCGACCACTGCTTCTAGCACACACGGCTGGTGTGAATCACATGGAGACTGCACTTGGGGCACTGTGTGTCTCTGGGACATGCACACTGTGGACTGTACACCAATAAAGCACACATACGCAATGAAAATGTCCACACATTTCATTTTGGGAAAGAAAAAAGTGTATTTAAATTATGAAACGTCGTGACACACCCCCTCCCTCCTCCCCCCTGCACACCCCAACACACCCCCTCCCCCCTGCACACCCCAACACACCCCCTCCCCCCTGCACACCCCAACACACCCCATGTAGGTGTCAACAGATGCCTGTGACAGTGGCCACAGGTTGTTACAAGCCCCCTCTCCCGGCCCCCGGGGCACCCCTGGCTGTGGAGCGCAGGTTACGTCCGGAACGTCGGACGGGGCTGCTCTGTGCAGAACTGGCAGTGGAGGATGTCCCTGCCTGCCCCCGTGCATGCACGTCCTGTAGGGTGTGGGTGAGCTCAGTGAGCGCACGACGCAAGCCGGCAAGTTCAGCACAGATGTCCCTGGACATGGCCTGCATGGCATCCCTCAGGGTGGCAGTGCTCTGCGCTACTTCGGCCCTTAGGGTCTCCGTGGCCTGTTCAATGGTTTCCCTAGCCCCCACACATTCCGCGGCATGCTCAGCCAGCATCGTGGACAGTTGTTGCTGCCGTTCTGTGATGTCCTCGAGGGACTGCTGCCCCTGCTGGCCTAGGGCCAATGCTGGTGATGTGATGGAGGGGCTGCTCCCCTCCTGTGGACTGAGGACTGGGCATGGGGTAGAAGGCCACTCCTCTACCTCTGTGTGCCCCTGTGTGTGATCCTCATGGGGGCTGGCATCTGACAAACAGGGGGAATGTAGTAGGTCAGTGGGGCTTCTGACTTTGTGCTCCTCAATGTCTGAGTCTGAACATGCAGCTATTGCAGCTGTCTCACCCATGTTGCTGCTGGCCGCTGACCTGGTGCCTTCTGTGGCAGGCAATGTTGGTAGAGGTGGAGCAGCTGCTGCTGGCCTGCTGACTACAGGGGTGCTTGCCGGTGGGACGTCCGGTATGCTTGCAGTGGGTCCTGCTTGTTGTGGGGTCTGCCTCATTGCAGCTGAGGTTGAGGGTGCGGGGACGGTATTATTGGCCTTCTTGGCTCTCTTCGTCGCAGGGGTGTCCTGGTCCTCGGGGTGTGAATCTGTGCCTGTGGTGGAGCAAAGGAGGGAGGGCGTTATTGATGGGTCTGCGGACTTTGGAATGAGAATGATAGACATTATTCTGGTCAGTAGATGAGGCAGATTTCAGGCAGGGCCATGCAGGTTGTCTCCTTTTAGTGTGGAATGTGGATGCAGGTATGCGGGTGCCAGCAGTGTATACAGGGTGGTGCTCGCATGTGGCTATGGGCAGTGTGGAAATGTGTTGCATTTACACTCTAGGGCAACCTTGTGCTACACATGAATGGACTGCAGTGACTATGGCATGTCTTGTTTGAGGCACCTACCTTCATCGCCTGATGTCGGAGCTCCCCTTTCCATCCCTCCGACGCCTTCAATGGCTTCCATGCCAATCGTGGTTGCACAAATCTCCTCCCACGGTTGGAGTTTTAGTGGGGATTCCGACCCTCCACCGGTACCCAGGGCAAGGTTGTGGTTCGCAGAGATGACGGCTCTGACCCGTGTGCGAAGGTCGTCCCAGCGCTTCCTGCACTGCTGTGAGGTGCGGGGTACGGTCCCCACCGCGCTGACGCGCTCGGCCACCAGGGCCCAGATGGCCTTCTTTTTCCCTATCGCTGTCCTGGTCATTTCCGGGGAGAAAACGACAGCTGCGTTGTCTTGCAGGGTCTCCGCAAGCATGCAGAGTTCCTCCCGGCTGAATCTTTCCTGGCGCTGGCGGTCACATGCCTTCTTAACAGCTTTAGGCATTTTTGGGTAGTTGGATGGGTGGGTGATTGGTTGGGACAGGTGTCAGGGTTGGATCTGGTGTTGTTCGGTAGGATGGCAATGGATTGTGTTTTTAAAGATGGCCGACGTGCTGTTTCCCGTTCCGGCGCGATGACGCTATTTCCGGTTCTGCTTTTTACGGCCACCGCAAATTACGGTGGCCGCTACTTACGGTGGCTGAAGTGCACCTTGCTCGCTTTACGATGCTGGTAGGGGCCTTTTCCGCCATGGCGTTAATTGCATTACCGCCATGGCGTAATGCTCGTGCACGATGGGTTGTAATGTGGCGCTCTTTACGCCATCGGCCAACGGCGTAAACGCTCATTACGCCATGGCGGTAATGACGGAAGATTACCGCCTGGGTCGTAATTAGGCCCATAGACAGACTAGTAAACGAACGCTAGCGAGAGCCAGAGAGGGAAACGGGAAGAAAATCTTCCGAGGATGCAAGTGCGTCTGGCCCCGATTGTGCGGAGAAAAGGACTGATGGGCGATGCGCGGGGCCGAGCCAAGGTGGGCGGGGTTACGGCCGCGTGCCGGCCCCCGCGCAGGAAAGAGAGGAGGGACACATTTTTGAAAAAAATTTGGATGCTTTTTACAAAGTGCTCCGGTCCCGTCCCACAGGACGGAGAGATGTCCCACAAGTATGGAGGAAAGGGGACGGGACGTAGGAGTATGTTAAGACTAGATTTAAATCCCAGATGGGCACCTGAAAAGGTGTCGGAGAGTATACATTTGTCAGCCCTTTCAAGAATTGAATGACTGAAGGCATTTTAAAATAGGACGCCTCTTCCGAGGAGCGCTTAAAAATATATAGCGCTGCCAAATATCCTTTTATAGTACCAACCTGGAACCCCAAATTAGCTAAATGTAAGAGAAAAGAAAGTACTGTTGGAGTATTACAAAGAAATGGATCCACATTCGTATCCATGCACCAGTTACTGAACTTGTTCCAATGATGCCGATACAGGGATTTTGTTGCTGGCCTTCTGGCCGAAAGCAAAATCTCCATTACGTCATCCAGGAGGTCCCAATCCTTGTAGCTCAGCCTCTTAGAAACCATGCGTGAAGGCTGAGTGTTTTGACCTCTGGATGGAGAGCCCGACCTTCCTCTTGCGAGAGAAGATCCTCTCTTTGTGGAAGACGTATTGGAGGGCAGTTGGACATGTCCAGAAGGTCTGGGTACCACATCTTCCTGGCCCAATCCGGGGCAATTAGGATCATGGTTTTCCTGAACTTTCTCAACCATGGGTCACTATCTCTAGTGCCCAGGCATCTGACGTAATGCCCCACCATTCGTCCAGATACCATGTGATTCTGCCTCCCACCGGTGTCTTGTGGGTGAAGACCTCAAAGTGGCTTTGCAGCGGCTGCAGCAGTGGCTGAGGAGGTATTGGCCGCTCCTGTGGCTGATCTAGCACCTCTCCCTTTTCCACCAAGAAAGGGTTTTCTCTGTTGACCTCTCTGACTGGCCTGCCCCCCCCCCTTTTCCAATACAGGAATAGAAGCGAAAAGGGTGACTCTTCCAGGAAGATGAACCTGCGTAAGAGTGTTGTTGAGGTTGCCTTGTAGCGGCGTTAAGTGATTTTGCTGCCGCTTTTGAGGTCTGCAGTTTCTCCAAGCTTTCGTCCGCCTTGCTGCCAAACAACCTCAAGCCGTCAAAGGGCATATTAAGTAATCTAGATTGCACATCAAGTGCAGAGCCAGATTTCCTTAGCCATGCAAACCTACGTAGGACCATGCTAGATGCCATGGACCTGCTTACCCTATTCGCAGTGTCCAGTCCTGACTGAAGGCATTCTTCCATAGCCTCTTTACCATCTTTTACTTTAGCCAGAAAACCATCCCGTTCCTCACCTTCCCGGATGCGTTCAGCCGCTGATGGCATGCAGTCGCACAGGGTATATGTAAATCTTGCTAATGTGCAAGTGACATTAGTCAATTTAAGGGCCATGCCGCCTGAAGAGAAAACCTTCCGGGCCCAAGTATCAACTTTTTTTATCATCCCTGTCTGGTGGTATTGATGGGTAAGCTGATTGCCTAGTGGAGGTTGCAGCTTGAACTACTAGACTTTCAGGGGAGGGATGTTTACATAAATATTCTGGATCTGATTAAGAAGGCCTATATTTTGGTACAAGTTTCTTATTTACTGCTGAAATAGAATCAGGACTATTCCAATTTACCATCACCATTTTTTGCAGTGCTTTATGGAATGGAAGAACAGGATCTTTTAAAGGACCTTCACTCAGGATGTCAGTCATGTCATTGTGGTCGAAATCTGGGGAAGCTGCCTTCCAACTCATAAAATCAATGACCCTTCCCATAAGATTCCTATAACTAGGATCAGCATGATCTGTAGGGTCTGGTCTTTCAAAATCCACTTCAGGTGAAGTGTCTAAGCCACTGGCATTTTGGAGACAGTCATAAAGATCTGTTATTTTAGAATGTGGGTCCACTAGCTCTTCAGGGACCTCTCTGGCTCCAAACCTAGCTCCAGCTGAAGTGACATCCTCTTCAGAGGAATGTTCTTCATATATAGATGACATGGATCTGAAAAATTCCTGTCTAGGTTGAGGGTAGAAAGTCTTTTCAGGTAAAGAAGGTGGAATCGACCTAGGTATGGACAATGGCGTCGACTTGGGTCTTGGAATCAAACAAGGCCTCGATGAAGGCGTCGGTAGAGAAGACGCTGGCTTTGACGATGTCGAAGGAGGCTTCGATGCTGTCGAAGAAGGCTTCGATACAGCCAAAGATGTCAACGTCATTTTCGTCAGCGGTTTCGACGCTATGCTCATCGACTGGGTCGAGTTGAGTTTTGGCTTCGACTTCGATGTCGATGTCGATTCCGCAAACCCCGATTTTTTCACCAGAAGCTTTGACTTAGTACGAGGCATCGGGGAACTTTCCCTTGAAGACACTCTCGACTCCTTTTCAACTCTTGCGTGTTTAGATCTTGATTTTCCTCTGTCACTTTTAGAGTTGGTAGAGGCATGATTACCACATGGCAACTTTGAGGGGGTCTGTTAGGTAGAATTCTCTGTAAAGGCTAATTTCCAAAACCTAGTGAGTCCCCCAGCAGCTTTGCTGGATTTTTGGGGTTTATTTTTTTCTCCTGCTAAGAGTGAGACTCTTTTTCTCCCACTCTTAGACATGATTTGAGGTGTTCCTTTGACTTTGTATGTGTTCTATGGGCTATGGGGTCCTTTACCCCATAGGGTTTCATGTGTTTTTGATATGTGGGTTACACAGCACCCTCTGTGCAGTAACCCAGGGGTGTCGTAGCGACCCCCAAACATAGACTCCATACCCTGGGACTGACTACTGTCTCCCAGGGCCTATAAAGTCACCATTGGCTTTACTAGTCTTAAATTGTGAACAGAACCACATATTGTGTCATATTGTGGACATACTGGTCGGGGCACTTCGATTGCCCCGGGGTCTGTTGTTCGAGGGGGCACTGTCCAGTCCCCCCTGACCGAGTTTTGGCTGGTGGCAGTGGATACTACTTTTTATATTCGACCGCGAATATATTCCTATGGGATTTTCCCATTGTTCGAGGCTACCACTTTTTAATATAGCCTCGAACATACCGCCGGTTTATTAAATTAATATAAATTCACCGGTTGGTATTTTTTGCCGAAACGTGGTTCCCAAATGGCGTTTGTGTTCGCTTCTGTGACTCCAACCCAAGTCGAGTCCTTTGTTTCACTTTTTGGCGGGCTTCTCCACAGAAGCCTCCAAAAGTGGTGCCACTCTGTCTGGGTACCACAGAGGGTGCGGGAGGGGGTTTAGGCACCCTGGACTGAGTTGCCTCTTCAACTCAAGTCGCACTCTTGTGTGATTGGCCCAAGTGGTGAGCCGCCCGGCTCACCACTTAGCATGTTTGAGTGACAGCTAGGCTGAATGAATGGGGGTTTCTGCATAAAAGCAGGGTTTTGGGGACTGGAACTTCAGAAGTCGCCACAGGAACTAAAGAATCAGAGGAGGGAGAAGCCGAGCCGACCTGCAACGATGACACCACCGGTGGAGCCCTGCAGAACCGTCTCACCACTTTTCCCGACGACGAGGAGATTTCCAGTCCGGAGAGTCTTCTTCCTTTGACTGGTGGGGATAACCAGTTTGCCCGTCTTTTCGCCTTCCTGGACCATCTTGTGGCAGCCTTGCCTGTGCCAAGCACCCCGGCAACCGGAACACCACGGTTTACCACTACCGCAAAGAAAAGGGTAGTATCTTGTAACCGGAGAACTCCCCGGCTGGTTTCTTCCCTGGCAGTGCAACGACCTTCATCTTTCCTCCACGTCGAGACCTCCTCTTCCTCTGGACGAAACACTGACTTGCACCCGCTGCCAGGAACAACTGCCCCCGCTGAAGCGTTCGTCCCATTTCAGGTACTTTGTCCTGCCTGGCTTCCCTTGCGACAGATCGTTCGGGGTGACAGTAAATCCTCGACTTTCTAACCTGGGTTAGCCTGGGGCCTGTTAACTAACTTTTCCTGACTTGATCTCAATCGTTTATGAACTATCTACAAAGACTCTTTGGGCATAACCCCACTGTGTGATCCTGGACACATTTCGCTTGCTCTCTCTAAGAGTGGGCCTGGCATTTGAACTTCCTTGCTCTCCAGTAGACTTTGACTAACCTGCCTCACTGTGGTTCTTTGAAAGGTATTGAAATTGTTTGCTTCCATAACTTTGCCTTTTCCCTCCCTTTTTCTATAACTTAATAGAGTGCCATCTTATGTTAAGCGCTCACCTCTGTCTGAAAATAAGTGGTGTTTCTCATTAAGACTTGTCTAATAAGTAATCAGGGTTGTATATATAATAGTGACTGTGTGTTGAAATTACTTATCTCTTTTTGTGCTAGTGTTATTTACAAGTGTTTATTTAAATAAATAATTATATACTTTTACACCAAAGCTCTGGTCAGTGTTTGCTTGTGCTACTGTATCTCTGTACCTATTGTGTATACTCTATATACTGCCTAACTTATCTTGAGAGAAGTCTGACTGCTCAGCCACAGCTACCAGGTAAATCTGGGTGGTACAGACTGCTACCAATTGGGTTTACTGCCAACCACCTGTAGTCCTAAATCTTTTGCAGTGGTCCCTAAGGGAACTGCACAGGTTTCTGCCTAACAGGGTCTGGGCCGCTTTCTCGAATATTTTAACTGTGACGTAGCTTTTTTGACTTTTTAGTCGAAGAGTGTTAGGTATAATTCTCATAAATGGCTGATTTCCCTTACCTAAAGAATCCCCCAGCAGCTTTGCTGGATTTCTAGGGTTTATATTTTCCACCTGGTAAGAGTGTGAGCCTTTTTCCCACTCTTACATGTGTTTTTCTGTATGTGTTTTCACTCTTTGTGTGATCTTGGGCACTGGAGCCTCACCTACTCCAGAGCACCACTTTCTTTTTTTGTGTGTTACACAGCACCTTCCGTGCAGTGACCCAGGGTTGTCTCCGAGACTTCCCAATGACTCAATTTTTCTGGGGCTGACTACTCTCCCTCAGAAACGGGTAAAGTTGTTGTTAGGGAGAATTCTCTGTTTAGGCTGAATTTCCCTACCTAGTGAGTCCCCCAGCGGCTTTGCTGGATTTCTGGGGTTTAATTTTTTTCTCCTGCCAAGAGTGAGACTCTTTTACCCTCACTCTTGGACATGTTGAAGTGTGTTTTCTTGGTTAAACCTTGTGTTGAATGGGCTATGGGGTCTTTTACTCCATAGGGCCTCATGTATTTTTGTGATGTGGGTCACACAGCACCCTCTGTGCCGTGACCCAGGGGTGTCCTAGGGACTCCCCAACATAGACTCCATACCCTGGGACTGACTACTGTCTCCCAGGGCATGTAAAGTCACCAAAGACTTTGCTAGTCTTGAATCCTGAACAGAACCAGTACAAACCATCATATTGTGGACGTACTGGCTGGGGCAATTCGATTGCCCCAGGGTCTGTTAGTCGAGGGGGCACGTCTCCGTCCCCCCTGATCGAGTTTTGGCTGGTGGCAGTGGAAACTACTTTTTTATATTCGACCGCGAATATTTCCCTATGGGATTTCCCATTGTTTTAGGCTAACACATTTAATTATTTATTTACGGTAGCCTTAAACATACCGCCGGTTTATATATTTATTTTTATAACTCCGGTTGGGACTTTTTGCCAAAACTTGATTCTAAAATGGCGTTGGTGTTCGCCTCTGTAACTCTGACCCAAAGTGGAGCCCTTTGTTCCACTTTTGGCGGGCTTCTCCACAGAAGCCCTCCAAAGTGGTGCCACTCTGTCTGGGATACTTAGGAGGGGTGGAGGGGGATTTAGGCACCCTGGACTGAGTTACCTTGGTAACTCAAGTCGCACTCCGTCCTGATTGGCCCAAGTGGTGAGCCGCCCGGCTCACCACTTAGCATGTTTGAGTGACAGCTAGGCTGGGTGAATGGGGGCTTGCTGCATAAAAGCAGGGCTTTGGGGACTGGGACTTCAGAAGTCGCCACAGGACCAAGAATCCGACGAGGGAAGAGCTGAGCCGACCTGCTTCGACGACACCACCCGGTGGAGCCCTGCTGAACCGTCTCACCACTTTTTTCCCGACGACCGAGGAGAACTCTTAACGGAGTGGCTCCTTCCCTTAACTGGTGGGGACAACCAGTTTTCGCCTTCTTTCCGTTCTTTGAGGTATCTCGTGGCCGCCTTGCCTGTGCCAAGCACCCCGGCAACCGGAATACCACACTTTACCCCCCTACCGCGAAAGTCGGTACCAACCCTTTAACCGGAGGACTCCGCGGCTGGTTTCTTCCCGGGCAGTGCAACGACCCTCCTCTTCTGCTCTTCAGCGAGAACTTCTTCTCCCCTGACCGACGTCGAGCCCTGCTGCCACTGCCTGGAACAACTGCCACCGCTGGAGGATCCTTTCCGCTTAAGGTACTGTGTTCCGCCTGGCTTCCCTTGCCACCGACTGTACGGGGTAGATTTAGTCCCCGGCTTTCGAACCTGGGAGTGCCTGGGACACTTTGGCTAAACTTTCTGAGCCACTCTAAAACTCTTTTTGACTCTTTGCAAGACTTGAATCTCTAACTAACAGTGTGATCTTGGGCACCTTTTCGTTCCGGCTACTCTAAGAGTGGGCCCTGCCTAGTGACTTTTGCTCACCTGTGACTTTGTGCTTCTTTAAGCCTATTGCAAGTGTTCTGGACCTTAGAGTGGTGTGTTTAACCTATTTCTGCTTTTTCTCTCCCTTTCTTGGAAACTACTAGAGTGTCATCTAACGTTAAGCACTCACCTCTGTTTTAATTAAGTGGTGTTAACCTAGAGTTGTCTAGATAGGAGAAAGGATTGAATTTACTTTCATTATAACTGTGTTGAAGTGTTTTTACCATATTCGTTGCTAGAGTGTTTTTACTTATGTGTGTTTTTAAATAAATAACAATATTCTTTTGAAACCAAGCTCTGGTCAGTGTTTGCTTGTGCTATTGTGTTTTGGTACATATTGTGTATACTTTGCATACTGCCTAACTCTTCTTGAGGGGAGTCTGACTGCTCAGCCACAGCTACCAGGTAAATCTGGGTGGTACAGACTGCTACCAAAGGGGTTTACTGCTCTACCTGTAGTCTTAAATCTTTTGCAGTGTTCCCCAAGGGAACTGCACAGGTTTCTGCCTAACACTGGTGTACAGCGGTGGGATTTGTATTGAGTATACACTTTATTGTGCTTTAGATACCTTAGTGCAACTAACCACAAAGCTTAGCACTGAAAAAGTAAAACCTCTAACATGTCAGTTATAGAAAGCTATAGTCAAGAGTCCCTTGCAGCCAAAACTGCTGATTGTTTAAGAGTGCTCTGTAAACATAAGGATCTCCTGACTAAGGGCAAGAAAATGGAGCTGATTGAAAGATTGTTAGCTAACCAAAGTCTGGGTGATGGTTCAGAGGAACCTACCACTCCAGCAACTGTAGATGACAGTGTTGAAGTTAACATGGAGCAAAATGTTGATGTATCTGAGGAAGAGTCAGAAGAGGAGGGTGAGGCTGTTGTAACTGTCCCCCCTAGGCCTCTGCCTGCTCTACCTGCTGTGCCTACTGGACCTTTACCAGGTCCCACATTTAGTCCTCAGTACTTTGAACTGGAGAAAATGAAGCTAGAATTGGAGTATAAGAAACTTAATGCTCAAACTGACAAAGAACTAAGGCTAAGGGAAATGGAGCTCAAGTATGACTTAGAAATGAAGAAATTATCTGTTGAGAATGTTTCTCTCTCTGGCTCCTCTAGAAGTTCCAGTCCTAAAAGACCCCGGATGCCTAAAGAATTGGTTGGTATGTATGAGCCTAAGTTGGATGTGTTGGATTGGTTGTCTCTGTTTGAATATAATCATGGGCTCCAGAACATCACAGGAAATGACTTACTCACCTGGTTGTTCTCTAGGCTTCCCCCTGTTGCAACTGATGTGGTAATGGAGATGGGGGAGGAGGATAGGAAGGACTATGAATGTGTGAAACTAGCTTTGATAGCTAGGTTTGGGAAGACCCCTTCCCAGTATCTTAAGAGGTTTAGGAGCCTCAAAAAGCATGATGGTACCCCTTGGGCTACCTGGGTGAGTGAATGTTTGAAAAACTTAGAGGGATGGATTAAGGGTTACAAGGTGAACACTTATGAAGGTATGAAGAATTTGTTTATGTTGGAGACTATTTATGATGCCTGCTCTCCTGAGCTCAGACAACACTTGGCTGATTCCAAGGAATTAGATTCCCGGAAACTAGCTAAGGCTGCTGACTTGTGGGTTGCCAACAGGGCCACTCACAAGGATTCTGGGGTAACTCAGAAGAAGGATGGGGAAAAACAGTCTAAGAAGGACTCCAAAGAGAATTCTAATAATTCCTATCCCAAAGAGGGCCCCAAACCACAAAATAACCAGGGTAAGCCACAGGGGAAACCTAGTCAGGCTACTGTACCTTCTGGCCACAAGCCAGAAGGAGGTCAGAACAAGCCACCCTTCCAGAGAGCATTTGGACAATGCTATGTCTGTCAGGGTACTGACCATATCAAAGGAGATCCCAAGTGCAAGGGTAAACCTGCAGGGATCAGCACAGTCTCCTTAGCCTTCACTCCTGAGGATGAAGTACAGATGGCTAGTGCCCACTTTGAACTCTTTGCTGAAGAACCCTTGGGTCTTCAAGCAACTGTAAACTTAGAGCCTATGGGTCTGGTTAGTCCCCAGAATAGGGTTGTGTATAACTCCCTACCTGTTAACTCTAAGGTGTATTATGTGGACAGTGTTCTTGTCAATGGCCAGGATACTCCTGCCAGGAGAGACACTGGGGCCAGCAGAACAGTAGTGGATGAAAGCTTCTTTCAACCTGAGGATGTGGCCAAAGCACCCAAAGGGCCCACTAAGATGTCTGGAGGCCCTGTCCAAATGGTTCCTATTCTACCAGCCCTCATTCAGTGTAACAACATGACAGTGAGGATCCCTGTCAGTGTTCAGACTGAGGTACCTGGGAAGGTCCTGTTAGGGAATGACCTAAGAACTCTAGGAGTAGTGTCACATACCCCCAGGCCTCCCAGTATGGAGGAGCAGAACTTAACCAAATTGGCTAGACAGGCTACCTTGAAGGACCCTTCTAAGCCTGTGGGACCCCCTACTGAGAACCCCACTACAAGCCCTGGTGTTAGTAAGTTGACCTCTGACCCAGGCACCTTTCAGGATAGTATGCTAGGAACATGGGAGCCCCAACCAAGCTCCAACATTGTTCCCCTAGTCTCAGAGTCTCTGACTCCCCCTGCTTCTGAGGAAGAGGTGGATAGACCAACTAGGCCCCTATCTGGACCTGAGAGAACTGGTAATTCTCAGTGCTGGTGGAAAACCAGAAAAGAAAAGTCTAAGGCCAAAAACCTTCAGACTGTGGGACCTTCTACTGAAGACCCCAACTCAAATCCTAATATTAGGGGGAAAACTCCTAAAATAGGTAAGGGTAGATCTAAGAGGAAGGGGAAGCAGGTACATTGCCTAACCCCAACCCCTCCAACCAAGAGGCCTAAGACCCAACCTGCTCCCACAAGAGAGGTGGTGAGGAACCTTGGAGGCCCCTCTAGATCTAAGGGAATCCTTTATAAGGACCCCTTGAAAAAGCCTAACATAGGTTCAGAAGTTGTACCAACTTCTGAGGGACTGGTCAACCAGATCCCCTATAACAAAAAGACTGATGTTCCTCAAAGGGTCTGTAGGTCCGTTAGCTTGCAAAAGAAAACCTTTGAGTTCTCCATTGAACATAGGTCAAGGTGTCACCATCAAAATGCTGATGGACTCTCTAGGATGTATATCATCGACTAGAGGTATGAGGTTCATCCAGGAGTGGATTAAATCCTCCTGTCCCTTAGTCTGGGGGGGGCGAGTGTTAGGGAGAATTCTCTGTTTAGGCTGAATTTCCCTACCTAGTGAGTCCCCCAGCGGCTTTGCTGGATTTCTGGGGTTTAATTTTTTTCTCCTGCCAAGAGTGAGACTCTTTTACCCTCACTCTTGGACATGTTGAAGTGTGTTTTCTTGGTTAAACCTTGTGTTGAATGGGCTATGGGGTCTTTTACTCCATAGGGCCTCATGTATTTTTGTGATGTGGGTCACACAGCACCCTCTGTGCCGTGACCCAGGGGTGTCCTAGGGACTCCCCAACATAGACTCCATACCCTGGGACTGACTACTGTCTCCCAGGGCATGTAAAGTCACCAAAGACTTTGCTAGTCTTGAATCCTGAACAGAACCAGTACAAACCATCATATTGTGGACGTACTGGCTGGGGCAATTCGATTGCCCCAGGGTCTGTTAGTCGAGGGGGCACGTCTCCGTCCCCCCTGATCGAGTTTTGGCTGGTGGCAGTGGAAACTACTTTTTATATTCGACCGCGAATATTTCCCTATGGGATTTCCCATTGTTTTAGGCTAACACATTTAATTATTTATTTACGGTAGCCTTAAACATACCGCCGGTTTATATATTTATTTTTATAACTCCGGTTGGGACTTTTTGCCAAAACTTGATTCTAAAATGGCGTTGGTGTTCGCCTCTGTAACTCTGACCCAAAGTGGAGCCCTTTGTTCCACTTTTGGCGGGCTTCTCCACAGAAGCCCTCCAAAGTGGTGCCACTCTGTCTGGGATACTTAGGAGGGGTGGAGGGGGATTTAGGCACCCTGGACTGAGTTACCTTGGTAACTCAAGTCGCACTCCGTCCTGATTGGCCCAAGTGGTGAGCCGCCCGGCTCACCACTTAGCATGTTTGAGTGACAGCTAGGCTGGGTGAATGGGGGCTTGCTGCATAAAAGCAGGGCTTTGGGGACTGGGACTTCAGAAGTCGCCACAGGACCAAGAATCCGACGAGGGAAGAGCTGAGCCGACCTGCTTCGACGACACCACCCGGTGGAGCCCTGCTGAACCGTCTCACCACTTTTTTCCCGACGACCGAGGAGAACTCTTAACGGAGTGGCTCCTTCCCTTAACTGGTGGGGACAACCAGTTTTCGCCTTCTTTCCGTTCTTTGAGGTATCTCGTGGCCGCCTTGCCTGTGCCAAGCACCCCGGCAACCGGAATACCACACTTTACCCCCCTACCGCGAAAGTCGGTACCAACCCTTTAACCGGAGGACTCCGCGGCTGGTTTCTTCCCGGGCAGTGCAACGACCCTCCTCTTCTGCTCTTCAGCGAGAACTTCTTCTCCCCTGACCGACGTCGAGCCCTGCTGCCACTGCCTGGAACAACTGCCACCGCTGGAGGATCCTTTCCGCTTAAGGTACTGTGTTCCGCCTGGCTTCCCTTGCCACCGACTGTACGGGGTAGATTTAGTCCCCGGCTTTCGAACCTGGGAGTGCCTGGGACACTTTGGCTAAACTTTCTGAGCCACTCTAAAACTCTTTTTGACTCTTTGCAAGACTTGAATCTCTAACTAACAGTGTGATCTTGGGCACCTTTTCGTTCCGGCTACTCTAAGAGTGGGCCCTGCCTAGTGACTTTTGCTCACCTGTGACTTTGTGCTTCTTTAAGCCTATTGCAAGTGTTCTGGACCTTAGAGTGGTGTGTTTAACCTATTTCTGCTTTTTCTCTCCCTTTCTTGGAAACTACTAGAGTGTCATCTAACGTTAAGCACTCACCTCTGTTTTAATTAAGTGGTGTTAACCTAGAGTTGTCTAGATAGGAGAAAGGATTGAATTTACTTTCATTATAACTGTGTTGAAGTGTTTTTACCATATTCGTTGCTAGAGTGTTTTTACTTATGTGTGTTTTTAAATAAATAACAATATTCTTTTGAAACCAAGCTCTGGTCAGTGTTTGCTTGTGCTATTGTGTTTTGGTACATATTGTGTATACTTTGCATACTGCCTAACTCTTCTTGAGGGGAGTCTGACTGCTCAGCCACAGCTACCAGGTAAATCTGGGTGGTACAGACTGCTACCAAAGGGGTTTACTGCTCTACCTGTAGTCTTAAATCTTTTGCAGTGTTCCCCAAGGGAACTGCACAGGTTTCTGCCTAACAGTTGTCATTAACTTTATATAGTCACTTTAAATTGCAGACCCAGTACACCGCATTTTACATTGAGTACTGGAAAGGGTTAATTCTTATCCCTTTTTTGTCTGTGCCTCTTGGAGCCTTGTTTCGCTCCCTTAACTTGAAGACTTGGCTGGTGGCAGTGGTATCTACCCTAACTTTCCTACCGCAATTATATTATATAAATGTGGTATTGTTCCAGGCTATTATATTAGCCTCAAACATAAACCCGTTTGACCAAATACGCTTTATTTTGGTTCCAGCTGGATTTATTCACCATTTCTTTTTGTTAAAGTCTTTCTCGTGTTTTTCTTGCGCGCCAAACCAGGGATAATTCCTTTCTTCGCTGTCTTTTCACAGGCTTCTGCACAGAAGCCCTCCTAAAGGCGCCTGATAGTCTAGGTAGGCAGGATGTGAGGGAGGGATCTTCGGACCCCTGTCATGGGTTGCCTTAGTAACCCAAGTCGCATTTTTGTCTGATTGGCTAAGGGGACTGGCCTTGCCAGGCCAGCCACCCTGCTGTGTGATTGACAGCCAGGCTGTATGAATGGGGGAAAACTGCATAATAAGCAGGTCTCTGGGAATGAAAGAGCAGAGACGCCACTGGAACGAAAGAACCAGCGAGGAACTGGAAGAAGACCCCTACCACGACTGAACCACCCAGTGAAGCCCTGCTGCAGGTCCGAATCTCCGAATCCGACGACAAAGAAGATCCTCCAGAAAACTTCTTCCCTTGAGCTGGTGGGACCAACCAGTTCGCCCAAACTACAAGCCAGGAACCCTCCTCTGGTCAAATTCGCTGTACAGAGCTACAGTGGGCCGGATAGCCAGGAAGGTCGGACCCTGCTTGGGTTTTAAGGAGCGCACCTTTTATTCGTTGTTTTGCTCTGCTGCTGGCTTCTTCCCTGGGTGGCGCAGGACCCTCCAGTCTTCCTATTTCGTGTCAGTCCGACAGTCGCTTCAGGAACCGTGAGCCTGCAGGAACCACTAGGAACGTCCGCCTCAGCTACAGCTCCCTCTCCGTTTTAAGGCACTGTGCAAATCCGGTTGTCCGTTTCGTTCAACCGTGGTGAAAGCGTTTGAAATCTTTCTCCAATCCGAGGGCTTGTCCTTCTTTTCTCTTTGAACTAACATTTTTACCAACCAACCTCGTCCGGAATCTGTGCCACAAACTTTACCGCGAACTACATTGAACCATATTATCTTGAGCAAAAGACTTTTGAACCATTGACTTTGTCCCTAAGCCTTTTCTATCTGATTTTAACCTTGTAGTCTCTCTTGTTCCATTGCCCTGATTACTTACCTGTTGGTTTTGCTTAATTTCCAATAACTTTGTCTTTCCCTACCTTTTAAATTGCTGGAGTGCCATTTTGCTCCCACTTCATTTTGTGAGCTTAACTTGTCTGGAATTTAAGGGAAGTCGTGTGGTGTATTTATGATTGTGATTTTTACTTTGCTTAAAATAGTGAAATGTTATACAACTGTTGAGTAAATAAATATATTTTGAGGGGATTGGTTCCTCCGACGTATTCCATATCTATGACAGGTAATCACCACAGCTGTGCTGCGTCGGAACATTTTCAGCGTCTGCATCCTGCGTCGATGACATCGATATGCTGTCCTCGAGGGCCTCCGTCGAGCCGACGTCACCGGATGTTATAAGTAGGACGCACGACACCTGTAGCCTCAGTTCTGTTTTTTCCGCGAACGTGTTCGCTTCGGAGATCTTGGCGCGCCTCGGTTCTTCTGAGTTATTCTAACGGTTCTTCGAACCCGTTTGTTTGTGAAGATTTCCTGATGTCTTCGTCTTCTTCTACCCCACGGCCGGGTTTCAAGAAGTGTCGGGACTGTGGTTCCAAGATGTCGCTGATGGACCCTTACGACGCCTGCCTCTGGTGCCTCGGTGAGGACCACACCACGGACGATTGTGAGGATTGCCACTCGTTAACATCAAAGGTCTTGCGGGAGCGTAAGAAGAAGCTTTCTGTCGATAAGGTGTCCAAGCCCTGAAATTCGAAAAACACTGGGCTTTCGACCGACGATTCGAGGGGCGACTCTCCGCATTGTCGGCGTAAGTCCAGGTAGTCTCGGTCCCGGAGTGGGTCCCGCCATTCCTCTGCCTCTTCGAGGCACTCTCGGAAGCGCTGTCACCGGTCGCCTTCCCCGCCCTTGTCCGTCGGCGGGTTGCTTGTCCCAACAAGCATTCCTCTCCTGCGGAATGGGATTAATTTCGTGAGGAGATGTTGGCGATTTTTCAGTCGCAGGGCTCCGTTCCGTCCACGCCGTCGAAGGACGCCGGCAGGGAATGTGCTAGAGCCACCGTTCGCACGCCTTCGGGCTCGAGCGGTCGGCGCGATTACCAGGAACCTTCGAGCGCCCGGTCGGACAAGGTGGATTGCTCTAACCATGACTGCTCCAGGTCCCGGTCCTCGACGCCCTCGAGACCGTCGGAGCCTGTGAGGTCTTCGAAGAAGACATCGACGCCATCGGCGCCATGTCCGTGGAGGGACTCTCTCTCGAGGCTCTGCCTCCGAGGAAGTCATCAACGCCATCGGCGCCGAGGCCGTCGAAGGACACGCTCGGAGCTCCGCCCTCGAGGCCTGTGTCGAAGCCATTGGCGCCACGCTCGCCATCGACGCCGATTCTGTCGACGCCCTCAACGCCTTTCGAAGAGGCTTTATCAGAGGTGCCCCGTAGACCGGTGGAAACTTCGAGGAAGGCTTTGGCCAAGTATAAACACGTGCCTTTTTCTGTGCCCTCATCCAGGGATTTATTCCAGCCTCTTGATTATATATCTGAGGTGGATGAAGGGTCTGATGAAGGTCGGGTTCCTGAGGAGGTTCCTGATGACCTATTATCTGGTCATAGCCAGATGGAAGACCTGCGTTAGTCTTTGCACGACGCCAGTGGTCTGGACATCTCCCGGGAGGTTGAGTTTGGCAGGCCTGAGCCGGGTACGCATGCTGAATCCTCATACCTGCACCTCATGTCGAGGGTGACGGAGTACTTGGGGTGGTCTGCGCCACCAGGGGATTTTCTGCAGGATGACCTGACAGATATCTTGGACCACGGTCCACCAACTGACCTGGTACTGCCATTCCATATGGCCTTGCAAAGAAGGGTGGCAACGGCTTGGACTGCTCTGGAGAGTCTCCCGGCAGTGGGCAAGTCCTTGCCGAAAAAATACCGTCCAGCCAGTAGCGACCCCAGCTACTTGACTACGCACCCCACTCTGGAGAGTTTGGTGGTGCTGGCGGCTACGGCCCCGGCAAAACAGGCGTCGTACCCTACCATCCCTCCTGATAGGGACGACAAGCGTTTTGATGGCTGGGCAAAGAAAGTGTTTTCTTCAGACGGTATGGCTTTGCAGGCAGCCAACTCCGTGTGTGCCTTAGCACTTTTCACTCATACTCTGTGGAATTGTGTCTCTTTGGCGGCTGAACATATTCCCGAAGGGGAGGAACGTGATGGCTTTCTTGCTTTTGTTCAGGATGGCAAGGATACCATGTGTGAATCCGTTCAGTCGGGTCTGGACATGGCAGATTGTGTCAGCCGGTCCATGGCGGCGAGCACCGTAATGCGCAGATTTGCGTGGTTGCAGAAGTCGGGGTTTGCTCCTGATGTGCAAGCCCGGCTTCTCAACATGCCCTTTGATGGGGAACATCTTTTTGGCAGCAAGGCTGACGAGAGCCTTGAGAGGTTGCAGACCTCCAAAGCTGCAGCAAAGTCGTTGAGCACTGCAGTTCGCCAACCTCCACCTTTTCGTCCTAGGGGACAGCAATGGAGGGGAGGTTCCTTTCGATACTACTCTACCTTTGGTAGATCGAGAGGGGATGCGGGTCAAAGGAACCACCGTAGGAGTGCCATAGGTGGAAAACAAGGTACTCGAGGCGCGAAGGCTGCCCAGGCAGTTGCCTCTTTACCCGCAGGCACTGCCGCAGCCGCTTCAGCTCAGTCATGAGGCCATGTCCCATGGTTCGCCGGTTGGGGGAAGGCTGGCGCAGGATCTTGTAGAATGGCGTGCCATTACTTCAGATGTGTGGGTTCTGTAGATCATAGCCCACGGCTACTGTCTTCCTTTCCGGCAGAGGCCTCATGACAATCCACCAGGGAATGTCTCTTTGAAGAGTCCGGATCCGCTCCTTGCGCACAAAATCAAATCCCTGCTGGAGAAAGGCGCCATAGAACTGGTGCCTGTAGCAGAGAGGAACAAGGGATGGTATTCCCCTTATTTTTTGATCCCGAAGAAAGACGGGGGATTGAGACCCATCATGGACTTGCGCGGTTTGAACAAGCTCCTCAGGAAAGACAAGTTCAAGATGGTTACTCTCTCTCAAGTCCTCCAGGCCCTTCAACTTCAGGATTGGTTGGTGTCTCTCGACCTCAAGGACGCTTATTTGTATGTGCCAATTCATCCCAAGCACAAGAAGTACCTGAGGTTCGCGGTTGGCGACTCGCATTTTCAGTTTCGGGTCCTGCCGTTCGGATTGGCCTCCGCCCGAGGGTCTTCACCAAGCTCATGGTGGTGGTGGCAGCATATCTCAGGAAAGGGGGGATTCACGTCTACCCCTACCTGGACGATTGGTTGATCAGGGCACGCTCACCCGAGCAAGTCTTGGATCATCAGTACCTGCCACTCCCTTCACAGGCTGGGCTTCTCCCTCAACTTAAAGAAGTCCCACTTGACGCCAACACAGCTGCTTCAGTACACCGGAGCAGTGCTCGACACATCTCTGGGGCTGTGTTCGCCTCCCAAGGTGAGGGCTCATCATATTCTGCAGATGGTGCACAAGTTTCAACAGGCCCAGAGTCTCCGGCGTTCGAGTTCTTGAGGTTGCTCGGCCTCATGGCACCCTGCATTCTTCTGGTGCCAGAGGCATGGCTGCGGATGAGATCTCTGCAGTGGGCTCTCAGGATGCAGTGGTCACAGTCCTGCGGCAGGATGTCGGATCCCGTTCAGGTGCCGCCCTCGGTCGCCCAGGACCTTCTGTGGTGGACCATCGAAGGCAATCTGATGAAAGGGGCTCTGTTTTAGCTACCCTGACCGGAGGTGACGATCGTGACGGACGCATCCCTCACGGGATGTGGAGCTCATGCCAACGAGATGACAGTCAGCGGTCGTTGGTCTCCATCGGAGTCCAGACTCCATATCAATCTGTTGGAGCTGCGAGCTGTCAGGCTTGCCCTGAAGGCTTTTCTGCCGACTGTGAGAGGGAAGAATGTCCTGATTCTGACAGACAACACAGTGGCCATGCACTACCTCACCAAAAAGGGGGGGGGCAGGGTCACTTCCTCTGTGCAGAGAGGCGATGCAGCTATGGTTCTGGGCCATCCAGCAGGAAATTTCGATCTTGGCAGTTCATGTGGCCGGAGACGAAAACGAGACGGCGGATGCTCTGAGCAGGCAGGGGCACGATCTCTCACGAGTGGGAGCTGGCTCCAGAGATTCTCCAGGAGGTCTTCGCCCCTTTGGATGACCCCACAAGTGGATCTCTTCGCCACCAGTGTCAACCGGAAGTGCGAAAAGGTTCTGCTCGCGGGAATTTCCTCCAAGAGGAGCCTTAGGGGACGCGTTTGTGGCGGAGTAGTCCTTCCCACTGCTGTAAACGTTTCCCCCAGTCACTGTCATTCCGCAAGTGCTGCGGAGGTTAAGGAGGTTCGGTTCCCGGATGATCCTCATTGCTTCGGCATGGGCCCGTAGAACGTGGTACCTGGACCTTCTCGACTTGTCCATCAGCCCTCCACGCCGTCTTCCCTACCGAGACGATCTGCTCTCACAGGAGGGGGGTCAGGTTCTCCATCCAGAGGTCAGATCCCTCAACCTTCAAGCTTGGCTTCTGTAAGGTTGAGGTATAAGGATTGGGACCTCCCTGAAGACGTAATGGAGGTGTTGCTTTCTGCCAGACGGCCTGCGACAAAGTCCCTGTACTGGTGCCGTTGGAGAAAGTTCTGCGACTGGTGCAGGGTTCAGAATGTGGAACCTTTTTTATGTGGTTCTGTCTTTTTTGCTTTCCTTAGCCCACAACGGCCTGCAAGTGGGTACCATTAAAGGTTACCTGGCGGCGCTGTCCATATTTAAGCGCTTGTCTGAGGAGTGTTCTTATTTTAAGATTACTTTAATTTTCAGTTTCTGAAAGGGCTCACTCATGTGTTTCCACTGTCACCTTTCCAGGTGCCCGGTTGGGATTTGGTTCTAAAATTCCTAATGGGTGCTCCATTTGAGCCTTTACATTCTTGTCCTTTAGGACTGTTAACCCTTAAAACTGTATTTTTAGTTGTGGTTACTTCCGCTCGCAGAGTGAGTGAGTTGCAGGCACTTTCTGTTAAGCAACCCTTCACAGTGTTTCATAAGGGCAGGGTTGTCCTTAGGGTTCGTCCTTCCTTTCTTCCGAAAGTTGTGTCGGAATTTAATTTAAGCCAGAAGTTCATTCTTCCGGCGTTCTATACTCCTCCGCATCCTGGTAAGGAAGAGGAGAGGCTCCATAGGTTGGATCCCAGGAGAGCTTTAAGTTTCTACATTTCACGCATGTCCCGGGTCAGAGTGGACGATCAGCTCTTTATATGATACGCGGGAAGGCGTTTGGGACAAGCTGTTACTAAGCAGACTTTGTCTAGATGGATTATCTTGGCAATTTCTGAATGTTACCGCTTGGCGGGTAAGGACCCTCTGGTAGGCTTACGGGCCCATTCTACTAGGGGGTGTGGCTGCCTCTACTGCTCTGCAGAGGGGTGTTGCCATTCATAACATTTGTGAAGCAGCCACATGGGCTTCGGTCCATACTTTTGTAAGACACTACTCCTACAAGCAGCAAGAAGACCTTTGAGTGGAACGCATCAGCCACACAGGCTTTTGAGGCCCTTAAAGTTGCATTTACTACGGCACAAATTTTGCAACACGCTGATCCAACACTGCCTTTCGTGGTAGAAGCCGATGCATCAGATATTGCATTGGGGGCTATGCTGTCACAACAATGTCAGGATTCAAAGACCCTTCACCCAGTGGCTTATAATTCACGAAAACGTAATGCCCATGAACAAAGCTACATGATCACCGAAAAGGAGTTGCTGGCAGTCAGGGATGCTTTCATCGTTTGGGGTGCTCCTGTCCCGGTTCAAGTATACACTGACCATTGCAACATGTTAGCTCTGCAATCCGTTAAGTGTACAACAGCCAGACATGCTAGGTGGCATGAGTTCTTTTCAATGTTTAACGTTACGATTACTTACCGGCCAGGTTCTTAGCATTCAAAGGCGGATGCTTTGTCACGTATTCCTGGTTCTGCGACTCCACGTGCCGTCCAAGGGACTTTGTTGTTACCACATCAGGTGATATGTGGTTGTACCATGAAGTCTTCCACAAGATCACTGTTAAAAGCTTGGTTAGTGACTCATGCACAGACCATCACTGATTTGGGTATTGACGTGGCACACTCATTACCGTACATTCACGGTAGGTGTACCGCTCACCCAGGCACAAGAAAGACTTTGGAACTATTGCGCAGGTGGTGTTAGTGGCAAGACATGCTGCCGGATGTGGCGCATTACATTACAACTTGTACAGTCTGTGCTCAGGGTAAAACTGCTCATACGAAACCCATGGGGCTTCTGCAACCATTGCCAGTACCTCGAATACCGTGGACCATGATTTTCATGGATTTTGTTGTTGAGTTACCTTACACTCAAGGATTTGACACAACTTGGGTTTTAGTTGACTATCTCACCAAGTATGCCAGGTTTATTCCTTGTAAGGGTCTGCATACTGCTCCGGTATTGGCTAGTCTTTTTGTCCAACACGTATTCAGACATTTTAGGTTGCCCAGTATCATTTTCTTGGATTGCGGCTCTCAATTTACACGTTTCAGGAGGGCCGTGACCCGCTCACTAGGTATCGAAGATGGATATTCAACTGCCTATCATCCTCAAACCGACGTGCAGACGGAGTGACTCAACGCCACCCTCGAAAAATGCTTGAGGTGTCTGCTCATTCAACATCTGCAGTCTTGGATTTCTGTTATAAGTATGGCTGAGTTTGCATACAACAATTTGTTGCATACCTCAACAAATACTTCTCCCTTCTTCGGTCTCTATGGCCATCATCCTCGCACGCTTCCCTTATCCCGCAATCCCGTGGTTAGTAATCCTGCTGCCTGCTCTTGTGTGAGATTTGGTCGTGTTGCAGGCTGATGTTCGGGGTCATCTACTGGATGCCCAGTGCTGCGCTAAAAGGTTTGCTGATGCCCGCAGACTCCCTTCTCTGTCATACAAGAAGGGTATGAAGGTCCGGCTCTCCACTAAGCATCTATATTTGTCTGGGTGAAGATCATTGTTGCCGCTTTTTGCGGGGTCTTTCCTGGTGTCAGAGGTTGTTAACCCTGTAACCGTTAGCTTGGTGCTTCCTGACTCCTGGAAGATCCACCAAGTGTTTCATGTCTACTTAATCATGCCGCTTCTGGATGTGACTAGAATGGTTTTGTATGATCGCCCTCTACCGGTAGTTGGATCAGATGAGTATGAGGTTAACCGGATCCTTGACACTAAGGTCTCTAGGGGGATGCAGTTCGTCCTTGTTGACTGGAAGGGTTACGGCCTCGAGGACCGTACCTGGGAACCACAGGGAAATGTCCATGCGGCCAAGCTGGTGGCCGAGTTCTGGGCTTCCCGACAGGGGAGGCATTCTTTGAGGAAGGGTACTGTCAGGAATGTACCTAGATTGCCCATTTCTACCACTCATCCCTCATTACATCTTTTACCTCATTGCCAAGACACATATTTAAGGCCACATTTTCTCTCCCTCCACAATAGACTTTGTTTGCCACATTCCATGAGTTGTTTTCCAAGGACTCTGTTTCCCTCAACCAAGAAGGGATGTTTCTCCTTTAAGAGGCATTGGAAGTTGCCTTGGTGATTAGGACACTCATGCTAACGTCGTCACGTCACTCAACGTTATGGAAGGTCAGGTGATTTCTGCTTCTTAAACTCCTCCTTTATGGTGTTTCGGTGCTTCTGATTCTGTAAAGTGCTTTTGCTAAACTCTGTATTCCTGATATTCTGGTTACCGTTTACTCTGTTTTTGCTTCCTGGATTCCTTTGATCTCACATCCTCTCAAGTTGTTTTGCCTCGGACCCTCTGATTTACTGGAACTTTTGACCTCAGATTGCTTCCTCGTCCTGTATTCAGCCTTCTCCCTTGATTCTACGCTGCTGTGTGTTGCTGTCTCGGATTGCCTACCTACGTTTTGCTTCTTGTGTTTCCCTTTGAATACTTCAACTGCCTGCCCTGGTTTGTTGACCCGGATCAAGTTTAAAGGACTGTTTCTGTGTGCTCTGCAGGAGTCATCGATCAGCCTCTCCAGCACTCCGTGCACATTCTGAGTGTTGCCTTAAGAGTCTCCCCTGTTTCCCAGGCCCGCACGGACTAGAGACTGCCGGTGTGCGTTGCCCAGGCTCAGAGAAGCGTCCTCGTGCTGTTGGGATTGGACTTCCAGTGACTTCCTGGCCCTTAGGTGTTTGCGTTCCGACGGGAATAGTTCCTCTACCCTAAAACCCTGTTGGCTAACTCAGTTGTGCTGCTCTTCCTGCATAGAGGGGTTTGTCTGTCTACTCTACGGTAAGATTATTTCCTACCCTGTTGGCTCTGCTCTATCAGTTTCTTGCTATTTTCCTGATTCTATGTTAAACTTGGTATTATTCTACTCTACGATAATGCAGGATCTTTGCTCACCTCCTGAATAACGAACCTCCTCACACTTCTCATGCTTCCATATCGTATTCAATCACAGGTTAGTGACAGGCACTCTTTATTGCTTTCTTCCTTAGTTGTTCAGTCATTGTATTCCTAACATTGTAAATTCCTTTCCGGTTTAGGAACTTGCAGTCCAGTCCGGGTCCATTCTCCCAAATAATAAATCCCTTGGTATTGGTATTATCCGTACAAAGGGTTATATTGCTAGGTAGAATTCGTCACCTACACTACGAGGGCAAGATCTAGAGGGATTCTGACACATAATTAGTTTGTATGATGCTCTTAAAACCAGGAACAGATGTCTAGAAAAATGTGGTATAGTTGTAAAGTAATACAATCTGGTAAATATGCAAAATTTAGTAAGAAACATTTACACCGAAAGCACCAATCCGTTCATGTAGTTACCTGTTCAGTACCCCCATGACTACAGCTAATTGATCATCCGGGACTCACCTGGTCCAGCGTGTGCATGAATAGAGTTGGAATTGCATTTGGAAGCAAATTCCGAGACATTCAGGTTTGATGTTTCTTGGTGTACTGCGATTGGTCGTACATATCCGGGGTCAAGTGCAGGCTGCAGATGCGGAATCGATCGCCCCTCAAGTCCCCCAAGACATCCTGGGCTCTACTTTCAAGCTCGCCCGGCGCAAATCCACAATATCTGACCCATTCTCTTATTATATCTGTATTTCTAGGGAATGTATGCATTATTATGCCCTTAGGTTTGTTATGGGTCTTAGAACGGCAACTGCCAACCATGCAAGCAGGCATTCTTGATAAATCTGTAAAAAAAAAAGTACACTTAGTTAGAAAAATGTTTACATGAATGCGTGAGAGAAATGGAATTATATCATAATTTTTCTATGCACTGTTTGTTTTGGTCACAGTAGCAAAACATGTGTATTGAACTCGACTATGCACTAGGATAACTTTCATACAGAATTGATTGATGTGACACAAATCGTAACGTGTTACTCGTCTGTTGAATGTACTTTCATTTTCTGCTTCAGGGGAGCATGCCTGAAGACAGACGGTCTGGCTAGGCCATGTGTTCAATATTCGCTGTGCGGAAGATACTTTTGAAGTGTACATGCTGTTTGGCACCTTGGCCATTCCCATCCTGCCAGCCCACTCGGCAGGGCACGGCCACAGGTGCAAACAGCCATTGATAGTGGAGAGGGGATGGATGGGCATGAGGCGTGCAGAAAAGGTCACGGAAAAATGCTGAAAATAAAGACATGCTTATGTGGATTGCAGGGGCGCGGTCTGCTTCAGGGGAGCATGCCTGGAGACAGTGGGTCTCGCTAGGCCATGTGAAGAATGGCTGTGCGCGCAAGATACATATGAAGTGTACATGCAGTTTGGCACCTTGGCTGTTCCCACCCTGCCAGCCCTGCCAGGACAAGTGAGCGTGTCCTTGATTTACTGAAAAATTGAAACAACTATTCATAAACGTTCAGTTGTATTTTATTTCGTTGCCGATGTTGATGGCACAAATGTACTGCACGTGGTATTCTTTGGGTTCGCAGCACAGTTTGTTAAAATCCCCTGTACTAACCGCTGTCAGTGGGAAATGTGGCTCTAATGACACCAACGACACATGCGGGTATTACTCGTTGAACTCGGTATCCAAACCTCCTATGAAGCCACCATGTAAACGCACGATAGGCCACAAGCCTGTGCCACCTGTGGAAGAGACAGATACAAATTGTATTTAAATGAACATGATAAGTGTATCAAACCTTAGTTGAAAATGCAATCTTGTATCCTATGACATAGTTGCCAGTACAAATGTTACTTCATGGATTAATCAACGTGGGCATCAAAGTGTAGACAGAGAAATATTGCGGGGAACAGAGAAATATTGTTTCTTGGTTGTACGAGAAAGACACATAAGATGACCACTATGATTTCCCCAAATCGAGATTGATGTATGGAATTGTAAGACTACATTAATTTGGCGGTGATTGATCAAAGTTATGACAATATAAGAGATAAACAAGAATTTTAAGTGGCCTCAGTGGTCAAAGTGACATCAAATCTAGAGTTCACTTACTCGTTACTTGGATTGTGAGGGCGAACTGTTGCGCGAAGTTCGTGCATAAGCACCATCATAATCCTCAACACGGACCATGTGAGGCAGGCTGCCCTGAGGTCATGCAGCTCGGTAACGCATTGCGGCCGTGTCTTGTCTTCCGATATGTAGGCCAAGCATCCAGAGTTTTCTCAGCAGCAGCAGTTCTCCTCCTCGGTTGGCATGACCTTGCACCAATTGCAGGTACACCAGGTGGAGACGTCGTCCATGCGACTAGGCTCAGGCTCTTGATCCGGTGATTAGTCCTCCCGACTGTCGACCGAAGCCCCATCGTTTCCACATCTTTCTCTTTCGACTAATTCCACCTCGGAATACTCTGGCTCGTACTGGTAGAGCTGTATTGCTGCCATTATACGACATAATTAAAATAGTAAGTAATGATAGTATTAGTATTTGTTCGCACGGGCTACGAGCAACGAAGATAGCTGAACAGAGAAGAAACGAGCCACAGGATACACAAAAAAAGACAGTGAAACGCTTGAAAAAGCAACTCTGATGTTGTCTGATTAGAAGCTGTCTTTTTATACTTATTGAGGACAGAGGCATCCTGCCATTTCCATGGAGACACGTCATTAGCTGGAGCGCAGAGAACGTTGACACGAGACGTGCATTGGCGTTGGGAAATGGACCGTACGCATCTAGTGATATCAGCTTTAGGAGCGGGGGATCTGATTTAGTGCCACCAGGGCAGTTCACCTTAGGGTGGAATCAACTGCTCTGGATGCTGATATTGCCCTTTTTATTTGTGATGCTGAGCTCTCCGTCCTGCTTCTTGTAGCAGGGGCGCTTGGAGTGGACCTAGTTGCTTCACTGGCCCGTGAAGGTGGCGATCCAGACCGGCTGCGACCAACCACTTAGAAGGTGAGACTTTAGGCAATGATTAATGTTTGTTAATTATAATGTCTTTTGCCGTGATTGTAGTTCGTAATTCTTGCAGTGTCTTTTGCTGTGATTATAGTTCGTAATTCTTGTAAATGTCTTTTCTCTCCTCTATAGGTGTGAAAATGGGTGCCCGGAGTTGCGGTGGTTGGAGCGAGTCCAGTGATTTCCCAGAGGATGATGAAGCCTTTTAGCTAGATGGTAAATTGGCTTTTAATGGAGAATGCTAGGCTTAGGTATGGCGTGGCTGAGCCTTAGTTATTTATATGACTCCTAACCTGTTGTGTTCTTTTCTCTTGCAGGAGAAGCCCGGCGGCGTCGAGCGGAGGTTCGCTATTCGGAGGCCTGTCCGCGGCTGCTGGATGGAGGTTCCGCGAAGATGAAGAATGGAAGATAAGCTTCTGCCTAGCTGGACGTCTGGATCAGGTGAAGAAGGGCTTCAACTCCAATGACGATGGGAGTCAGGTAAGATGTGCTGCAGACTATGCTTCCTTAAGAGTTTGAGTAATGGTTTTATGTAGAGAAGTGATCGCAGGCATTTCTAGCTCATCAAGCGGATCAAAGGAGGACATCCGAGGATGTCGACCATTCATGATATAGAATGGTGTTTGTCCAGTACTAGTGTGGATAGAGTTGTTGTAGGCAAATTCGGTCAACCAGAGAATGTCTTTCCAGGACCCTCCTGTCTGTTGCAGCATGCATCTCAGGTATTGTTCTAGCGTCTGATTGGTCCTCTCAGTTTGACCATCGGTTTGGGATGGTGACTGCTAGATAGGCGAAGATCTATTTGTGCTAATTTACAACAACTCCTCCAGAAGGCTGAGACAAATTGCATTCCTCGATCTGAAATCAGTACCGAGGGGAAATCATGTAGTTTGATTACTTGTTCTAAGAATACAGTAGCCAGTGTTCCAGCAGTAGGAAGTCCTTTTAGTGGAATAAAGTGTGCCATCTTGGAGAATAAATCTGCCATGACTAAAATTGTGTTGAAGCCGTCACAGTGTGGTAAAACTGTAAGGAAGTCCATGGATAGTGTATGCCATGGTGCGGGTGGTATAGCCAATGGATGCAATAATCCTGCGCGACTTGACTTTTGAGATTTCTGTTGCACGCAAACACAGCAGTTTGCAATAAATTGGACCACGTCCTTTCTCCAGGTTGGCCACCAATAGTTCTTCCTGATTTTGGCCTTTGTCTTAGTAATTCCGGGATGTCCATCCACTAAAGATTTGTGGTAATTTGCTATAATTTTGTTTTGTGTTTCTTTGTCTTTAATGTATAGTCTCCCCTGAAAATAGGGTAAACTGTCCTTGATGGAGTACTGGTTCCCTTTATTTAACCATTCTTGTTGGGCTGTTTGGTCCATTTTAGACTGAAGGTCGATTTTCAAGTCTTCCCAGCAGGCGGTTATGGCGATCTGGTTTTGAATTCACCTCTCAGGAATGATGGGTACTG
The DNA here is from genome assembly GCF_040938575.1 of Ambystoma mexicanum. Taxonomy (NCBI): domain Eukaryota; kingdom Metazoa; phylum Chordata; class Amphibia; order Caudata; family Ambystomatidae; genus Ambystoma; species Ambystoma mexicanum. The sequence continues at coordinate 219,069,382 of NC_090940.1, forward strand.
GTTCTGATGGTATGAATGCGTCCTTATCCTCTTCCATTCGCGACAGAGCGTCTGCTTTTCTGTTAAGCACTCCTGGTCTGTATGTAATCACAAAATCGTACTCTGCGGAGAAAAGAGCCCAGCGAAGCTGACATGAAGATTGGGCCTTGGCAGTTTTTAAATATTGCAGATTACGGTGGTCCGTAATAACTGTAACAGTATGTCTAGCTCCTAGAAGGTAGTGTGTCCAGGTTTTAAGAGCTCCTTTAATTGCTAGTAACTCTTTGTCGGTTATGGCATAGTTCTTCTCCGGTGCAGTAAACTTACGGACCAAAATGCTAAGGAGTGTACTCCACAAGTACTCCCAAGTACTGTTTACTGGCACAGCGGATTGAGCTTGTGTGGAATTGAAGCTTTTCCATATCGGAGCTGCGAACGTCCCTTGGCAGTTTACTCATTGTTGTTCTAGTGAATGTCCACTGGGAGGACGTCTTTGCAAGCAACACCGAAGTGCCTGGATGATCGAAAGAAAAGAAGGTGACTGTTTAGTGCACGTTTGTGTACGTAGCTAGTTGTGCACGTTTTGCCCAATCTGTAAACAGATTGTTGACCTTGCAACAATTGTAGCTGCGTGCTGAAACATTTCCTTTTTTTTGCTTTAAGGTCTTCAATTACGTTGACTCCGCCTCCCCGGCGCGCACGCCTTTCTCTGACCAGGATATATTTCCACACAACAGCGCACCCGCGCACGCACCCCACAAGTACTCCAAGAACTGTTTACTGTTCACGGTGCGCGGCGAGGGAGCAGAGATAACGTTATATGTGCTAATAGTTGTTAGAATTATTCCCGAAGCTGGTGATGGGCTTAGGGCCCTATTGGTAATCACAATTTTGGTAAAGTTTACGTTTTGATTGAGGAAGTGCGGAAATAACTCTTTAATGACCTAAAACTCATTATAAGTAACAAACTTTAATTCGCTGCACGCACTTGAATCTACGCTCAACCTAGAGTCCCTATGGAGACCACGCTCAGAAACGGTAAAAAAAGGAAGGACTGTTCTTCCAAGAATCAAGCTAACTTGGAATCCCCAAAAAATGTTAAAAAAAAAAATAAAATACTGCCTCTCTTTCTCTGAATGGCAAACGCTCTTTTCTCTCTATGTCTGTGCACACTGAGGATATGTCCGCTAAAGAGAAGAGTGTAGACCTTGAAATACAAGACAATAACATACCTGTAAAAGAGTCATGCTTACTAAAAAAGGCAATCGAAGATGTTATCCCGGAAAAACAGGATAATAAACTGCCTGGAAACGAAATATGTTCTCTGAAAAAGGCAAATGAAGATATTACTTGCAACCCGTTTGCGGCAGCAGACCATGTACACATTGATCGGAAAATTGTAGCAGAGATACATGAAAATAAATTCTCTCCTATGGCAGATATCTCCATGCTTGCATCGGTAATCATGGCAGATCTTGATAGGAGAGTGCGTCTGTCTCTTGGGCCTTCGACTCCGGTAGCCTCAAATAGTAATTACAGAGAACATGTTCATTTTCATAAACCTATCATGAAGGAGGATTTGAGTCCCCAGTTCTGTCGTGAGCAAAGGAAACCACAAGCTGCAAAAATATTGCAATTTCCAACTACTAGTTCCCCTTCTTCGAAAGATGAGATGAAATAAAATCTCAAAACTTTATTCCTGTGCAAAGGAATCTTAATTAATCCATGCCTGTTTTCAACTTTTCAAATCTTCCGTAAGTCCGTCTTACTCAAGAACACATCGAAGAGGAACTGATGGACCAAAACATCAAAGAGTTTCCAGTCCTAACGAGAATTTTGAATCTCTTAGATCGAGGACACGAATACTCCCATTTGCTATTGAAGGAGTTAAAAAATGACATAAGTAATAATATGGCAAAACTAACGGAAATTGAAGGTTACATCCTAGCACAGGAGGCATATCATAGTTGCAATCTTAATTGTCATGAAAGAGTAGCCCTAATTGTAAAAAAAGAATTATTGATCAGCTCCCCTGACCCAGAAAAAACACCACAAGGGATCTCAAACATTAGCAGATCCCCTTCTGCTAGATGGAGTGCCGATGTCGTTCGCGCAAATAATACATCACAAAGATAACGCACCAAAGGATATCATGAGCAAACCTTTGTTTGAGTCAATTGATTACATGGAGGTTGCAAAATTACAACATGAAAGGATATTACAAGTTGAACAAATCCTTGTGCAAATGAACCCAAAAGAAAAACTCCTTGAGATGCTTGCACCTATTGATGTAACTGATTCTAAACTGACCACGAATGTGGAAACTCTAGACAGTCCAACTGCCCTCATCAACATCATTGAACAAGATAAAATCCTAAAAAGGCAAGAGGAAGAAACAGTCCAAAAAGATAACTTCTATTTTATATCAAGAAGAGCCAAAAAGTACCATCAGAAAGCCATAAAAAGAAGACACAAAAATAAAGGAAGTTTGGCATGTGTAGAGAAAGTTGTAAGAGAGAAAAATCCAGATACCACCACTTTCAAAAAGAACGACACAAACAAAGACAAAGGCTCACAAAACGTTACACCTTTGGATCAAAACTTGAACCTAAGTGAGTTGAATGAGGAAAGTAAAATAGTTTTACAGATTAGTTCGACAAACAACCAAGGGAAGAGCCCCGAACGGTTGGAAAAAACAAAAGCAGGAGCAAAACCGACTTCTCTGGACCCAGAACCATATGCTAGTGAAACAAACATCCTAGGGCAAAAAGATTTAATTCTAAGTGCACCAATGTTGATACAACCTAATTTAACTTCATTTTTTACTGATATTACAGTAAAAAAACTGATACTTTCAGAAGAAATGAAAAAAGCAAAGAAAGAGAAGGAATGGTTGGCAAAAACGCACCACAGTAGATCATTGAGAAGAAAGGTGAAAGCCAGACGGTTTTGGTTGAAAAGTCCACAAAAAAGTTAAGTTCCAACACTGTAAAGGATGGGAAGGATACTCTCCCCAATAAATTCAAAGCAGCCAAACAGATTCTGGAACTTGATGCGTCTATGCAGAAAAAGTTAATTGTTCCCCAAATTCCAACTAAGGAGGTTCTGAAGTCCCAGTTGAACCCTCAATCTAAAAAAATAGAGCAAGAATGAGGGAATTGTTAGGTCATTCTCATAAGACTGTGGAGTGCTTGGAAGAACAGACGAACGTTGATTTCAAAACCGACATGGAGTCAAGGGTCTACCCTGAGGCGGCCAATTCAGATGTATTACACACCTTCCATTCAATTCCGAATGAGATGAAGAATACCATTGGACGGAAGAGCGATGCTAACATTAACGTAGCTGTTCGTATCAATCGCTCTTTTTTAATGAATGCTCTCTTTAAAATCCCTTCACTCCGTAGCTTAGTCACAAATTATATTGAATGGATTCGCCTCCCTAATGAGAATAACAACCGAATGCTCTCTAAGATGTTATCACCAATCATGGAAAAATTAATTTTGGAACATCAAAGTGATTTAAATATGCTTGGTTTTAGCATGTATGCATTCGCATCTATTAAAGAGGCAATTGATTTTCTAGAATATCAACCTCCACCCATTATAGCAGTAGCCAACAATGAGCAAGTTCCATCTGGCCCCAATGATCCATCTAAAAACATGATGGAACAATTATCAGTGCTAACGAATGCTTTGAATGGTTTAAAATGGCTCAAACCGCTTATTAAAACAGCGGCCAACATTAATCTGCCACATGTACCTTCAGAAAATTACGATCTCAAAGTTGCATCGTGGAACTGCTGTGGTTTTGCAGATCTAGCTAAATGGAGAGCCAAAACAAATCAGAACTCCCTTCCACACATACTACCGGTTCAAGAAACCATGGCGGTAGGAAATATCGAAATTGATGGGTATTATTCCTGTGTTTACCATGCGAATAGAGGTGTAGAAGGCTTCTGGTGGCTTGGCTATCTTTATCGACACTAAATTAAAATTTACCATTAACCATGTATATTAATCAGACTCTTTACATAGTAGAAAGTTATTTATAATTTCAATGTACTGGAATCCTGTTTTGTATCCTATTGAAAAAGCATGTGAAATCCTAAACAATGCCTTTATTAATGCCTACAACAATTCGCCTGATGCTGAAATGCTTATTGGAGGGGATTTTAACGCATCATCTTGGTCTATGAATAGTAATGCTTCGACAAGTTCAACTCATTTTCAAAATTCTCTACAAAAGGGAAGCATTTGGAGAAACTTTCTAAAATGTTGGGATATGCATTTAATACAATCAGAATGTAACCATGCGACCTTCACGTGGAAAAGAGGAGCCTATCAATCTTGGTTCGACCACATATTTTCTTGAGTCAGCAAGTGAATTATCTATTGTTAATACAAGTTGAAAGACCAAGAGTGTCGATCAATTGGTCTCCTTCTACTTGTAGAAAATTCACTGCACTAGTAAATAGAGATCTATGGAAGAATAAAGTGAAAAATTGCACTGAAAGTCAAGATATCCTACAATTGAATATGCAAATGATTAAGTTTCATCTTATAAAATTTGCTCAGAATATAGTAGTTCAAAACCCAATTATACAGGATGATGTCCACTTTTCTCAAGAAGTAGCTACATTAAAAAAAAGAAAAATGCAGATCTTTGAAAAATTAGGAGGTCCATGTTGTATTGCAATCTCTCTGAGTATGTTATTATGGAAAAAAAATATATTCAAATTTAAGCATGAATTAATCCAATTACGGTCAATTAACAATCTAAAGCGAAATCAAAAAATAGTCAACTTGCTATGTGAAAGGAAATCTAAAGATATCTGGAAAATTATAAGATCTATAGACAAGAAAAAAACTATAGAATTTGAATCGGGAATTGATAGCACAGCTTGGACCTCATTTTTTTTCAATAAATTTGCCCTCCCTGTTGAGTTTAGATCTAGTCAACATTCGCCTAGTTCTCAATTAATTCCAAATCGTTGTCCTTGGGGAATCAGAGACATATTACAGGCAATCCATGAATTGAAGGGATCCAAATGTGCAGGGCCAGATGGTTTGCCTCCATGTCTTATCAAAGATGATCCCCTGTTGTGGGCGTCCATTTTTGACGACATATTCCAAGACATTTTTTTGCTCAAAAAGAATCCCTGAATCTTGGCTTACCTCAATCCTTATTCCTCTCTACAAAAAAGGGTCTATATCTGAACCAAATAATTACAGACCAGTGGCTATAATAGACGTAGCCGCAAAAATATTTGCTTCTCTGATCCTACAAGAGGTGGACATTTTTATCTGCAATAACTCCTGCCTAAGTGTAGCCCAAGTAGGTTTTAGAAAAGGAATGGGTACTCCTTTGAACGCCTGTATTCTTGCTCACATCATAGCTTCTGTTAAGGGCCCCGACAAAAGCCCTATTTTTGTGGCATCCCTCGATTTAAAGGGAGCATTCGACTGTGTCATAAGGGGTAAATTATGGGAAAAAATGCACAAAGCTAATTTCCCCCATATTTGATAACCCTTATAGAGATGCTACACTTTAACACCAACTATAAAGTGAGAATTAATCGAGCAGGATTTCTAACTGAAGCTATTCCAAGTAGTACAGGTGTTAAACAAGGATGAAATCTTGTAGCCATTCTCTTTAACCTTTAGCTTGCAGATCTTGATGAGATATTGAATACAGAAAAATCTTTTGTGACTTGTCTGGGGTCGCTCGCCTTATCATGGCTTGCATACGCGGATGACATTTTGCTTTTTTATAGGACTCAAGCAGGTCTCCAAATAAAATTAGAGAGTTTCTTATACTATTGTAACATTAATAACCTAACTGTCAATCCCCAAAAATCAAACATAATTGTATTTTGCAATAGGAAAAAAGTTCGCCATTTCTCTTGGACAATTGAATCACTTCCGATTGCTGTTTCTATAAACTTACCTTATTTAGGTTTAATACTGACAATGTCTCGGCAAAAAGAATAAAATAACTCTTTATGGTGAAACTACTTCCATTGAAGGGACAAATGAAAATCTTGCTTTCTAAAATTTGCAAGTTTTCGCTAATACCTTTACTGGAATTTTATCATAAAAAAGTGGAAGCTATTATGCTTTATGGAGTAGAGTTGATATTAGCTGATCTTGGTTCCCTGCTTGATCAATTACATGGTGCTATCTGGAAGTACACACTAGGTCTTCCGGATTATATTCCAAATGCTATTCTTAGGCACAAATTGGGTCTTAATTCACTATCAGCAAGATACAATTGGCGCCTACTTTTAAACTTCTCCAAAATGGTGTTTCCACCCAACAATTCACTTTACATTGGTTTAAATCATATGCTTACTAATAATAACCCTCCATCAGTTTAAAATACGTATGCTGTCCTTGTTAGAAAAAATCAACATGTCAGTTGAAGACCTAGAATTTCAACAAGTAAAGGTTAAGAAACATTTTTTTGAATATGACTGGGCGGAGGGTAGAATGCAAATACTGAGTTATTCATCCTTTGCAGAATACTCAAATGCCTGCCACAGACAATCTCCACGTTTACCTTACATAACATTGTGTCCAAGTAATGAAGTACGGAGAACCTATATGCGGTTCAGATTGGATTTGATTCATACAAGGGCGAGAACGAAACATTGGCATAAAGACCAAACAGTCATGGTCAATGATATATGTAGATTCTGTAATCTAACTCAGGAAACACTTAAACATCTTTTTCTATTTTGCACTAAGTTTGAAAATGATCGCTGTAGAATAATGAATTCATTTGTACATGCAAATTCTATTTTTGCCAGAAATTGGATTTGGTTAAAATGTATGTGGGGTGCAACTAATTCTACCATTCTTACGACGGTAAGGTTGGTAACTGTTATAGCAAATGAACTGGACAGACTGTAATAATCTCACATTGAGGAATTGATTGCTTTACATCTTGGGTTTTGTCATGTAATTTAGAGGGAAGGTGAATTATCTTCCCTTTTATAACTGGAGTCCGAGGAAAAAGAAGGAATGAGTCCCGAATGTCTTTTTGATATAACTTTGCTTGTTTGCTTTTTCCACTCAGTCTTTTAAAGTAGTTATTTTTAAGAATACATTTATTTTTTATATGTTGGATTATTGTTTGTTGTTCCTTTTTAATGCACTAGCGGTTATTTTTTGTAAAGATCTAACGAACAAATTGTTTATTATGTTAAGATGTGCTATTGTAACGCTCACCTGGTATCCACGGGGACGTCACTCAGCCTGTTCTGACCTCTTATGACCTTGAACCCCTCCCTGGAGTCCACTCGACTGGAGACTGGGCCTGAAACACAGGATTGGTAGAGTTTAACTCCCTATTGTCTCTGTGTGCTTGAACCCCTTCTTCCCCGGGTCCAACTCTTCCCTTTGATCCACAGCTCACCTTGTTTTCTTGGAAAGTGTGCTCTCCGTCCTGCTTTCAGCGCGGGAGCGCGTTGATTGATGCAGGCTCGTTGCTGCCTAGTTACTTCACTGGCAAGAGTCCGACAGTTAAGTATAATGAGTCTTTTGAACTGTTCTCTAATTCCGTTCCTTTCCTTCCTTAGATGATGGCCGGCATCCGGGGCTGGCGACGTGCTGCTGAGATGAGTAGCGCTGAAGGTGAGTGAGAGCGCGATGTGCGATGCAACCCTTTCGTATTTGTATTGAACTGAGTTCTTTTTCTGTGTCTTTTAGGTGCTGCAACGTTTTCAGAGTGGATGCCGGTTATGAAGAAGAAATGTGGTGAGTAAGCGCAGTATGCAGCGCCTCTAGATATTTCTACGCTAACTTGGAGTGTCTTTTCCCTCTTGCAGATGGATGAGAAGTTCCGGAGACAGAGTTCCCCCAGAGCGGCTGGGATTCAGGTAAGCGTTTGAAGCTCGTACAGTCTTTAAAAATAAGCGAAGATTTGCTGAATGCTTACTAATGCCTTTTTTCTGTTCTTTTCCCTTTTCCTTAGGAAGCGGCGTGCCGGGATGGGAATGACACCGCCGAAGATGCCCGCAGAACAGAAGAAACGATGAATGATGGGCAGAAGCGCCGCAAAGTAAGGCTGTTCCTAATAGTGTTCTTGTTCTTGCAGGAGATGAGCGCAGAAGAAAGATGCAGGCCTACTGGAGACCGATCTGAACACGGTGAGTGTCACGCTGCAGGTGCAGAAAACACAAAGCATGTTTCTCAGCCTGGGCGTGGCTTAAATAGTCTCATGGTATCCCAGGTGTCTCTGGGCTGAACCACACCCAAAAGACTAGACTGCACATGCAGTTCTGGGAACCGGAATATGTGGGGGCATCCATCTTGTCCCCATCAATGCACTACAAGTCCAATCCCCAATGTTATCCTATGGGAGTGAGTGATTCTGGTGCCACAAGAGCCACGTCTGACTCCAAGTGGGTCTTTGGAGGGATGGAGAGGCCCTTGAGGGCCATGTAGGTGATTGTGGCCTGGCTCCAGCCTGACATCCTGGAGGGCTGGGGACATAAGGGGCAGGAATCATGACAGCTATATTTGTAACGATCAAAAGAATGTATTGTTGCCTCTATCAAGATGTTTTATATTTCTAAAGGTCTTTTGTACCAAAAACAAAAACTAAAAAAAAAATGCTAAGGGGTGTATTTGCCCCATGTCCGTTATTTTTTGTGATAAAACTGCCCCCATTGCCACGCTGGAGGCATCCGTTTCAACTACATAGGGCAGGTCGGTTTGAGGATGCTGAAGAACGGGTGCTGAGGTGAAAGCCAATTTTAATTCCTGGAAGGCTTTTTCTGATTCCAGGGACCAGGAAAACTTGTTATTCTTTCTTAATAAAGAAGTGATAGGATGAATGATCTGAGAAAATCCCGGGATGAACCGACAGTAGAAATTGGCAAATCCGAGTACGCTCTGCACTCCCTTGGTCGATGTTGGAGATGGCCACTGAAGAATAGCTTCAACCTTGGGGGTGTCCATGTGATCCCCTTGTGGGGTAAGCATGAAGCCCAAGAACTCGACTTCCGTGACATGGAAAAAACATTTTTTCCAATTTGGCGAACAGCCGATGCTTACGAAGCTTTTCCAAAACGGTCCGTACATGGCCCACATGATCTGCCTTGGATGCTGAGTAGATGAGAATATCGTCAATGTATGCAAGGACACCGACGTTCAACAGTTCATGAAGTACATTGTTCATAAAGAACTGGAATGCTGCTAGTGCGTTGCATAACCGAAAAGGGCATAACCTGATACTCGAAAAGCCCGTATTTGGTCCAGAATGCTGTTTTCCACTCATCGCCCTTTTTCACTCTTACCAAATGGTACACTCCTCGTAGGTCCAATTTTGTACAGATTTGAGCATTGATCAAGTAACTCAGGAATGAGTGGCAGTGATCTGGTTCAGTGCCCTATAATCTATACAGGTTCTGAGGTCCCCTTCCGTCTTTGGTACGAAGAAGAGAGCTGAGGAGGCTGGGGATTTGGATGGGCGGATGAACCCATTGGCTAGGTACTGATCTAGGTAGGTTCTCAGATGCTGATTTTCTTGCTCAGTCAGAGTGTAAATTCTGCTGCAAGGGATTTGTGCTCCTGGGACCACATCGATTTGGCAGTCGTAAGTTCTGTGTGGAGGCAGGGTGTTTGCTTGTTCCTTTTGGAACACATCCAAAAAGTCTTGGTATTCGGAGGGCAATGAACCAGAAATTCCTAGGATGGTTTTCACCTTGAGTTGTAGATTCCTCACGTCCCTGTGGTAGCAACTCTCTGCACATTCTTGCGAGAAGGTCAGCTTCCTTGTGCGCAAGTCAATCCTCGGGTTATGGGTTTGAAGTTACTGCATCCCTAGGATCATTTGGAACTGTGGGGCCCCTAGAAGGTCGAAATAAATACTTTCCCGATGACCACCCTGACATATCAGAGTCACCTTATCGATGTGTTATGTCACTGGACCGGAAGATAACAGAGCCATCCACGGCAATGACATTTTCCGATTGTGGTTTTTGAAGCGGAAGGCTTATCTGTGTGGCCGAAGTCTGATTGATGTAATTTCCCACTGCTCCACTATCAATGTAGGCTTCTAGAGCATGTACCTTTGATGGTTGTTGGTGATGGGTTAGTAACACCGGGATGACCAGGTGTAAGGTCTGTACAACTTTCTTTGAACCGCTCAACAAGTGGGCTCTACACTTGCCGGGCATCCAAGTTTTCCGACTTCTGTTCCTTTTCTTCGTTGCCGTTGTCTGTGGCACCTACCATCTTCTTGGGGGTTTTTATAGGGCAATCTCGGAGGAAATGTCCTTCTTTACCGCAGTATAAACAAAGTTGTTGTTGTCTCCTTTTTTCCCTTTCAGCCTTACAAATAGGGGCTCATAATCCCCCAATTTGCATGGGTTCAGTGGGTTCATGAGTTCTGGTTTGATTGTCTCGAGGTTGCATGTAAACTGACCTCCCTTCAGCCCTCGTGTGGTCCATTTTTCGGTCCTGTATCCGATGGTCCAAATGCACCGTTGCGTTAATATAGTCCGCACAACACTCGGACAGGTTGACCACTTGAGCTAGTACATCTTTTAACTCACCAAGTAGCCCCTGGTAAAAAAGTGTAGTCCTTTTCTGCTCAGGCCAATTAGTCTGTTGTATGAGACGGTTGAAGGTGGTCCCATTCCTCAAGGGGCTGCAGCAGGTGAGTGCCTTGGCTCCTCCTGGGCCACCTAATTCGAATCCAGCCGTTTTCGGCTGCCAGAGCCCCTTTGCGAGGCCTTCTTTTCTCCCCGCCTCCCTCCCCGCTTGCACTTCGTGGTTCCCTCCTCCTCCCGCCAGCTGATTGGCCTTCCCCACGTGTTGCTGCAGGGCCTAGCGACCCGCAGAGGCTCCCGCTCGCCCATTCCTGAAGGGGCTGCAGCAGGTGAGTGCCTTGGCTCCTCCTGGGCCACCTAATTCGAATCCAGCCGTTTTCGGCTGCCAGAGCCCCTTTGCGAGGCCTTCTTTTCTCCCCGCCTCCCTCCCGCTTGCACTTCGTGGCTCCCTCCTCCTCCCGCCAGCTGATTGGCCTTCCCCACGTGTTGCTGCAGGGCCTAGCGACCCGCAGAGGCTCCCGCTCGCCCATTCCTGAAGGGGCTGCAGCAGGTGAGTGCCTTGGCTCCTCCTGGGCCACCTAATTCGAATCCAGCCGTTTTCGGCTGCCAGAGCCCCTTTGCGAGGCCTTCTTTTCTCCCCGCCTCCCTCCCGCTTGCACTTCGTGGCTCCCTCCTCCTCCCGCCAGCTGATTGGCCTTCCCCACGTGTTGCTGCAGGGCCTAGCGACCCGCAGAGGCTCCCGCTCGCCCATTCCTGAAGGGGCTGCAGCAGGTGAGTGCCTTGGCTCCTCCTGGGCCACCTAATTAGAATCCAGCCGTTTTCGGCTGCCAGAGCCCCATTGCGAGGCCTTCTTTTCTCCCCGCCTACCTCCCGCTTGCACTTCGTGGTTCCCTCCTCCTCCCGCCAGGTGATTGGCCTTCCCCACGTGTTGCTGCAGGGCCTAGCGACCCGCAGAGGCTCCCGCTCGCCCATTCCTGAAGGGGCTGCAGCAGGTGAGTGCCTTGGCTCCTCCTGGGCCACCTAATTCGAATCCAGCCGTTTTCGGCTGCCAGAGCCCCTTTGCGAGGCCTTCTTTTCTCCCCGCCTCCCTCCCGCTTGCACTTCGTGGCTCCCTCCTCCTCCCGCCAGCTGATTGGCCTTCCCCACGTGTTGCTGCAGGGCCTAGCGACCCGCATAGGCTCCCGCTCGCCCATTCCTCAAGGAGCTGCAGCAGGTGAGTGCCTTGGCTCCTCCTGGGCCACCTAATTCGAATCCAGCCGTTTTCGGCTGCCAGAGCCCCTTTGCGAGGCCTTCTTTTCTCCCCGCCTCCCTCCCGCTTGCACTTCGTGGTTCCCTCCTCCTCCCGCCAGCTGATTGGCCTTCCCCACGTGTTGCTGCAGGGCCTAGCGACCCACAGAGGCTCCCGCTCGCCCATTCCTGAAGGGGCTGCAGCAGGTGAGTGCCTTGGCTCCTCCAAGGCCACCTAATTCGAATCCAGCCGTTTTCGGCTGCCAGAGCCCCTTTGCGAGACCTTCTTTTCTCCCCGCCTCCCTCCCGCTTGCACTTCGTGGTTCCCTCCTCCTCCCGCCAGCTGATTGGCCTTCCCCACGTGTTGCTGCAGGGCCTAGCGACCCGCAGAGGCTCCCGCTCGCCCATTCCTCAAGGGGCTGCAGCAGGTGAGTGCCTTGGCTCCTCCTGGGCCACCTAATTCGAATCCAGCCGTTTTCGGCTGCCAGAGCCCCTTTGCGAGGCCTTCTTTTCTCCCCGCCTCCCTCCCGCTTGCACTTCGTGGTTCCCTCCTCCTCCCGCCAGCTGATTGGCCTTCCCCACGTGTTGCTGCAGGGCCTAGCGACCCGCAGAGGCTCCCGCTCGCCCATTCCTGAAGGGGCTGCAGCAGGTGAGTGCCTTGGCTCCTCCTGGGCCACCTAATTCGAATCCAGCCGTTTTCGGCTGCCAGAGCCCCTTTGCGAGACCTTCTTTTCTCCCCGCCTCCCTCCCGCTTGCACTTCGTGGTTCCCTCCTCCTCCTGCCAGCTGATTGGCCTTCCCCACGTGTTGCTGCAGGGCCTAGCGACCCGCAGAGGCTCCCGCTCGCCCATTCCTCAAGGGGCTGCAGCAGGTGAGTGCCTTGGCCCCTCCTTGGCCACCTTTTCTCCAAAAATGCCCCCAGGCCCCTGCGTGCCCCGAGCTCCCCAGCCCGCTTCCTGTTTCTTCCCCTCTCGCTCCCGCCTCCCATCCCGCCCCTGATTGGTTGTTTTGGCCGAGGCAGCGTCGGTGTACCGACCCGCTTCCTGCACCTGCTCCTATTTCCCATCCTAGGAGCAGGTGAGTCAGTCCCCACTTCCCCTCCTCTAAAACCTCCTCATGGTCCCACCCCCCCTCTGATAGGCCCCTCGACCTTTATCACTGGCCCGCCCAGGGCAGCCCTCTGCCCGGCAGCCCCCAGCGGCTAAGGGCCCCGAGGCCAAGGGCGGCTCCAACAGAGGCGGCTCCAAGATGTGTCTGCAGGTGTCCGCAGGGGAAGCCAATGAAGCCAGCAACTAACAGACACCACCAAAACCGTGAGTGTGGTATGGGTGGAGAGTAGAGCAATCACTCCACTGCAGAAAGCCCATGCCACTCTATCTTACCTCCAAATAACACAGACTGCCATAATGTTAGCATGTCCACTCTTAGATGGAATTGTGAAAGTTAGCATGTCCACTCTTAGATGGAATTGTGAAAGTTAGCATGTCCACTCTTAGATGGAATTGTGAAAGTTAGCATGTCCACTCTTAGATGGAATTGTGAATATTGACCTGCGTCGCATCTAGATGGAACTGTGAATGTTAGCATGTGAAAGTTGCATTCACAAAGTTTCCCCTACAGCCTCTCCGTCAAGTCTGGAAATGTGCCCAATAGCCTCTCGGGTAAATGGAATTTAGAAGTGTGCCCAAGATCCCCTGTGAAAGTTGCATTTAGAAGTGCTACCACCTGTGAAAGTTGATTTTAGAAGTGTGCCCAATAGCCACTCTGGAAAAATGAATTTAGAAATGTGCCCAGTAGACGCTCTGTGAAAATTGCATTTAGAAATGTGCCCAATAGACACTCTGGAAAGTTGCACTTAGAAACGTACCCAATAACCTCGCTGTGAGATTTAGAAGTGTACCCATTAGCCCCTGTGAAAGCTGCATCTAGAAGCGCTACCAATGGCTCCTGTGAAAGTTGATTTTAGAAGTGTATCCAATAGACACTCTGGAAAATTGCATTTAGAAGTGTGCCCAGTAGACGCTCTGTGAAAATTGCACTTAGACGTGTGCCCAATAACCTCGCTGTGAATTTAGTAGTGCTCCCAATAAACCACTCTGTGAAAGTTGCATTTTGAAGTGTGCCCAATAGCATCTCTGGTAAATTGAATTTAGAAGTGTTCCCAATAGCCTCGCTGGAAAAATGAATTTAGAAGTATTCCCAATAGCCTCGCTGGAAAATTGATTTTATAGTGCGCCCAGTAGCCTCTCTGTAGAAAATTGAATTTAGATACAAGTCCAATATCCTCTGTGAAAGCTGCATTTAGAAGTGCTACCAATAGCATCTGTGAAAGTTGATTTTAGAAGTGTATCCAATAGACACTCTGGAAAGTTGCATATAGAAGTTTGCCCAATAGCCTCTCTGGAAAACTGAAGTTAGAGTGCCCAGTAGACGCTCTATGAAAAATTGCGTTTAGAAGTGTACCCAATAGCCTCTGCGAGAGTTACACTTGAAGTGTGCCAATACCCTCTCTGATGAAATGAATTTAGAAGTGTTCCCAATAGACTCTGTATGGAAAATTGTACTTAGAAGTTCGCCCAGTTCCCTCTCTGGGAAAGTTGCATTCAGAAGTTTGCACACTGAAAGAGCATATAACCCATCACACCACACCCCACGCTTACTCTCTCCTTTACATCACTACTCTACTAGAACACAGAGATACTATGACACCATTCGGTATAACTGTTCTCATACGAACATCCACTGCTTACTCCACATCATTCTATGTAAACACTGCTGGTCCCACACCCCCAGCCAGGCGTTTTCCTCAGGCCTAACGCAGCCACATCCGTTCCGGATAAATCCTGCCAGAACAAACACATTCTCCTGATCTCTCAACCACCACACCTACCGATAAGAAGCAGCTATTACACGTGTACCGCACAAGCTGCACACATATCCGGTGCTCACACGCACCTTTTGACTCTCCCTACTCTCTCTACTGATCTGAACTTCGGTTCCCAAGGGCGTTCAACCTACCAGCGCCTTCAGACCATACCAATGGTATATAAGGCGCTATATAAGTGCAAAATAACAATAACAATAACAATAACAATATAAGTCAACAAGTCGTGGCTCCCTTGTCTGAGAGACAATAATTCGTTATCTAAGGCTTGTTCTTGGGTGTGTCTGGCAAACAATTTTTCCAATTCCCGCTGGAATTCTCCAAAATTCCGAAGTATTGGATCATCCTGGGTTACTAATGGTATGGACCAGTCAGCGGCACAGCCTCCCAAATATGAAAATACAAAGGCAACTCTTGTGCTGTCATTAGGAAAGGCCCCAGGTCGACACAAAAAGTGGAGATGGCACTGGTTCATGAACACGGCATATTTGTTCGGGTCACTGGTGAAATGCTCTGGTGGAGCTAGTGGGACCACTCCTGGAAGTACCACTTGCACTGGTGATGATGGTTATGGCAACAGAGTTGGTGCAATTCCAGGTAACGGAACCTGTCCTGCGTGTGTCTGGAGCATTTGCCTTGCCAAATCATCTGTCCCGTTCTGGGCTACAATAAGGTCTCTCCTCAAGGCATTGGTCTCTTGCCTAGAGGCATGCACTCCAGCCCATAGGTCCCCCAGTAATTGGGCCAACTGGTCGGTTTCAGAGGTTTCCATAATGCCCAGGCAGAGATTCAGAGAGGCTTCGCGTTCTGTTATGCTCACCTGGTCCCTGCAGGGACGTTGGGGCATAGTTGGAGCCCTCCCTTGACTTGGCTCCCCTGGATCGACTCTCTCCCCCAGGTACTGCGGAATCAACTGCTCTGGATGCTAATATGCCCTGTTTATTTGTGATGCTGAGCTCTCCGTCCTGTTTCTTGCAGCAGGAGCGCTTGGAGTGGACCTAGTTGCTTCACTGGCCCGTGGAGGTGGCGATCCAGACCGGCTGCGACCAACCACTTAGAAGGTGAGTCTTTAGGCAATGATTAATGTTCGTTAATTATAATGTCTTTTGCCGTGATTATAGTTCGTAATTCTTGCAAATGTCTTTTCACTCCTCTATAGGTGTGAAAATCGGTGCCCAAAGTCGCGGTGGTTGGAGCGAGTCCTGTGATTTCCCAGAGGATGATGAAGCCTTTGTGGGATGTTTTTACCCATGCATCCAAGCCCTACCTCAAAAACTGTGCAGTACTGACATGGAAAACATCATGATGGCCAGAGCTTCCCAGAAAATGCACAGGGAAATGCATGAAGAATAGGCTGCCACTCATTTTTGCCGATGTTATGGGCACAGAAGGGCACTGCCTAAAACCACCATTGGACTACCCACACAGTAGTCTGAAACCATTGGGAATGGCAATGCTGATTGCCAAAAGCAACCTAGAATTGTGGGGAATTCATTTTCTTAAATCCCAAAAAGGGGTGCAGTACCAGTACTCACCACTATCAGAAAGCCGGCGTTTTAAAACCACCAGATTTTGTTTAAAACTGAATAAATGAACCCAAAGCGTGCCAAAGAAAGACTTACTGAGAGGTGGATACAATCTAAAGTTATATTCTGAAGTGTTTATAACAAGACTGGCCGAGCTGTGGATTTCAGCAGTTTAAGTACATTTGGACTAAAAGACACTAAAAATCTAAATGTTTAAAAGAAATGAGTGACCTACTTTTGAGTGTCACATAGGTTGCAATTGTTTAAATGTCATAGTTTTAAACTTAGAATCAGCATTCTAGCTGCATATGTAAAATGGTTAGTTTTATTTGAATGCAGAAAACTGGGTAACTAAAATTGACATTAGCTGTGGCCTGGCTTAAGGAACTGAATTCTGCCCACCAGCTACCCCCGACAGGAGTTGAGACTTGCACAACAGCTGTGTTCCCAGGCCTAGCTGCCCTTTTGCTGCTCCCACCAAAAGGGATATGACACTTCCCTGATTGAATTACCTGGGCTCTGCAGGAAATTGAACAAAGCCCTGTCCTGACTCAGGCAAATGTTTTATTATGGGGGCCGTAAAAAGTGGCTTCCTCCTGAAGGAAAGGGGAGGAGCACTGCCTGTGAGAGCAAGCTGGCTTGGCAGAACTGGAAAAACCAGAAATTCAACCTTGTGCTGGGGGGAAACCACACCCCTGTAGCCAGAATATGGTTTTAGAAAAAGATGAATAACTCATAGTACGGACTTGTCATAATTATTTAAATGATACCGTAATTCTTGTGATTTTTCTGCCCACATTTTAAGAGGTTTTTAGAACCGGTGGCATGATCTGGGGGCAAGCTAGCAGTTAAGAGGGTATTACTTAAAATGTATGCATGTTAAAAATCTGACACTTCATCAAGTAATGTCCATACTCCTTGCGCACATGTGTATAAATTTGGGGTAATGTCCGATA